>NC_091637.1:22650914-23250914 GCF_027580195.1 Bos mutus
GCAGGCAGGGAAATGGCAGTCCACTTCAGTATTTTTGCCTAAAGAATTCCATGGACAGAGGAGCCAGGTGGGGTGCTGTTAATGGGATCTCAAAGAGTCAGACACGATTGAGTGACTACACTTTCTTTACCACTAGCACCACCTGGAAGCCCCCGGCTATTGCTTGCATACCTCCAAATCTATTGTATTAATCTCAGACTTTTGAATACTGCCATTGATAGAATTAGTCTTACATCTAGTACTCTGTCATCCTTGACTTCAGTTTTTTCCTGACTGAGAAGGCCATCCAGATGAGAAAGCATGGCATGTTGGGTCCTTGGAACTTAACAGACCACATAGAGTTGCCCAAGGAAAATTGACCAGCTGAATTCTGATTCAGTTGAGAGAGTCTATTTGACCTCATTTTTGGAACCTGATGCCAAAATGTTCAGATCTGCTACGTTCCCAGTGCCCACCAAGACGGCCAGGAGGCCTGGACCCCCTGGCATGATTTTCTGTTTTTTTGGTAACAACTTAATTAAGATATAATTCACATACCATACAATTTATGTATCTGAAGTATACAGCGTGGTGTTTTTTGGTATATTCACAAAGTTGTGTACCCATGGTCACAATCTTCTTTTAACACTGATATATTTGGCTGCATTGGGTCTTAGTTGTGCCATGTGTGATCTTTCATGCAGCACACAGACTCTTCTAATTGCAGCACACAGGCTTAGTTGCCCAATTGGGGGTCGAACTCGTGTCCCTTGCAATGCAAGATGGATTCTTAACCACTGAACCACCAGGGAAGACCCCATAAAAACAATTTTAGAACACTTTGACCCCAAAAGAACCCTGTAGCCTTAAGAAATCACCACCCCATTTCCTCTCAAACCCCCATTTTCCTGCTACCAGCAGCCTCTCACAACTACTAATCTACTTTTTATTTCTTCTGGACGTTTCATATAAGTGGAATCACACAATGAGCAATCTTTGTGACCACCTTCTTTCATTTAGTGTGCTCTCAAGTTTCATCCATGTTGTAACATAAGTCAGCACTTCATCTCTTTTTAGGTTTGAATACTATTCATTGTATTGATATGCCCATATTTATTCATTCATCAATTAGATTTTGGTTTCTTTGCATGCCTTGGATACTATGCCTAAAACTGCTCTGAACATTCACGTACACATTATTGTGTGGATGTACATCTTCATTTCTCTTGGGTATATAGTTAGGAGTAGTAAAATGATCTCTGCATCTGTCTAAGGCATACAAGTTTTGTGAGACTTGTCCAGTTCAGTTTATCCTTATTGGCACTGTGGGCCTTTGGCCAGCTGTGAGGAGAGAAAGGCCTTGCACATGTTAGAAGTGCATTTCAGCACTCACGTGGTGGATGGGATGGTGTCCAATTGTTTCTGACATCCTCTTATGTAACTGGAACACATTTTGCAAATTTTAACAGGGCTCAGCTTGCTAATCTTTCAACTCTCAGTTAAACAGAACTTAGCCTTGTGAGGCTATCCTGTGTTGTGTAATTCAGGATAACATCATTAGATGAACCTTGCATGCCCATGAACCCAAATGGTATGACTAGGGAAGCTGAGAGAGTGTATGACACAATCCAAAATAGAGAGTGGACAACTTCTTTATTGAGGGGTTGATCTGTAAGTGCTTATAGTAAGATTTTTCACTTTGCAAAAAGCAATGGTTTAATTTCTTGGGTTCAGGCTTAGATGTTCTTAATGTTTTTAATTTCTTGAGTTCAAGCTTAAAATTTCATTTTAAATGTGTAACTCAATTCTGTTGAATACTTGGAATGCTTGGAGGGTTATAAAATCCTCTAAATGCGGGAAACTGAACACCTGCTCTGTGCTAGACTCTATGCTCTCCACTCGGTTCCAGGCTCAGTACCACGATACAGAATGAAGGCACGGTCCTTGTCCTGAGGGAGCACAGCTCTCGGTGATGTTGGCTTTACTGTCCCTACTGCATTACTTAGAGGCAGTGACACTTGCCTCTCTGTAATCCATTTTAATGTGGTTTTAGAGGCTCAGCCTCTGCAAGCCCACTTATGCGTGGTTTTGAATGTGGATTTTAACCCTCATCCTGAATAACAGGGAGGGTGAGTCTGCAATGACTGGAAACCACAGGAAAATAAAATTTCCACAGGCATGCAGTTATTTCTTCAGCATTCCTGTTTCTGATAGAAAAATAAGATAGGCAAGTGATATATTTTCAAAAAGATAAACCTCTGATTCCCATCCCGATATTATATATTTGTATAGTCTTAACTTGCCTTCACATCATACAGGAAATAAAAGTAAATCAATTTGTTGTAATCATTGATGTTTAAGAATCTTTTACAAGTCTGCTTTCACACTGGAGTGGCAACAATTCTTTCTCAATTCCTAAAAGTATAAAGAATGCAGACATACTCAATTTCCAGTCTCCAGAGTGTATGTAAGTATATGGTGTACAGCATTATGTTATATGTGTATGTACATCCTGAAAGTTATGCTTACCTTTTAAATACCCACGGATAAAGTTTTGTAATTTACTACACTATCAACATGGGCTTCTCAGGTGACACTAGTGGTAAAGAATCCACCTGCAATGCAGGAGACATGAGAGATGCAGGTTCAATCCCTTGGTGGGGAAGATCCCCTGGAGGAGGAAATGGCAACCCACTCTAGTAAGCTTGCCTGGAGAGTCCTGTGGACAGAGGAGCCTGGAAGGCTACAGTCCATGGGGTCGCAAAGAGTTGAATACGACTTAATGACTGAACACACACACATGCACACGATAAACATTCCTCACTAACATTTTCTCTTGTGTCTTATATTATTTGTTGTACTTACGACCTTTCATTTCTCCCTTTGTGTTTTCTAAAACCACTGGCTAGTAGCGTAGGCGTGAACTTTGGCCTCATTTTGGACCATAGTTCTGCCCCTTCCTTTAGGCTAGTTGTTTAAATTTGCAGAGATTTATTTTTATAAAATGAGAAGAGCCACACCTACATTATTAGGATTAATGAAAGGATTAAATGTGATTCTTAAGCAAGGTTATGTTGGAGAAGTGTTTAATCACTGTACGTGACACATGTGTGTTATAAATGTTGGTGGGATAATATAAGAGTTTATAATATAGTTTAATATATAAGAAGTTATTCATCTTAGAATATTGTTTTTTCCTTTTAAAAGAAAACAGACTAAATTGCTGAACCCCTTAATGCATCTAACTTTGCCAACCAAGTGCATTCTTTGAATTCCTCAAGTAAATCATCATCTGCAATTAATGATGATTTTCTCTTTCCAATAGTTGTTTATCCTGTTTATGTTTTCTCTCTTATTGCATTGTCCAGAATTGCAAGAACAATAGTAAATAAGGTAGATGATGCCAACTTTGCCTTGGTCTTGACAGTAGCAGGAATCTCTCTTATTGTTTCATTTGAAAATAACATCCTACAAATATTTATTGTGTGTTTTTTTGTGCAAGGTGCTGACCTAGGTAGTAGAGACAAATAGTTCCCACCTCTGCAACTCTGATCTAGAGGGGGAAATGTGTTCATCGCATAATCACACACACATATGTTTAAACTTACAGCTGGTTATTGCAGCTACAAAAAAGTATATGGTTGGGACTTGCCTGGCGGTCCAGTGGTTATGAATCTGCATTTCCATCACAGGGGACAGAGGTTCAATCACTGGTCGAGGAACTAAGATCCCACATGCTGTGTGGTGTGACCAAAAAATAACTAGAAACAAATTTTAAAAAGAAGCATATGATGCCATGAAAGCACATAATAGGAGGAATTTGACCTAATTTGGGAGGTCAGGGAAAGATTCCCTAAGAACAATTACATTTGAACTTTAAGTCTGAAAGATGAGAAATTAATTAAGCAAAAGTTTGAGACAGTGGTACAAAGAGAATTTCCGGCAGGAAAAGGATCATGTGGAAGGGCGCTAGGTGGCAAGAGGGCACATGGGAAATTCTAGGAGCTGAAGTTGGGCACAGCTAGTGTACTGAGAAAGATGGGGTTTAATGTGAGATGATGCTGTAAAGGAAAGCAGGGGCCGGACAGTGATGTTCATTTGGGTCTTTATCCTAAGAACAATGAGAAGCCATCCAAGTCATTAAAATGGAAATTAATGATCAAATGTTTATTTCAAAAAGGTTAGTCCAGTTGTATTGTAAAAAAAAGGATTAAAAAGGATAACAAGAGATGTCAGGGGGCCCACAGAGAGGAAGATGGCTAGAAGGCATGGTTTGTTAGGGGAGGGCTGTGTGTGTGCTGTCAGTTCATGACAGAGTCCAGGTGCATTTAAAAGGCAGTGAGAGGGGACTTCCCTGGAGGTCCAGTGGCTGACTCCACACTTCAGTGTAGGGAGCCCTGGTCAGGGAGCTAGTTCCTGCATGCAACTAAAGATCTTGCAAAGACCCAGCACAGCCAAATCAATAATTTTCTTAAAAAAAAAAAAAAAGGCAATGAGAAAGTTCCAGAATGAAAGGGAAAGGCAAAGTGTCAACAAACTTCTTATGATGGAAGGGAGTGAAATCTAAAGCCTACTTGTGGAGTTCAATCTTAACTAGTTAGAGGTGCATCTCCTAATGGAAACTGGCAAGGGAAGGGCCTGGGTGGATGGATTTATCTGCTGGCTGGGCCGGTGGGTTTATCTGCTGGATCATAGGAAGTTCCTATCTGTTTGTTTCTGGTTGAGCATGTGTGAATATTTGTGTGTGAATGATTTGATTGGTGAATGCCCAGGGTTTGAAGTCACAACGTAGTATTTTTTTATTATACTCTTGACTTGACTATAGTGTGCTACTATTGTGTTGGCCAAAAGGTTCATTCAGATTTTTCTGTAAGATGTTATGGAAAAAACTCAAATGAACTTTTTTGCTAACCCCATATTTAATTTAGGATTTTGCATTTAGATATGAATGATACTGATGCAAGTTGGTAGCCTCCACTGAGCATGGTGGAGTACAAGAATACCTTCCTGCAAATGGGAGAGGGATCTGAAAGCTGAATTGGCCCACCATGGGCTCATTTGGGCATACTCCCCATGGAGATGTGTTTCCGACATGGTACATTAGCAGTCACCATTTTGTTCTCTTCAAATCCCTTCAAATTTTAACAGGCCTTGAGCTGGAGTTTCTTTCAGCTACTCTTGATATAATTGATCACTTCCTCTCAGGCTCCACTGATGTTTATGATGCCCTTCATGAGGCTAAATGGCTTTTAACAATCCTTAATTTTTACCAGCTGTCTCCTCAACTGGCCCCTAAAAAGAACTCACCTATTTGGAGTACTGTAAAACTTGCATTTTAACACCAAAATGGCATTCCTCTGGGTCCATACGATATTATGCTTCTCCTTTTTTTCATTACCTGGGAGTTTATAGTAGTATTTATTCTATCATACTGGTTAATCAGCAGAGAGGAAAACATAACTATCCTTTTCAATATGGCCCTAGGCTTTCATCTGTCATGTAAAATTGTGTAAGGCAACAGTATATTAAGTAGATCTGTTCTTTTCTCTTTTATAGATTTTTGTCATCAGGTTTATACTAGTTTTTTTTTTTTTAATGAATTGAAGTATTCCATACATTTCAATAATCTTAAATAGTTCCTATCATAGATGACATCTCTTAAAAAGTCTGAAAGAATTTGTTTCTACAACTATATAAATTCAGTTCTTATTTTTCCCTTTAGGGGCAGGATTGGGAGGGGAATTGTTGCTGGATCTGTAAGATCATTTTCAAGTCCCCTCCCCACTTACTGTCATATACAAACTCTTAAAGTGATTTAGGTCATACCTGAATGGTCTAGTGGTTTTCCCTACTTTCTTCAATTTAAATCTGAATTTGGCAATAAGGAGTTCATGATCTGAGCCACAGTCAGCTCCCCATCTTGTTTTTGCTGGCCGTATAGAGCTTCTCCATCTTTGGCTGCAAAGAATATAATCAGTCTGATTTGGGTGTTGGCCATCTGGTCGTGTCTATGTGTAGAGACTTCTCTTTTGTTGTTGGAAGGCAATGTTTGCTATGACCAGTGTGTTCACTTTGCAAAACTCTATTAGCCTTTGCCCTGCTTCATTCTGTACTCCAAGGCCAAATTTGCCTGTTACTCCAGGTGTTTCTTGACTTCCTACTTTTGCATTCCAGGCCCCTATAATGAAAAGGACATCTTTTTTGGGAGTTAGTTCTTAAAGGTCTTGTAGGTCTTCATAGAATCGATCAACTTAGGCTTCTTCAGCATTACTGGTTGGGGCATAGACTTGGATTACCATGATATTGAATGGTTTGCCTTGGAAACGAACAGAGATCATTCTGTCATTTTTGAGATTGCATCCAAGTACCGCATTTTGGACTCTTTTGTTGACTATGATGGCTACTCAATTCCTTCTAAGGGATTCTTGTCCACAGTAGTAAATATAATGGTCATCTGAGTTAAATTCACACATTCCAGTCCATTTTAGTTCGCTGATTCCTAAAATGTCGATGTACACTCTTGCCATCTCCTGTTTGCCTTGATTCATGGATCTAGCATTCCAGGTTCCTATGCAATATTGCTCTTTACAGCATCAGACCTTGCTTCCATCACCAGTCACACCGACAACTGGGTGTTGTTTTTGCTTTGACTCCGTCTCTTCATTCTTTCTGGAGTTATTTCTCCACTGATCTCTAGTAGCGTATTGGGCACCTACTGGCCTGGGGAGTTCATCTTCCAGTGTCCTATCTTTTTGCCTTTTCATACTGTTCATGGGGTTCTCAAGGTAAATATACTGAAGTGATTTGCCATTCCCTTCTCCAATGGACCACATTTTGTCAGAACTCTCCACCAAGACCTGTCCGTCTTGGGTGGTCCTACATGGCATGGCTTAGTTTCATTGAGTTAGACAAGATTATGTTCCATGTGATTAGACTGGTTAGTTTTCTCTGATTGTGGTTTCAGTCTGTCTGCCCTCTGATTCCCTCTCTCAGCACCTACCGTCTTACTGGGGTTTCTCTTACCTTGGATGTGGGGTATCTCTTCACAGCTGCTCCAGCAAAGTATAGCCACTGCTCCTTACCTTGCACGTGGGGTATCTCCTCAGGGCCACCGCTACTGACCTTGGATGTAGAGTATCTCCTCTCAGCCGCTTGCCTCTCCAGTGCCGCGCAGCCACATACAGTGGAAGTAAGAAATAGATTTAAGGGACTAGATCTGATAGAGTGCCTGATGAACTATGGGCAGAGGTTCATGACATTCTACAGGAGACAGGGATCTAGACCATCCCCAAGAAAAAGAAATGCAAAACAGCAAAATGGCTGTCTGAGGAGGCCTTATGAATAGTTGTGAAAAGAAGAGAAATGAAAAGCAAAGGAGAAAAAGCAAGAGATACCCATTTGAATGCAGAATTCCAAAGAATGGCAATGAGAGATAAAAAAGCCTTCCTCAGTGATCAGTGCAAAGAAAGAGAGGAAAACAATAGAATGGTAAAGACGAGATCTCTTTAAGAAAATTAGAGATACCAAGGGAACATTTCATGCAAAGATGGGCTCAATAAGGGACAGAAATGGTATGGACCTAACAGAAGCAGAAGGTATTAAGAAGAGGTGGCAAGAATACATAGAAGAACTGTACAAAAAAGATCTTCATGATCCAGATAATCACAGTGGTGTGATCACTCACCTAGAACCAGACATCCTGGAATGTGAAATCAAGTGGGCCTTAGGAAGCATCACTACAAATAAAACTAGTAGAGGTGATGGAATTCCAGTTGAGCTATTTCAAATCCTAAAAGATGATGCTGTGAAAGTGCTACACTCAATATGTCAGCAAATTTGGAAAACTCAGCAGTGGCCACGGGACTGGAAAAGGTCAGTTTTCATTCCAATCCCAAAGAAAGGCAATGCCAAAGAATGCTCAACCTACTGCACAATTGCACTCGTCTCACATGCTAGTAAAGTAATGCTCAAAATTCTCCAAGCCAGGCTTCAGCAATACATGAAATGTGAACCTCCAGATGTTCAAGCTGGTTTTAGAAAAGGAACCAGAGATCAAATTGCCAACATCCGCTGGATCATCAAAAAAGCAAGAGAGTTCCAGATAAACATCTATTGCTGTTTTATTGACTGTGCCAAATCCTTTGACTGTGTGGATCACAATAAACTGTGGCGAATTCTGAAAGAGATGGGAATACCAGACTACCTTATCTGCCACTTGAGAAACCTGTATGCAGGTCAGGAAGCAACAGTTAGAACTGGACATGGAACAACAGACTGGTTCCAAATAGGAACAGGAGTATGTCAAGGCTGTATATTGTCACCCTGCTTATTTAACTTATATGCAGAGTACATCATGAGAAATGCTGGGCTGGATGAAGCACAAGCTGGAATCAATATTGCCAACCAGGAGAAATATCAATAACCTCAGCTATGCAGATGACACCACCTTTATGGCAGAAAGTGAAGAAGACCTAAAGAGCCTCTTGATGAAGGTGAAAGAGGAGAGTGAAAAAGTTGGTTTAAACCTCAACGTTCAGGAAACTAAGATCATGTCATCTGGTCCCATCACTTCATGGGAAATAGATGGAGAAACAGTGGAAACAGTGTCAGACTTTATTTTGGGGGGCTCCAAAAATCACTGCAGATGGTGATTGCAGCCATGAAATTAAAAGACGCTTACTCCTTGGAAGGAAAGTTATGACCAACCTAGACAGCATATTAGAAAGCAGAGACATTTCTTTGCCAACAAAGTTTTGTCTCGTCAAGGCTATGGTTTTTCCAGTAGTCATGTATGGATATGAGGGTTGGACTATAAAGAAAGCCGAGTGCCGAAGAATTAATGCTTTTGAAATGTGGTGTTGGAGAAGGCTCTTGAGAGTCCCTTGGACCGCAAGGAGATCCATCCAGTCCATCCTAAAGGAGATCAGTCCTGAATATTCACTGGACGGACTGATGTTAAAGCTGAAACTCCAGTACTTTGGCCACCTGATGTGAAGATCTGACTCATTTGAAAAGACCCTGATTCTGGGAAAGGTTGAAGGCAGAAGGAGAAGGGGACGACAGAGGATGAGATGGTTGGATGGCATCACCGACTCAATGAAGATGAATTTGAGCAGACTCTGGGAGTTGGTGATAGACAGGGAGGCCTGGAATGCTGTGGTCCATGGGGTTGTGCAGAGTTGGACATGACTGAGTGAACTGAACTGAACTGAATTTTAAAGTGAGTTTCATAATTTAGATTTTCTTGGGAAAAAGTCATCCATTTCATGATGATATTAATAGCATCAAGCGTTGTTCATCTAATATCCAGTTGCTTTAAGCCCTCCTCTGCTCCTTTTCCTTGTCAAATAATGTGTAACTTAATTACTGTTTTTAAGCTAAGAGTTTTGTGTGTATGTGCTCAGTCACTCAGTCATGTCTGATTCTTTGTGGCCCCATGGACTGCAGCCCACCAGTCTTCTCTGTCCATGGGGTTTTCCAGGCAAGAATACTGGAACAGGTTGCCCTTTCCTTCTCCAGGTGCTCTTTCCCACCCAGGGGTGAACCCACCTCTCTTGCATCTCCTGCATTGGCAGGTGGATTCTTTACCACTAGTGCCACTTATCGGAAATGATTATTTTTAAATTCTGATGTTCGGATTGGGGGTTTTAATTGTTTATTTTTCATTTATAGTTGGACTCTATTATGGTCAAGAAATATTGCCTACATAATTTCTAGGTTATGGAATTTAATACAGTTTTCTTTATAGACTAATGTAAGATCAATTTTTGTTAATGTTCCTCTGCTTAAAAAAGCATATTGCATCTATTTCTGAGGGCCAAGGCCATTTGGTTATTATATAAACATAATTTTCTTATTCAAATCATTTTCCAACTTTTAAAAAGTAATTTATTATATTAAATATTGGTAAGAATCCCAGGGACGGGGGAGCCTGGTGGGCTGCTGTCTATGGGGTCGCACAGAGTCGGACACGACTGAAGCGACTTAGCAGCAGCAGCAGCAACACCTTAAAGGTTCTGACTGTAGATTTTTTTGTTGTTGTTGCTCTGAGCATTTCTTACTCTGTGTGTGTTAATGTGTGTGTATGTGTGTGTGTGTGTGTGTGTGTGTGATATGTTACTTGGCATGTTGAATTAGTCAAGATTTATTTGCAAGAAACCCAACTTGAACTAACCTTAAACCAACAAAAGAGAATGTATTAGCTCATTTATTGGCTCTGCTTCCCCTCTTAGCGTCTGTGTTTTTACCCTTTAATTATTAATTCATTTCTTGATGTAGGCTTTAGATATTTTTTGCCAAAAAATAAAATAACCCTCGTATTATGACATTGCAGAAGTCAACTGTGAAGTGAAGAATGTTGCCTCATGCTACCAAAGGATTTATTAGAGAAATTGAATTGAAATTTCAACACTTGATTTATCTTATATCTTCTAAATGCATATTTGTGATTACTGTCCAAATTTTGTTAAAAATGAGATGAAGTAAACTTATCTTTATAACTTTTTTCTTTTGAGGATAAAGGTTTGCTCAAACCTCTTGAAGTGGAAAGTGGTGAAGTCATGTCATAGGTTCAGTGTGAGAGACGGGAGATAGTCTCATGGCCATCTTTGGAAAATACATTCCACCTCAATAAGTATCCTTAATCTCTCATTAAACTTTTATATTCTTTTGAGTAAACTTGCTTTAATTTGTCACAACTATTGTGAAATTCCATAAAAATGGTTAAAATGAGGTAACTTTGGTGCTTTCAGATCCACCCACTCATGTTCCAAAATAGTCTCCAAGTGTATTTTGTAAATAATTCTGGTTATAAATTAGAATATATGTGAAAGATAACTGCATTTTTCTCTGATTAAAAAGAAATGAAACTTGCTAGAAAATGAACATCTGTGTCCCTGTAAAATCACTGAGTTCAACATTTGTAGGGAGGAACCTGAGTTATAATTGTAACAGTGTTATAGTTGTAGCAGTGTCTGTTCATGTTTCAGGTTAGTGTTTATTAAAAAAAAATTCATTGGAAGATGCATGGAGATTTAAGACTGCATCCTACTATGCCCAGGAGCATAAGCTTACAACTGAAGAAAGCAAAGAAAATTTAGGGAAAAGAACTCAACATCTCAAATATATATTTTATATATACTTTTGGTCCATACTGTATTCTGCGAAATATTGTAAAATGGTTGAATTGAAACATGGCATTTGGAAAAAGAACCACAATGTGGAACACACATTCTTGCATGAAACTGAATACATTTGCATATTTCAAATAGCATAGTTGGTTGCTATTACAATTTTTATTTGATTTTTTCCATCAAAATTTGATTTATATTTTGCTCAGTTCTGATTTCCCAATAATCTTTTTTTTTTTTTTTAATTTGTCTCAACAAACAAAATAATGATTGAGACTGGGCCTTGGAGTCAGACAGACCTGTCTAGCCTCAAAGGAAAAATGTGCCTGTGAAAGTTTGTATTTTAACAGGGAAGCTGGTTGGCTGTATTGCATTTTGGAACCCTTTGGGTACAAAAGGGGCTTCCCAGGTGGCATTAGTGGTAAAGAATCTGCCTGCTAATGCAGGAAATGTAGGAGATAAGGGTTCAATCCCTGGGTCAGTAAGATCCCTTGGAGGAGGAAATGGCAACCCACTTCAGTATTCTTGCCTGGGAAATGCCGTGGACAGAGGAGCCTGGCAGGTTACAGTCCATGGGATCACAGAGTCAGACACGACTGAGCACAAACTGAAATTCTGTCCCCATTTAACACTTACTCACCCCCATCTTGTCCCTGACATCTACCAAAGTACTCTCTGACCCTATGAATTTTACCATGCTATAAGTTAACCTTAAAAATGCATCCCAATATACATTTGTTGTTCAGTCTCTCTGTTATGTCTGACTCTCTGCAACCCCATGGACTGCAGCACACCAGGCTTCCCTGTCCTTCACCATCTCCTAGAGCTTGCTCAAACTCATGTCCATTGAGTCAGTGATGCCATCCAACCATCTTGTCCTCTGTCGTCTCCTTCTCCTGCCTTCAATCTTTCCCAGCATCAGGGTCTTTTCTAATGAGTTGGCTCTTCATATCAGGTGGCCAAAGCATTGGAGCTTCAGCTTCAACATCAGTCCTTCCAATGAATGTTCAACATCAGTCCTTCAACTTTTGACTTTAAATGTATCACAGAAGAGGGGTCATATATACAGGTAAAGGATATAAAGGTTGATTTCCTCTAGGACTGACTGGCTTGATATCCTTGCAGTCCAATATATATTAGGTGCAGACAAATACTGTTTGATTCCATTCATGTGAGAAAGTGTTATTCTTTAGGACCTGATATGAAAATTCCTCTTAGGGAAATTATTGTATATGTTTGGAAGGAGCATGTGGATGATTCATTTGCAGGAACTCCTGGCCTTGAGTGTGTTTGAAAGGCAGATCAGTGTGACGGTGGATGGGGTTTCAGGGGTGGTCCTTGATGTCTCAAAGTGACCATTTGGGAGTTTACAAAGTGACTGAGGAAATAATAGAGCCTGGGAGACTTTGGGAAAGGCACAGTCATTTGCTCCATGTGGACCCCGCAATGCTTCCTGCAGGCAAGCAATACAGTCAAAAGGGCAGTGGCTTAAGAATGAGGGGTTCAAAGACCCTGTTTTCTTTTTTCCCCACAATGAGTCATTCTAAGTCATTTGCGTATTTTCTTTTCTCTTTCCAACCTCCAGGCCATCAAGAAGCCATTGCAGTGTGCTTACACCTGCAGACCCAGCAGACAGTCAATGACACCTTGTGTGATATGGTCCACCGCCCTCCGGCGATGAGCCAGGCTTGTAACACAGAGCCCTGCCCACCCAGGTACGTGCGGTCTTTTGCTCTCTGCAGAGAATCATGCATGTGTATTGAGGCTGAGGGGGGAGTCACCCAAGGAGAACAGAGTTCTCCCTTCTCTGTTCAAGCTATGTGCCAGCCAGATTCTCACTAAGATACACGAATACTGCCAGGTTAAGTGGGAATCCCCTTTACCCGGCCTTTTGTTTGCATCATACATGAGTGAATGTGAACTGGCTGCTGCTGGCAACACCATGAGCTCAGCAGTTTTGTTGTCTCATGTCTGTCCCTTCAGGGGTACTTCTTTGCCTGAAGCCACATCAGGGAACACAGGCTCTGAGGTCAAGTTAGCACAGGTTCACAGAAGGTGCTCTGTCCATATTTGTGGACTAACTGAGTGATCTCCTACTTGTTATCTAGAAATCACACCAGTGTGTTCTCACCCTTCCCACTGACCTGCCAGAGATCTCAGATTATGGGGTGTACTGTTAAGAGTCCCCAAAGAGTGGGCAATGTTGGCTTATTTTTGGTCTCCTTGGCCTGAAAGGTTGACCTTAAAAATTAATCTGCTTCCTCTCTTAAGTCCTTATAAGATGCTGAGGATTTTTATCAGAAGGAAGTGTAGATTTTCCTCATATTTTTCTGTCCGTGGCTATTGTTAGCTCCAGAAGATTATAACTCAGCATCACTAGTTTCTCACAAGACATTCCAAAATCCAGCCCCCAGTTTTTTCCCTTTTCTATCCTTTACCTGTATAATCTTGACCCCTCTTCTGTGATATATTTAAAGCCAAAAGTTGAAAGCTCATTCCCAGTCACCTCCTCTCTTCCTCATTGCCAGATTCTCTTTCTGCCTCTTAGTAATTATATCACCCATTTAATTAGGTACCTGCATTCACTAAAGGTAAGTTTAATTATGTCTGGGATTCTAAGCAACTGAGGACATTTATTATGTCTGTTACATCCAGGGGTAAAGATAGATTTTTATGGTTATTCAGGAAATAATTTGTGCTTCTGGAAGTCTCTTGATCTTTCTGATTTTGATTCCATGAGATGTTTTGGCTGTGAGGAAGAAAGTCCTGTCTTGGTGGTCTCAGGGTGCTGGTGGTGAGGATCCAGTGAGTGAGGGCATCCTGGAGATCCATACTTCTCTGTCCTGCACATGGGTCCTTTCTTTGTGGGTCTTGGTGTCTAACCTGCTCAGTCTTGGAGGAGGCCAGCTTCATCCTTGGGGAGACCACATCTACAGGGAACCAGGCATAGCATTTTATATCCATTACTATATTTCTGACTTAGATTGTCAGCTAAGGAAATATGGGAAACTCCTTTTAAAAAAAAAAAAAAAAAAATATATATATATATATCTTTATTTGGTTGTGTAGAGTCTTAGTTGCAGCACATGGGATCTTTCACTGTGGCACATGGACTCTTTAGTTGCGGTGCAAGGGCCCAGTGGTTGCTGTGTGGGCTTAGCTGCTTGAGGCATGTGAAACCTTAGTTCTCTGACCAGGGATCAAACCTGCATCCCCTGCATTGCAAGGAGGATTCTTAACCACTGGACCACTAGGGAAGTCCCCAGGGAACTTCTTGACTTACGTTAGAGCCATTGTGCTGTACTCAACTGAGACGAGGCAGTAAAGACCTACACAGTTACTTTGGTGGGCAAGGCCCAGAAACAGCATAAGGAAATCTTCTTCCCTAGACCTCCTACTTCTGCCCCCAGGTTTACTGAATTCCAGAGTCATCCACACCAGAATACTAGTAGGAAATGGCAGAAGACACAACACAGTAGGAGTGTTAGAAGGTTTCATCTAACTGGGAGTCAGGATGCCCACTGTATCAGCAAGTCTATCCAGAGCGCTCCAAGAACATCAAGTATATGGGAGGTGATGCTGAGATTCTGTCCATTTGGAACATCCCCTTTATCTCAGGGGAAATAGCACTCATGTTAAGTATTGAAAACCTTAGGAATCCAAATTATTCATCTTATGTTTCTCAGTTTTTTCTTAATCTAATATCAGAAGCAATAATTTAGATATTTTTAGAGAAGCTAGTTTCTGTTCTCCTCCCCCCACCCCCACCACATCCCTCCAGTGAGGCTCTGTGAGATGGAAACTACCCGTCTGACCAGGGTGAAGGACAAGGGGAAATGCAGGAGGTGAGAAGCATAGTTTAATATCTCAATCTGTTGTCCCAAGAAATTGGAATCGTGCTCTACAAGGTTTTTACTTTGGTTCCTTCAACTTGAGTCTTGGGATGGGGTAAGAGGAAGAGTTAAACATAAGTAAGTATATTACTTAAATTATAATACATGCTATAAAGAAACAGAAAAAGTCTCAAGAACAAGAGTTGCATAAGGACCTAATGTAGATTGGTTTGGACTGAGGATTGGGTGCAGGCATTCAGAGGAGGCCTCCCTGAGGGTTCTATGTAAGCTGATATGTAAAAGAGGAGTGAAAGTTGGCCAGGGGAAGCATAGAGGAAGGAGTGTTCTAGGCAGAAGTCACAGTATATACAAAGGTCCCAAGGAAAGGAAGAAATTGGTGTGTTCAAGAAACTGGACAGAAAGGAAGTCAGGAGATGACCAGAGATGAGACCAGACATAGTAGGACCATGCCAGGCATTTGGACTTGATCCTGAGAGTTGCTGGGAAGCCATTGGAGCATTTGATAAATCAAATTTACATTTAGGGACTTCCCTGGTGGTCCAGTGATTAGGACTCTGAGCTGCCAATGCAGGGGATGTGTGTTTGATCCCTGGTTGGGGAACCAAGATTCCCAACATGCTGCACTGCATGGCCAAAAAAAAAGAAAAAAAAATGTACACTTAAAAGAGACTGTTCAAACCCTGGGATGGGGAGAACAAAGGTAGAGATATTGAAATCAATTATAAATTTTTAATTAATTACCTTAACCAAAATAGCTAGCCTGCCATAATTCATCTGAGTGTCACCCATTTAAAGCCTGCCTGCATGTGAATCTGAAAGCGTCCTTGGATTGAGTCCAAATTAGATATGTCCCTGACCATTTATCATAAAATTTGAGTCCTGCCTCTAGTGTTTCCTACTCTGATCCATATGTACACATATGACTGTGAAACTGTCTTCTAAATTGGAGAATGGCCGTGTAAACTCCCACAAAAAACCCTCCAGTGACTTCCTTTCCCTGTGGAAAAGCCACAGTCTTTACTTCGCCATATGTATGAGTTCCCTTGGGCTTCCATAACAAAGTTCCACAAGCTGAGTGGCTTAAACAAAGTTCATTGTCTCACATATGGGGAGTCTAGAAACCCCTAGTCAAGGTTGGTTCCTTCTGACAGCTCTGAGGGAAAACCTGTTCTATGCGCCTCTCCTAACTTCTGGTAGCTTGAGCGTCCTTAGCTTGTGGATGGGAGAAGGCAATGGCAACCCACTCCAGTACTCTTGCCTGGAAAATCCCATGGACATGGATGGAGGAGCCTGGTAGGCTACAGTCCCTGGGGTCACAAAGAGTTGGATGTGACTGAGCAACTTCACTCTCACTTTTCACTTTCATGCACTGGAGAAGGAAATGGCAACCCACTCCAGTGTTCTTTCCTGGAGAATCCCAGGGACAGAGGAGCCTGGTGGGCTGCCGTCTATGGGGTCACACAGAGTCGGACACGACTGACGTGACTTAGCAGCAGCAGCAGCAGCTTGCGGATGGCATTCCCTGTGCGTTTTCTTTTTATAATATTTAGGTATTTATTTGGCTGTACCAGGTCTTAGTTGTGGCATGTGGGATCTAGTTCCTTGACGAGGTATGCAACCCGGGCCCTCTGCATTGGGAGTGTGGAGCCTTAGCCACACTCCTGGACCACCAGGGAAATCCCCCGGGGGTTTTCATAGCATCTTCCTTCTGTAGGTCTCTGCATTGAAATTTCCCCTTTTATAAGGTCACTGCTCCTATTGAATTAGAGCCCAACATCTGATGACCTCAGCCTAACTCTATCATCTGCAAAGATGCTATTTCCAAATAAGTTCACATTTATGAGTTCTTGTGGTTAGGACTTCAGCTTCATTTTGAAGAAAGCAGTTCAACCCATGAGAGCAGATAAAGTCCTTGGTGACCCTGGTTTTAGGTTCTTGAACCACATTTCCTGTCATGACTTCTCTCACCTTACCACAGCGCGTGTACGCGTGCGCACACACACACACATGCTCATTCACACACACCCAGAGGAACTTGAACTTGCCCAGCAGCCACACTGAATTATTCACTTTGACCCATGCTCCTGCTCATTCATGCCTTCTGGGTCTTGGCCCTCTGCCTGGAGCCCTTATCCATGAAATAAGCTAATACTCTCCCATAAAAGTGATCAGGGGCTCTCTGCTCCTTTGTATATGAAGTCAACAGTGTGAAATGGGATCCTAACCTTGGACACATGATAGGGATGTGTCTTAACAGTGCAGAGAGAAGTGAATGGATCTGGAACATGGAGTAGAGGCCAGTTCTGCCTCGATCAGGACACTTCAGACATGTCCCTTGGCTCTTAGGGCCCAGTTTCTTCATCTGAATGTTGATGAAAGGTGTTAGACTTTATCATCACCAAGGTCCTTTTCAGCTCTAGTCTTTCATTGTTGAGTCATGCTTCAGGTTGCATTTTTCACTCACATCTGCAGGACTCTACCTAGTATTTTTGCAATTATCCTCATGTCTACTCCTGAGTCCTTTGAAATGCTTAGGGTTTGTTTTAGTTATAAGACTACCAGCCTCTGCTTGACCTGCCTAGGAGGCCAAGGCAGGGCTGAGCTTGGTTTGCAGTGCTATCCTTCCTTTGCTCACCAAATTGGAGCAACATCTGACTACAGATCTAGAAACTGTCCCTTTATGCTACTGAAGGGAGCATGCGGGTTTATTCATGCACTAGCCCACAAGCAGGTTCCTCATCTCTCAGCCTCAGCCAGGGGTCTTGCACATAATCTGCCTCGGCAGTCCTGCCCACAGAGCTTTCAAGCTGGGACTAATACAGCACACAATATATCTTGGCCACTTTGCAAAATTAAGGGTCTGTTTTTATGTGAAGAGAAATACTATTCCTCATTTCAAAGTTGCAAGTTTAATAAAGTTTTTGAAGGTTGAGAGTTATTTTGGAAAAAAACCAGCAGAGACAAAGGGTTGATGCCAAAATAAAGGTAAGTTTACAAAAATGTTTTAGGTTCTAGAAACCAGTGGTGTAGGAATAACAGGAACAGGGTGTTGCACAATACTTTCCATACAAATATTTACTGACTCCAAGGGCAATAGCAGTAAAATATCACCCCAGGGTGAAACTTACCAGTGAGATTGGGTTGGACAGTCAGTAGATCTTTATTTACCCAGAGGCAAATGTGTTTGATGTATTAGCCTGAACTCTCCAAGGTGGGGCGTTGTATGTTTATTTGCTCTTCTAGGGTTACTCCCTTTGGTCTGTCCTTTAACTGCTGAGTGTCTGCTATTTATGGAGTTTGCTTTTTCCAGGAGAGAGAAATGGGCAGGGTTACATAATGGTTCCACTAGTCCAAGAAGAGCCTTCTTATTCTGTGACAGGACTCAACATGGCTAGACAGGGAGGTTGGGAGACAAAAGCCAAGAGTAAAATGTTTCTGTACCAACTTGTTACCCAGGTCTTGAATTAAAAAATGCTGTATTCATTGTCTCTTAATAAGAAATTGTTGCCTGTTTCTTGAATAAGAATGGTTCCCCTTCCAGTCCCTTATGTCACCGATCAATTCTAGTAGTTATATACTTTCTTGAAAGACTGACCATCCCAAAGTTGCTCCTAATAACTTACATAGTTAAGCTGAGTTGTTTCAATAGTGCAACAAAACCTTCTAATTTTTAGCTGTGTGGTCTGATTGTCGTCAGAGTATCTACTATTGGTGATTTTCCTCACCCCTAAAGCTACTGGAACTTTGTATACTAGCAGTCTAATTAATAGGTTAACGAATATACTTCCAATTCAGATCATGTTTTAATTTCACATTCTGCTCCAAATACAGATCAGTGATAGCTCCAGTATAAAAAAGGGAAACATCACACCCAGGAAACGGTGAAAATAACTGCATAGGCTGGGAAAGGAACAGAAGAGGGAAGTGGTCAGTGGAACTGGACCTATGGTTCTTCTGGGCTTTAGCCCCACAGCATTTGGGGTCACTGAGAGTTCAGATCCTCTGGGTAACAGAGACTGAGCATCTTTCTTTTAATTCATGGAAAAGGACCCATATTCCTTACTTTTTTGTGAAGAAAAGCTGCTGCTGACCACAACCTGAAGCTGCTCACCTGTGAAGATGAAGGACAGACACAATAGAGCCCTGGGAGCAGATCCAGCCCTGGCTTACCTGTTGGCTCAGTGGTTGGGTCGTCAGTTCTTCATAGTGCTTCTATGCCACATTATCCACGTGGACCTGGTTCTAGCCTGGATACCCCCGAGGGCTCGGTGGAGGCAAACCAAACTGTAGACAGAAAGGGTTAAGAGACAGAGAAAAGGATTAAAGGAGGTGGAGGGAGAGAAAACCCCTTCCAGTTGAGCCTGCAAAATGACATTCCAAAGCATATGAAAAAAATCTAATGCTAATGAAGATAGTTCACAGATTCGCCAAACGAAAGATGAATTTATTACAGAAGACGTTAAAATATAAGAACAATTTGGAAAATAATACAAGTATTCTTGGAATCTTTGGAGTTTGGAGAAGGATACAAATGTTCAGTTCACAGTGTGTGTTGCTCTTGTTGTTCAGTCACTAAGTCGTGTCTGACTCTTTGCGATCCCATAGACTGCAGCACCCCAGGCTCCCTTGTCCTTCACTATCTCCCGGAGATTGCTCAAATTCATGTCCACTGAGTTGGTGATACTATCTAATAATTTCATCCTCTGTCACCCTCTTCTTCTTTGCCTTCAATCTTTCCCAGCATCAGGGTCTTTTCCAATAAGTAGACTCTTCACATCAAGTGATCAAAGTATTGGAGCCTCAGCTTTGACATCAGTCCTTCCAAATGAATGTTCATACTGTATTATTTTAATCCTTTGATTAATATGCTTGTTACTTAGAATTTCTATTTCTCTCTTTTTAAAATTAAAAATATATAATCATAGATTATAATCAAAAGTTTTCTTTACGTTCTAATCCTCTTTTTTACCTTGGAACATTTTAAGTAACATAAGAATTTATTTGTTTCTTAGAAACTTGTAGGAACTTAATCACAAAATTAGCACAATCTAGTCCTTTTCTTCAAAAGTACTTTTTGTAGTTGCCTAATAGCTTATCTATTTCATCAAATTTTCAAATATATTATTAAATTCTCTATATTCTTGTTAAAGTTTGTCTTTTTGATAAGCCAGGAGCTTAGAAAAATATTTTACAGCTGGGGTAAGATTCATGGTTACTAATAATTAAATATCTACACGTTTTAAAATAATCATTGTATACAATTTTTCACCCATCAGATGGGCAGAGCCTTTTTCAAATGATACACGGTCCAGTGGTCGTATGGCTGTAGAAGCCAGGCTCTCTCTACTTCTGGCGAAAGTGTGAATTGAGAGAATCATTTTTGAAGGCAACTTGGAAATATGTACCCAAAGAAACTGCCCTGGTTTTTCATTTTTGCAGATGTTTCATGAGAAAACCTGATTTTTCCGAGATCTTATTGGAAAGGAATCACATTATGTATATATATGTGCTGTAAATCCAATCCTAACATAAAAGAATTTTCTTAGGGATATTCCAAATAATGAATCCAGGTGCCCTAAAAATTTCCTGAAGTGTGCTTTTAAGCATTTAAAATTTCTTTTGACACCTTATATAAATCATCCTTGCTTTGGGGCTCTATTCAAAACAAAACCAAGATTTTATTAATGATATATGGTGGTAGGCTAGGATGGAGAGAAATCTGCTTCTCTTTCACTCCAGATTTTCCTAGACAGGTGAAATCTTTAAGCATTTTTCTGACATGTCTTGCCTTTAAACATTGTATTTCTGCACTCTAATTGCGTTTATTGATGCTATGGATATGGAGGGTGGAGGCTGGAAGTCCAGAGAGCAGCGTGCAGTTGTCCGTGCTCTGGGTGTCCCACTGAGTCCACTGGACAGTGAATTTTGCCCACTTGTTGTTTTGGTACAGGTGGCACATGGGCTCTTGGGGACCCTGCTCAGCTACCTGTGGTGTTGGCATCCAGACTCGAGAAGTGTACTGCCTGCACCCTGGGGAGTCCCCCTCCCCACCTGAGGAATGCAGAGATGAGAAACCCCATGCCTTACAAGCATGCAACCAGTTTGACTGCCCTCCTAGCTGGCATATTGAAGAGTGGCAGCAGGTATGGCTGCCAGGCTTATGATCGTAAGAGCCCTATGTTTCACTAAATCGAAGAGGGCTGAGCCCGTGGACTCACTTCCTTGTGTCCTCCCAGTGTTCCAGGACCTGTGGAGGGGGAACGCAGAATCGCAGGGTCACCTGTCGGCAGCTCTTAACGGATGGCAGCTTCTTGAATCTCTCTGAGGAACTGTGCCAAGGACCCAAGGCCTCATCCCGTAAGTCCTGTGCCAGGACAGACTGTCCTCCACACTGGACTGTGGGAGACTGGTCCAAGGTAAGGGCCATCCCAAATTTACAGCTCCTTCTTTTCTGCTCCTCCTCCCTTTCAGCCTTTCAGTATGTCCTCCCTCAGATGAGAGCTGGGGCTCCTTTGATGTGAGTGGAATGTCCAGGACACAGAATTTCAGGACACATTTACTCTCCGGGTTGTGTGAGTGCCCTGCTCCAGACCCACCCATAATGATTCATTTTCTGTGTTTACTCACTATTACTTAATCTGTACTCATCATATTTCTCCTACACCAAGTCCCATGACTTCTGTCTTTTGAGAAAACCAAAGTCATTGTATCCCAGGATTAACTCAAAATCAGTTTTGTTCTTCTCTGCCTTATGTCTCCTTATATAGAATTTTATTAAACCCTGTCATTTCAACTTTCTGAAAATGTTTCATACCTTTACTTCCTCTGTATTCCATTGATACCACTGCTGAATTTACTCTTTATCATCTCAAGCTCACATTAATTGCAGTAAGCAGAATTCCAAACTAACATTTTAGTGCATATTTAGGACTTAATATAGTCTAGTAGCAATACCCATTTTTCAAGAGGGAGAAATCAAACACAAATAGCTAAAATAGGCTGTGAAGTAGGAATAGAATCCTTGCCTTTTGGCCTTATTGCAAGGGTCCTCTTTTATGTATTACACTGCCCACCTGATTCCCTGTCTCTGTACCATCTTCCCCCTCTCCAAACTATCTTAACACCTCATAGTACTCCCACCACTCCATCTATCAAGTCAACTCCTAAAGGTCTTGTTGCCTGAAAAATCAACTTTCAGTTCCTTGTGGGGCTTTCCTTGAACGGATGGGACTCACATCCCAGCCCCCTTTCTTCTTATTCCAGCTTTTCCAGTCTTGCTTATTCTTTTTAAAATTTTTATTGGAGTATAGTTGCTTTACAATGTTGTGTTGGTTTCTGCTATACCACAATGTGAATCAGCCATACATGTACACATATCCCCTCTGTTGTTTTGGTTTTCCTTCCCATGTAGGTCACCACAGAGCACTGAGTAGAGTTCCCTATGCTATGCAGTAAGTTCTCATTAGTTGTCTGTTTCATACATAATAGTGTGTATATGCCAACCCCCTCACAGGGATCTCTTTGGAAGCTGGAATCTTGTAAGAGATGATGATCTCAAGTCCCACACAGACCTAAGAAATCAGAATCTGCATTTGAATGAGACTCCCCAGGTGCTGTCAGGCACAGTACCCTTTGGGAAGCATTTCCTCACCTGCCCCTTCTCCTTGGGAGAGTTCTTGAACCCTTCAGTGTGTCCACAGTAGGGATTGTTCTGGGCAGTAATGTCTTTGGGCACATGCTGCCCTAACTCAAGAGGAAGAGGCAGGAAAAAGGAAAGATGAGGTATGAGCAGTGGTGGCATGGAAAGCAGGCCCCTGCATCTAGATGTGCCCTCCTCATCTCTTCTTTTCTCCGAGAAAGCAGAGGCCTTCACAGTTCCATCTCATTTACTGGAACAAACTCTTCCCACTGGCCTTTTAGAAAGGAGAGACAGGGGGTGACACCTTCACTTTCCTCTACTGTTCCTTCTCTCTGTGAATGATGGAATTTGCAGTCGCTGGTTATCTTTCACTAAATGAACATCCATCACTCCGTCGACTCAGGCTTGCCTTGTGTCTTTGCTCTTGTTGATACCCTCAAACCCCCAGACCCAGCTCTGAGCTTCCCTCCTCTCTGACGTCTTCTAGTCTCTAAAATCATACACCATTTCTCAGCTCTAACTCATAATGACCCAACTTTTTTTTTATTGCATTTTAATGGGAAGCTACTTCCTGAGCACCCATATGGTGTTCTCATCTGGCTGATAGTGTCCTTGCAGTCAGTGGCCATGAGATCGCTGACAGGTCCTTGGGCCCTGCAGACCTCTGAGCAGGTAAACATTCTTCCTCAAGTGTCTTTGCAAAGACAGGAGACATGTTAAAGTGTGTTGGAGTCATGATCTGTAGAAAAACTCAGGCTAGCTAAAAGGACAGGAAAAATCATTCACTGGGAGGGATTTTGTTGGGAGGAAGAAAAGGAGACAAAGGAGGTTATCCATCTGAGCTGGGTTGGACCAGAGGCAGATCAGTTTCCTAGGTGGCCATCGTGGAGGCAAGAACAAGCTTGTGCACACTCCAAGAGGTAAGCTTAAGCCCAGTCAAGACATCTGCCTGCACCCAGTCAAGGCCACATATCCAGGAAACCTGCATCTGGAGGAGGAGCAGGTGTGCCCATGTCACAGCTGGGCAGAGCTGGTGTTCAGACTTGGGTCCAGTCAGGCACATGTGTTGCCCTGCAGTTTGTATTTTCCTGTATGGTTCAGCTTTTCTGTTGATATTTAATATTTTCTCTCATTTCTGAGTTACCTTGTTTTGGCAGAGATCCTGATGCCAAATTGCCACCCTCCCTAAAGCTTTCTGCCAGACTCGTCCCTCTGCCATGGGATGGCTCATTCCAGGGCAGTCATCCATTTCATGGTTCTGGATGTGTCCCTTCCCCGTTGGAACCGGCCACTACCCCTGGTCCCAGAAAGACCAAAAAGCCACGCCAGAATTTCCATTTTTCACCATGCCAAGCCTCTCAGGCTGCAGCTGTAATTCACTCACTCTGTTCATGGCATGTTTGGGCTTTGTTCATTCATTGTATCATTCCTTTTCCCTGATTTGCTTAGATCTGAACCAAGTTTTATGTGGAAAGGAGCCCCAACTCTTATGCTGCTTTTGTAGCTACAAGAAAGGAAAGTTGACTCTTCTATGGGGCAGTCATTCCAAAAGTTGTCTCGTGGTCCCTCCCGCTGCCTGAAATCCAGTAGCCTTTCCTCATTCTTTGTTCTCTGTGCTTCGAAGGAGCATTTGGCCATTTCACCCACTTTCATCATTCTCCTTCAGGATATTCCTTGGTGTTTTTTATTTTTCCTGTTTACGTGACTGCATGTTTTGTATTGGTGTGTCTTCTTCCAAATCTTCAAAAAGCTCAGTGTTTGTCCCTTTGATTTTTATCACTGTATTTACCCTCCAGAGATGATTCTGTGATGTGACTTCTTCTCTGACTTCTATAGGTGATTTTCTGTTTCTGGGCACAGTTTCTGATTTTCTCTTTGATACCTTATCCTTAGCTCTTCAAGTAGGATAGATCCTCAAGCAAAGGGACACCCTCATCCCATCCAGCTTCCCCACCTACTTCCTGTCTCTGTCCATGTAGCACTCTTTCCAAAACCTGTGATCATCTCTGAGTTCACCTCCTGTGTTCAACTACCTATTCCTGCCAACTCTTTCAATTCTTGAAATCTGTCCGTATGCTAAATAAAAAGGAAATGATCTCTATACATGAGACATTTTACAAAGTACAGCTCAAGATATGCCCAGGATACGTGAATTTCCAAACATGGCTTTCCAGTTTTCAATAGATGTTTTATTTATGACTTATGAAGGGAGTACTCCAACACGTGTTAGAGCCAGTTTGTACTGGCTTTTGAGAACCAATTGTGATCTCATCCTTCTGTGTAGTCAGTGATATTCCAAT
The DNA here is from genome assembly GCF_027580195.1 of Bos mutus. Classification (NCBI taxonomy): domain Eukaryota; kingdom Metazoa; phylum Chordata; class Mammalia; order Artiodactyla; family Bovidae; genus Bos; species Bos mutus. The sequence continues at coordinate 22,675,816 of NC_091637.1, forward strand.
AACGGCTTGACATCAGCCATGATGGGAGTATTTACACCACAGAAATTGGCAAATGTTACAATCAGGGCCCTTTTCTCCATGAACCCTGTTGTAAAATATGTACTAGCACACAATTGCATAAAAGTGTTTTCCAGACACACACACACACACACACGTACACGTATACTATCTTATCGATAAGACAGTTTCAGCTTACTGATAAGCAGGTATATAGGATGGAAATGCCCTTATTTGTGGACTTAAATAGAGAGACTTGTAGAAGCTTCTTCTGACTTGAATATGCCTGTTGCCACAGCTCTGCATCCTCACAGTCATTTACTTAGCACTGCTATGATTGATTACGGGCTTCCCTGATAGCTCAGTTGGTAAAGAATCCACCTGCAATGCAGGAGACCCCGGTTTGATTCCTTGGTCAGAAAGATCTGCTGGAGAAGGGATAGGCTACCCACTCCAGTATTCTTGGGCTTCCCTGTGGCTCAGCTGGTAAAGAATCTGCCTACAATGTGGGAGACCTGGGTTTGATCCCTGGGTTGAGAAGATCCTCTGGAGAAGGGAATGGCTACCCACTCCAGTATTCTGGCCTGGAGAATTCCATGGACTATATAATCCCATGGGGTCGCAAAGAGTCGGACTCAACTGAGCAACTTTCACTTTCATGATTGAATGCCCCAGGTACCAGGAATCTGAGACAACCAAGAATATAGGCTTCAAAGGCAGATGGATGAAAAAGGTATGTAAGATGAATAAAGATATCCCATCTACAGAACTATGTGAAAATCTAAGTTTCCCTGAGTCCCAGGAAAGTGTTGTAGAAGATGTAGATTAAGAGTTGGGTGTTAAATGAGTGCCAGACGTGTGGAAATGAGACAGCAGGATGTGCTGGGCAGAGACAAGAGTATATACACAGGTATAGGCTGTGAGCTTATCAATCTTATGTGGCTTAAGATAGAATGAGTTAAAGAAATGGAGGAAGGTGAGAGGTGAAAGAGAGGTGGCAGCCAGATTGTGAAGGACTTTGGATTTATCTCTAACAGTCACTGAGGGCATTGTAGGAGGTGTCTGAATGGAGGGAAAAAAAGGCAGAGTTTTTAGACAGTAGTTCTGAACAATGTGTTAGAAGAAGGAACCTAGAGTTTGAGGGACCTTGTCTGATGAAAATGGAAATAAAAAGAATGAGAGATAATGAGCAGTTGGGATCAATAATCATGGGTGGTTTTGAGTGAGATTTAGCAGAACTAACTGGCAAATTTGGTAATTGAATTGATAAAAATGAGCAAAAAAAAAAAAAAAAGAGGAGTGTCCTAGATTTCTATCTTGGGTAATTAATGGACAAAGGTGATATTAACAATTAGAGAAGGAAATACATGCTTGGAAGGTGACTTGAAAGGGACAGAAAATGAGTTGATTTTTTAAATGGGTGTAGTTTGAGGATCTATAAAGGTATCAATAAAGAATTGTAGCTCATGCAAGATCTACAGTAAAGTTATAGTTTTGGGAATCATTAGCGTTTAAGTGGAGAAGGCAATGGCAACCCACGCCAGTACTCTTGCCTGGAAAATCCCATGGGCGGAGGATCCTGGTAGGCTGCAGTCCATGGGGTCCCTAGGAGTCGGACACGACTGAGCGACTTCACTTTCATGCATTGGAGAAGGAAATGGCAACCCACTCCAGTATTCTTGCCTGGAGGAATCCCAGGGACGGAGGAGCCTGGTGGGCTGCCATCTACGGGGTCGCACAGAGTCGGACACGACTGAAGCAACTTAGCAGCAGCAGCAGCAGCATTTAAGTGGTAATTGAACATGGAAAAATGAATGCCTTGATATCAAAGAATATATTGTTAATAGCAGTTCCTTTAAAAATGCTTAGGAGGCTTCCAGTGAAGCAAAATCATGATAGCAGCATAGTTGTTTAATATTCCAAAATCTCTCATTAAAAAAAAAAAAAAACAGAAAACAGGGCAATTGGAATTGCCAAAAGAAAGGAAAAGATAACAGATAGTAATTTTAATGGAAGTGATATAAGGGGTGGAGGGGCAAACCATATGTAATAGCAAGTGTAGCAAAATTAGAGTTTTTTTTTTAAATAGAGAAGAAACGAGGATAAGAGCCATGGAACAGAGAAATATCACCACAATAAAGTAGTCCAATTCCAGAATAGAAGAACCTTTAGCATGTTGGTCTGAGATAATCAGTGAAACTGAGAGAAGACTCAAGGCTCCTATGTGTGGTTTAGAGCAAGAAAAATCATGCAAACTCATTCAGGGCCTTAAGAAGATTGGAGAGCACTGGTGGAATTCATATCCTTAAGACTGTAGAAATGCACAACAAAACTTGCCAGAATGTTAAGCCAAGCTGAAAAGGAACAAAGGAGTAAAGGAAAGATGTTCAGTTCCTTCAGCTTCTTGGGAGCAGAAGAGTCTGCTGCTGCTGCTGCTGCTAAGTTGCTTCAGTCGTGTCCGACTCTGTGCGACCCCATGGACTGCAGCCTACCAGGCTTAACCATCCATGGGATTCTCCAGGCAAGAATACTGGAGTGGGTTGCCATTTCCTTCTCCAATGCATGAAAGTGGAAAGTGAAAGTGAAGTCACTCAGTCATGTCCGACTCTTAGTGACCCCATGGACTGCAGCCTACCAGGCTCCTCCATCCATGGGATTTTCTGGGCAACAGTACTGGAGTGGGGTGCCATTGCCAAAAGTCCATTTCAAAACTGTGGCCAAACCCTTGAATACTTTATTTTAGCACCAGAGGAGGGAGTCCTTTACAGTGAAATAACTCCCTTGAACACCCCTTTAAGCTATTTCAAAAGTACAGAGAAAAATCTGTTTCGTTTAAACAAGACCAACACCAAACCCCATAGAAGGATACTCCAAGAAAAAAGTATCAATAACGTAGCAACATAATGAAAATTTGACTTTTAGGCGGATGAAAATATAACTTACTATTATAAAATCAGCTAAAAGAAGCTAAGACATCTATAGAAACAAATCAAAAATAGAAAAATTCTGAAATGAGGTGAATAACAGGGGGATGTGAAAAATTAGCTGACAGGGTTCAGGAAAGAATTAGAAAACTAAGGGGGGAAAAGTCAGAAACATAGACTAAACTAGAAGGAACACAAGAATGACCAGATGCAGAATGTGTAATAAGAGAAACAAAAGAAAGGAGAGAATTGAAAATAACTGAAGAAAAACAGAATTCAAGCAAAAATGATGGCTGTGAAAAACAGAGAAAGAAAATCATGTATCTATTATTAGAGTCCTGAGAAAGGAAAACCAAAACAACAGAACAAAACTATAAACAGAAAATTCAAATCACTATATTGAAAGAGCATACCACATACATGGAAAAATCAACCCAGAATGGTCCATATCGAGACATACTCTACTAAAACCACTGGACTTTAATGGTAAAGAATAATGTGTAAGTGTATCTCAGCAAAAGGACAAAGTCACTTATTAGGGAAAGAAAATCAGGTTAGCATCAGACTTCTCAACAATGCCACATCACAGTAGAAAACAGTGGAGCAATATATTTAAAAAAAGAAAATGTGAGCCAAGGATTTTATATCCTGCCCAACAGACCTTCCAATTTGAAGTTCACAGACAAATAGTTACAAAGTTGCATGTGCTCTTCCAGAGGAGTCTACCATATTGCTTTTGATTAATCACAAAGCTTTGGCATAAAGTTGCTATTTTGTAACTTATAATTAATGCCACTGATTCGGTCATCTCCACTCTCTCCACTGTGGACATGTGCAAGTGGCATGCTAACCTTGAACTTAGCAGACACAAGATCATGTAAGATCTCTATCAAGAAAAGGGGTTTGCAACTGATCCTCCCATTCATAGTGGGGATAAAAAGTCAAATATTGATCATTAGAAATGGCTTGTGAATGGTGATTGGCAATTATTTGACTACTGTTTTTATATTATATGGAAAACTCCTAGATGATGATTTGACTTGTTTTTGAAAAATACAGTAAATCCCCTACATACACACCTTCAAGTTGCAAACTTTAAAGGATGAGAATGTGTATTTGCATGTCCAATCATGTAAGTTAGTTCATGGATCTGAGGTACATTGTCGCATGCATGCCTCCTCTACAACTGGTTGTGCTTGTGTGTAGAGTCCTGTACGGTCCTGTGTAGAATACAGTTGTGCAGTGTCTTTATTTCAAGCCCAGGATGTCTGGAAGCAAGCGTAAAAAGCAGCAATGATGTAGGTGGTACTACTGAGCTTTTTCAAGGTACTGTACTGTAAGATTAAAAATGTTTATTTTTTTAATGTATTATTTGTGTGAAAAGTATTATAAACCTGTTGCTATTACAGACAGTACTATATAGCCAATTGTGTTAGTTGGGTACCTAGGTTAACCTTGTTGGACTTAGGAACAAATTGGACTTGTGAATATGCTCTTGGAACCGAACCCTTTCCTATGTAAGGGATTTAATGTACATCATAAGTTGCTAAATGGTAATTTTTATCTTGTTCAAAAGCTTACAAAAAGCTTCCCTTGGCATTGAAAAAATATTAATAATTAGGGCTTTCTGTTAAAGAGAACAATAAAAGCATTTAAAAAATTCCATTCCCCTTCTTTGAAACCCAACAAAAAACCCCACAAAGATAAAGAGAGAGAACACTCTGTCTTCAATGAACAATGAAACAGCCACAAGACCAAACTATAAATTATGAAACACACATGCCAAAGACCATAAAATCTGAACCAAAATGAAAGAGAGAAGGCTGAGGGCTGACAAATATTTCTTCAGGCACGAGCAGGAGGTAGATTTCCCGAGGAGTAAATGTGAGAGTCCTAAAAGGCCTGCTCAGCGGTTCTTGATTATAGACACTAGATGGGGGACCATGTGCTGCCCCTGAAAATACCATGAATGTCCCTCCAGAGCTGTGGGGCAGATGGAGCTGCAGGAGAGACCATGTGTGGAGGCCCTGTAGCCCAGGAAGGCTGCAGAGATGGAGTGGCATGAAGGATGCTTGCTGGGTGATTACAGTTACTTAAGAGACTGTCCCCTGAGTCACCCTAGCCCTTCAAATGCCAAAGTTTGAAGAGAGATGTGGGCAGAGGAAATAAAAATTTGATGACAGACTGTGGAAGACAAGAAACTGATGGAAACGCCCAAGCTCATCCCCTGACCCATGCTATTCACATAGGTGAATGGCCAGCTACATTTAAAGCTCCAGCATAAAAACTAAGCATCAAAACTTAAAGGGGGGAAGTGAAGGATCAGAAGAAGTCAGGGCATGGGGAAAGGAACAGGGAGCAAGAGTCACATGAACAATAGCATCACAATGGTATTAGCCAGAGAAAAGTGTCAAAAAATAGTCTGTGTACTCCCAAGAAAATTATAGTCATGATATCTTGGTCCAGGGTTAGGGGGTGGAGTGGGGGTGGAGGGAGTGGAGGGAAGAGTGGCTCTAAAATGAGATTTGAGTTCAAAAAGAGGTTATAAGTCAACAGAAGGAGATGAAAAGACAACTTGGAATAGTCAGGAGAAAAAACTGAAAAGAAAAATTTTATATAGCAGACATAAAAGTTATTTTACAAGCAACAAAAAATTAAACAACTGAAAACAGAGAGCTATGGTATATAAGCTGGAATGACTCGTTTTGATATGGAAAAGAGTTAAGATGTAAAATTGGTTTTTAGAGGCAGTGATGGATATGGAAGACAGAGGAGATTAAACATGAGTATAATGGGTATTTGTGAGAAGAACAAAACAAGTGGAACAAAAAATATTCAAAGATAATAAGGATTAAACATGAGTGTAATGGGTATTTGTGAGAAGAACATGTGGAACAAAAAATATTCAGAGATAATAAGGAGAATTAACTTCCTCTAATAAGAGCTTTAACCTTCAAATCAAAATGGCATACTATGTGCCAAGAAAATATGACCCACTGATACACAGCCAGCAAATAAGGTGCTGAACTTCGTGGGTTAAAAAAAAAAAAAAAAACAAGAGCAAAAGGCCTCTGAACATAAAAGTCAAACAAACAACAAAAATCTCCTGCCTGGCCTCACACATCTTCTCGGTAGCCTTAGATGCCAGCAGACAGTGAAACTTGCCACAGTTCAAAAGGGAAGGAAAGGGACTTCCCTGGCTATCCAATGGTTAAGACTCTGTGCTTCCAATGCAGGGGACACTGATTTGATCCTTGGTCAGGGAACTAAGGTCCCCGCATGCTGTGTGGCCAAAAGATTAAATAAATACATTTTTTAAGAAAGGAACTATGACCCAAGTATTTTCCTTTTCATTTTGTTTTTTTCTCCATGTGGAAAGGCAACAGAGAGGCAGTCAGATCATCCATGCATAAGTCTGTCTTATGGTATGGGATCAAGACTTTCAGGGTCAAGAAGACACACCAAGATGCCAAGATAACTCCCAGTAAAAAATCCAGAAAGACACAGATCCTGGTGAAAAAAAAAACAGAAGATGCATCATAAATTCATGTAAGGGCAGAATTAAGGCTAATCAGCCAGCATTGGCATCTCAGAACAGAACATACATATCAGAAAATCTTGACATTAGCTAAATAGTTTAACAAAAGCAAATGGAATGTTTGGAGAGAAGAGATGTGGAAATGTGAATGTGCCTGTCCCTCTTCTTAGCAGCGAGTCAATAAATATTCTCAGATGTCAGAATATATCAGTATCAATATCAGGCTGATCAGAAAGTTCATTTGGGTCATTCCAGTACACCAGCCCCATGCATCCTGTATCCTGCATCAAACCTGGACTGGCGATTCGTTTCTTATATGATATTATACATATTTCAATGCCATTCTCCCAAGTCATCCCCCGCCTCCCTCTCCCACAGAGTCCAAAAGACTGTTCTATACATCTTTGTCTCTTTTGCTGTCTCGCATACAGGGTTATCATTACCATCTTTCTAAATTCCATATATATGCGTTAGTATACTGTATTGGTGTTTTTCTTTCTGGCTTACTTCACTCTGTATAATTGGCTCCAGTTTCATCCACCTCATTAGAACTGATTCAAATGTATCCTTTTTAATGGCTGAGTAATAGAGCGATGGTATAGGGAGGGAGGTGGGAGGGGGGTTCAGGATTGGGAACACATGTACACCCGTGATGGATTCATGTTGATGTATGGCAAAAACAATACAATATTGTAATTAGTCTCTAATTAAAATAAATAAATTAAAATAAAAAAGAACATACAGTGAGAAATATCAACTAGAAAAAAAATAGAGATTGTCTTTTCTCCATTGTAAAAAAATAATAATAATAAAGTTCATTTGGGCCAATCCAATAACCACCTGAACTTCTTATTGGTTTCTTTCATCTTCCTTAACTGCAGAGAGTTCTTTGGGGAATTAGTTACTTGAACTCTTTTCATCTTATTTCATTTTTTCCTAATATGCCTAATAAAATTGTAGTAAAACGTTAAATTAAAATTACATGTACACATGTAATTACGATTATCAGCTATCATTTTTATACACACAATGATTATCACATATCAATGTTATTTTATATATAGCAGCTTGGGTGTTTTTTAAAAAGACCTTTCCTTTTATGTTTTTCTAGTTTTTCAATTCTTGGTCATGGGTATATGCCATTTTTAATATTAAAGTTTTTATTGAACTATAATTGGCATTTCCATTTCAGGTGTACAACATGGAAATTCAATGTTTGTATCCATTACAAAAGGATCACCACAATAAGTCTAGTCCCCATACAAAATTGATACCACGTTATCTGTATTATGTCATTTTTTAAAAAGCAAAGTCATGTTAATAAATAGATATAAAAACAAATGAGACATCAACTACAAGGCCCCAGAATCGTATGGCAATTAACTACTAAAAATTAGTTACTATCTCAGAAAAAAGAAAGGAAGTAATCGAAATGTCCATCAACAGATGAATGGATAAACAAAATGTGGTAAATACATATATCATTCCACCATAAAAAAGGAATGAAATTCTGATACCTGCTATGACATGGATGAGCCTCGAAGAATTATGCCAAGTGATAGAAGCCAGACATAAAAGGCCATGTAGTGTATGGTGGTTTCTGCCTTTCGGCTGTTGTAAATGATGCTACTGTGAACATTGGTATACAAACATCTGAGTTTCTGCTTTCGATTATTTTTGGATATTTTTCTAGAAGTGGAATTATTGGATCATATGGTAATTCTTTGTGTAACTTTTTGAGGGCCTGACAAACTTTTCCATAGAGGCTGTACCATTTTATATTCGCATCAGCAGTGCATCAACATTCGAGTTTATCCACATCTATTTTTTTTAATAATAGCCATCTTAATGAGTTTGAAATGGGAAATGGTATCTCATTGGGGTTTTAGTATTTATTTAAAACATACATGTTATCCTGTCTCTGAAATTTTTTTGCTTCATGTTATAACGAAACTATGTCAGTTATAAACATTCATTTAAAATATTCAGTCACAAGATTAAAAACCTTGTAACTATGTGAGATTCTGGCTGTTAACTTATTGTAGTAATCATTTTGCAATATATATGTATATAAATCATTATGTTGTATACCTTAAACTAATACAATATTATATATCGATTATATCTCAGTAAAATTGGAAAAAAAACAGGGCCTCATACCTTACAAAATAGCTGAGGCACAAGCCCAAGAATACTGGAGTGGGTAGCCTATACCTTCTCCAGTGGATCTTCCCGACCCAGAAGTTGAACCGGCATCTCCTGCATTGCAGGTGGATTCTTTACCAACTGAGCTATCAGGGGATCCCACCTTACAAATAGATTTTTTTAAAAAAAGAAGGAAGGAAGGGAAGGAGGGAAAAGAGAAAAGGCGGAGGGGAGGGCAGGGGAATGGTGGGTAGAGAGAAAGTCTCCGAATTCTGCAAGATGCTCAGGCCTGGGAACCGCCCACTTATTGGCACACCTCTGCATCCTGTCTCACTGTGGGAGACATGGCTATTGCTGGGGACGTGTGTCTGCTCTCGCCCCGCTTGACTCTGTCACCACTGTTCTCATTACAGTGTTCTGTCAGTTGTGGTGTTGGAACCCAGCGGAGACAGCAGATGTGCCAGAAGCTGACGGCCAAAGGCCGTCGGGTCCCCCTCAGTGAGACTCTGTGCCGGCATCTTTCTGGACCCCCTCTGGTGAGATCTTGCCAGATGCCTGTGTGCGGGAGTAAGTATGGAAAGTCCACACTTCGTGGAATCTGCTCATTCTATTTTCCTCCTCCAGTGGTTTCATTTTCCATAGAGCAACTCATTTCTAATCTGTAAGTACAGCAAATCAAGTGAACTCAGCGTTGTTATCAGTGGCAAACAGTATAATATTGATGACCAAGGTACAACTCTAAAAAAGTCAGCTTGAAGAAATGTCCACCCTCTTAACAAATGCACCCCCAGGCTTCCTCACTTGGGTTTACACCTCGTTGTGTTCTCCGCTTCATCATGATTTCCCCCACTTACAACTCAGGAGTGTTCCTAGTAGAAGTTAAGCTGAAATACTATTTTGTATTGGTGTATAGCTGATTAACAATGTTGTGATAGTTTCAGATGGACAGCAAAGGGACTCAGCCATACATACATATACATGTATCCATTCTCCCCCAAACTCCCCTCCCATCCAGGCTGCCACATAACATTGAGCAGAGTTCCCTGTGCTATACAGTAGGTCCTTGTTGGTTATCCACTTTGAATATAGCAATGTGTTCCTGTCTATCCCAAACTCCCTAACTACTCCATCCTTCCCCCTGGCAACCATAAGTGAAGTACTTTCTGATTCACTTTGCTAATGATATGTGGGGATTCATCCTATTCAAAGTAGATGAGCTAAGTATTTTTAAATATTCAAGTATCTCTTTTGGATACTCTAATAATCTAAAACCAGCAAGGATGAAAATGTGAAATAGCTTTGGGTTTTAAAGGTGACTGTTTAGATACTTCTTCAGTTTATTATAAATAATAAGCTGAGTATAAAGAGTTAATATTATGGTTTCATTATATCCAAAAGCTAAAATGCATGTAGCAGTCATCTCTACCTTCAGTGTACATGAATTAGTATAGGTACATGTGCATATGCATGTTTCATGTAGGAGGGTGATAAAAAATGAGCGGAGGGCTGCCCCCATGGTAGCTGAAATTGGGCAGCAGTGTGGTCATGAGAAATGGGGTAGGGCAGCAGTCCCCAGCCTTTTTGGCAACAAGGACCAGTTTCGTGGAAGATAGTTTTTCCGTGGCTGATGAGGAATGATGGTTGGGGATGATTTAAGCCCATTACATTTGTTGAGCACTTTATTTCTATTATTACTACCTTGTAATATATAATGAAATAATTATACAGCTCACCATAATGCAGACTCAGTGGGAGCCCAGAACTTGTTTTCTTGCAGCTAGATGATCCCATCTGGGGGTGATGAGAGAGTGATGGGAAGCAGCTGACGTACACATGGAGCTTTGCTCACTCACCTGTGTGACCCAGTTCCTAACAGGCCACCGACTGGTACTGCTCTGTGTCCTGGGTGTTGGGGACCCCGGTATAGAGTCCCTTTCCTGATTGTTTCTCACTGTCTTTAAGTATTCACATAAAAAGGAACACTAACTGCCTCAGGTACCCTCCTGAACTTATGGTAAGAAAAGAAATCAGAAGGTAGTATTATTTTTAATGTTTCTTAGGAAAAGAAATATATGTATACACACACACACACACACACTACTAAGTTTACCAGAAATGTTCCTGAAGAAACTTACAAAACAAAGTAACAATAGTGACTTTTTTTAAAAGTCATAGCCTTATAGCATTTACTGAGAAATTGCCGGGAGAAATATCAATAACCTCAGATACACAGATGACACCACCCTTATGGCAGAAAGTGAAGAAGAACTAAAAAGGCTCTTGATGAAAGTGAAAGTAGAGCGTGAAAAAGTTGGCTTAAAGCTCAACATTCAGAAAACGAAGATCATGGCATCCGGTCCCATCACTTCATGGGAAATAGATGGGGAAACAGTGGAAACAGTGTCAGACTTTATTTTTCTGGGCTCCAAAATCACTGCAGATGGTGACTGCAGCCATGAAATTAAAAGACACTTACTCTGTGGAAGGAAAGTTATGACCAACTTAGATAGCATATTCAAAAACAGAGACATTACTTTGCCAACAAAGGTTCATCTAGTCAAGGCTATGGTTTTTCCTGTGGTCATGTATGGATGAGAGAGTTGGACTATGAAGAAGGCTGAGCGCCGAAGAATTGATGCTTTTGAGCTCTGGTGTTGGAGAAGACTCTTGAGAGTCCCTTGGACTGCAAGGAGATCCAACCAGTCCATTCTGAAGGAGATCAGCCCTGGGATTTCTTTGGAAGGAATGATGCTGATGCTGAAACTCCAATACTTCGGCCACCTCATGCGAAGAGTTGACTCATTGGAAAAGACTCTGATGCTGGGAGGGATTGGAGGCAAGAGGAGAAGGGGACGACAGAGGATGAGATGGCTGGATGGCTTCACTGATTCGATGGATGTGAGTCTCAGTGAACTCCGGGAGTTGGTGATAGACAGGGAGGCCTGGCGTGCTGCGATTCGTGGGGTCGAAAAGAGTCGGACACGACTGAGCGACTGATCTGATCTACTCTGTGAACCTCCCTGCAGGCATTATTGCGTCATCATATTTAGTTCCCAGCAATTCTGAGACAGGTGTCATCCCCGTTGAGAGATGAGGAACTCAAAACGAAGAGAAGGTCCAAGATTTGACCAAGTACCTATGGCTGTCAGTTGGGCGTCTTGGTCTCCTTGATCATGAGTCCATCTGATTCCTGTGCCCATGCTTTAAGCCACCTCTGTGTGGTGATTCCTGGACAACATTCATTTTCCTTCCCCTGGGAATTCTTTAAGACTAAATCTTCAAAATTTTGAGATTCCATAACTTTGAGATCCCAAGTTTTATAGTGTCCTGGATTTTAAGAATGTCTGTGGTATATGGTGCAGTGTCATGGTATAGGCTGCTTATCTGTCTGATTTTTATTAATTGTGGATGGTTGCATAGCAATGTGGCTGGACCATAAACTACCTTAGAGGAGAGTGAAATTAAATTCTGGCAGCTTTCTCTAAAATAATAGCAGAGTAACATGTGGGAACACATCGTGGTTATTAGGGCATGTGGTGTGGTATGAGATGCAATTATAAACTATTTTGACATGCAGTAGAAAGCAGAGCAAATGTATAAGTTTTAGGGATATAAAATAAAGGACTCCATACCGTTGTCTAGCTTGCCAACATGTAGGTCATGGAAGCAGACAGGAGACAGGAATTTGTGTTCCCAGCACAGCCAAGTCACCCCAAGCTGGGCCCCCACTTCAGCTGTAGGCTGGCCTCGTGCCATCCCCAGGAATCAGTGGCCCTGGCTTGCAAAAACAATGGCATCCTCTTCTCCCCACCACCAGGAATGAGCCAGGGATGAGCTTGGCACTCACATCCTCCCCCTGCTGCCTCTGCACCATATTCTCTCTGTCATCTCATACCAAGCACATGGCCCTCACCTTCAGAGGCTTTGACCTGCAGGATCGTTTCTACCTTTCTCTAGGACCACTACAGGTCCATTCTTTCTTTCTGACATTTGCCAACATCCAGGACAAACTGCACCCATACTGATGACTTTCTCATACCCTAATGTCCCTAATCCCCAACCTGATCAATTTCCCTAACCACCATCACACCTTGGCATAGGGACACCATGGTATTGGGGTATGGCTTATTAACAATGTTGTGATAGTTTCAAGTAGACAGCATAGGGACTCAGTCATACATATACATGTATCCATTCTCCCCCAAACTCCCGTCCCATCTAGGCCACTGCATAACATTGAGCAGAGTTCCCTTTGCTCTAAGTAGGTTCTTGTTGGTTATCCACTTTAAATACAGCAGAATGTACATGTCCATCACAAACACCCTAACTCCCCCCATCCTCATTCCTCATTGCTTTGTACTCAAATAGCTTTCTGGTCTTCCTCCTGCCCCCATCTCACCGTCTGCTTATTTAGTTAATGCTTCATTGTGACCTTCCTGCACTGCTGTCCCGAGACTTCCTGCTCTTGCACTAGAAACCACTCCTCTTGACTGGCATGTCGTCATCACGCACTTAACCAATGCTGTAGTCAGATCTCTATGCCCTTCCTTAACCCACTGCCTCAAAAACCCTACTCATTCAACCCTGATGGGTGATCACCTACTTTTAGGTGGTTTTTGTTGGCTTGTTTTTTTAGTTCCCTGACCTGAGCTACTGGGATTTGCTAAAGAAAATAATGTCACCATCCTGGTTAGACATACTTCATATTCATGCTATCTGATTTACCTGGGAAATAATATGTGGATTTTTTTTCCTGTTCCTAAGAATTCCCAAGAAATTCATCGTAGCAGTTATTTCCTAATCACTGTACTGACTCCCAAGTTCTCATGTCTCCATGGATGAACTCATTTTTATTCCACTAAAAATGTCAAGGCTTGTGGCATGGCATAGCATAATGACCTTCTAACTGTCCCTTCTCCACGTCACATCCACCTGCTTTGCTCACCATACTGGAAATCTATGGTCTTCTTTTTATGCCTGATCCCTCAGTGATGGAAGGGGTGTGAAGACAAGAAACATCAAGCCTGACTATGCTGTGATCTTTATTCCCTTTCAAGGCTCCATTTTTGGAAATGTGTCCTAATCAGTGCCTTGAGTTTAAGTGAAAACTATCCTCTTTGGAAGAGTGAGTCTTCTTGCTCTTCATTTTGACCCTTTGATGTGCAGTGGTGTGAAGACTGAGGGGTGGGGGTGGGCAAGATGTTTTGAGCGCTCCCTGGAGGCCAGTGGTGTCCCATACAGTCCTTCCAGTTAGAGGCCCCTTCCTGCTTCTCCCCAGACCTTCCCTGCATTTTCCCACCTCCAACTTTTCCTCCCATAAATTCTTCCCTTCACCATATCTAGTAACTGTCACTCTTCCTATTCTTGAAGGACCAGAACAAATCCTACCTCCCTCTATAATATTTCTAAATTTCTTTAACCTCCAAAAGGTATTATGACATTGTGGTTAAGCCAACTAGAGTCTAATCTCATTTCTTTCAGTATCTCGTCATGTGACATCGACACAGACTCAATCTCTGTGAGGCTCGTCACAGAGCCTTTTTCATCAATAAATGGGAATGGTAATTATACCTACCCTATAGAATTTTTCTGAGAATTAATACCTAGAAAGTGTTTAGAAGCAGTGCCAGGAGCATACTGTAGGCTCAAAAATATTAGTTATTTTTAATGTCATTAACACCTTCCTTTAATTCCTGTCATGGCTTTAAGATGGGGTAAAATGTAACAGTAACTAATATTGTGTCTTCTGGATCATTAGGATATGAGTTTATATGGGGTAGTTAGGCAATAGCTCTGGACATTTTTTTCATATATAGGCCCCCAAACATGTATAATGAGTTGTACTCAAAGACATGTTTTTCAAATGTGTCAAGCTTAGATCAGCCTCAGATTGTTATTAAAAGTCTCAGATTGCTGCTGCTGCTGCTACTAAGTCGCTTCAGTCATGTCCGACTCTGTGCGACCCCATAGACGGGGGCCCACCAGGCTCCCCTGTCTCTGGGATTCTCCAGGCAAGAACACTGGAGTGGGTTGCCATTTCCTTCTCCAATGCATGAAAGCGAAAAGTGAAAGTCAAGTCACTCAGTTGTGTCTGACTCTTAGCGACCCCATGGACTGCAGCCTACCAGCTCCTCCGTCCATGGGATTCTCCAGGCAAGAGTACTGGAGTGGGGTGCCATTGATTAAATGTCTATCTGTCTTGGCTTCCAATCAGGCATCTGAAGAAAATAATATTTGAGTTTAGATTTTTTTTTTTTCAGTGATGGCTCCTGGTTTAAGGGTTCCTGAATTTTGGTAAAGAATTCTTATTTTTAATCCAAGTACTGACATCAAAATGGTTGAGGGTGGGGAGGCACCCAGACATGTCCTGTATGATTGAAATGTCTAGAACAAACAAACAAATAAATAAACAAACAAACGTTTTGCCACTCAGTCATGTCCGACTCTTTGTGACCCCATGGACTGTAGCCTACCAGGCTCCTCTGTCCATGATATTTTTCCAGGCAAGAGTACTGGAGTGGGTTGCCATTTCCTTCTCCAGGGGATCTTCCCGACCCAGGATCGAACCCGTGTCTCCTGCATTGCAGGCAGATGCTTTACCCTCTAAGCCATCAGGGAAGCCCCAAAATGTCAAGAAAAATATGCCTTATCCCCTTCCCAGGTTAAGTTGAATCCTCTCACTTCTCTCCAGCTCCTGGTGGTCCTCCTTGTACCAGCCTCTTCAGCTTTCAGACTCTCATCTTCCCTTCTTCTGCTCTTCCTCTAAGCCTTCTCAGCTTCCAGAAACACCCAACCCCGCCTGCCTGACAGAGCTGCAGCCCTTGGAAACCCAGCCAGCCCCTAGGCTGCCTCACCAGCACCTTTCTTGGGCTGGTTTTTAACCTCCTGCAGCATCCAACAGCATACATTTATTTTATCTTTTGCTTGTCATTTATTTGTTATTCATTCAATAAACAGTAAGAGTTTACTATGTACCAGGCACTATGCAGTGCCCTAAGGACAGAGATGATCTCTCTGCCTGGGCATATATTGTTTTCAGTGTCAGATGGTAGTATTTCATTATCAGTGCTTTCAATAATCATTCTTCAGATGCTACTGTGTTTTAGATGTTATGATACAAAATGAAAATAATCCATTGTCTGGTCTCTAAGAACTCATAATCCAGTAGAAGAGAGACATACATAAACAAAGAAGAAGAATAAAGTGCCAGTGATGTCATAATGGGATGTAGAAGTGCTTGATCCCTCTAGGGGATGTGAAGGAGAGTTTCATAAAGGAGGACGCTTTGAGTGGAATTCTGCAAGATGTGTCCCATCATTAGACCCACATGGGATACAGGACAGTCTGAAAAAAAAGACAGCAGTGTCGACAAAGGTGGGGGATGTCAAATGGAGTGGGACATTTCTGGAAACTGCACACAAACCACTACCCTGTGACCTTTTTTTCCCCTTTAATATGCTGTGGGCTGTAGAACAGAGACTTGGGCATGACCAGCATGATGTCTTCATGGCCTCATCCCAGGAGTGCCTCTTTCTGAACAGGGAAATGATTTAAGATTGGATATGGTCTCCTTTGAATATCAGGTGCTGGGACTTAGGGCATGAAAAATAGTTAACCTCCCTTCTCATCCCCTGCCACAAGCAAATATCCCTTTATTTATCAGAGTTCTTATCCTGCCCCTTCCCCAAGAGCTACCAATACCCTGTTTGTTTTAGAAGCCTCATACGCACAAATTTCAAGACTCAGAAAGTTCTACTGCCTTTTCTTTTTAAGAAAGAATTAAAAATACACTCTTGCTGTGCCCTGCTTCCTCCCTTATAACTCCTGCTTGTTTTTATGTGAATCCCTGATCCCTAGATGAAATGGATAATACTGTATGTAGACCGCTGTGTAACTGTCATGATGCAGACTCCAAGTTGTTCTGTATAAAATGCGAAGCAAATGTTTTTATTGACAAACAAATTCAGTAGAATTAGAACAGAGGCTGAAAATGGGTAATGGTGAAACAGAGTGCTTGAGAATGGCCTGGAGAGCATCTTGAAACCCATGCTGAGGAGTTTTGATTTTATTAAAGAAGGAAATGACATAGTCAGATTTTATTTTATTTACTTGGATGGCTATATAGATATATTTTTCAATTAATTTTTATTGGAGTATAGTTGCTTTACCATGTTGTGTTAGTTTCAGCAAAGTGAATCACCCATTCATATACATATATACCCCTCTTTTTTTAATTTCCTTCCCATTTAGGTCACCACAGAGTATTAACTAGAGTTCCTTGTGCTATATACACTAGGTTCTCATTAGTTATCTATTTTATATATGGTAGTGTGTGCATGTCAGTTCCAATCTCCCAATTCATCCCAACCACCCCCTTCCCCCTTGGTGTCTGTACATTTGTTCTCTACCTTTGTGTCTATTCCTGCTTTACAAATAAGTTCATCTGTGTCATTTTTCTAGATTCCACATATAAGTGATTTATATGATTTTTGTTTTTCTCTTTCTGGTTTATTTCCCTCTGTATGAGTCTCTAGGTCCATCTACATCTCTGCAAATGGCACAGTTTCATTCCTTTTTATGGCAGAGTAATATTCCACTGTATATATGTACCACATCTTCTTTATTCATTCCTCTGTTGGACATTTAGATTGCTTCCATGTCCTGGCTATTGTGAATAGTGGCGTACACATAGATATATTTGGAAAATATGAATGTGCAAGTAGAGTCTAGTCAAAGGGATATGACAATATCTAGGTGAGAAAATATAAGGACAGAAGTGGTGAGGATGAATTCTAACATTTCAGGTGTCCCATCTAAGTATCCGTTGCCTGGCTAGAACTGGGAGCTCAAAGGAGAAGGGTATGTTTGTGTTTAACAAGCAACTCTGGGACCAGGTGTGGTGAGGAGGGAGAGGGAGCTATTGTTTGTTAACTTTGCTGATTTTTGTGGTATAGATTCTCCCATCATGTGGCTTCCTGCTACCAATGTGACGTCACTACCTGCAGAGTTGGGAATGGACACTAACAATCCCATGGACCTGTGAGTCAATGAAAGGAAGGGCCAGCAGACCAATGGACAGGGAGGATTCGAGGCGACTCCAGTTTCTGCCTTAAAGAATTGCAGGCTGGACTCTGAGGGCCAGGACTCCAGGGAATAAGACAACTTAGAGGCTGCTTTGCAGCCAAAACCCATCTGGGAGTAGCAGGAGTCAAGTGCTGGTGAGACAAGTGTAAACACCCAGCACAGATGGCTCGGGGCAGAAACCTGGTGTGGCGCCAAGGCTTAGAGTCATGGCAGGGATACAACTGGAATCATGGCAGGACACGAGCATGTAAACAGCCTTGGGCACTGGGCAGGGAAGGCTGGCACAGAAGCCAGAAAGAGTACCTTCAGAAGGAAGAGCTTTTCATTTTCTAGAAAAGCTGAATGATGTGGTGTTTCTCATGTCCGGTGCATGGGAGAGATGCAGGGATGGCTTGGTGTCCCCATACTGCCTACAGCCCCCCAGTAGGATGCCATGGGTTCCTGTCCACACTGTCTCCTCAGGCTTGTCTGGTTCGGCAGTTTGGGGCACATACAAATGCAGAGGGAGGCAGTCACCCCACACCAGACAGATTCCTACCCAAGAGCTGTGTCAGAGGATGCCAGGCTCCAGGCACTGCTCCGAAGGAACTGACAGGAGTCACAGAGAGAAACTGGCCCAAGTCCTAGCAGATCCTGGGTCCCAGAGCACTGCTCAGGCACACCTGGTCACTGAACTGCTCTATACCTGGTGTGAGAAGTGGCTAACCAGGCCTGGTTGGGAATGGGTCTGCCTTCCAGCAGATGGACATGCAGCCAGAGGGAGCGGCTGGGCTACTTGTGTGGCTCACCCAGCCATGGGCCAGTCCTTTCCCAAGGCTAAACACCACCTGTCACCTGCAGACTCCCCAGCCTGCTTTTGAAGGCATCATGGCCCCATCTGTTAAGACTTTAAGCCCCAAGCTTAGCTGGGGACATCTGGCTATCAGTTCTAAAGGTACTTAGAACCCATCTCCATGGTAACTAGAACCCATCTTCACACAGGATGCTGTGTGGGATCATACCAGCCTCAGATCATCTCCAGCCTGAACCCTGAGGTAGGCATGTGCTTCCTTCCCTGTGTGGGTTTCGACCCCTTCCCAGTAAAAGCAGGAATATTCAAGCTATGGTCTCATCTGTAGCAGCCCTAAGAGAGTCTCTCTCCACCCCTCCCTCAGTTGCACAAGTTCAAAACTCTGACACTGACCCAGCTTAAACTCTGATTTAAACAGTGAATTTCAAAGCCATCCACGTTCACCATCTGTCTTTCCCATAATTCATCGGGATTATGGGAAACAATGACCAGACAGGGTGTTCAACTGAATTCTTTTAAATAGTAATAAAAAGATGCCTGTATAGGTATCAGTATATATAAACACATGTATGTAGGTATTATGGCTAGGTATGTGTATACACATACATTACACACCCTGCATTGTGACAATAGGCCACTTTTAAATATTCATAAAAAGCAACCAGCTAATTAAAATTAATGAGTGTTAGTCACTCAGTTGTGTCTGACTCTTTGTGACCCCATGGACTGTAGCCCGCCAGGCTCTTCTGTCCATGGGATTCTCAGGCAAGAATACTGGAGCGGTTTGCCATTCCCTTCTTCAGGGGATCCTCCTGACCCAGGGATCAAAACCAGGCTTTCTGCATTGCAGGCAGATTCTTTCCCCTCTGAATTGCCCATGCTAATAAAAAAGGAAATAAGCAAGACTAATATAGAATTATGTCTTGAATTTTACATTTCCATCATATGCAGGCACAAATTTAGCTCTAAACTTGATAACATAAGTGCTGTCTTGGAAAAGGCAACCTGGTCCTTGACACAGTTCAGGGTTCATTGGGTAGGAAATGAATGAATTACTTGGAGGAAATACAAGGATTCCTGATCGTAAGACCACAAAGCATCCTCCTGCTTCCTCCTACAGAGGACACTGCATGTTGTAAAGATTTTGGCAGGGTTCTCACAGAAAACACAGTGGCTGTTTCTTATTTTCCCTTCCCTGTTCACCAGTAGCAGCCCATCAAATTATCTTTGAGTTAACCCAGTGAGACTCTCTGGGGTGGTGGTTCTCAATCTTTGCTCTACATTTCAGTCTCCTGGGGAGGTTTTACAAATTTTGATGCCCAGTCTTCTGTTCCCCATAGAACATGGAGAGTGGGACCCAGGGTAGTAAAATTAAAAAATAATAACAACAGGTGCTCCTAATTGGCAGCAAAGTTTGAGAACCACTGCCTCTAGTCAGAGTTGATACTGAAACTCTACACACCAGTATGTGTTATTGTTGTTCAGTTGCTAAGTCCTGTCTGACTCTTTGCGAGTCTATATGATTTGGGAAAGTAGAGAAATACTTCCAGGTGATTAGTCAATAGCCTTGGCCTGAACCCCAGGACTGTCTCCCAGCTGCTTGGACTCTTCTGCTGGGAGTGGTCCAACTTCCTCATAATGTACACTGTCGGGAGAGGAGACACTCGGAGCAGCAGTGTTACAACAAGACCTGGTACAGGGCTATAGCTGCCATCTGTTGCAATGGATCGAGCCCTTGTTGTGCAGACTGCTATTATGAGTGGCATCTCTGGGACTTCCCTGGTGTTCTAGTGGCTAAGACCCCATGCTCCCAATGCAGAGGGCCTGGGTTCCATCCCTGGTCATGGCACTGGATCCCACATGCCACAACTGAAGATCCCACATGCGTCAACTAAGACCCAGTGCAGCCAAATAAATAAATGTTTAGTTGCCAAATCGTGTCCTACTCTTTGCGACCCAATGGATTGTAGCCCACCAGGCTCCTCTGTTCGTGGGATTTCCCAGGCAAGAATACTGAAGTGGGTTGCCATGTCCTTCTCCAGGGGATCTTGCCAACCCAAGGATCTCCTGCAAGGATCAACCCATGTCTCCTGCATTGCACGCAGATTCTTTACCACTAGAGCCATGGGCAAAGCCCAGTGTTTGCAAGTCAAAGTGTTAGTACCTCAGTCATGTCCAAATTCTTTGTGACCAAGGGGCTTGCTAAAAAAAAAAAAAAAAAAGATGGCATCTCTGCCTATAATAATGGGTAAACCACAAATTTAGCAGGAATCCTCCTCCTGCTTTTGACCACTATTGAACAGCAATAAGTTTAAAATTCTGTGTTGCCAACCTAAAAAGAAATCTCTATGTCTTAACTGACTGAGGAGATCCTGATGTCCTCTGTGAAGCATCTCTATCCCAACAGGTGAACACATACACACGACAGGCCATCTGGCTCCACTTCAAGCTGATCCGAGGGGGAGGGAGAGTTCCCTGGCAGAACCTTGGACAAGGGGCCTGGCCTAGAAATGGCATCTCAGTGGAATTTGTGTGCAGACTTGTTACGCCTGTCCCTCATTTAGAACACACTCTACTGCAGAAGTTGTGCATCTACCCCTGCTGTTTTTCTGAACCTACTGCCACCCCACACCAAAGCAGGCAGCAACTAGACCCTAACGGGATCATGAACCACCCAAGAGAAGTCAAGAGTTATTCCAACAAGCACAATCTGGGTAGTGTCCAGGGCCTGAGAAGTCTGTCTTAAGTGGACTTCCCTCTGGTGATCTAGCGATTAAGACTCCACACTTCCATTGCAGGGGGTGCAGGTTTGATCCCTGGTCAGGGAACTAAGATCCCACATGCTGTGTGGCAAGGCCAAAAAGTTTCAAAGACAAAAACAGAAATGGAGTTTCAATCTAGTTCTTCTCCCAACATACCCCTACCAGTGTTACAGCCGTAACCATTGCAAGAACCATAACTGGTTCCTCTGAGGCCCTTAGGCCCCTGTCTCATGACCTTAATTCCACAGTATCATTGATGTGAGTCCAGTCTCTCTTCTGTCACTCCCTGGTGCTTCCTGCCCTCTAGCCCATGGACCTACATACATCTTCAAAGAGGAATCAGACTCCCACCCACATCACATGCCCCTACCTACTCACTTCAGTATCACCCCAGAATGCATTGAGACCTTCCTTCCTGCAAGTGAGTGGTGGTGCGGGGGGTGGGGGTGGGGCGGCGGAGGGCAAGTGGGGGAGGGAGAAGAGCTGCTTCTTTTGGGGGATGGGATCTGGGGAGCATCTTCTCTGGCCTCCACCCAGGAACAAGGAAGAGTCAGCCCACCTGTGATGCCTCGCTGCTTGCCCTGTTGATGCTGGCTGGACCCGCCTTTGTCAGCTGACTAATAATGTCTGAGAGCTCATACATCCCACTACTGTGCCCTTGATAAAAATGCTCTGACTTCTCATATTCCTCCAGTGAAGGTGTTAATATCACCTGAGAAAACTGAGGCTCAGAGAGAGTAGATCACTTATTCAGATGGTAGTGCTGAGATTCACTTTCACCGTTCAGCTGGCTTTCAGGTGCCAGTTTGAGCTTTTCTTCTTCCATCACTGGCTTATTCAGGCCCCCATGCTAGTTTCACTGACCTGCTTGGGTGATCTGCTGTGGTGCCCAGCTGCATCCTCCTTTTCAGATCCTTCAAATACATTCACTCACCTCCCCATACTCACTGCCTCCTTCAGATTTTGGGTATCCTTGGCTGAGCCATACAAGATCCTCAAGAGCCTCCCAAATGGTGGAGGCCCCACACATCAGACGTCCCCTTATTGATGGAAAGATTTAACCATTTAACCTCATGCCTCCCCAAACCAAAGGCTCCTTTATAAAATAATTGACATGATTTCATGCAATTCATTCAATCTTGCATTCTTTGCTGCTAAAGTGATATTTGTGAAAGTATATATATACATACATATATAGCATAAATAACAATATATATATATATATTTTTTCAGTTCTCAAATGTTTTAGAAGAGAAAAGAATTTGCTGATTTCTGTCAGCCTTGGAAGAGTATGGACAAATGTCATTATAAAGATATTTGTGTTTTTCTTTCTTTATTTTTCCAACAGAAATGAAACCAGAGATGAAGGCCAGAGTCAGGGAGCAGGGTCCTCAGATCCTTGGTGTCCAGAGAGTGTACATCCAGACAAGGGAAGAGAAGCGCATTAACCTGACCGTCGGGAGCAGAGCCTACCTGCTGCCCAACACATCTGTGATTATTAAGTGCCCAGTGCGACGATTCCAGAAATCTCGGATACAGTGGGAGAAGGACGGCCGTTGTCTGCAGAACTCCAAGCGGCTTGGCTTCACAAAGTCAGGTTCGCTGAAGATTCACAGCCTTGCGGCCCTCGACATTGGTGAGTACCGGTGCATCGCAGGCCCCGCACAGGAGACTGTGGTGCTTAAGCTCATTGGCACCGACAACCGGCTCATTGCACCCCCAGCCCTTGGTGGGCACACCAGGGAATATCCTGGGATGGACAACAACGAGGCCAATAATTTGGGAGCCACGTGGCATAAGATGAGGCTGATGTGGAACAACAAAAACGAGCTTTATCTGCACAATGGCCAAATTAACAATCAGTCTCTCTTGAGAGCTCTGTTGGGCCACTGCAGCCCTTCTGCAGGAAACGCCAACTCCTGGGAGTTTGAAAACAAGCAGTTTGAAGCAGCAGTTAAACAGGGAGCCTATAGCATGGAGACCGCCCAGTTTGATGAGTTGATCAGGAACATGAGCCAGCTCATGGAAACGGGGGAGATCAGCGATGACCTGGCATCCCAGGTGATATATCAGCTGGTGGCCGAGTTAACCAAGGTGCAGCCTGCACATGCGCACTGGAGGGGCATCCCTGGAGAGGCACCTCCCACGGCTCAGCTAAGGGGGGAGACTGGAAGTGTGCCCCAAAGCTCGAACTCCAAAAACTCAGGCAAGCTGACATTCAAGCCGAAGGGACCTGTCCTCTTGAGGCAGAGCCAACCCACCTTGATTTCCTTTAATAAAACAGTAAATTCAAGGATTGGAAATACAGTCTACATTACAAGAAGGACGGAGGTCATCAACATACTGTGTGAGCTTGTCAGCCCCAGTGAGGCCACCTATACGTGGACCAAGGATGGAGCACTGTTACAACCCTCAGAAAAGTAAGTACAATCAGAGTACAGTGTTTACTCTGAGATGCCTTCTAAATGGATCTTCCAGCTTTCCTTAAAATATTGTCAAATTCCTTCTCCTAAGAATGTGCTTCCAACAGGATCCTTTGGAAAAGAAACTCCAAAATGTTAGGGCATGGCATTCACATACTCATTGGAATTCTAAAAATGAAATTGTACCATCACAGTCACTACCATGAAGGTGTAGTGCCAAACTGGATACCATAAGATTAAATGTAAGCGTCTACAGACTCTCGCTTTTCAGGTCACTTAATACTTAAAAATAAGATCAGGGACTTCCCTGGTGGTCCAGTGGTTCAGACTCTGTGCTTCCAATGCAGGGGGCACAGATTTGATCCCTGGTCGGGGAACTAAAATCCCACATGCTACGTGGTGCAGCCAAAAAATTAAAAAATTATCCCTCCAAAAAAGTGAAATCAATCAGGCCATTAAAAAAACATACTTGCAGTTCTCTTAGAATATGCAGGAACTGCAAGAATCTTCTATATCTGGGAGATGTGGTGTCTCGTTTGAACTCACACCAGCCCTATGAGTCTGGCAGGGCAGGAGTTGATACTTTCTCAATGAGATCATTGAGGAACAGAATCTCATGACTAATTCATGGCCAGTCAGAAGCAGGGGCCACGTCATCTGGACCCCGCCAGGGGTGTTAGAGGGTCACACAAATAATAGCTTTGGTAGAAAGATTACCTGAAGTCATTTTCTAATATCAGGCAATGATTTATGTCACAAAACCGAAAAGTAATGATAAGGATCAAAGTTTTTTGAGATGTTTGAAGCAGTATTCAGTCACTTTATTTTATTGTAATAACTATCCATGTCAGTGAGAAAATGTCGCATTTCATTCATTTTACATAAAATAATGGAATAATAGAAACATTCACTCATTTTGTCTTCTCTACTGTCTCCAAATCTTGCTGTTAACACACACAGGGCTGTAGACATCTTGCTTTCTTTCAATTTGCATTCAACAGCTCCTTATCCACCTCCAGGGATTTTTCAGAGACATAGATGTTAAATTGTTTTGCAAACCATAAGGTACTTTAAAAATGCAAGGTTTATTTCTATCATCCTTTTTTTTCTGCATCACCTAATGTGTGAAGCATTAAAAGAAATCTAGGTAAAATTCAATTTTTATATCACTGGACTGTCTTAGAATGGAAAGATAGAACAAATCTAATTTTAAATTCTTTTGCCTAAAACTCTGAACATTAGAGTATAATGTAGTTTTTGAAGTGGAATAAACCTTCCAGATCAACTAACTTAGCAGTTCTCAAATCTTTTGGTTTTAGGACTCCTTCAAACTTAAAAAAATGATGAGAAGCCAAAGAACTTTTGTTAATATGAATTAACTTTATGTTAATATGTTAACATATCTCATGATGTTTACACTGTTAGAAATTAAAACCATGAAACATTTTAAATAGCTGTTTGTTAATCCATTTAGAAGTAACAGAAGTAAGCCCAATTCATGTTTATGTAAATAACATAATTTTTGAAAAGCAGTATTTTAAAGATTAATGATAATGACATTGTTTCACATCTCTGCCAATCTCTTTAATGTCTGGCTTAATGAAACATAGCTGGGCTTTCTCCTCAATGCTTCTACATTCAGTCTGTTGCCATATGTTGTTTTAATTGAAGTTTATGGAGAAAATTGTGCTTCATACATATATAAACAGGTTAGTTGGGAGGATAAGGAATACATTCATAATCTTTTAAGGTAATTATGGCTATTCTTCTTTAATGCTACACTAAAAATAGACAAGCAGTAGTTTCTTAAAGGTTAGGTGGGATGTGGAATCTAAAACCATGTTAAAGAGATTTTGGTAGTCTGTTACAATGAAATCTGTTGCTTTATCTTGTTCTTTGAATGGATCTTTTAACTAGACTAGATTTTATAACATCATACATTGGTCATTTGGAAAGTGTTGGCTGACTGAGTTATACACATCTTCCAAATGTTAACACGTTCCATCATACAATACCAAAAATACGCGTATTCTTTAATATTACTATCCCAACTTTTCAGAAAGTCTTTGGCTTTGGGAAGCAGTCAGACTCACAGTGAACATGACGGATTTTCTGAAATTCTAATTTTCACTCGGAAGCTTGAATTTTATCATCGGCAACAATTACTGTCAGTTGTTTTCCTTGCATTGGCCAGCTCATTTTTGTTCATTAAAAAAATATATCTTCCAAATACCTAAATCCAAATAACCCTGGCTTATCTGTCAGTCATTATTTCAAGTAAAGTAGTATGCCATGAAAAAGGAGCTAGTTCAGCTAGCAATTCAAACAGTCACACCCACAGACTTTGGCAGACAGCAGAGGTATGGTGTGTATTTCCTGTTTTGTTGTACAGAATGTTAGAAAACTTGCACTCGGGGGTAGAGATTTAGTGAAATAATAAGTTCTACTGCTTCATTAAGGATATTCTTATGGGAAATTGGCATTTTGTTTTTATTGCAAGTGTGTGGTAGCCAGAATACAGTAGCTACTGGTACACTTTGCTGCCACAGCTTTGATTCCATTCTGGCGCCAAGTTTTATCCACAACTGCTTTTACTATCAGTGCAAATATCAACACTCACAGTGAAAAAGGCAAATAACGGTATAGTGTCAATATTTACTATTATGAAAATAGTTTTGACCTCACGGATCCCTGGGATTCAAGGACCACCCTTTCAGGATTGCTCAACAATTTCACTTTAGAAATTATAAGGAACATAAGCCAAACCCAAATTGAGGAACATTCTATTTTTTATCAGTAGTCCTCAAAACTGTCAAAGTCATCAAAAAAATGGAGGGGGTGGGGGAAAGGCAGAAAAATTGTCACAGACCAGAAGAGACTAAGGAGACACAATGTCTAAATACAA
This sequence comes from Bos mutus, assembly GCF_027580195.1. NCBI lineage: Eukaryota > Metazoa > Chordata > Mammalia > Artiodactyla > Bovidae > Bos > Bos mutus. The sequence goes on from NC_091637.1 coordinate 22,702,384, forward strand.
TATGATGTCCTGAATGGGAGATTGTGCAACAGGATAGCAACGTTAGTGGGAAAACTAATGAAATCTACATAAAGACTGAAGTTTTGTTAACAACAGTGATGGACCGATGCTGGTGCTTTAGTTTTGATGAAAGTATCACGTGCTGAAGATGTTCACGTCAGGGAAAACCAAGAAAGAAGGAGATAAGAACCCTCTGTACTGTCCTGGTTGCTTTTCTGTAATGCCAACATCATTCCAAAATAAAGTTTATTAAAAAAAAAAAAAGAAAGAAACTATAAGGAAACAGAGGCTGAGAAAGCTGATCAGCTGATTTGTGGCCATAAAGTACTGGAGGGATGTGGTGGAAGACCGTGGTTAGTTCAAGTCAGTGTTTGTTGAACTGAGTTGATTTGTGATCGTCTGACTTGCTCAAGTGGAATTTGCATTAGTTTCTGTGGCTGAGGCTCCTGAAGATCCCATAAAGATTCTGCCATCCTAAATCAGACCTGTTTCTGCATACTTTAAGAACCAGCCCTTTGACACTGAAGCAGTTCTACTTGGCTAGTAAGAGTTTTTGGTTTTAATATTTTAAAGGAATTTTTAAAAGATTTATTTTTATTTCCATGTTTTCTCTAACATACCTAATTAATTTTTTCAACTTATGTTTAAATTTCTTTATGCAAGAAAAGTTCTCCGTTTTAGATATATTTTTCTGACTCTTACAAATCTTTTCAACTGAAGTCATGCAGAAATGGAATGATGTTTGCAAGCGCCCCTCTCCAATAGGAGGCAACAGTGTAGGCGTGGAGTGCATTTAGACACCAGCTGAGTAAGAGATCACAGCTAGGAAGCAAAGGCTGTGGGTGGATTCCCTAGGGGTGACGTCTGTGAAGAGGTCAACTTCATTATCACTTCAAGTAAAGAATAAGATTTTGTGGTGGAGGTCAAGATCAGATTCCTTAAAGAACTCTACCTTTTGGTTCTCCAGCCCAGGGACTGGTCCAGCCTGGATCCTGGGTGACATCACCTGTCAGAAAGGTTCATGTGTGCTCAGCTATTTCTCAGTGACTTTTTGCTGTACTGTAAAACTGAGGCCCTAAAAGGAATCCTTTGAGAATTGCTAAATCATACAAACATACATATGAAATAATTTAAGAAAAGATTTTCATGTATAAACATTTGTCACGTAGAGTTGTTAGTTTTACTTTTTTACTTTTTTTCTTAATCAACTGTTCCTTAACAGGGATTTGACAGTGAGAGCCTGGCCCTGGTCATAGCTACCTCTGCCTTATTCCTGTTTTTGTTCTGGGCAATTCAGCTGTTTTGGTTTCTTCCCACCTTTGTATACTTCATTTGTGGGTTGCATGGGAACTTGCACTCTCTAGTACATTCATTCTCTACCATTATTCAGTTCTACTGTAGTCATTCATACACTGAGTCATTAAATGTTTTTGAAAACTTGCTATATAAAAGGTACTGTGCTAGGCATTGAAAATGCACAGCTGTGAATAAGATCTGGTCCCTGCTTTTGAAAAGATCACAATCTCATGAGAATAAAAAGATATTTCATCAAATAAATATATGAACCAAACCAGAAGGAGCCCAGAGGGAGAAGAAGATAACTCTAGGAGTATTGGGGAAAGCTTTACAAGGGAAATTACATTTGCTCCAGGACTCAGTGGGTAAGTCAGAGTTGCCAGAAGTGGGGAAGGGCATTCCAAATAGAGTGAACAACATATGCAAAAGCTCAGGGTGATGAAAGACCATGGAATGTTCTGGAAACTGTTAGAGGTTCTTTATGGCTACAGCAGAGGGTAAGCAAGCAATGTAAAGTGACAGGAAATGAAGTGGCCCAGTTCAGCTCATGAAGAAACATAGAGTATTTAGCAGTTGATCAAAACAGTCAGTCATGCTTAAAATCTTGCATGTTAGACTTCAGCATTAGGCAAACCAAGAACTTCCAGATGTCCAAGCTGGGTTTAGAAAAGGAAGAGGAACTAGAGATAAAAATTTCCAAGATTTGCTGGATTATAGAGAAAACAAGGGAATTTCAGAAAAACATCTATCTCTGTATCATTGACTACAATAAAGCCTTTGACTGTATAGATCATGACAAACTGTGGAAAACAGAATACCAGACCATCTTCCCTGTCTCCTGAGAAACCTGTATGAGGATCAAGAAGCAACAGTTAAAACCCTGTGTGGAACTGATTGGTTCAAGATCAAGAAAGGAGTACGAAAGCGCTGTCTGCTGTCACCCTGTTGGTTTAACCTATACACCGATCACATCATGAGAAATGCTGGGCTGGATGAGTTACAAGCTGGAAGGTGGGAGAAACATCAACAATCCCAGATATGAGGATGATACCACTCTAATGGCAGAAAGTGAAGAGGAACTAGAGAGCCTCTTGATGAGGGTGAAGGAGCAGAATGAAAGAGCCGGCTTTAGACTAGATAGTAAAAAATCTAAGATCATGGCTTCTGGCCCCATTACTGCATGGCAAATAGAAAGGAAAAGGTGGAAGTAGTGACAGATTTCCTCTTCTCGGGCTCCAAAATCACTGCAGACGGTGACTGCAGCCATGAAATCAGAAGACGATTGCTTTTTGGCAGGAAAGTGATGACAAAACTAGACAGTGTTTTGAAAAGCAGAGGCATTATTACTCTGCTGACAAAGGTCTGTATAGTCAAGGCTTTGGTCTTCCCTGTGGTCACATACGGTTGTGAAAGCTGGACGTAAAGAAGGCAGAAGTAAAGAAGGCAGAACACCAAAGAATTGATGCCTTTGAACTGTGGTGCTGGAGAAGACTTCTGAAAGTCCCTTGAATAGCAAAGAGATCAATCAGTCAATCTTAAGGGATAAAAACCTGAATATTCACTGGAAAGACTGATGCTGGAAAAGATGGAGGGCAGAAAGAGAAGAGGGCATTAGAGGATGAGATGGCTGGATGGGATCACCAATGCAATGAACATGAACTTGGGCAATCTCTGGGAGATGGTGAGGGACAGGGAGGCCTGGCGTGCTGTAGTCCGTGGGGTCACAAAGAGTTGGACACGACTGGGCACTGAACAGTAACAACAACAGAACAGTCCATAGTGCTAAGATCTGTAAAGTGGGAAGAAGGCAGGTAAAAAAAAATAGTATATGGACTGCTGATCCAGATAATCTATTAGCAACTTCAAATCAATAAGAAAAAATTAAAATTAAAGGGAAACAAGTATTCTTTCCCATCCCCTCAATCAGTATCTCACCTGTGAGGATACTCTTGACCAGCTCTGATTTTCTAGGTGGTATTTACATGCAGGTGTTTGTGAATATCAATAATTGGGAAACCATAAAGGGTTCACACAGCATAGCCCTGATTCTTAACAGCATGCTCAAAACCCAATATAATGCAGCAGTAGCTTTGTTACTTCCACTGAACTTTTCCTACCATGAGAAAATAACCATTGCCAGGGAGCAGTAACTAAAGGTCCACTCACTTCCAGCGTGAAAATCTGAACTGAAAAAATCACATCTGTAGTCTGTTAGAAAGGCTTAGGGCAGAAAATGAGGGCTTAACCTCCAGCAAACTAACACTTACTAGTTTGTCTTTTTTTAAACGTGGTAAATTAAGCATTGAGTCCATCCAGAAGAGTCTGTTCTCATGCAGAGTGAGATAGAAGTCTGGATCTCTGAGCATAGTCCAGCTCTACCATCTCAGTGAGTTTCAACCAAGAAGAGTGACTTTTCCACACTCCAGTCTATATGTTGCTGTTTAGTCGCTAAGTTGTATCTGACTCTTTGCGACCCCACAGACTGTAGCCTGCCACGTTCCTCTGTCTATAGGGTTTCCCAGGCAAGAATACTGGAGTGGGTTGCCATTCCCTCCTCCAGCTCCAGTCTACATAGTGGTCTGCTTATAGGCAGGAAGCTCAACAAGATTATCTTCTGGATCCTTGCCAGCCTAAAGTCAATGTCTTCATTCTCTGTGGGTCGCTGTGATTCTCAAGTAGTTCAGTGTGTCACATGAACACATCCTCTTTCTAACTGTTCTACAGAGTCATTTTGGATGGAATGGGGAAAATGCAGATACGGAAACCTACAAAGAAAGACCAAGGAATATATGGATGTGCTGTAGCTAATCATCTCGGTTCAGATGTGGAAAGTTCTTCTGTGCTGTATGCAGGTAATGCCCGTTATGCAGCCTGGAGTGCCTGGGTGTGGTTTGGTTTTTTAACATTAAACTCTGGAGCAGCAGTTTCCATGCTTCACACAGCAGAATCACCAGGGAAGGGGATGTTAAAACAGAGATCTCCAGACCCCATTCCCAGGGGTTCTGACACAGCAGGCTTAGAGTGGAGTCTGAGTATGTGCACTTTTTTGGCCTTGAGGCAAGTGGAATCTTAGTTCCCCAACCTAGGATCAAACCCATGACCCCTGCACTGGAAGCGAGGCGTCTTAACCACTGGAACACCAGGGAAGTCCCAGAATGTGCCTTTTTAACATGTTCCCAGGTTATGCCAACACTGCTGGCCTAAGGACCACGCTTTGAAAACAGCTGCTCTAGAGTTCACTTTCTAAGAATTGGAAATTAACAAGATGGAGTTTAATTGGTGGTGTTAATAGTGCTGACTTTTTGTTTTTAAAATGCCACCATCCAACAAAAGAGATAATTATCCTTTAAAGGTTGACGTATACCTCCCAATGGCACTCCTCTGCTCAATCCTTAAAAACACTTTCAGGAAATTGTCATTGTAAATTAGTGTAAATTGTCCCAGGAGGTAGACAAACTCATTTTAATATTAAAGTGTGCTTTTTGATGAAGGAATATTTTTAGCTGGCAAAGTTGTAAGCAATGCTTCCTTGTAGCAGGCTCATGTTCTGGGATCAAAAATCAAATAAGAAAGTTACCCTCCAACTCTCTGCTCTGTGGTTTCTGGTATCTATGGCTCAAATAATTAAGATAAGATGAGGAGAAAGACAATTATCTGGGATTGGAACCCAGCATTTAGACAGCCAAGCATTGATGTAGGCAGTCCATCACATCTATAATCTGAGGAGGTGGGACCAATTGATTTTCAAAGCTCCTTGAATCTGCATGGCTTGGTGCCCCATCCCTCTCCTGGCTGCATTCCCATGGTAGGGCCTTCACACCTTGATTTCCTGCGCCTTGATCCTCCTGGATGATTCTCCTCTTCGAGCATCTGCTCCTTTCCAGAAAACCTCAGTTTTGAGGTTCTGGATTGTTGGGAGGAACAGAAGGCTCTCTTGCAGCTCGCAAGTTTCCTTGTAAGTCCATCCCAGGATAGCCCAGATTCATGGGAGAGCTGGTGCAAGGCCATAAGGGCCAGAGGACACAAGACAACGACAGTCCTTTCTCAGCCCAAGAGCCCCTGTATTTTTAACTCTGAGCATACCGTTTCAGTGCCCCAGGCGCTCCAGGAACAAATGGAACATTTGGTCACCTGAACATGATCATTCCCAAATTCTCTTCTGCAGAAGACATGGTTACCAAACAGCTAAATGTTGTTACTCTTTCACTTGCTATGCATTAGTGATAAAAAAAAAAAAGTAAAGAAATATGTGAGAACTTCCCTGGTGGCCCATCGGTTAAGAATCTGCCTTCCAATGCAGGGGATGTGGGTTGAATCCCTGGTTGGGGAACCAAGATCTCACATGCTTCTGGGAAACTAAGCCCACGCACTGCAACCACTGAGCCTGTGTGCCACAATCAGAGAAGCCTGTGTGCTGCAGTGCAGACCCAGCACAGCCCCCTCAACCAAAAGACATATGACATGGCCTCTCCCTCCAAGCACTTACATGCTAAGGTGGAGGAGGGAAACCAGCCATGGCAGTAGCTCTATGGTAGAGGACTGTGGCCTTCCCTGACCCCTACATGCTCCTGAGAGGCCCCTGGGTAACCAGCGCGTTTCTGTACCTCATCACCCATTACCCTGTAATTGGTAGACCCCTACATACTCCTGAGAGACCCATGGGCAACTAGCACCTTTCTCTACCTCATCACCCATTACCCTGTAATGGTAGTGGTGTCTCCCACCAGTCTCTGAATTGATTGAGGACAGGAATGTTTGTGTTCCAACTTGGTATTTCCATTGTCCAGCCCAGGCACAGAGTATATTTCCTGAATGACTTCATAAATGAATCTGGTAAAAGTACATGGTTCTTAAAATCCAGGAAAGTAAAAGTCTGTGAATGAGTTCCTGATTCTTTATGACCTTGTTTTTATTATTTTTTTTCCATGCAAGTTTGGTGCAGGTTTCATTCACATTTTCCTTCCAGAAAGAGAGTCAGATGGTCCCAGGACCTGGTGTGTTTTGGTCCTGCCTTTACTCATCCAAGGATGCATCATAGAGATGTCACTCCTGCCCTGCCATGCCTTTCTCCAAATGAATTTCTGACTTCCTTCTTTTTCAAATGATCAAAGAGGATTTAATCCTCTAATTTATCACCTAATTTTATCCTTTAATTTATCCCCAGTTTTGGTTATAAAGCCAAAATATCCTCACAGTCTGTACATGGTGGTTGCAATGCCTCTTTGTAGATATCTCTTTGTAGATATCTCTTTGTAGATATCTCAGCTGTGCGTCTGTCCATTGAGCACCTCCAGCCTGTGAGTGTGCAAGTCCCCGTGGGGCACCACGGGGGATGTGGACCGAGCCAGGAGTCTGCACCTGCTCTCCAGGAGCTTGGCAGAGCTTACCAAATGCAGTGCGGTCACTCAGAGCAAAAGCCTGAACCTAACAGAGTTTCCTGCTCCCTTTGAATTAAGAGGCCCCTGTCATCTTGTCTGTTGGAAGAAACATCACCAGACCAGAGCGTGGCCATCTCTCCATTGTGATTGGCGGCTTTGTGGAGGCACCCCTGCAAGCAAATGTGACCATACAGTGTCCTGTAAAAGGTAAGTGTGGCCATTTATAGTGCAAGGGCACAGGCCAGCCCAGGGTGGCCAGGAGGCGCCAGCTAGCATTTTGGTAGCTCAGACAGTCCTGTGGGCTTAAAAATCTGATTTTTCAGTACCCTGACAGAAGATCTGTCTCACAAGAGCGAGCATACACCAGGTCATAAGGCTCGTGTGTAAGATAGAGTACAGTTTACTCATTCTCAGTGAGGGCTAGGAGGATGTGAACACAACTTCCCTGTAGCCGGCATGTTCATACTGGCCAGACCACAGCTCTCCGTCCCTGTGGCACGTCTGCACAAAAGGCCAACTTCTAGCAGGTAATTGCCTAGAGAGTACAGAGTCAGAGCGAGGAGCTGTGTGGGAAATCATTAGCTGTGTCCTCCAGCTTGACCAAGGCTGTGCTGGAGAAGGCCAAGTCAGCAAGGGGGACTGTCAGGGTCCTCTGGCCTAGTCTGTCTGTCCTGGACTGTCCTTGGCTGAGCGTCACCATTCTATTCCTCGGTGGCTCTTTCTGCTCTGTTTGCAACAGCCGATAAACCTTCGTTCTAACTGATTCATCTTTTCTTTAAGAGAAACTACATTTTCATCCGATCTCATCTTAATCTAGGGCCATTCTATCTCTTTAAACCACTGATTCTTAAGACTTAAACTGAGCCTGTGCATCCCCAAACTGAGATCAATATCATAAACTCCTCAAAATGAAGATCTACTGTTTTAAGGTGACCTTGCATATGCCTATTTTCGACTGTGCATTGATTAAATTCTTTGTGCTAAGTTGCTTCAGTCGTGTCCAACTCTGTGTGACCCCATAGACGGCAGCCCACCAGGCTCCCCTGTCCCTGGGATTCCCCAGGCAAGAACCCTGGAGTGGGTTGCCATTTCCTTCTCCAATGCATGAAAGTGAAAAGTGAAAGTGAAGTCGTTCAGTCGTGTCCGACTCCTAGCAACCCCATGGACTGCAGCCTACCAGGCTCCTCCGTCCATGGGATTTTCCAGGCAAGAGTACTGGAGTGGGGTGCCATCGCCTTCTCCGAAATTCTCTGTAGAGAACTGTATTTGCCTGGTTTCCACATTCTTTTGGGATACCTGTAGTTGCAGCCACTTAAGATGAGTCTCGCCAAGGCCAGAGAGCCCAGGGTAACCTGAGGAGCCCTTACTGCTGGTCCGGGTACCACAGAAAAGGTACATGTGATGGCAGGATTCTAGAGCACAGCCTTGCAGCTCTGAGGCTCTGCCTCCCTGTGATGGTCACTTAACTGTCATGTTTCTGGAACTGCACCTCCGGCTTCACCAACAGTGGAAATTTGCTCACCCCCGAGGTATTATTTTTCACCCTTTGTAAGTCCCTGCAGTGTTTGAAGTCCCTACCCGGACTTTTGAAAAATCCCTCCAGCCTCCAAACTGACTCCACCCGCAAATATGTGAGTTTTCTGGCGAAACACACCCACCATTATAGAAGGGCCAGCATTCTCTGGCCGCAGGAAGGAGAAAAGCAGAATGGAACTGTGCAGTTTGCCAAGCCACAAATGTCTAGAATTTCTATGGCCCTACACCTGCAGAGGATTCTGCAAAATAGATCTGACTTCTATTAAGAGAAACCTCAACTTTTAACATTATTTCTAAACTTTTTATTTCCCCATAATAGTTCACAATTAGGCTTGGAGGTGGGGAGGGGGGGTTGGTGGGGGATGAACCTTTGGAAGGAGTGAGATGTGTTATTTGCAGTCATAGGTCAGGGACTGGATTCAGCGGAAACTCTTCAGGAGGGAAGCCTGCAGCTAACACCATTAAACTTGTCGCGGTTTACTCTCCAGCCAGGCCCCAACAGTGTGTGGGCCGACTCTGACCACTCCAGATTCCTGCAGCCTCTTGGACCCTGTACAGTTCACACTCCCTCGGGCCTCTTCTGCCTCCTCCCTCCCACCTCCCCCGCCCCTGCCCCACTTTCAGCTCTTCCTAGGAATGGGCCCATTTGGTCTCTCTTTATCTGGCAGCCACCCCTACAGACCAGACCCCAGGAACTCATCAGGAGTCCTTTCCTTTTCAAAATAAACACCTCATTGTGAGTTGTGTGCCATTTTAAATAAGCCTGAAGTGAACTTACTGTGTTTTCTTATGGACAGAAGCCATAACTAACGTAGCTGTTCATGGAGACTCATATTTTTAGATATAGATGGTGACCCTAGTGTATGATGACAGGTGAGTCACGTGTCTGTCCTACTTGCCTCTCTAAAATGGGAAATAGACTGTATTGGTGGAAGAAGGGATCTTGGCTATTATCTAATTCAGTCTCTGATTTGATAGATGAGGGCATCATAACATTGACAAACTTGAATACTGCTTTCTGAAACTACATTTTCTTTCATGTTGCAAATTGTAATTATTCCTGTCAATCTGTGGTACGTATACATTTTTATTTTTCAGTTGCCCTTAAAATGCTTATACTAATTAGAGTGGGTTTATCTATTCATAAGGAGAAGGCAATGGCACCCACTCCAGTACTCTTGCCTGGAGAATCCCATGGGTGGAGGAGCCTGGAAGGCTGCAGTCCATGGGGTCGCTGAGGGTCAGACACGACTGAGCGACTTCACTTTCACTTTTCACTTTCATGCATTGGAGAAGGAAATGGCAACCCACTCCAGTGTTCTTGCCTGGAGAATCCCAGGGACAGGGCAGCCTGGTGGGCTGCCGTCTATGGGGTCGCACAGAGTCGGACACGACTGAAGTGACTTAGCAGTAGCAGCATCTATTCATAACTTTTAGACAGATTTATTGGTTCTTTCTTATAGCTTATGTTTTATTTAACCCATGTGGTATAGATATCAATAGTGATTCTCCCTAGTCACACTTGCATGATTTTCTAATAAATGATAGTAAATAATAGGACCTGAGAATCTGTATTTCTAAGGTTAAAAGCTGTAAGTTGCAAGTGTTATTTGTCTTATTTTTATTTTTTAAATTGATTTTTTATTGGGGGTAGTTGCTTTACAATGTTATGTTAGTTTCTACTGACAGCAAAGTGAATCAGTATACATATGTATATTTTCCCCTCTTTTTTTGAATTTCCTTCCCATTTAGGTCACCACAGAGCACTGAATGGGGTTCCCTGAGCTATAGTAGGTTTTCATTAGTTAGCTATGTCATATAGAGTGAAATAAGTCAGAAAGAGAAAAACAAGTGTTATATATTATTGCATATAAGTGGAATCTAGAAAAATGGTATCGATTATCTTATTTGCAAAACAGAAATAGAGGCACAGACATAGAGAACAAATGTATGGACACCAAGTGGGGAAGGGGAGGTGGAATGAATTGGGAGATTGTGATTGTTTTATTCTTTAAAAAAAGAGAAAGTTTCCTGTAAAAATGAGGGAAGTGGGAGTTTAAACTGCACCCTCTCTGCCACCTTCTGGTAAGAAAGGGAAGCTCATCTGAGGACAATGCCCAGTAAATATCAATAGCTACATATTTTTTCATCTGTTAATGCTTAGTAAGAACATCATTTATCCTATAATTTTCTGTGGTGTCTGTGTTGGGTTGCTTGTTATTCTTATCCCTTAAACTCATTAGCAGTGCGGCTGATCTGAGCCTCTGCTCTAAACTATTCTTGTGTGTTGGGCTCCTCTTCAGTCTCTAAGAAACTCTATTGGTCCACAGATTTGGAATGGGGTTAAGCTAGGAAGACGCTTTGGAAAACAGTTTTGCAGTTTCCACAAAAGTTAAGCATATGACCTAACACTTCCACTCCTAAGTATCTACCCAAGACAAATGAAAACACATGTTCACACAAAAACTCATACCCAAATGCTCATAGCAACTTTCTTTTTAATAGTCAAACAGTCAAAGAAACTTAAGTATCCATCAACTAATGAATAGGTAGACAAAATGTAGTATATCCATACAATGAGATTTTATTTGGTCATAAAAAGGAATGAAATATTGACATGTGGTAAGACATGGATGAATCTTTAAAAATCAGGGTTAAGTGAAAGAAGCCAGACATGAAAGATCACGTATTATATGATTACATTTCCATGAAATGTCTAGAGTGGGCAAGTCCATAGAGACAGATTGGAGGCTGCCAGTGGCCAAAAGGAGAGGAAAATGCAGGAGAGTGGAGAGTAATGACTAATAGGCATGGGTGTCTCTTTGGGGGTGGTGAAAATGTTCTGAAATGATGTAAGACTGGTGGTTTCACAACTTTATGAATATACTAAGAAAACACTGAATTGTAGACTTTGAGAGGGTGAATTTTATAGTATTTCAATTATATATTATTAAAATCATAATCATAATACTCACAATATAATAGCATGTTAAGTTTTAAAACCCATGGCACAATCATATATTTTATTTGTGAGCATATGAGAATATGGCAAAAATATACAAACTTTCATGGAAAGGACATGTATGTACCAATGTCAGGATTGTTGGTACTGCTAGAAGAGAAAAGAAGGAAAAAAGTTTGGGAACAGAACTTTAGCTGTAATGCTTTGTTGTTTAAAGAAAAACTAACAAAATATGGCAAACTGCCTTCTAAAAAATATAAGCTTTAGCGTGGTATAGATTTAAGCCCTACATCCCTGTCGTTTTTCAGCTCCCTACTGATAGGAGGGGTTGTGGGAGATAAGTGGGTTCAGTTCAGTTCAGCCGCTCAGTTGTGTCCGACCCTTTGTGACCCCATGAACCGCAGCCCGCCAGGCCTCCCTGTCCATCACCAACTCCTGGAGTCCACCCAGACCCATGTCCATTGAGTTGATGATGCCATCCAACCATCTCATCCTCTGTCTTCCCCTTCTCCTCCTTTCCTCAACCTTTCCCAGCATCAGGATCTTTTCAAATGATAAGTGGGTAGAAGGTACAAAATTGAGTGCACACAGCATGTGTACAGCAGATGGTAGACGCAGCGTTCTAACCAGGAACATCGGGGCGGGGTACTCCATGAGTTGAGCAGAGAGAAGGAAAGCCTTTCATATATAAGAGATGGAAATCCGTTTCAGAAGAAATATAGTTTTAAAGGTACTCTCTTAATTGGGGGTTTTTTTAGAGTTAGAATGCTGTGAAATATACCTAGAGTTTTGTTGATGTGTAACTGAATTATTAGCTTTTCTTTACTGGCTTTAATAATGCCAGGGGAGGATTTTGAGAACAGTTTTTGCTGTGCAGCAAGATGATATGCTTGAATTCCTGAGCACAGCCTCATCTCTCTGACAGTTATTTTCCCCCATCAAGTGTTGGTTTATACTGTATGGTGTGGAACCCAATGGCGGTGATTTAACATCTTTAGGTCACAAATCCCTTTGGCTGCCCCCCTGCTCCCCACCCCCCAACAAACACACAAAAGACTCTCTTTCCAGAAAAATACACTTACCCACAACATTTTGCATATAACTTTCAGAATACGTAGCCCTTAACCTAACCCTAACTTGAGTCCCTAACATGTGTCAGCTTGAACAGGCTGTGAGATGAATATCATGGCTATCTTTGTATCGCTAATGAGTAAACATGCTCAGATGCGTGAGCTGAGATTTAGTCCCAAGTCTGTGTGACTCTTGAGGAACTGGAGGGAGGACGAGGCTCTGGACTTGAGGCAGCAAAATGGAGATCCAGGTGATCTAACCAGAGAGGAGAGTGTCAAGGCTGAGGTCTGAGGCAGGCCTGAGGAGGCGCCGCAGCTTGGGGACAAGGTGTCAGGGCCTCAGGCATGGGCAAAACCAGGGCCCAACCTCACTGGAGGACCGTCTGGTGTGGGAGGGCTAGGTTCCAGGCAGAGTCCACCAAGAGGCTGGCCTGCAGGGTGCCAGCCAGCACCAGGCCAGAGGTCTGACCAGGTCTGCCCCACCCCGTCCCCAGGAGGATGGAGGTTCCCACTTGTCTGCAGTAGGAGGAAAGGAACATGGCAAGCCGGTCTGGTAATGACTCTCCACTGCCTCACCTAAGGCTGATACACTTGGGCTATTGGTCTATTGGATGAAAAAGCTCACTTTAAACCAATTATCTATTCTTTGAGGATCTGCTAAAGCTCTATCCTGAATGCTCCTTGAAACATGATTTTCTTCTCATCTTTGATCTATCTCAGTTCCCCATTTGGAGGAAACATGAGTCTCTATACGATCAAGAAGTAGAAAGAAATGCTGGAGGACTGCTTGGTGGTCCAGTGGCTAAGACCCTGTGCTCCCAATGCAGGGAGGCCAGGTTCAAGCGCTGTTCAGGGAACCAGATCTCACAGGCCACAACTAAGAGTTCCCATGTGACTAAAGACCGGTGTGCTGCAGCAGAGACCCAGTGCAGCCAAATAAATTTTAAAAAAGAAATGCTGGAATACGGTATTAAGAGCTAGATGTGCAGAATGAAAAACAGAAAGGGCTGTTCAAGCACCTGGCAAATTTCATTCTTACTGCAAAAGAGCCGTGTGCTTGGGCTTCCGTATCTGCAGAGTCCTGCCATCTCTTAAAATCCCAGGGACGGAGGAGCCTGGTGGGCTGCCGTCTATGGGGTCGCACAGAGTCGGACACGACTGAAGCGACTTAGCAGCGGCAGCAGCAGCCGTCTCTTAAAGCATTCAGACTGCAGCTCTTGTGGGCCAGTCCTGTCATCAGGAACACTGCTTTCATCCCCAGATATCTGCACCTGCTCTTGTCTTCGGTCCCACCAATATGTGTCTGTCCTAAAAACTTCGGACATCCAACCCCATGGTAACCTTTAGCCCTTTACATGGTGAAAACAGCTGACCCACAGGCCTTTGAGCTTGTCATTTCACATTGTACCTGTTTATTCTCTTCCCTGCAAATAACTACCTACCTCTCTTCTATGTACCATCAGCAGACCAGTGGATAAACCAACTTTCTCCCCCAACATAACAGTCTAACTAAAAGACTGCCACATTTTTTCAGTTTTGTGAATTGGACTTCCTTCAGTTCAGTTCAGTCACTCAGTCTTGTCCGACTCTTTGCGACCCCGTGAATCGCAGCATGCCAGGCCTCCCTGTCCATCACCAACTCCCGGAGTTCACTGAGACTCACGTCCATCGAGTCAGTGATGCCATCCAGCCATCTCATCCTCTGTCGTCCCCTTCTCCTCCTGCCCCCAATCCCTCCCAGCATCAGAGTCTTTTCCAATGAGTCAACTCTTTGCATGAGGTGGCCAAAGTACTGGAGTTTCAGCTTTAGCATCATTCCTTCCAAAGAAATCCTAGGGCTGATCTCCTTCAGAATGGACTGGTTGGATCTCAATTTAGGAGCCCCTTTAATTTTTCTTATTTTTCATTCATTTATTTCCCCTAGTTCTGTATTTGATAATTCAACACCCATGTGCTTATTTTCATGACTGGCAAGTAATATACAAAAGTCATTTTATTATCATGAATAATGTCAGTTTGAGGCTTCCCTGATGGTTCAGACAATAAAAAATCTTCGTGCAATGCACGGGACCTGGGTTTTATCCCTGGGTCTGGAAAGATCCCCTGGAGGAGGCAATGGCTACACACTCCAGTATTCTTTCCTGGAGAATCCCATGGACAGAGGAGCCTGATGGGCTACAGTCCATGGGGTCACAAAAAAGTCAGATGTGACTGAGCAACTGACACATACAGTGTCAGTTCAGGCCTGGACGTCACCTCCCACCCCATCCCCCTCTGCCCTGAGAGAGTTTGATTTAATTTCTCTGCCATATGGCCTGAGAATGGGGTTTTTTAAGGCTCCCAAGACGATTCTGATATGCAGCCAAGGTTAAGAACCAGTGCTTTAGCCAGTAAATGGGGCCAAAAAGTCTTCTGGAACTTACCTCAAATGTTCTCAAAATGAGAGCTTCTCCCCCAGGGAACAGTGGGGAACAAGGAGTGAACCGGAGGCTGGGGTTAAAGGGCAGGGCGGGATCCATGCTCTGGGCTTGTTCTGGAGGTGGAATCAGGCATGTCAACACGTTCACAGTTCCGCAAAGGAGAACTCAGCTTCAGGGCCAGAGAGGGTCATGAAGAGCAGCCTTAAGAGAGAGCTTTAAGAATTAGTAGAAATTTTCCAAGTGATAAGAGGGGAGGAAGACACACAGAAAATCTTAGCATTACACACAGTTACATGAAAACAGTGAGGTTCTCTGGGCTGGAGAAGGAGTTGCTGTGAGCAGCAGTACCTGCACGTTGAAGGGCTTTTGTCTTTTCTCCTCCAAGAAGAGTCAAAGCTACGGAGCTGGGGAAACTGAATCTTACTCCCCATCATTCCTAAGGAGAAGGGAACCACTTCACAGAGGAAGTGGAGCAGCTCAGAGACACAAGAGAAGAGTCGATGCCTTGAGGGAGGAGGAAAGGGAACCTTGGGGAGTCAACTGAGCCTTGAGGTTTCACCCCGGGAGCTCCATTGACACCACCCACATGAGGTTCTGTGGGATTTGGTGGGGGCAGGAGGAAGATCAACTTGTAGGTCATGGTACATGACTGCCAAACAAGCCGTACAATTAATGTAGGGACATAATCAAAGCTTTTTGTTTATGCCCCTTTTAAGGGACATATCAAAGCTACTTGTTCATTTACGTCCCAGTGTTATACTGATGGATTACAAGAATTGGAGTATACCAGGAAGGACCTCCAGTGTCCCAAGATTGTCCCCGTTTGAGCTGTTGAGGGATTCCCTGTGTCAGGGTCAGTGGTTTTCACCACTGGTTAACTCCAGTGTGTTATCACTATGCTTGATTTGCACCAGCTTTGACTTTGACTCTTATTCTTCAGGGAACACTGGAGGGGTTTTGGTTTTGAGATAATAGTATGACTCTCACAGGCCCTTTCCAGACTATAAATGGGACCCTGGCAGACACTGTCCAGCAGTGAACTGAGATATGTCTGTCATGAACTATGAGATACAACGTAGTACTCACAAGATGTGACTGTCGGAACTAAAGAGAACTGCTTGGTCCCATGCAGAGTGGGCGTTCAGGGCTGTTGAGAGGTCAAGGATGAGCACACTAGGAAGAGGACTTGCTGGCACCCTTCCTCTGTGGCAGAAAAAGCTCATTTGTAGTATTTACTTATTTGGCTGCATTGGCTTTCAGTTGCAGCACCCGGGATCTTTCCTTGTGGCGCCTGGATTGTCTGGTTGTGGCACCCGGGCTTCAGAGCAAGTGGGCTCAGTAGTTGTGGTGCTCAGACTTGTTGCCTCGAGGCTCGTGGGATCTTAGTTCTCCACCCACGGACCAAACCCAAGTCCCTTGCACTGCAAGGTGGATTCTTGACCACTGGACCCCCAGGGAAGTCCCAAGAATCTCCTTTTCAAAACCTTTGAGGATATGACAGAAAGCAGCACAATGTTGTAAAGCAATTATCTTCCAAAAAAATTTTTTAAAGAAAAAAAAACATCAAGCTGGGGTGAAAAAATAAACACAATTTTAAAAAGAAACCTTTGAGGAAGGACTCTTGATGATGAAACTGGGGGTTGATCTGATGACCCAGGTTGTCTCTAAGGTCCTCAGATCAAATTACTTGGGAACCTGATTATACCAGTCTGTTGACATCATTTTACTAGAAAAGAGGAAGTACTTCCTCTATTTGAAAGAATTCTTTGAATAGTAAAAGCCATAGCCTTGTATGTGGAGGAAGTTCTGGATATGGCTTCCCAGGTGGCTCAGTGGTAAAGAATCCACCTGCCAATGCAGGAGACACAGGAGATGCAAGTTCGATCCCTGGGTCAGAAAGATCCTCTGGAGGAGGGTGTGGCAACCCACTCCAGTATTCCTGCCTGGAGAATCCCATGGACAGAGGAGCCTGGTGGGCTGCAGCCGATGGGGTCACAAAGAGTCAGACACGACTGAGTGCACACACACACTCTGGATATGGCGTCATCGATGGATGGTCCTTTATAACCAAAACCCATAGTTTTACTGTATTTACTGCCAAAAGAACAAAAGGGTCTACAACTAATTCAGAAGAAGAAAATGCTTTGCAGAATGTCATACACTGTGGAGACCCCACAGTGGAGAAGGGTGTCTACCCTTTGTGCTAGTAGCTTTGAGATACTCTCTTTGACAGTGAAAGTGTGGACTCTTGTTTATTTGTCTTCTTTATTAGTAATGACTCCCTTTGTGCCTTGCCTACACTGTATTCGATTCACCTCTGATCTTATAAACCAGCACCATCATTTCTTCACATCCCCTGGAGGAGAGTAATGGTAGCCTAAACTTTCAATTTTCATATGTGGGAAAAAAATACAGAATATTTTCTGAGTGTTGAGTAGCTGGAGGAAACAAACCAATGAACAAAACATACAAGTATAATGTATGTGATCCATTGACAGAAAAATCTAGCATTTTAGAGCAGTCTGAAGAGGCCAAAGGATTTTATAGTGTAGAATATTTCAAGGCCTTTCAAGGATGAAGGAAATGTGTTTTTAAACAGTGACTATTTTAAAGGCACCCCAGAGGTGCAGACGTTTTACAACACGTGTTTCATAGCCCCTCCAGATCTGAACTTTTTTCCCCCATAACATTTGCCTTCCAAAAATGATTTCAGCATTGTGGAAAGAGAACATTGAATATTTCAGAGCTGTAAGTCTTGAGGGAAATAGCCTGTCTTTGAGGTTAGATAAATAAGTTTAAACTATTTCTGATATTTTATAGCTTTTTCAACAGAGCAAACATTTGTAGGTTTGAAAAGCCATAAAGAATTCTGCCCGAGTTTCTCCCAGCCTCTGCAGTTCCTGGAAAACATCCCCATGTGTGGTGGTGATGCTCTAGGTATTGAGATGCTCCTTCCCTCGGTGCTAGAGACCTTTGTCTCCCCTTCGACATCTACAAACTTGCCAACTCTGGCTTTATTTTCTGAAATCCCTTATCTGTGTAGAACATCACAATCTGTGTAAACTCAGTGTCCTATATACCCCTTGCCATGCTGAGTTTTAGGTTTAAAGTGGAATTATCTCTACGTGTGGACACGGGGGGAGAGGAAGGAGAGGGTTAATGGAGAGAGTAGCATGGAAACATATACAGTACCATATGTAAAACAGATAGCCAGTGGGAATTTGCCATGTGACTCAGGAAACTCAAACCAGGGCTCTGTGACAACCTAGAGGGGCGGGATGGAGGTTCAAGAGGGAGGAGACACAGACCTGTGGCTGATCCGTGTTGATGTATGGTGGAAACCAAGACACTGTTGTAAAGCAATTATCCTTCAGTGAACAACAAATGAAGTGGAATGATCTATGATCCCTCTAATTTGCAGGGTTTGGAGATTCCAAAGCCTTCGGGAACTGACTTCCGATCATTCTTGGGGAGCTTGCACTGCCCTGAACCCTCTGCTTCTCATTCACTCTGACACAGACCTGTTGTGGTCTCTCTTTTGCCCTCCATCAGCCAAGAATGCACAACTCACTTCCTTGACAAGTTCCTGTTCATAGTAAGACATCCATGAATACCAAGCATTTGGCAAATATTTCAAGAAAAGCCAAAGATTCAGGGGTCATGACAAAGGCATGTTACCTCTCTCAGCCCTACTCCTCCCTTTTCTTGCTCACCCACAGCCTTCCTGCCCTCACCCCTAACCTCCTGGGATTGCCGTGGGAACTTGAAGTTCTCTCCGTCTTATACAGCCCCTGCCTACACACGCATGCAGCTAAACCTTCCAAGGTGTTCTAAAGGAAAAGCATCACCCTCTTTAGAAGACAGCCAGAGTTATATACTCAGAGAAGAACAATTTCTTTTTTTTTTTCTTAGAGTGTAGTTGCTTTACAATGTTGTGTTAGTTTCTGCTGTAGACCAAAATGAATCAGCCGTATATGCACATATATCCCCTCCCTCTTGGACTGCCCTTCTTACATCTAAAGGGAGTCTCTTGTAGACAGCATGTGGATGGCTCTTCATTTTTCATCCATTCAACCGCTCTGTGTCTCTGTGTTGGCTTCTGTACAGTAGCTGAAGCAACCACATGTCCCAGTTTTGAAGGAGCAGCCTCATGCAGATGAATTTGTCATTCAGCTCAGCTCCCGATTGTCTCTCTAACATTTGTGCTTGTCAAAGCAGCCTACAGTATTTAAAAAAAAAAAAAAAACTTTTAATTTTGTATTGGAGTATAGCCAATTAACAATGTTGTGATAGTTTTGGGTTAACAGTGAAGGGACTTAGCCGTGCATATACGTGTGTCTTTTCTCCCCAAAACTCCCCTCCCCTCCTCAGCCTGCTGTATTTTTAACACCTTTTCATAACTAAGGACATGCCAAGACCTGTCTGTGTCCCACAGGGAGACTCTCATCATCTAGATTCAGGCAAGCTGGAAGCGAGACCCTCAGGATCAGGTTTTTGCTACATACCCAGACATACACAGTCCTGTGGGACTGGAAATGTGGACTCTGATGGCCACCAGGGTCAGAAAATTTGGAGGTGTCCCCTGAGTGGCAGTTGCAGAAATTAGGGCTCCAAATGAGCATGTCAGCTGCTTTTCTGGGTGATGCTGGTGAGATGGAGTGAGTCGGAGGGCAAGTGCCAAGAGGCCACTACAGCTGACAGCCTACCTTCCCTAAAAGCAGCTACACAGGCCACTAAATGTGAGCCAGGCCTGAAGCCAGCCCTCGGACCAAAGCTCCAGGACAAGCAAAGAGACCTCCTCCTTAGAAAGGCTGGGGGTGTGTTTCAGTGCACTGCCTGGGTAGTGCTCAGGAGGTGGTAGCCTGCCAAGAACCATCTCTCTGATTGGCACAGTCCCATGGGACCTAGGAATGCAATCCCCACCCCTACACCTCCCTATCCTCCCACTGCTTCATCCCAGCCCTGTTCCTGCTCCCCCCCATCCCTGGCCACCAGAGCCACCAGATCAAGGTGCATCCCCTGGGTGGCAGCTACAAAAACCATGGTACAAGATACAGATGAAGACAAAAATAGACTCATGGACTAAGAGAACCTTTGGTTACCAAAAGGGTATGGTGGAGGGGGATAGACTGGGAGTTGGGGATCAACATATATACAGTGCTATGTTTAAGATAGATAACCAACAAGGACCTCCTGTACAGCACAGGGAACTCTGCTCAGTATTCTGTAACAACCTAAATGGGAAAAGAATTTGAAAAAGAATAGATACATGTACATGTATAACTGAATCACTTTGCTGTACACCTGAAACTAACACAACATTGTTAATCAACTGTACTCCAGTATAATATATATATATATATATGTATATATATACACCAGGGTACCAACAGTAACGTCTTCCCTGGTGGCTCAGTTGGTAAAGAGTCTGCCTGCAATACGGGAGACCCAGGTTCAATCCCTGGGTCAGGAAGATCCCCTGGAGAAGAAAATGGCAACCCACTCCAGTATTCTTGCCTGGAGAATTCCGTGGACAGAGAGCCTGGTGAGCTACAGTCCATGGGGTCACAAAGAGTCGGACATGACTGAGTAACAAACACTTTCACTTCCACCCACAGTAAAGCTTGCTTCCAGGGAGCACCGGCACCACGGAGCATGGCAGAGGGTGAGCTTGAAGACAGCTCCCAGCCTTAGTAGTCTGTGGAAGGGATTTTTTGTCAGAAACCTGTTCCATAGACATAGTCAGGATGCTTAGCTAATAGGCTTCCTTCAAGGAAAAAGGAGCACCTGGGTCTCTGGCCTCTCGCTGTGCCCTGGGGGAGTTTAAGAACTGTTTCTCCACTCTTCAGAATCCTCTGGGACCCACAAATATAAGCCCCATTAGCCACCAGAGCCACGTGATGTGAAGGTGTCCCCTGACCACAGTCACAGAAATCAGGGTGCCAGATACGAGTATAAGCTCTCTTCCAGGTGACTCCATTTATTACAGGTTCCCCTGTCCTCCAGAGTCAGGTGATCCAGAGGTGTCCTCTAGATGACACCCGCAAAGTCAGGGCCAACTTGAGTATAAGCTTTCTCCTGGGAGATTCTGGACCTCCGGAGCACGGCAAAGGGAGAGTATGATGGTTTCACCCGCCGGGCCTTGTCCCTGGAGTGTTCCAGCAGGCTCCTACAAGTGTGTCTTAAATTAGATGCCTGCCCCTCAGGCCTCAAAATGTTTACAGCAACTTATCATATTATCTATTCCTGCCTTCAAAATAGATTCATCTGTACCATTTTCCTAGATTCCACATATATATGTTAATATATGATATTTGATATTTATTTTTCTTTTTCTGACTTACTTTACTCTGTATGACAGACTCTAGATTCATCCACTACAAATGACCCAATTTCATTCCTTTTTATGACTGACATATAAACATGGGGTAGGGAGAATGGAAAAGTGGGATAAACTGGGAGATTAGGATTGACATACATACACTTCCATGCGTAAAATAGACATCTAGTGGGAAATTGCTATATAACACAGGGAGCTCAGCTCAGTGCTCCATGATGACCTAGAGGAATGGGATGAGGGGTGGGATGGGGGCGCGGGTTGGGAGGGAGGGGATGTATGTATACATGAAGCTGATTCACTTTGCTATACAGCAGAAACTAACACAACATTGTAAAGCAGTGTACCCCAATTAAAAAATAATAATAAAATGCAGTTATTTTAAAAGAAAACGTTTATCGAATTCTCTATGCAGGTCTGCTCTTCCTCTTATTTTCCCTGTTTCAGTTAATGGTACCACCCGCTATCTGCATGTCCTCCTTAAATCCTTTTTCTCCTTCACTCCCCTGTATCAAATCAGTCACCAAGTCCTATTGGTTTTTCTTCTTCTTCTTTTTTTTTTATGGTTTTTCTTCTTGAGCATTTACCAAGTTGATCTATTCTCTCTAGTCCCCCTACTCCCACCCTTTTGTGTCTCACCTCAGTTGGTTCAGTGACCACCTAACTGGTCCTGCTGACCCTTGCCTGACTCTTCCCCATTTGCATCACATCCAGGGCAATGTTTCTAAAGCACCAATCTGATATTTTACCACTGCTTCAAATAATTAAGCCATTTTCTATTTCCTTCAGGATAAATTCCACCAAACTCCTTACTATGGATAATAATAAATTTTCATTTTATGGGCACCTGCTTACCTATTTAGTCATCTCTCCTTACTCCCACTCCATGTACTTTAAACTTCAGTCATAAAAAAACTCAATTTATGATTCTCCCAATGCATTATATTTTCCTTCATGTCTATGCCTTTTTGTACACCATTCCCTCTATGTAAAACAATTTTCCCCCAATTCCCACCCCCTTGTCCTCATGTATTAGCTTAGCTATTCCTGCATGTTAAAATCTTAGCCCTCTCTCCAGTCTGCATTAAATACAGTTTTTATGTGCCAGTGACATCAGTGTTTATCAGAACCCTTATGTCATGTTATTGCAATCACCTGTTCCCCTGCAAAGCCCCCTTCTAAAATTGAGTTTCATGAGGAAACCTAGTGCACATCATATTCTTAGTTCCAGCACAGGGTCTCACACAGAGTAGGATTTTGTAAACATTTTTGAATGAATGAAATAATGGTAATGATTTATTTCATTTCAAAGTATAAGATATATAGTCAAAGCTGTACTCAAAAGAAAATAGGTTTAAATATTTTAAGTTTTTTAAAAGCCAATTCTCTGATGCCTCAGTCAGTAAAGGATCCACCTGCAATGCAGGAGACCTGAGTTCCATTCCTGGGTTGTGAAGATCCCCTGGAGAAGGGAATGGCAACCCACTCTAGTATTCTTGCCTGGAGAATTCCATAGACAGAGGAGCCTGGCGGGCTACAGACCATGGGGTCGCAAAGAGTCAGACAGACACAACTTAGTGACTAACACTTTCCCTGTTTCACAAATACTAACTCAAAGTTTTAGAAATTTCCATGTGAGTTAGAGTTACAAGGAAATTTCTTTGATTTGACAACTATCAGAAAACAAAAGCAAACCACCTGCTTAAGGATAAAACAGTAATGTTCCCTTTAGAGTTGGAAGCGAGAGAAATGTGCCTGCTCTAACTTATTATTCAGCATTGTTCTAGAGACTTTAGTTAATACAATGCAATAGTTAATAGAAAAATACATAGGGCTTCCCTGGTGGCTTAGATGGTAAAGAATCTGCCTGCAACGCAGGAGACATGGGTTCGATCCCTGGGTCTAGAAGATCCCCTGGAGAAGGGAATGGCTACCCACTCCAGTATTCTTGCCTAGAGAATTCTGTGGACAGAGGAGCGTGGCAGGCTACAGTCTATGAGGTTGCAAAGAATCAGACATGACTGAGTGAGTAACACTTTCACTTTCATAGATATAAATATAGGAAAAAATGATAAAATTGTCATTACATAGAGGTGATATGATTGTTTACTATTAAAAATGAAGAAAATTACTTGAAAACTATTCAAAATAATCACTTTAGTAAGATGATTAGATACCATATAAATATGCCAGTGTTTATTGCTTTCCTAATTGTGAACAATAAACAACTATAAAATATATTTTAAAAGAGCCTGCTTACTATGGAAGTAAAAAATATAAGATGCCTAATAATCTATCAAAAAATACACAGGACCTACCTACACTCTGGTTAAGAAATAAGTTCTGGAGGAAAGTGCATGGGTGTGAATTTCAGATCCAAGGTGTGCTAGCTGGTGTCCTTAGGGAATTTTAACCTCTCCTTGTGTTTATATTTGAAAAGAAACACCAACAAAAGATAAGTACACCTGTGATTAGCACTTCTCTGGAAATTTAGGTTCTGGGCTGGTTTTGCCTTGACCAGCTTCCTTAGCTGTAAGACAAAGCTAACAATGGCTGCTTCCCCAGAGTTGGAAAAAGACTGTGAGAATCTAAGGGTTCATGAAGCATGTGTTTTGCCTTTTGTGAGATGCATAGCAGATTTCATAATTAGAGCAGTGACATCTCTTTTTTGTCAGAAAGCCTTGCGGTGTCTGCCAGTCTCTCTAGGCAGAGCACTGCAGGAAGATGAGACATCCTCAAAACCAATAACCTTGCTGGATCTCAGACATCATCCAAGGTCACCCAGCTCTTAAGAATCAAATGAGGGACTTCCAAGGTTGTCCAGTGGTTAGGACTCTGTGCTTCCAATGCAGGGGGCCGGGGCTCAATCCCTGGTCAGAGAACTAAGATCCCACATGCCACACAGTGCGACCAAAAAATAAATAAATAAATAAAAAGACACCAATTTAGAAAAATGCAAATGGACTTATTTTTTAAAAAAGGAACCTAATGCGATTCCTCTGAGCTTCACACCCCAAAGCCCAGCAAACTGCTGAGACTTCGAGACTTCTCAAGATGTAAGGGAAGAAATTCTTTCAATCCTTCATGTTCCTCCCTGTGTCCCGAGATGTCACGTACAGTCTGTTCACCCCACACTGACCCAAATGTAAAACGCAACCCTTCTTTGTGTTCCCTGATATTATCCTCTTTCACAAAAGTGGGGATGAGCAAAATCTATTTCCTAAAGATTTTGTATTCTTCCTGAAGGAGGAATGTCACATTGCATGTGCATAGTGGGCCACTTAATGATCCATATTTGATATTTTTGTTTCCGAAAACCTTCTTTGCGACAACCCACTGCTAGGAATTTCTGTTTCTCTGCCTCCACATTGATCTGGCTTCATCAGCTCCTCTTTTCCAACCAGTCTTGCATTACCTTTACTCAACTTCAGCCTACTCTCACTTTCCAGTGCAGAGCAAGCCCACCCTCTTTGGCTCCTGCTCTTTGACTCCTAGATGTAAACTACCCCCATCTTCAGCTGACCCAAGCCCTTTGCTTCAGCAGCATCCCTCGCCTGCCATAGAGGAGGGGTAGGAATAGAAAGAGCCGTGTTTCCTATTACGTGCGATGAAACCCATTTGCTGGCTTGTGGCCAGAATGCTAAATGGTATTTGTCATGTGATTCTGTGTCTCTGTTCCTAAAGGAATTTGCCTTTGTCATATCTGTTTTTATTCCAAAGGTGTCCCTCAGCCTAATGTAACTTGGTTGAAGAAAGGAGGATCTCTGAGTGACAATATTTCCTTGCTTTTCAATGGATCCCTGTTGTTGCAGAACCTTTCCCTTGAAAATGAAGGAACCTATGTCTGCACAGCCACCAATGCTCTTGGAAAGGCAATGGCAACATCTGTCCTCCACTTGCTGGGTAAGCACCAACTCCTTGTTTTCAAGTGCTTCCTATAATATGTTCGAAGTAGGACCCGGTTTTGTGGATTCTGAAGTCAAGGAGTAAACAAGTGGACGTTATATGGTTTTAACTATTGCTGTCACTGTCTACTTACAAACAGGCGCTAAATCTAATACTCTATCTTACCTGTTCTTCTCTCAGAAGGCTGTGACTGCCTTGCTGCTGCTTCTCTGCCTAAGAACCTACAATGAGATATAAACTTTCTGCCCAGAATCAAGATCCTTCATATGCTGCCTCTATGTGTGTGCTTGTGTGCCAAGTTGCTTCAGTCCTGTCTGACTCTTTGTGACCCCATGGACTGTAGCCCACCAGGCTCCTCTGACTGTAGGATTCTCCAGGCAAGCATACTGAAGTATGTTGTCATGTCCTCCTCCAGGGGGATCTTCCCAACCCAGGGATCAAACCCACATCTCGTTCATCCCCTGCATTGGCCGGCAGGTTCTTTACCGCTAGCACCACCTGGGAAGCCCATTCTGGCTCTGCTGCGTTGCTTTAGTCGTGTTCGACTCTGTGCGACCCCATAGATGGCAGCCCACCAGGCTTCCTGTCCCTGGGATTCTCCAGGCAAGAACACTGGAGTGGGTTGCCATTTCCTTCTCCAAGGCATGAAAGTGAAAAGTGAAAGTGAAGTCGCTCAGTCGTGTCCGACTATAGCAACCCCATGGACTGCAGCCTACCAGGCTCCTCCGTCCATGGGATTTTCTAGGCAAAAGTACTGGAGTGGGGTGCCATTGCCTTCTCTGATTCTGGCTCTACATGTCCTTAATTTATAACCCTGGCCTCTGTTCTAAGCTAGCACTAAACTCTGTTCTAGGCAATGCACTTTCCCGCACTGTGATCCAACACCACACACACACCATGCAGCTTACTCTGGAAATCTGGCTTCCATTCATACTGCTCTCCCAGGAAGAAGTGGCCTAGCTTACGGTGAAGAGTGCTGGATTCATGATCTCCAAAGGAGAGAATTTTGCTTCAGGACCAAAGACACAGTTTCAGTCACTCAGAACTTCATATGGCCAAAGTTTTATTACAGTGAAAAAGGGACAGAGAAAGCTTCTGACATAGACATCAGAAGGGGGCGGAGAGTGCCCCCACTCACCAGTTCAGGTGTAGCTTTATATACTTTTTCAATTGATTACTAGCAATAGATTAAAAGAATATCTCAAGGTTTTAAAGGTCTTTCTAGACCCACTCCCACAACATACATCTTAAAATAACAGGAATAGTCAGAAGGTTTTTCTTAAGAAGGAGAAACATGTCCTCAAGCAAGATACATTGTTGTTATATAATCATTAGTTCAGTTCAGTCACTCACCGCTCCGACTCTTTGCCACCCCATGAACTGCAGCACGCCAGGCCTCCCTGTCCATCACCAACTCCTGGAGTCCACCCAAACCCATATCCATCGAGTTGATGATGCCATCCAACCATCTCATCCTCTGTCGTCTCCTTCTCCTCCTGCCTTCAATCATTCCCAGCATCAGGGTCTTTTCCAATGAGTCAGCTCTTCACATCAGGTGGCCAGAGTTTCAGCTTCAACATCAGTCCTTCCAATGAACATCCAGGACTGATCTCCTTTAGGATGGACTGGTTGGATCTCCTTGTAGTCCAAGGAACTCTCAAGAGTCTTCTCCAACACCACAGTTCAAAAGCATCAATTCTTTGGTGCTCAGATTTCTTTATAGTCCAACTCTCACATCCATACATGGAAAAACCATAGCCTTGACTAGACGGACCTTTGTTGGCAAAGTAATGTTAGCTCTGGGCTTAAAGAAAGTTAGTCTTAGGGGAAATAGATTGTTGTAGCAACTCAGAGCTTAAGAAAGAATGTCTTAAGTGACTAAGACAAGGAATGTAGAAAAAGTTTGTCCCTTTCTCCTCCTTGAGGGTCCTGGTCTTCTTATTGATCTACCTAAGAATTAGCTCTTTCACCGTCCTTTAAGCTACCTGAATTCTCATCTCCTATGTGAATCTTTCTCTGATTGTTTTGGACCTCTCCTTTCTCACTGCTTAGTCCCTGACTGAATCCTGACACACATTAGCTTCCAGTTGTTTCCTCCACTAAATTGTGGGTCCCTTCATGCTAGAGACCATGTCTAATGTTTCTTTTGTGCCCTAAGAATATAATATAGTATGAGGCACCCAGCAGGTGCTCAATAATTACTAATCGGTGGAGTCAGTATTATAGTTTGGGAAAGGTCATTGCAGTGAGCCCCTGGCACAGGATGGCATTTGGATGCTTCTGCTGCTGTCTTTAGGGATAATATCTGGAGCTCAGCAAACTCTTGACATCAGAATGAGCTTCAAGTTGCGATGGTTTAAGACTCAATAAATAATGCTCCTCTTTCCCCCCAGAGTTTGGAAGCGATTAAGAGTTAATCACAGAAGTCAGCTAGACCGACATGAGCTATCATTCATTACTTCCCCTTTGTATCTCCAGCACCTCAGATAGGTGTAAGTATTAAATATGTGTCTCATAAATGGATAATATTGGATCAATGGCAGAACTGGTATGAGATTATAGAACGCACTGCTGAACTAAGGGGATGATGGAAGGAGCTTTCTCCATGGCTTTTCTTGTTGGCAGTTAGAGGAACCCAGAGACATAAATGGGTTTCCCTGATGGTTCAGCAGTAAAAAATCCACCTGCAATTCAGGAGACCCAGTTTCAATCCGTGGATCAGAAAGATCCCCTGGAGGAGGAAATGGCAACCCGCTCCAGTGTTGTCGCCTGGGAATCCTGTGGACAGAGCAGTCTGGCCG
Organism: Bos mutus; assembly: GCF_027580195.1. NCBI lineage: Eukaryota > Metazoa > Chordata > Mammalia > Artiodactyla > Bovidae > Bos > Bos mutus. The sequence continues at coordinate 22,730,090 of NC_091637.1, forward strand.
GCTACCATCCATAAGGTTGCAAAGAGTCAGACACAGCTGAGCACACATGCAGGCACAGAGACACAAATAGATGGGGAGTTGGAATAGTCACGTGTGAAGCACTTTCATGTTCATTACCTCTTTTGATGTTTACAATAGCACAGTGTTGGGGGCAGTAATCTTTTATCCAGTTGTATAAATGAGGAAACCTGAGACTCATAAAAGTGTGTGCTAGAGCCCAAATATATAGTTTTCTCTTTCAGTGTTGCTCATATCACCCTCCTGGACTCTTAGTGCTGGCCAGAAAGACCCTGGTATGCCTCTTGTTGCTGTTGTTCAGTCTCTAAGTCATGTCTGACTCATGTGACCCCATGGACTGCAGCATGCCAGGCCCAAAGACCTCTGTGGTCCTCTAGGATCTTAATATGGAAGATTTTCAACAGATAGGGTAGGCTTAGCCTGTCTAATGCTAGTGCCTTCCCTCAGGTCCCTGAGAAGTCAGTTCCGGCCTTACCCCTTCCTTCCCCCCTCCACTCAGGGGTCTGCATGGTGTCTCAGTTCTGCACCACACATCTCTTCTCTTCACACATCTCTGCAGTCAGGCAGCTCTTGACTCTAGTCACGTGACTGAGGAATCAAGAATGACGTCACACAGTATACAGCATTCCCCACCATCGTCTGCTCTTACACTTAATGCTGTACAACCTTCCTAAAAGTGTGCACCTGTCACCATGTGATGTTCCCTATAAAGCATCACCCCTTGCCCTGTTCCCAGAGCTGTCTGGAGGGGAGGAGCCTGTCAGCCCCAGCTGCTTCCTCCAGTCCCTTCTGGAATTTCAGTGAATATATTTTTTCCTACCTTGTTAGTTAGGCTGTAAACCCTGAATACATGTAGAGATGCTATATGTTAGTGTGGCTAAGAACCTGTTAAACTTGTCCTTCCATATGCAAGCTTAAAAAAAAAAAATCCACTCCTGAGGAAGCCCAGGGAGCTCATATCCCAAATGTGCATCATTATTTGTGGTAACACAGGTATTGGTTTTCGAGTTGCAAAATGATCACTAACTTGGTAAATGTTTATAGAGGAAAGATTTGCTAAGGATTATTGAATCAATTCTTTCATTGGTCTTCTTTCACAAGTATGTTTTCCCACACATATTAACTTTGTTATGTATCAGTGCTTAGTCACAAGAACCTAATTGACGTATGTCTTGCAAAACTCTTTAAGAAGCCAAGAGATAGGGACAGAGTTAAGAAAATCAAAATATTTATGAGAATGAGGTTTAACTCTGTGCCTGAGGATTTGCAAAGCATGAAGATAATGGGACACTTTATTCTCAAAATAGTGACATATTATCTACAGCTACAGATTCATTCTAAAGGAGATCAGTCCTGGGTGTTCTTTGGAAGGAATGATGCTAAAGCTGAAACTCCAGTACTTTGGCCACCTCATGCTAAGAGTTGACTCATTGGAAAAGAGTCTGATGCTGGGAGGGATTGGGGGCAGGAGGAGAAGGGGACGACAGAGGATGAGATGACTGGATGGCATCACTGACTCGATGGACGTGAGTCTGAGTGAACTCCGGGAGTTGGTGATGGACAGGGAGGTCTGGCGTGCTGCGATTCATGGGGTCGAAAAGAGTCGGACACGACTGAGTGACTGAATGGAACTGAACAGATTCTTTATTGAGAATAAAGATCCTTGGTACTTAGGATAAAAAAGAAAATCAGAAATGCCTGAATCACAGGGAACCCATACTGCTGATCTCAGCTCCTTGTAGCTGAAAATGAGTGAATTGCAGAAGGATACACAGAAGTTGCTCTCTGACCTCATGTTTAACTATGTCTACTCTATAGGAACAGTAAAGGCTACATCATTTCAATCTTTTAAATCTTTAGCTAGTGTCTTTGATTTTCAGGTTATGTCATATAGAATGTAACTCTGCAAATAGAGATTCTAGAGATGTGGATGCAGGGAGAGCATAGAAGGAGAAAATCATGTTGAGTTGCCATTCAACAAGCCAGCTCATGTTATTTATGAGATCATTACCTAGGGGTATTTATGTGATACTGTTTTCTCTTCTTTTCGACACAATGCTACCATCCTTACAAGCACCTTCGTCCATTCATTCAACATTCATCTTAGTCTGTTTGCACTACCATAACAACGTAGCACAGACCAGCATGGAGGGGGTGGCTTATAAACAACAGACATTTATTTCTTGCAGTTCTGGAGGCAGGGACATCCAAGATCAAGGTAGGGCCAGATCCGATGTCTGATGAGGGCCAGCTGCCTGGTTCACAGACAGTAGTCTTTTTGCTGTGTCCTCTTATGGCCAAAGGGATAAAGGGGCTCCCTGGGGCTTCTTTCATTAGGGCACTAATCTCACTCATGAGGGCTCCGCCTATGTGACCTAATTACTTCCCAATGCCCCCACCTCCTGCATGTTAGGATGTGACACGTAAATTTTAGAGAGACACAAACATTCAGACACAAACATAGCCATGTTCAGCAAATATTTGCCCAGTGCATGCTTGCTTTTGCCAGAGCTGGGAATATGTAGATGACCTAGTCCTTGAGAAGCCCATAGTCTAGAGAAGGAGATGCTCATGTGAACAGATATTTGAAGCAGAGTGACAAACGCTGTAATGGTTGTTTGTTGTTCAGCCGCTAAGTCATGTCTGACACTTTGCGACCCTGTGGACTGCAGCATGCCACACTTCCCTGTCCTTCACTATCTCCTGGAGTTTGCTCAAATTCATGTCCATTGAGTCGGTGATGCTATTTAACCATCTCATCCCTCATCCTCTGCCACCTCCTTTGCCTTTTGCCTTCAATCTTTCCCAGCATCAGGCTCTTTTTCAGTGAGTCAGCTCCAAAGGACACAGTAGCTCTGAGGAGGGGTCCCTAATGCTCTCTGGAGAAGCCAACCAGGTTTCCACATAAGTCAGGATGTTGCTCTGGGAGGAGGAAGAAGAATGTTCCAGGCAGAGAAATCAGGATGTGCAAAGGCAGAGAGAAGTTCCATGTGGAATGGAACATGGAAATCAAATGAATGCCTTCAAATCAGTTAATTAAAAGATTGGATACTCATGAGGCTGAAATTGCTGGTAAAGGTGACATCTTTGGAATATTTAAAACTTTGATTTATTGAAACTACCTACATTGTTCTACCACCTCCTGCACACACACACATGCACCACACACACATATGCACCACACACACATACATGTGTACATTGTGGAATATGCCAAGCCTTCAGTGGCTAGCATTTCAAAGAAATTCATTGGTCACCTTAACAAATCCTGGCTGAGCACCTAAGTATATAATGTGTCTAGTCTCAAGGATTTGGCATTCCAGTCAGAGAGATGGATAATAAACCAGTAAACAAATAAGTGTACAGGATATTTCTCTGTGGAAAGTGCTATGAAGAAAAGGAAGTAGGATGGTGAGCCCAATGGTGATTGTGCATCATTTAGCCCTCTGAGGAGGTGATACTTGACTCCAGACCTAAAGGATAGGGTGGAGACTTCCATCCCAAGAGGTGAGGAAAGAGCATTTCTGGCAGAGGGAGCAGTAAGTGCGAGGACTCTAAAGTGAGCACAGGCTGTGCGTGGTCAAGGAACAGAAAGAAGATTCGTTTGGTGAGGGTTCAGTGGGGTAGAAGGAGAGGTGTGTGAGATGAAGCTGGAGAGTTTCTGAGGACCAAATCGTTCAAGCCTCTGAAGGTCAAGGTAAAGACTGGAGTTTTATTCCCAAAATATGAGAAGCCACTGAGGAGTTCTATGTGGGAGGAAATAATGATCTACTTTTTCAATTCATTTGTGTCAAAAATCATTCATCATAAAACAAAAAAAATCAAATTGGACCTCATCAAGAATGTGCTAATCAAAGACACTATTAAGAATATGACCACACAAGCCTTAGACTGGGAGAAAGATTGGCAGTCCTATGTCTGATTAAGAACTTATGTCCAGAATATGTGAGGAACTATTACAGTTTAACAATGAATTCTCCCCTCCCCGAGAAAGACAATGGCAAGAGACTTGAAGTTCACAAAAAAGACTGACAGATGGAATCAGGAAAATGAAAATTGAAAGCACAATGAGATACAGTATCACACCTACCAGAAGAGTGAAAACCAACTGATGATGGAAACTTTTTGGCATCAAAAGAAATTCCCAATGCACTGCAGATAGATGGATAAAATGGGGCAACCACATTGGAAAACTATGTGGCAGTTTCTAATAAACTTAAGCACATACCTACCCTTGACCCAACAATTCCATTCACAGGTATTTACCCGAGAAAAATGAAAACATGTTCACACACACAAAAAAATACAAGCATGTTCTTTTCAGTCTTTACTTCATAATGACCATTAATAGGAGAATAGATAAACTATGGTATATTCATACAATGGAGTAGTATTCAGCAATAAAAAAGAATGAGTTACTGATATACACAACTATATGGGTGAATCTCAAAAACATTATATTAAGCAAAAGAAGCCAGACAGAAAAGAGTACATATTGTATAAAGTCCAAGAACAGATACTACTGATGTATGTTGACAGAAATAAAGAAGTAGTTGCCTTGGAGGAGGGGCAGTGCAGTTCAGTTCAGTTGTTCAGTTGCGTCCAACTCTTTGTGACCCCATGGACCGCACCACACCAGGCTTCAACGTCCATCACCAACTCCCAGAGTTTACTCAAACTCATGTCCATCAAGTCGGTGATGCCATCAAACCATCTCATCCTCTGTTGTCCTCTTCTCTTTCTGCCATCAGTCATTCACAGCATCAGGGTCTTTTCCAATGAATCAGTTCTTCGCATCAGGAGGCCAAAGTATTAGAGTTTCAGCTTCAACATCAGTCCTTCCAATGAACACCCAGGACTGATCTCCTAGTCCTTCCAATGAACACCCAGGACTGATCTCCTTTAGGATGGACTGGTTGGATCTCCTTGAAGTCCAAGGGACTCTCAAGAGTCTTCTCCAACATCACAGTTCAAAAGCATCAATTCTTTGGTGCTCAGCTTTCTTTATGGTCCAACTCTCACATCTGTACATGACTACTGGAAAAACCATAGTGTTGACTTAGATGGACCTTTGTTGGCAAAGTAATGTCTCTCCTTTTTAATATGCTGTCTAGGTTGGTTATAGCTTTTCTTCCAAGGAGCAAGCATCTTTTAATTTCATGGCTATAGTCACCATCTGCAGTGATTTTGAAGCCCCCCAAAATAAAGTCTCTCACTGTTTCCATTGTTTCACCATCTATTTGCCATGAAGTGATGGGACCGGATGCTATGATCTTAGTTTTCTAAATGTTGAGTTTTAAGCCACCTTTTTCACTCTCCTCTTTCACTTTCATCAAGAGGCTCTTTAGTTGTTCTTCGTTTACTGCCATAAAGGTGGTGTCATCTGCATATCTGAGGTTATTGATATTTCTCCCAACAATCTTGATTCCAGCTTGTGCTTCATCCAGCCCAGCATTTGGCATGATGTGCTCTGCATATAAGTTAAATAAGCAGGGTGACATTATACAGCCTTGATGTACTCTTTTCCTGATTTGGAACCAGTCTGTTGTTCCATGTCCAGTTCTAATTGTTGCTTCTTGACCTGCATACAGATTTCTCAGGAGGCAGGTAAGGTTGTCTGGTATACCCCCATGTCTTGAAGAATTTCCCACAGTTTATTGTGATCCACACAGCCAAAGGCTTTGGCGTAGTCAATAAGCAGAAGTAGGTGGTTTTCTGGAACACTGTAGCTTTTTTGATGATCCAATGGATGTTGGCAATTTGATCTCTGCTTCCTCTGCCTTTTCTAAATCCAGCTTGAACATCTGGAAGTTCACGGTTCATGCACTGCTGAAGCATGGCTTGGAGAATTTTGAGCCTTACTTTGCTAGAGAGTGAGATGAGTACAATTGTGCAGTAGTTGGAACAATCTTTGGGATTGCCTTTCTTTGGGATTGGAATGAAAACTGACCTTTTCCAGTCCTGTGGCCACTGCTGAGTTTTCCGAATTTCCTTGTATATTGAGTGCAGCACTTTCACAGCATTATCTTTTAGGATTTGAAATAACTCCACTGGAATTCCATCACCTCCACTAGCTTTGTTCATAGTGATGCTTCCTAAGGCCCACTTGACTTCACATTCCAGGATGTCTGGCTCTAGGTGAGTGATCACATCATTATGGTAGTCTGGGTCATGATGATCTTTTTTGTATAGTTCTTCTGTGTATGCTTGCCACCTCTTCTTGATATCTTCTGCCTCTGTTAGGTCCATACCATTTTGGTCTTTTATTGTGCCCATCTTTGCATGAAATGTTCCCTTGGTATCTCTAAATTTCCTTGAAGAGATCTCTAGTCTTTTCTACCCTATTATTTTCCTCTATTTCTTTGCATTGGTCACTGAAGAAGGCTTTCTTCTCTCTCCTTGCTATTCTTTGGAACTCTGCACTCAGATGGGTATATCTTTCCTTTTCTCCTTTGTCTTTAGCTTCTCTTCTTTTCTCAGCTATTTGTAAGGCCTCCTCAGACAACCATTTTGCATTTTTGCATTTCTTTTTCTTGGGGATGGTCTTGCTCACTGTCTCTTGTACAATGTCACAGACCTCAGTCCATAGTTCTTCAGGCACTCTGTCTATCAAATCTAATCCCTTGAATCTATTTGTCATTTCCACTGTATAATCATAAGGGATTTGATTTAGGTCGTACCTGAATGGTCTTCCATTCAGGTATGGTCTTCCATTCAGAAAGTAGTGGTTTTCCCTGCCTTCTTCAATTTAAGTCTGAATTTGTCAATAATGAGTTCAAGATCTGAGCCACAGTCAGCTCCCAGTCTTGTTTTTGCTGACTGTATAGAGCTTCTCCATCTTTGGCTGCAAAGAATGTAATCATTCTGATTTCGGTATTGACCATCTGGTTGTGTTGTTGGAAGATGGTGTTTGCTATGACCAATGTGTTCTCTTGGCAGAACTCTGTTAGCCTTTAACCTGCTTCATAGATGAGAGGATGCTTTATGAGTGATGGAATGTATATACCTTGCTCTGGATCATGGTTACCTAAGTACATACAATTGTGAAAACTCATAGAACTGCATGTTTGACATATAAGCATTTTTTCTTATATGAATTATACCTCAGTAAAAAGAGGTGTATTTTTTTAAAGAAATGCATGTATGTCTTGCCTTGAACTGTCTTGCCTTTATGAAATATGACATAGAGTTAGGTATGGCATCAGACACACTGGGTTCCAGTCCAGCTGCAGGACCTTGGAAAAGTCACATAGCTTCTTTCCATTTCTATCTCTGCAAGTAAAAATAATCTAAATCAAAAGATGGCCATGAGAATTCAATGGAAAATTGATGTTAAAGTGTTTAACTCAGTACCTATTACCTGGAAACTTCTCAATAAACTAAGCTATTTCTAAAAATGTTTTAAATAAGCTGTAGGGCACCTAAAAATGTGTACTGTTCTGCTTTGCAAATGATATGCAAGTTAGGACAAAATTCCAAAATCAGAAGGAAGCACTGGAAAACAGTTAAGCTAAAGGCATAGGTGTACTCAGTGGAGCACCCTGTGGACACAGCTGGTAGCTATTACTTACTTGTGATTATTTCAAGAAAATCTGGTACTTTCTGTGATCATACACAAATCTGTCATCGTCATGTCCTACTTCATCTTTTTATCCAGTGTCAAAAGGGAAAGGAAAGGCTACTTGGAACGAGGACTAAAAGGAAAACAAACCATGATTATTCGAAGTGGTCAGCTTCAGCTTTTTTAAAGGAAACTCCCATTTTCATCTTTCCAGAAGGCTCTATGGCTAATTATTTATTCAGCTTCAGGTCTCATCTGAAGTTTAGATTAAGAATTAGTAGAGAAGTAAGAATGGAATTGAAATGTATCTTGAACCTGTCTGCTTAATCCCTGCTCCCCGCTAAATCATCTTTCATCTCTCTCAGTCTGATCCACTTTTGAGAAAGAGAATCCATTAGGGCATCCCCCGGAGAGACCCTCCTCTCTTGGCTCTGCTTGGAGAGTCTTGAGAAGCCGGCCTACTGCACAGAGTTTCTCCTCCTTCTCTGGGATTTTTCTGGCAGATCTAGCTGGCCTGAGACAACCCCTTTCCCAGGCTGTATGTCTTGCTTGAACTGTCAAGGGGCCTTTGTGAAATGTGAGGTAGTATTTTGAAAGAGTTAGAGTTGGCATCAGACGCACTGGGTTCCAGTCCAGCTGCAGGACCAAGGGCTCCATCCTGGCTGGAATAACCCCCCGCAGTTATGACAACGAGCTAGGCAAGGGAAAATGAGATTTAAAGGACCCCTTTACTCCACCTGATGGCAGATTCTCTGTGTGCTGCTCAGAGAGCCCGACGGGCAGCTAACCAGAAAGCAGCTCATAGTTGTCTTTGGCCGGGTCGTCTCCAGCCCATCATCCCTTCTCCTCCAGTGGCCATCTGTGACATTCCTTTTCTTTCTGCAGAGACTTTCTGGGAGCTTGGCAACTGGACTCATTGTTCTGCCACATGCGGCCACTTGGGAGCCCAAGTTCAGAGACCCCAGTGCCTGATGGCCAACGGGCAGGAAGTGAGCGAGGCCTTCTGTGACCAGCTCCGCAAGCCACAGGCTGCGTTCCAGCCCTGTAACATTCAGGACTGCCCCCCAAGGTGTGTGCAGTCACTCTTCTCTCCTTGCTACCAGTGTTTGACTTGTTTGAAAATGCATAGTAATGTGGAATGAATAACTCAACCACTAAGATTTGTTTTATGTGGACTATACTAGGTGCTCAACTAAGTAGTTTATGTGGATCACTTCACAGTCACCTATCAAGTCAATATCATTCATTTTCTTTTTTTAAAAATTTATTTTATTTTTTTGTTATGCTACACCACATAACCAACCAGGGATTGAACCCGAGTCCCCTGCACCAGAAGCTCGGAGTCTTAGCCGCTGGACCTCCAGGGATGTCTCCAGTGTTGTTCATCCTCTATTATATAGTTGGAAAAACTCCCCTAGGCCACACAGTTATGAGAGCCAGAATTCAAACCGGGTTAGTCTGATTTCAGATCTTCTGGAGTTAATTGCCACTCTCACCTGCTCCCTGCACTCACAATGTACCTTATGAGCACGGGGAAGCTGACTTCATGGGTTCACCTCAGAGATATGTCAGTAGACCAGCATCACAAGAGAGACTTGTGAAAAGCACCATTCCTTAGATTCTACCCCCACGGGTGGTGTTGTTATTCAGTTGCCTGTCATGTCTGACTCTTTGTGACCCCATAGACTACAGCACGCAGGCCTCCCTGCCCCTCACCATCTCTCAGAGTTTTCCCAAGTTCATGATCATTGCATTGGTGATGCCGTCTAGCCATCTCATCCTCTAATGCCCTCTTCTCCTTCTGCCCTACATCTTTCCCAGCATCAGGGACTTTTCCAATGAGTCATCTGTTCTCTTCAGGTGACCAAAATGTTGGAGCTTCAGCTTCAGCATTAGTCCTTCCAGTGAATATTCAGGTTGATCTCCCTTAAGATTGACTGGTTTGATATCCTCGCTGTCCAAAGGACTTTCAGGAGTCTTCTCCAGCACCACAATTCAAAGGCATCATCACTTCTTTGGTGTTCTGCCTTCTTTGTGGTCCAGCTCTCACAGCTGTACATGCCCACTGGGAAGACCACAGTCTTGACTATACGGACCTTTGTTGGCAGAGTAATAATGTCTCTGCTTTGCAACACACTGTCTAGGTTTCTCATCGCTTTCCTGGCAAGAAGCAATCGTCTTCTGATTTCATGGCTACAGTCACCATCCACAGTGATTTTGGAGCCCAAGAAGAGGAAATCTGTCTCTACTTCCACCGTTTCCCCTTCTATTTGCCATGCAGTAATGCAGCCGGATGCCATGATCTTAGTTTTTTTTTTTTTTTTTTTTTTTTTTGCTATGTAGTCTTAAGCTGGCTCTTTCACTCTGCTCCTTCACCCTCATCAAGAGGCTCTTTAGTTCCTCTTCACTTTCTGCCATTAGAGTGGTATCATCTGCATCCCCAGGGGTAAAGCCATTAATAACCTTTCAATATCATAGATGACACAAATCAATAGTTTTAAAAATATCCAAAATCAAACTCATAATCTCCACCAAATCTGATCTGCCCCTAGTTCGTGTTCCAGATCACAATGACCACATTCAAAGCTACCCAGCCCCCTTTCCTCTCACTTCCATCCGTTCCTGTCAGTTTCCTACTGTTCCCAATGTCTTTGTCATTCCTCACAAGGGCCACGTCAGGAGCCTCCTGAGTTTTGTCTCCTCTCTAGAGTGCCTTGTCCACTCTATAAGCAGAAACATCTTTTATTTATTTTTTATTGAAGGATAGTTGCTTTACGATGTGTTTCTACCATACAGCAAAGTTAATCAGTCACATGTATACATACATCCCCTCTTTTTTGGATTTCCTTCCCATTTAGGTCACACAGAACGAAAAGTAGAGTTCCCTGTGTGATACAGTAGGTTTTCATTAGTTATCTGTATTATACAGAGTAGTGTATATATGTCAACCCCAGTCTCCCAGTTCATCTTCCCAGATGGCACTAGTGGTAAAGAATCTGCCTGCCAGTGCAGGAGCTGCAGGAGACAGGTTTGATCCCTGAGTTGGGAAGATCCTCTGGGGGAGGAGATAGCAACCTCTCCAGTATTCTTGCTTGGAAAATCCCATGGTCAGAGGAGCCTGGTGCTACAGCCCATGGGGTCGCAAGAATCAGACAAGTCTGAGTGACCAAACAGGTGCTACCTCCTTTTTTCTTCCCTTTGGTTTCCATGAGTTGAAAATCACGTTTCCAAAATTTCCAACTAATTTTGCCCTAGCTCTGCTCTCTGAGGCCACACAGCTGATGGCTCTTACATCTCTGAGGACTATTTTATCCCGCCCCGATGCTATCGTCTCTACATGGTGATTCTGTTGCTTCTTAGTGAAAGGATATCTGAGAGTACAGCTGGGAGTTATTGTGCTGCTGCCCACTCCCAGAGATATGTGTCAGCCTTGAAACAGTCATACTGCTAGGATGGGCTTTCTCTTTGGAAGACAGTCCCCATAGGGTCTGACCTACTAAGCTCCTGTAGTTTTTGTTCTTAGGTGGCTCACAGGCGCGTGGTCAGAGTGCTCTGTGTCTTGTGGTGAAGGATTCCGCAGTCGGCAAGTGACATGTAAGCGCACAAGAGCCAACGGAACGGTGCAGGCGTTGCCACCGAGAGTGTGCATCCTCAGAGACAGGCCTCTGGGGAGAAGACCCTGTTCCAGTCACCCCTGTGTTCAAGGGCTCTTTGAACAAGGGAACCAGGTAATGCTGACAAATCTAGTGTTTAAAAATCATCCAGTCCCTGTGGTCAAACCCACATATCCAAAAAGGGACTTCCCCTGGCAGTCCAGTGTTAGGACTTTGCCTTCCAATGCAAGGGATATGGGTTCCATCCCTGGTCGGGGAACTAAGATCCCATATGCCATGAGGCCAAAACATAAAACAAGCAATACTGTAACAAAACCCCACCCATCAGGGCCCTTCCCCACAGGGGAGAGGAGAGCGCAGACTCCTGCAGGACATTCAGGAAACTCATCTGCACAGGGAGCTGACCACACCACACACCAGCTGGTTCTATTCTATCCTAGACCTCCCGGTCAATATTAACACAGGCTGCAGAGAGCAAAAGTTCCCCTCAGCCCTTCAGAAAATGTTCAGTATTGTCAGTGTGGGAGAATAATACACTCTTTCTGCATTTCTGCCCTGCAGTGCAGCAGTTGTTGCTCTTGAGAATCATTGTGCTAATTCTTAGGTCATTAACTCCAAGTCCTACATGACTACACACTTCTCCAACTGGAGAGGATGCAAAACAGAGGGAGATACATCTTTCTGGAGAAATAAAGTTAATTAAACCATGAAGAACCAAGGAGTTGGCAAAAACTATCCCCTCCACCACTAACATGGAAGGGGGGAGTGTGGGGGAGGGGGGCATGCCCCGGGGGACAGTCCAGTCTGTGAAGTTTCACGCAGTGGCGGAGGAGGGGCAGCTGGGTCAGGGTGGTGCCTCTTCTGGTCCCCCAGGCCGCTCCAGGCCATTCTCTAAGCTGGCCAGGGCTCCTGATGGCTGTGGAGGTGCTGGATTTGAATCCCAAAGTCCATTTGACTGGATCTCAGGGAGCCCGGCAGGGCTGCTTTTGTCTTGGTCAGTCATCCATGGGTTGTTCTGGGCCTACTTTACTTGTGCGGGTATTGCTGGGCAGTCCACAACAGCAATGTTATATTATGAACCTCCATATTCTCCCAGCCACGCCCCTCTTTTTCTTGCTGAAGCCAGAGGGAGTGGCTGGGGAGTGGGACTGCCCAGCTTGGTAGGAGCGTCCGGTGGTGTTAGCCACACTCAAGGGGTAGTGGGTTCCCTCTGGGGCTTTGCTGCTAATGTCACAGGTACCATGAGTGTCTTGGGTGCCACTGGTATCTCGGGTGCCGCTGGTGTCTGGGTGCCACTCTTGTCCCGGGTGCTGCTAGTGTCTCAGGTGCCACTCTTGTCCTGGGTGCTGTTGGTGTCTCGGGTGCCGCTCTTGTCTGGGTGCTGCTCTTGTCCTGGGTGCCGCTGGTGTCTCGGGTGTCACAGGTGCCACTGATGTCATGGGTGCCACTGGTGTCTCGGGTGCCGCTCTTGTGGTGGGTGCTGCTCTTGCCATGGGTGTCATGAGTGCTGCTGGTGTCTCGGGTGCCGCTGGTGGCTCAGGTGTCACGGGTACTGCTGGTGTCACAGGTGGTGCTCTTGTTGCGGGTATCACTGGTATCTGGGATGCTGCTGTGTCTCGGGTGCCACTGATGTCTTGGGTGCTGCTCTTGCGTGGGTGTCACGGGTGCTGCTGGTGTCTCGGGTGTCATGGCTGCCACTGGTGTCACAGGTGTCGCTCTTGTCATGGGTATCACTGGTGTCTCGGATTCTGCTGATGTCTCGAATACCGCTGGTGTGTTGGGTGCCACCTGTGCCGCAGATATCGCTGGTGCTCCGGGTGTCAGGCATGCGGCGGGTGTGGCGGGTGTCGGGGGTGCCGTGAATGAAGGGAGTGGCCCCATGGTCACACCAGGAAGATGGGGTAGGTGGGGGAGTGGTAGGGTCAGTGATCTCATCTGAATCGTGGGTTGTCTCTGGTATCCGAATGGTCTCCCTCAGGAATAGCCAGGCTGGTAGGATGGTAGAAATCTGAGGGCTTTGAGGCTGAGGTTTTTGGATGGTGAAGTCCTTCATGGCAAGGGAGGACTTCACAAGGATGGACTGGGGCCCCACCCTGGGTGTATTCAAGCTCAGGCTTTCTGAGTTCTGGCTTTCTAAGGAGCCCAGAAGCTTCTGCACTGTCACCTCCGAATCCTCTTCACAGAGTGGCTGGAGTGGCTCCTTATCCACTTGACCCATGGATGATGCCAAAGACGGGTAAAGTAGCTCTGGTTGTCGGGTCGAGGGTCAGCATGCTTGCTATTAATGTTCTTATTTTATTGGTGAAGGCAATGGCAACCTACTCCAGTACTCTTGCCTGGAAAATCTCATGGACAGAGGAGCCTGGTAGGCTGCAGTCCATGGGGTCACGAACAGTCAGACACGACTGAGCGACTTCACTTTCATGCATTGGAGAAGGAAATGGCAACCTACTCCAGTGTTCTTGCCTGGAGAATCCCAGGGATGGAGGAGCCTGGTGGGTTGCCATCTATGGGGTCGCACAGTTGGACTTCACTGAAGCGACTTAGCAGCAGCAGCAGCAGGAGGCTAGAAGTTCAAAATCAAGGTGTTCTTAGGGTTGGTTTTAGTTACTGGCTTGTAGACAACCACCTTCTGACACTATTATTCTTGTGTCGCTAAGTCATGTCCGACTCTTTTGCAACCCCATGGACAGGACTGTAGCCTGGCAGGCTCCTCTGTCTCTGTCCTCACATAACCTCTTCTCTCAGCACACACGGAAAAGAGAGTTCTGAGTGTCTCTTCTACTTCTTACAAGGCCACTTCCTATCAGACTAAGGCTCCACCCTTTGGCCTCATTTAACCTCTAACCTCCTTAGGACCCTATCTCTAAATATGGTCACATTGGTGGTTAGGACCTCACTGTATAAATTTTGAGGGATACAGTTTGGTCCATAACATTCTGCATTTTCCCCCAAATTTAGGTCCTTCTCATGTGCACAATACACTCACCCCATCTCAACATCCCCAGAATTCTTTTTAAAAAATTAATTTATTTTTTAATTGAAGGATAATTGCTTTCAGAATTTTGTTATTTTCTGTCAAACCTCAGCATGAATCAGCCATAGGTATACATATGTCCCCTCCATCTTAAACCTCTGTCCCATCTCCCTCTCCATCCCACCCCTCTAGGTTGATACAGAGCCCCTGTTTGCGTTCCCAGAGACATACACTAAATTCCCATTGGCCATCTATTTTATATATGGTAATGTAAGTTTCCATGTTACTCTCTCCATGCATCTCAGCCTCTTCTCCCCTTTCCCCATGTCCATAAGTCTGTTCTCTATGTTTTTTTCTCCATTGCTGTGCTGCAAATAAATTCTTCAGTACCATTTTCCTAGATTCCGTATATATGATTAAGAATATGATATTTATCTTTCTCTTTCTGACTTACTTCATTCTGTATAATAGGCTCTAGGTTTATCCACCTCATTAGGGCAGATGCAAATGTGTTCCTTTTAGGGCTGAGTAGCTGTTTTTCCAATAGTCATGTATGGATGTGAGAGTTGGACTGTGAAGAAGGCTGAGTGCTGACGAATTGATGCTTTTGAACTGTGGTGTTGGAGAAGACTCTTGAGAGTCCCTTGGACTGCAAGGAGATCCAACCAGTTCATCCTAAAGGAGATCAGTCCTGGGTGTTCTTTGGAAGGAATGATGCTAAAGCTGAAACTCCAGTACTTTGGCCACCTCATGCAGAGAATTGACTCATTGGAAAAGACTCTGATGCTGGGAAGGATTGGGGGAAGGAGGGGAAGGGGACAACAGAGGATGAGATGGCTGGATGGCATCACCGACTCAATGGACATGAGTTTGAGTGAACTCTGAGAGTTGGTGATGGACAGGGAGGCCTGGCGTGCTGCAATTCATGGGGTCCCAAAGAGTAGGACATGACTGAGCAACTGAACTAAACTGAACTGAATATTCCATTGTGTATATGTACCACAACTTCTTTAGCCATTCTACTGTTGATGGACATCTAGGTTGCTTCAGTGTTCTAGCTATTGTAAATAGCGCTGCAGTGAACACTGGGGAACATGTGTCTTTTTCAGTTTTGGTTTCCTCAGGGTATATGCCTAGAAGTGGGATTGCTGGGTCATATGGTGGTTTTATTCCTAGTTTGTAAGGAACTTCCATACCATCTTCCATAGTGGCTGTATCAATTTACATTCCCACCAACAGTGCAAGAGGATTCCCTTTTCTCCACACCCTCTTCAGCATTTGTTGTTTGCATACTTTTTGATAATGGTCATTCTGACCGGTGTGAGGTGATAGTCTCACCAGTTTTGATTTGCATTTCTCTAATAATAATCAATATCGAGCCTCTTTTCACATGTTTGTTAGCCATCTGCATGTCTTCTTTAGAGAAATGTCTTGTGTAGGTCTTTTGCCCCACTTTTTGATTTGGTTGTTTGTTTTTCTGGTAGTGAGTTGTATGAGCTGCTTGTATATTTTGGAAATTAATCGTCTGTCAGCTGTTTCATCTGCTATTATTTTCTCCCATTCTGAGGGTTGTCTTTTCACCTTGCTTATAGTTTCCTTTGCTGTGCAAAACCTTTTAAGTTTAATCAGATCCCACTTGTTTATTTTTTTTTTTAAATCTCCATTACTCTAGGAGGTGGGTCATAGAGGTTGTTGCTTTGATTTATGTCATTGAGTGTTCTGCCTATGCTTTCCTCTAAGAGTTTTATAGTTTCTGACCTTACATTTAGGTCTTGAATCCATTTTGAGTTTATCTTTGTACATAGTGTTAGGAAATGTTCTAATTTGGTTCTTTTACATCAACATCCTCAGAATTCTTAAACCATTCAAACAACAGTTCCAAGTTCAAAACCTCATTAAACTATCACTTCGTCAGGTATGGATGAGAAGTGACACATAAAATTAATCCTTGCCTGACCCATAAAGAAAAAATACAACATATTGTTGAAACACATAACAGAAAATTTGGATAAGTAAAGGTACTCTGAGTGCTATAAAGGAGCCCATTCCCTTAAATGAATCACAACACATACTTCCAGTTCAAATTACTGTAGAATTCTTTTCTCAGACCTCATATGATTTTGACATTCATATGGGAGAGTGTGAGGACAAGAGATTTTTAGAAAAACAAATCGATAGGAGGATAGAAAGAGTTTCCTAACCTGATGTCAGAGTGTCCTGCAAAACTGCTGTAAGTAAAACAGTGCAGCATCAGTGCAGAACACACTGAAGTCGTGCAGTGTAAGAAAAGTGCAGAAACACACCCATTCAAAATGAGTTTAAACCCAAAAGCAGTTAGTCATAGAGGGAAGAAGAGTTTTTAAAAATGAACACTATAAAACTACAGTAACTTTTTTTAAGGACATTAAAGAATGTGTTCATTGCTTCATTGTGTCCAACACTTTGTGACCCCATAGACTGTAGCCCTCTAGGCTCCTGTACCCATGGCATCCTCCAGGCATGAATACTGGAGTGGGTAGCCATTCTCTTCTCCAGGGAATCTTCCTGACCTGAGCATCGAACCCAGGTCTTCTGCATTGTAGGTAGATTCTTTACCGTCTGAGCCACCAGGGAAGCCTAAGGACTGTTAAAGAAGACCTAAATAAATGAAAAGGCATTGTATATTTATGGATCAAAAAACATAATATTATACACATGACAGTAAATTGATCTACAGATTCAACATAATCCCCATCAAAACCCCAGCTTCTTTGCAGAAATTGGCAAGCTGATCCTAAAATTTATATGGAAATATAAACGACCCAAGATAGCCAAAGCAATCTAGAGAAAGAACAAAGTTAGAGGGTTCAGACATGTCAATTTCAAAACTTACTACAATAATAAGACAGTGCAGTACTAACATGGGCTTCCTTGGTGGCTCAGCACTAAAGGACCCACCTGCTAATGCAGGAGACGCAGGTTTGATCGCTGCATCAAATAGTCACTCCAGTATTCTTGCCTGGGAAATCTCACAGACAGAGGTATCTGGCAGGCTGCAGTCCACACTGTCCATGGGATTGCAAAGAGTCGGATGTGACTTACTGACGGAACAGCAACATGGTGCTAACCTAGCATAGACACATGGATTGATGAAATTGAATTTGAAGTCTAGAGACAAATCCATGTATCTATGTCAGGTGATTTTCTACAAGAGTGACAATACCAATTCAATGAGAGAAGAACAATTGCTTCCTCATTGGCGAAGAACAACTGAATATGCAAATGCAAAAGAATGAACTTGGACTCTTAGCATATAAGGTATTCAGATCAGATCAGATCAGATCAGTCGCTCAGTCGTGTCTGACTCTCTGCGATCCCATGAATTGCAGCATGCCAGGCCTCCCTGTCCATCACCAACTCCCAGAGTTCACTCAGACTCACGTCCATCGAGTCAGTGATGCCATCCAGCCATCTCATCCTCTGTCATCCCCTTCTCCTCCTGCCCCCAATCCCTCCCAGTATCAGAGTCTTTTCCAATGAGTCAACTCTTCACATGAGGTGGCCAAAGTACTGGAGTTTCAGCTTTAGCATCATTCCTTCCAAAGAAATCCCAGGGCTGATCTCCTTCACAATGGACTGGTTGGATCTTCTTGCAGTCCAAGGGACTCTCAAGAGTCTTTTCCAACACCACAGTTCAAAAGCATCAATTCTTTGGCACTCAGCCTTCTTCACAGTCCAACTCTCACATCCATACATGAGCACAGGAAAAACCATAGCCTTGACTAGACGAACCTTTGTTGGCAAAGTAATGTCTCTGCTTTTCAATATGCTATCTAGGTTGGTCATAACTTTCCTTCCAAGGAGTAAGCGTCTTTTATTTTCATGGCTGCAGTCACCATCTGCAGTGATTTTGGAGCCCAGAAAAATAAAGTCTGACAGTGTTTCCACTGTTTCCCCATCTATTTCCCATGAAGTGGTATTACAAAGCATTAACTCAAAATTCATCAGAGACCTAAATTTAAGAGCTAGAGCAATAAAGCCTTTGAAAGGAACTCTGTAGCCATACATCTTCATGCTTTGGATTAGGAGATGGTTTCTTAGATATGACATGAAAAACAACAAAAATAGATGAATGGGACTACATGAAAACTTAAAGTTTTGTTGCTACAAGGGATGTGACCAAGAAAGTGGACAGCCCACAGAATGGGAAAAAATATTTTAAAAGCATATACATGAAAAGGAACTTGTTTCTAGGCCTGTTTGTAAGTCCAACAAAGTTAGCCTAGTTACCCAACAAACACAATTGGCTATAGAGTTCTGCACTGTAATAGGTTTATGATACTTTCCACACAAATAATGCATAAAAAGCAAACACAGAATAAAACATTCTTCATCTTACATTACAGGACCTTGAAAAACTGCAGTAGTACAGTTACAATAGCTGACATACAGGGGCACACTCGCATCTTTGAAAGTTCTCAACTTGAAGGTTCATATGTAAGGGACTTACTGCAAACTATACACTGAACAGTGACTTTTAGGCTACGTGAATTGTATCTCAATAATGTTGTTGGAAAATTATAAAAAACAATTGTATAAGACAGAAAGTGGTCAACTAATTAAAGAGGAATAAATAAAATGAGAGCCCAAACCCACCGCATACAACAGAATAAATTCTGCCTGGATTAAAGTGCCTCAGTGTAGTCATTAAACTGGAATAGAACTACCAGGATGGGAAAGACCTTTTCAAGCATAAAACAAATGACAAGAAAAAATTGATATGTGTTATTAGTACAGAAAAGTTTAAGAGCCGAATGTTAATTTTTTTCCTGTAATTCAGCTCACCCCTACACACAAGCCTCCATTTTTGCTCTAAGCAGGAAAACCCAAACTTGGCTGTAGCTTATGCTTTTATGCACAGTGATTTCTGAACCTTAACCTGCTCAATTAGGGGTTGGCCCTGTGCTTTTCACTCCTCCCCAGGGGTGGTCTCAGTTTCTGAGGAGGAAAAGAGGATGAAAGGAAACTTAGGAAGCTGTCTGGCTCTGAAGGAGGGCAATCTGATCCTTACAGCTGGGCTTCCCTCCTCCCTACCATCTCTAAATATTCGCTGGAAGGACTGATGCTGAGGCTGAAGCTCCAATACATTGGCCACTAATGGAGAGAGCCGATTCATTGGAAAAGACACTGATACTGGAAAACACTGAGGGCAGGAGGAGAAGAACGGTGCAACATAGGATGAGATGATTGGATGGTATCACCAACTCAATGGACAAGAGTTTGAGCAAACTCTGGGAGATGGTGAAGTACAGGGAAGTCTGGCCTGCTGCAGTTCATGGGGTCACAAAGAATTGGAAACAATTGAGCAACTGAACAGCAACTTTCCTTTGGCCAGCTCACCCCTGTAGCTGGTCTCTGGCAATGCCGCCATAGCACGCATGAGCTCACAAGGTTGTTTTATTTTAATTTTTTAATATCGGTCTTTATTTATTTTTGCCATGCTTCACTGCATGCGGGATCTTAGTTCCCCACCCAGGGATCGAACCTGTGCCCCCTGCATTGGGAGCACAGAGTCTTAACCAGTAGACCGACAGGGAAGTTTACACAAGGTTGTTTATACTGCACTGTGCTTTCGTTTCAGTGTCCTGGACGTTGCCTGGGTCGAATTGTGAGGATGCAGCAGCATCACATAATTTGTCAGCACCCCAACAGTTCTGAGTCCGGCTGTGATGACACAAAAAGGTACTGGCCCCACCCTAGGGCAGCACACAACCTCTCCCACCTCAGATAAGCACTATGATGTCTGGGAATGGCTCATCCCTCCCATACACCACCTCTCATAATGCACAGTTCATACTCAATTATAACTTCTTACAGTGCCATTCTCAGTAGTGTATGTTATGCTGTTGCTGTTCCATCACTAAGGCGTGTCTGACTCTTTGCAACCCCATGGACTGCAGCATGCAGTCTGTAGGGAAACCCTGTCCTTCAGCATCTCCCAAAGTTTGCTCAAATTTATGTCCATTGAGTCGGTGATTCTTTCTAACCATCTCATCACCTTGATTTCCTTTAGGATTGATTGGTTTGATCTCCTTGCTATCCAAGGGACTCAAAAAAGTCTTCTCTTGAATATATCCCAATTAGAAAGCATCAGTTCTTCGGTGCTCAGCCTGCTTTATGGTCCAGTTCTCACATCGGTACATGCCTACTGGAAAAAACATAGCTTTGACTGTACAGACTTTTGTTGGCAAGATGATGTTTCCACTTCTTAATATGCTGTCTAGGTTTGTCATAGCTTTCCTTCAAAGGAGAAAGCATCTTTTAATTTCATGGCTGCAGTCATCATCCACAGTGGTTTGGAAGCCTGAGAAAAGAAAATCTGTCACTGCTTCCCCTTTTTCCCCTTCTTTTGGCATGAAGAGACTGGACGCCATGATCTTATTAGGCTTTTGAATGTTGAGTTTCAAGCCAGCTTTTTCACTCTGCTCTCTCATCCTTATCAGGAGGCTTTTCAGTCTCTCTTCACTTTCTGCCATTAGAGTGGAGTGGTATCATCTGCATATCTGAGGTTGTTGATGTGTCTCCCAGCAATGTTGATTCCCGCTTGTACTTCATCCAGCCCGGCATTTTGGATGATGGACTCTATGTAAAAGTTAAAGAAGCAGGGTGACATATACATCCTTGACATCCTCCTTTCCCAATTTGGAACCAGTCCGTTGTTCCATGTCCTGTTCTGTTACTTCTTGACTCGCATACAGGCTTCTCAGGAGACAGGTAAGGTGGTATGGTATTCCCTTCTCTTCTTGGAATTTCCCACAAGTTTTTGTGATCCACGTGATCCACACAATCAAAGGCTTTAGCATAGTTGATAAAGCAAAGAAGAAGTAGAAGTGTAGGTCACTCGGTCATGTGCGACTCTTTGCAACCCCCATGGCCTGTAGCTTGCCAGGCTTCTCTGCCTGTGGGGTTTTCCAGGCAAGAATACTGGAGTGGGTTGCCATTCCCTTCTCCAGGATCTTCCTGACCCAGGGATCGAACTCATGTCTCTTGCATTGCAGGAAGATTCTTTACTGTCTGAGCTATCAGGGAAGCAAAAGTAGAAGTTTTTCTGGAATTCCCTTGGTTTCTGTATGTTCCAGCAAATGTTGGCAATTTGATCTCTGGTCCTCTGCCTTTTTGAAACCCAGCCTGTACATCTGGAAGTTCTCAGTTCACAGACTGCTAAAGACTAGCTTGAAGGATTTTGAGCATAACCTTCCTAGCATGTGAAATGAACACAATTGTACAATAGTTTAAACATTCTTTGGCATTGCCCTTCTTTGGGATTGGGTTGAAAACTGACCTTTTCCAGTCCCATGGCCACGCTGAGTTTTCAAAATTCATCAGTTCCCTTTAATTTACAGATTAAATCTGTATCCTAGTGTTTTCAATTATTCTAAATTTATTCCTCTGTTTAGAAACTGTTTGATTAGGACGTTGGGACAGTGGGTTGGCAGAGAATAAAGTAAACGTTTATCTTGTTGAGGGGCTTACACAAGAAGAATGCTTCTGTCTTGTATAAAAGTCTGAACTGGTAGATGGTTTAGAGGGTAGAAGAGCTCTGCTCCCTGAGATCACTCCGAGACATAGATGCCTTCCTTCTGGCGGCTCCACCACCCTAGAGAAACGTGCTGCAGCCAGAGGAAGTGAGGAGAGAGCCGAGAGGGCCGCCAGTGGAATCTGGAGTTCTGCCACCCTCCTCTTGGTGTAACTTTGAACTTTCTGAGCTCCTGATCTTCAGATTGGGGTATTACTGTCCGTGTCAAATTATGGTTGGGAAGTTGTTTTTTAATTGAAGTGTAGTTGATTGACACAAGTGTGTGTTAATTTCTGCTCTACAGCCAAGTGATTTAGTTATACATATTTACATCTTCTTCTTTAATATTCTTCTCCATTATAGTTTATCATAGGATATTGAATGTAGTTCTGTGCTACACATTAGGAATTTGTTTATCCATCCTATATATAGAAGCTTACGTCTGCTAATATCAGCCTCCCACTCAGTCCCTCCCTAACCCCCCTCCCTTGGCAACCGCCAGTCTGTTCTGTCAGTGATTCTGTTTCTGCTTCATAGGTAGGTTCATTTGTGTCATTGCTTAGATCCCACTCATAAGTGATACCACATGGTATTTGTCTTTCTTTTCTGATTTCACTGAGTATGATAATGTCTAGTTGCATCCATGTATTCCATCCTTTTTGTGGCCGAGTAGTATTCCAAATGTATGTCTACTACATTCATCCATTCCTCTGCTGATGGACACGGGTTGTTTCCATGTCTGGCTGTGTGAATAGTGATGCTATGAACATCGGGGTGCTTGTGTCCTTTTTATTTTTAGTTTGTCCAGTATATACCCCGGAGTGGGATTGCTGGATCATATGGTAACTCTTGTCAGTTTTCTGAGGAACCTCCATACTGTTTTCCACAGTGGCTGCACCAACGTACATTCCCACTAGCAGGGCAGGGGGTTCCCTTTTCCCCACACCCTCTCTAGCATTTGTTTTAAGACTCTTTAATGATGTTCATTCTGACTGGTGTGAGGTAGTTCCTCACTGTAATTTTGATTTGCATTTCTCTAGTAATTAGGGATGTTGAGTACCTTTTCCTGTGTTTATTGGCCATCTGTATTTCTTTTTTGGAGAAATGTCTATTTAGGTCTTCTACCTATTTTTGGATAGGTTTTTTTATGTTGTTGTTGAGTTGTATGAGTTCTTTGTACATCTTGGAAGTTAAGCCCTTACTGGTTGCATTGTTTGCAAATATTTTCTCCCATTCTGTAGATTGTCTTGTGTCTGGGAGGTTTTGATTAACTGGTTTAGTGTGAAGCACTTAGCAGCCTGAGTCATAGCAAATGCCCACTCTGTGGCTCTTCCTTCCTCCTCCATATCGTGAGTTACTGGGGAAAATGAGATGACCCTGACCATTGGCTCAGTTTCCATTTTGAGCCTTCACTAAGTTTTGTCAATGTAGTGTCAGCTGCATTTCCTATTCCCAACACAATTCCAGCCAGAACCATTCTCCTCGAATGGAAAATGTTCAGAACAGCCACCTTGATTCTCAACAGAAAACCTAGTTTCCAATTTTGTTCAGAAGATAGAGCCCACACACTGATTGATATGTATCATCCCAGATGTTTTACTATGCATGCTCAAAGATATATTTATTTTACAAACACACGAGGTTTGTGCTTTCTTTATAATAAACAAGACATATTTTGTATGAAACGTGTTTTTTTTCCTACTGATCAATATGTTATTGACTTTTCCCCCATCTGAGTACATAAGGGTCACTTCATTCTTTTGAATTGTTGTATTTACTATTACCTCATTCTTGTCCATTGCTGATGGACATTTAATTGTTTCCATTTTTGGCTATTGCAAACAAATGCTACAGTAAACATCCTGGAATATATATCTTTATGCATAAAGGGTAATACTCTTACAGGATAGATTTTAGATATGGACTTAAATCGACAGACATGCTCATCTGGATACTGCTAAATTACCATCAAACTGTCTCTACCAACAATATATGAGAGTCCCCCTTTTTACCAACTTTATATAGATTTCCAATGTTTTAAAAATTTTGCCAATCTGATGGATGAAAATTTATATCTTAATGTAATTTGTACTTTTCTGTTTTGTATGATTTTTGGCTCTTTGTGTTTTTTCTCTAACCGATCCACTTCTTTCCTTCTTTACCACCAATCTGTTTGGCCAAGCCATCCTACTAATCTCCCTCCATCCACCCATGATCCTTCTAACCCAGGCTCCATACTGCAGCCACAGTAATCGATTCCAAAATGCAAATCTGATCCTACCATCACCACACCCATCTCCCTGCTAGATTAACAACACTTTAGAGGCTTCACTTGCTCTTAGGACAAAGGTTGACCAAAATTGACTATGTGGCCTATAAAATATTGCACAGTCAAGTCCCACCTCCCTACACAGCCTCATCTGGGACCTCACTCTGTCTCACTCTTTGTGTTCCAGTCACACTGTCCTTTCAGTTCCTTGAGTATGCCATTCACTTTCCAACTACTTTTTGGCAGCCAAAACAGGAAGCAAAAAAATATTCATGATAATAGAGAGGACAACAAGGCATGGAAAGATCTACCAAGAGGGTATCCGATTAAGTAGGGTTTTGGAGAAAGAGATATGCAAAAGAACTTAAAAGGGAGACATTTTTAAAAGAAATAATAGAAGAAAAATTCCTTGACCCAAGGAGGAAAAAAAAAGAGTCAAATTGCCTTTTATTTTCTCTATTGTTTCTGCTTCATCCAAGGTTGGCCATTCAGCTTTAATCCTAGTGCTTTTCTTTCATGCTGTTACTTTTCCCCAAATATCTGGTAGTTTATGGAAGCAAGACTAGGTTAGTTTAGAGAGCTTCTGTGGGTGGGTTTCTTTTGAAGTTTACTGGCCTCACTGTCCCCCACAGACCTCTTCTGCTGAGTGGGTGGGCTCGCTGAAGGTAGGTGAGGCATTAAATCTCACTTTACAATGCAGTGGGTAGGCGGGAGACACCCACTTGCCATAGTAGGGCCTCAGTAGATATTACAGGGTGTTTAATCTGGTAGACTGCAGTCCATGGGGTCCCTAAGAGTCAGACATGACTGAGTGACTTCACTTTCACTTTTCACTTTCATGTATTGGAGAGGGAAATGGCAACCCACTCCAGTGTTCTTGCCTGGAAAATCCCAGGGATGGGGGAGCCTGGTGGGCTACCATCTATGGGGTCGCACAGAGTCGGACACGACTGAAGTGACTTAGCAGCAGCAGCAATAGGGAGTAACATTATTTGTGGCCATGGGTAGAGAATCAGTGGTGAGTGGGGTGTCTACTAGCCTCTTTTATTGACTCTGGGAAGAGTTTGGGAGGTGTGGCTTCCATTGTGGAAAAAGTTTTAAAGGGAGTGAGAATTATCAGGGTAGAACTAGCTCACATATAGGAAGACAACACGGGGATCTGAGGAAATGCTTGAGGACTGAGAGAGTTTGTTCCCCAGAGCAGTAATTCCTAACCTCAGCCACAAGTCAGAATTCCCTGGGAAGTTTCTTTAAAATAAAGATTCTTGGGCTCTCATTGGGACTTAATGAATTAGAATCTTTGGAAGGGAATGGAAGCTGGCAATCTACATCTCTTTTGTCTTTTTTTTTTTTTTTAATTCTTTCTGAATCTACATCTTTTTTAAGCTGCCCACATACTTCTGATAATAAGGCAGATTTGAAATCTGTTGCCCTATAGAATCAGTAAGTTCCATCTGGCTGATGATGAAAGGGGTTATTTGAGGCAGGAGCAGAGCTGGACTGAAGAGGAATGAGAAATTGAGAAAGACTAGAAACAGGGTTACTTTGTGATTTCTGCTGCCATTTCTACTTTCATGTTTTACATAGAAAAACATATGAGCTCCACTTGTGTGCTCATTGTTGGTATACAGACTATGAGCCCCCAGCTCGGGCATCACGATCTGCAGTCCCATCCCTGGCCGTGAGGAAGTGATGCTCTCTATTGGAGCAATCTTGCATTCTTTTACTGAGTTCTCAAGTGACCAGGCTCTTGGGTTTCAGCATCTTCACTGGTGTCCAGCTCCATGTTCCTGTATCATCTTGTATATTTAGGAAGCTGAATAGTTTCTTCTGACTTCCCACTGACCCTATCTTCTATTGAAGCAGAAAAACTAGCTGTATTAAGGTCCTGTGGGCTGGAAACAACAGAAGTCAACTTGGAATGGTTTATACAAAGATAGTGGGAGAGTTCTTAAGATAGGACAGCCATTCTTAGATACAACAATTTGGTATCTTTTAAAATGTATTCTCTGAATATTCTTGGAATGTTGGTTCAACTCTTTTTAGTAGAAACCTTGGTCTATCTCTGTCCTGTTGTCTAAAGGAACCCAACTTTTGGCCCCATAAGTTTCATCCCCACTGGGGAAAATAAAAACCCTCCAGTTAACAGGAAACCCTTATCCCTCTTCCTCTTATAAATCTTATAATCAGTTTGATGTGACAATATTGCTTAAGGAAACCCTTTGATGGAGTCTTCCCCCTACCTGCTAATCAAAGTATTGCTTCCAACTATGTGTAATACTCTTGCAGTTTAGCAGGCACACACACTCTGTTTGAGAAGTTCAGGTTATCAGAATTTTCTCCATCTTATCGTATTTCCAGTGGTGTTTCTCACTCCTTATAGATTATGTGCTTGGATAAGCAGGCTTTTATAGGAACACAAAAACATTCCAATCCAAAGGGATGATTCTGTGAAACCTCAGGAGGGACTATTACTATGAAATGAATAGTCATTAGGGTTGTTTCTCTTCTCATCTCTGCAGAATGTTATTTTTTCTATTTCCCTGGCCCTTATGGCAGAGTACGGCCACTGCTACTCCAGCCTTCATGTTTACATGTCTTGCTCCAGCAACTTCCAAATTCCTGGGAGAAAGACAGTGACAACTAGCTCAGGTTAGGGCCCTCTTCCAGTCATCTTTGGGGATGGGGAGATAGTCTCATGTGATACAAATACATTAGTTCCAGGAGCTCTGCCCTAGAGAACAACAGATATCCCAAAATGGGTCCTCTGAGGTGGCTCACTCTCTAGGGTAAATATCTTTTCAGTAATCAGAGGGCATTCAGCAGGCACATGAAAAGATGCTGAACATCACTAATCCTCAGAGAAATGTATATCAAACCCACTATGAGACATCACCTCACACCTGTCAGAAGGTCTATTGTCAAAAAGACACCAAATAATAAATGTTGGTGAGGATGAGAAAAAAAGGACCCCTTGTACACTATTAGTGGGGTTGTAAATTAGCACAGCCACTATGGAGAACAATATGGAGATTCCTTAAAAACAACTGCCAGATGATCCAGAAATTCCAGTGCTGAGTATAAACCTGAAGAAAATGAAAACACTAATTAAAAAAGATGATGGCTACTGTATCACACAGGGAACTCTGCTCAGTGTTATGTGGCAGCCTGGATTGGAGAGGAGTTTGGGGTGAATGGATATACGTGTATGTATGGCTGAGTCCCTTTACTGTTCACCTGAAACCATCACAACATTGTTAATTGACTATACTCCAATAAAAAATTCAAAATTTAAAGAAAAAATATATGCACCCCAATTTTCATAGCAGCATTATTTGTAATAGCCAGGATGTGGAAACAACCTAAGTAGCTATCAACAAATGAATGAATAAAGAGAAGTTGTGGTGTGTGTTTGTGTGTGTATATGAATGGTATACAATGAAATGGTATTCTACCATAAAAAAAGAAATTTTGTCATTTACAACATCTTGGATAGACCTGGAGTGTACGTATGCTTAGTAAAGCAAGTCAGACAGAGAAAGAGAGATACCATATGATATCACTTATATGTGGAATCTAAGAAATGAAACACATGAATGTCTAAAACAGAAACAGTCTCATAGACACAGAAACAAGCTAGTGGTTACCAAACAGGGAAAGAGGTGAAGGAAGGGCAAGATAGGAGTAGGAGGTTTAAGAGGTGTCAGCTACTAGGTATAAAATAAACAAGATATGAGAGTGTGATATACAGCACAGGGTATATGCTGTGCTGTGCTGTGCTTAGTCACTCAGTTGTGTCCAACTCTGCAACCCTATGGACTGTAGCCCACCAGACTCCTCTGTCCATGGGATTCTCCAGGCAAGAATACTGAAGTGAGTTGAAATTCCCTTCTCCAGGGGATCTTCCCAACCCAGGGCTCAAACCCAGGTCTCCTGCTTTGCAGGCAGATTCTTTACTATGTGAATCACCAGGGAAGCCCTTGTTGTACATTTGAAACTGACATAATATTGCAAATCACTGATACTTCATTTAAAAAAATTAAGTACCTACTATGTAGGGTAGTTGTGAAGAATAAATGGGTCAGTCTGTGGGAAAGTATTTGGAAAGTTCTCTGGCACATGGTTATACACATAAATATACACACACAGTGGACCCTTTCTGACAACAACAAAGGCAGAGGTCCATTAACTTTCTGATCTGCTTTAAAGGGCAAAGCAACTAAAGGCAGATCCTTCTTCCCAAAAGGTCTCACTACCAAAGTGGAATCATATATGTCTTCTTCTCGAGAGCAGACCCATAGCTTTGGTAAGTGTTCCCTGGGGTCCATGGTGCCCACAGAGCGAGCGCTGCTGTCAGCACAAGAGAAGCAGGTGGCCTCCCAGACTGTGACGTTCCCCGAGGGCAGCAAGAAGCCACCGGCCCAGCTAAGAAGTGAGCTGGTCCAGCGTCCGAGTGATGGTGTGTCCTCAGTGGAAGCGCAGGCACTTCCCATAATGGGCATGAGGGCTCACCTACAGGTTCATACTCATACCAGAATATATTTCAAGTGCTTATACAGACAGAACTTAGTTTGTTAACAAATGTATCACTGTCCTCTTCCTCACCTGAACCGACTGCTCCAACTCCTCCAGAGAGTGGGGTTTTTTCCTCCCAAAGTCATTTTTTTTATTTATATTTTTATTGAAGGATAATTGCTTTACAGAATTTTGTTATTTTCTGTCAAACGTCAACATGAATCAGCCATAAGTATACATATATCCCCTCCCTTTTGAACCTCCCTCCCATCTCCTGCCTTATCTCATCCCTCTAGGTTGATACAGAGCCCCTGTTTGAGTTTCCTGAGCCATAAGGCAAATTCCTCTTGGCTATCTATTTTACATATGGTAATGTAAGTTTCCATGTTACTCTCTCCATACGTCTCACCCTCTCCTTCCCTTTCCCCATGTCCATAAGTCTGTTCTCTGTCTGTTTCTGCATTGCTGCCCTGTAAATAAGTTCTTCAGTACCATTTTTCTAGATTCCGTATATATGCATTAGAATATGATATTTACCTTTCTCTTTCTGACTTACTTCACTCTGTATTATAGGTTCTAGATTCATCCACCTCATCAGAACTGACTCAAATGAATTCTTTTTATGGCTGAGTAATATTCCATTGTGTATATGCACCAGAACTTCTTTCTCCATTCTTCTGTTGATGGACATCTAGGTTGCTTCCGTGTTCTAGCTATTGTAAATAGTGCTGCAATGAACAATGGGATACATGTGTCTTTTTCAATTTTGGTTTCCTCAGGGTATATGCCAAGAAGTGGGATTGCTGGGTCATATGGTAGTTTTATTCCTAGTTTTTTAAGGAATCTCCATACTGTCTTCCATAGTGGCTGTATCAATTTACATTCCCACCAACAGTGCAAGAAGGTTCCCTTTTCTCCACACCCTCTTCAGCATTTATTGTTTGCAGACTTTTTGATAGTGGCCATTCTGACTGATGAGAAGTGATGTCTCATTGTAGCTTTGCTTTGCATTTCTCTAATAATGAGTGATGTTGAGCATCTTTTCATGTGTTTGTTAGCCATATGTATGTCTTCTTTGGAGAAATGTCTTGTTTAGGTCTTTTTCCCACTTTTTGATTGGATTGTTTGTTTTTCTGGCATTGAGTGTATGAGCTGCTTGTATATTTTGGAAATTAATCCTTTGTCAGTTGTTTCATTTGCTATTATTTTCTCCCATTCTGAGGGATGTCTTTTCACCTTGCTTATAGTTTCCTTTGCTATGCAAAAGCTTTTAAGTTTAATCAGGTTCCACTTGTTTACTTTTGTTTTTATTTTTGTTACTCTAGGAGGTGGGTCATAGAGGATGTTGCTTTGATTTATGTCATTGAGTGTTCTGCCTATGTTTCCCTCTAAGCGTTTTATAGTTTCTGGCCTTATATTTAGGTCTTTAATCCATTTGGAGTTTATCTTGTGTATGGTGTTAAGAATTGTTCTAATTTAATTATTTTACATGTAGCTGTCCAGTTTTCCCAGCATCATTTATTGAAGAGGCTGTCTTTGCCCCATTGTATATTCTTGCCTCCTTTGTCAAAAATAAGGTACCCATAGGTGCATGGGTTTATTTCTGCGCTTTCTATCTTGTTCCATTGGTCTATAATTCTGTTTTTGTGCCAGTACCATACTGTCTTGATGACTGTAGCTTTGTAGTATAATCTGAAGTCAAAAAGGTTGATTCCTCCAGCTCAATTCTTCTTTCTCAAGACTGCTTTGGCTATTTAGGGTCCTTTGTGTTTCCATATGAACTGTGAAATTTTTTGTTCTAGTTCTGTGAAAATTGCCATTGGTAATTTGATAGGGATCACATTGAATCTGTAGATTGTATTTGGTAGTATAGTCATTTTCACAATATTGATCCTTACTACCCAGGAACATGGAATATCTCTCCATCTATTTATGTCATCTTTTATTTCTTTCATTGGTGTCTTATAATTTTCTGTGTACAGTTCTTTTGTCTCCTTAGGTAAGTTTATTCCTAGATATTTTATTGTTTTTGTTGCAATGGTGAATGGGATTGATTCCTTAATTTCTCTTTCTGATTCTTCATTGTTAGTGTATAGAAATGCAAGTGATTTCTGTGTATTGATTTTGTATTCTGCAACTTTGCTAAATTCACTGATTAGCTCTAATAATTTTCTGATACTATCTTTAGGGTTTTCTATGTACAGTGTCATGTCACCTGCAAACATTGAGAGCTTTACTTCTTCTTTTCTAATCTAGATTCGTTTTATTTCTTTTTCTTCTCTGATTTCTGTAGCTAGGACTTC
The DNA here is from genome assembly GCF_027580195.1 of Bos mutus. Taxonomy (NCBI): domain Eukaryota; kingdom Metazoa; phylum Chordata; class Mammalia; order Artiodactyla; family Bovidae; genus Bos; species Bos mutus. Next base: position 22,760,902 of record NC_091637.1, read on the forward strand.
CAGAACTATGTTGAATAATAGTAGTGAAAGTGGACATCCTTGTCTTGCTCCTAATGTTAGGGGAAATGCTTTCAGTTTTTCACCATTGAGAATAATGTTTGCTGTAGGCCTATCATATATGGCCTTTACTATGTTAAGGTAAGTTCCTTCTATGCCCATTTTTTGAAGAGTTTTAGTCATAAATTGGTGCTGAATTTGGTCAAAGGCTTTTTTCTGCATCTATTGAGATGATATGGTTTTTATCTTTCAATTTGTAATATGGTGTATCACATTGATTGATCTGCTTATATTGAAGAATCCTTCCATTACTGGAATAAAACTAACTTGATCATGGTGCATGAGCTTTTTGACGTATTGCTGAATTCTGTTTGCTAAAATTTTGTTGAGGATTTTTGCATCTATGATCATCAGTGATATTGGCCTGTAGTTTTCTTTTTTTCTGTTGTCTTTGTCTGGGTTTGGTATCAGGGTGATGGTGGCCTCATAGAAAGAGTTTGGAAGTGTTCCTTCCTCTGCAATTTTTTGAAAGAGTTTTAGACAGTTAGGCATTATCTCTTCTCTAATCCAACAACACATTAAAAAGATCATACACCATGACCAAGTGGGCTTTATCCCAGGGATGCAAGGATTCTTCAATATCTGCAAATCAATCAATGTAATACACCACATTAACAAATTGAAAAATAAAAGCCATATGATTATCTCAATAGATGTAGAGAAAGCCTTTGACAAAATTCAACATCCATTTATGATAAAAACTCTCCGGAAAGCAGGAATAGAAGGAACATACCTCAACATAATAAATGCTATATATGAAAACCCACAGCAAACATTATCCTCAATGGTGAAAAATTGAAAGCATTTCCCCTAAAGTCAGGAACAAGACAAAGATGCCCGGTTTCACCACTACTATTCAACATAATTTTGGAAGTTTTGGCCACAGCAATCAGAGCAGAAAAAGAAATAAAAGGAATTCAAATTGGAAAAGAAGAAGTAAAACTCTCACTGTTTGCAGATGACATGATCCTCTACATAGAAAACCCTAAAGACTCCACCAGAAAATTACTAGAGCTAATCAAGGAATATAGTAAAGTTGCAGGACATAAAATCAACACACAGAAATCCCTTGCATTCCTATACACTAATAATGAGAAAATAGAAAGAGAAATTAAGGAAACAATTCCATTCACCATTGCAACGAAAATAACAAAATACTTAGGAATATATCTACCTAAAGAAACTAAAGACCTATATACAGAAAACTATAAAACTCTGGTGAAAGAAATCAGAGAGGACACTAATAGATGGAGAAATGTACCGTATTCATGAATCAGAAGAATAAATATAGTGAAAATGAGTATACTACCCAAAGCAATCTATAGATTCAATGCAATCCCTATCAAGCTACCAATGGTATTCTTCACAGAGCTGGAACAAATAATTTCACAATTTGTATGGAAATGCAAAAAACCTCAAATAGCCCAAGCAATCTTGAGAAAGAAGAATGGAACTGGAGGAATCAACCTGCCTGACTTCAGGCTCTACTACAAAGCCACAGTCATCAAGACAGTATGGTACTAGCACAAGACAGAAATATAGATCAATGGAACAAAATAGAAAGCCCAGAGATAAATCCACACACCTATGGACACCTTATCTTTGACAAAGGAGGCAAGAATATACAATGGAGAAAAGACAATCTCTTTAACAAGTGGTGCTGGGAAAACTGGGCAACCACTTGTAAAAGAATGAAACTAGAACACTTTCTAACACCATACACAAAAATAAACTCAAAATGGATTAAAGATCTAAACGTAAGACCAGAAACTATAAAACTCCTAGAGGAGAACATAGGCAAAACACTCTCCGACATAAATCACAGCAGGATCCTCTATTACCCACCTCCCAGAATATTGGAAATAAAAGCAAAAATAAATAGGACCTAATTAAACTTAAAAGCTTCTGCACAACAAAGGAAACTATAAGCAAGGTGAAAAGACAGCCTTCAGAATGGGAGAAAATAATAGCAAATGAAGCAACTGACAAACAACTAATCTCAAAAATATACAAGCAACTCCTGCAGCTCAATTCCAGAAAAATAAATGACCCAATCAAAAAATGGGCCAAAGAACTAAATAGACAATTCTCCAATGAAGACATACAGATGGCTAACAAACACATGAAAAGATGCTCAACATCACTCATTATCAGAGAAATGCAAATCAAAACCACAATGAGGTACCATTTCACGCTAGTCAGAATGGCTGCGATCCAAAAGTCTACAAGCAATAAATGCTGGAGAGGGTGTAGAGAAAAGGGAACCCTCTTACACTGTTGGTGGGAATGCAAACTAGTACAGCCACTATGGGGAACAGTGTGGAGATTCCTTAAAAAACTGCCATATGACCCAGCAATCCCAGTGCTGGGCATACACACCGAGGAAACCAGAATTGAAAGAGACATGTGTACCCCAATGTTCATTATAGCACTGTTTATAATAGCCAGGACATGGAAGCAACCTAGATGTCCATCAGCAGATGAATGGATAAGAAAGCACTGGTACATATACACAATGGAGTATTACTCAGCCATTAAAAAGAATACATTTGAATCAGTTCTAATGAGATGGATGAAACTGGAGCCTATTATACAGACTGAAGTAAGCCAGAAAGAAAAACACCAATACAGTATACTAATGCATACATATGGAATTTAGAAAGATGGTAACGATAACCCTGTATACGAGACAGCAAAAGAGACACAGATGTATAGAACAGTCTTTTGGACTCTGTGGGAGAGGGAGGGGGTGGGATGGTTTGGGAGAATGGCATTGAAACATGTATAAGATCATATATGAAACAAATCGCCAGCCCAAGTTTGATGCATGATACTGGCTGCTTGGGGCTGGTGCACAGGGACGACCCAGAGGGATGGTACGGGGAGGGAGGAGGAGGGGGGTTCGGGATGGGGAATGCGTGTATACCTGTGGCGGATTCATGTTGATGTACAGCAAAACCAATACAATATTGTAAAGTAATTAACCTCCAATTAAAATAAATTTATATTTAAAAAAAAAAAAAATAAAAGAACTCCAAGGGAAAAAAAAATAATAAATGTTTGATAGAATTCTCCTGTGAATCTATCTGGTCCTGGACTTTTGTTTTTTGGGAGGTTTTTGATCATATCTTCAATTTCAGTGCTTGTAATTGGGTTGTTCATAATTTTTGTTTCTTCCTGGTTCAGTCTTAGAAGATTGAACTTTTCTAAGAATCTGTCCATTTATTCCAGGTTATCTATTTTATTGCCATATAGTTGTTCATAATAGTCTCTTATAATCCTTTGTATTTTTGCATTGTCTGTTGTAACCTCTCCTTTTTCATTTCTAGTTTTGTTGATTTGATTCTCCTCTCTTTTTTCTTGATGAATCTGGGTAAAGGCTTGTCAATTTTATCTTCTCAAAGAACCATCTTTTAGTTTTATTAATCTTTACTATTGTTTCTTTTATTTCTTTTTCATTTATTTCTGCTCAGATCTTTATGATTTCTTTCCTTCTACTAATTTTGGGGGTTTTTTGTTCTTCTTTTTCCAGTTGTTTTAGGTGTAAGTTTAGGTTGTCTATTCGATGTTTCTCTTGTTTCTTGAGGTAGGATTTTATTGGTATAAACTTCCCTCTTAGAACTACTTTTGCTATATCCCATAGGTTTTGAGTTGTCATGTTTTCATTGTCATTTGTTTCTAGAAATTTTTTGATTTCCCTTTTGATTTCATCAGTAACCTGTTGGGTTTTTAGAAACGTGTTGTTTAATCTCCATGTGTTTGTGTTTCTTACAAAATGTTTTCTTGTAATTGATATCTAGTCTCATAGCATTGTGGTTGGAGAAGATGCTTGATACAATTTCAGTTTTCTTAAATTTACTGAGGTTTGATTTGTGACCCAAAATGTGTCTATCCTGGAGAATATTCCATGTGCACTTGAGAGGAAGGTGTATCCTTCTGCATTTGGATGGAATGTCTGAAGATATCAATGAGATCCATCTCATCTAATGTATCATTTAAGACTTGTGTTTCCTTATTAATTTTCTGTTTTGATGATCTATCCTTTGGTGTGAATGGGGTGTTAAAGTTTCCTACTATTATTATGTTACTGTCAATTTCTTCTTTTGTGTCCGTTAGTGTTTGTCTTATGTACTGAGGTGCTCCTATGTTGGGTGCATAGATATTTACAATTGTTACATCTTCCTCTTGGATTGATCCCTTGATCATTATGTAGTGTCCTTCCTTATCTCTTGTAATCTTCTTTATTTTAAGGTCTATTTTGTCCAATATGAAGATTGCTACTCCAGCTTTCTTGTGCTTGCCATTTGCATGGAATGTATTTTTCCATCCTCTCACTTTCAGTCTATATGTGTCTTTAGGTCTGAAGTTTCTTGTAGACAGCATATATATGGGTCTTGTTTTTGTATCCATTCAGCCAGTCTGTCTTTTGGTTGGAGCATTTAATCTGTTTACGTTTAAAGTAATTATTGATATATATGTTCCCATTGCCATTTTCTTAATTGTTTGGGGTTGATTTTGTAGATCTTTTTTCTTCTCTTGTATTTCTTGACTATATAAGCCCCTTTAACGTTTGTTGTAAAGATGGTTTGGTGGTACTGAATTCTCTTAACTTTTGCTTGTCTGAAAAGCATTTTATTTCTCCATTAATTTTGAATGAGATCCTTGTCAGGTACAGTAATCTTGGCTGTAGATTTTTTCCGTTCAGTACTTTAAATATATCCTGCCATTCCCTTCTGGCCTGCAGAGTTTCTGCTGAAAGATCAGCTGTTAAGTGTATGGTGTTTCCCTTGTATGTTACTTGTTGCTTCTCCCTTGCTGCTTTTAATATTCTTTCTTTGTGTTTAGTCTTTGTTAGTTTGATTAGTATGTGTCTAGGCCTGTTTCTCCTTGGGTTTATCCTGTATGGGACTCTTTGTGCCTCTTGGACTTGATTGACTATTTCCTTTTCCATTTTGGGGAAGTTTTCAACTATAATCTCTTCAAAAATCTTCTTATACCCTTTCTTTTTCTCTTCTTCTTCTGGGACCCCTATAATTCTAATGGTGTGTTTGATATTGTCCCAGAGGTCTCTGAAACTATCCTCAGTTCTTTTCATTTTTACTTTATTCTGCTCTTCAGAAGTTATTTCCACCATTTTATCTTCTAGCTCACTGATTCATTCTGCTTCAGAAATCTATTGATTCCGTCTAGAGTATTTTTAATTTCAGTAATTGTGTTGTTTGTCTCTGTATGTTTATTCTTTAATTCTTCTAGATCTTTGTTAATTGATTCTTGCATTTTCTCCATTCTACTTTCAAGGTTTTTGATCATCTTTACTATCATTATTTTTAAATTATTTTTCAGGTAGTTTACCTATTTCATCTTCATTTATTTGGACTTCTGTGTTTCTAGTTTGTTCCTTCATTTATGTAGTATTTCTCTGCCTTTTCATTATTTTTTTAACTTATTATGTTTGAGGCCTCCTTTTCCCACGCTTCAAAGTTGAATTGTTTCTTCCTTTTTGTGTCTGCCCTCCTAAGGTGGGTCCAGTGGTTTGTGTAAGCTTCCTATAGGGTGAGATTTGTGCTGAGTTATTTGTTTGTTTTTCCTCTGATGGGCAAGGCAAGCAAGTGAGGTGGTAATCCTGTCTGCTGATGACTGGATTTGTATTTTTGTTTTGTTTGTTGTTTAGATGAGGTGAACAACCTCCTCTGGTGGTTGGGTGATGCCAGGTCTTGTATTCAAATGGTTTCCTTTGTGTGAGTTCTCACCGTTTGATACCCCCTAGGTTTAGTTCTCTGGTAGTCTAGAGTCTTGGAGTTAGTGCTCCCACTCCAAAGGCTCAGGGCTTGATCTCTGGTCAGGAATGAAGATTCCACAAGTGGTTTGTTATGGCATTAAGTGAAATTAAAACAAATATCCAAAAATGAGAAACCAAAGATGTATCCCAGACAAACTGCAGTTACAAAATCAGGCAAATAATAATTAAAATAATGGAATATACACATATACATATACACCCATGACCAAAGTCAAAACCGTCCAACAAAAATAAAGTACAATAGATTGATCTGGCAAACAAAGGAAACCAAAATTTATATCTACAAGTTAAGAACAAAACTAACTAAAGCACAAACTGGACAACTAAACTAAAGCAAGGTGCCAATTGGAGAATAAAGCAATGAAAATAAAGCTAACAAAATGTTGAGAGGAAAGGAAAGAAAGAAAAGAAAGAAAGAATAGATTTGCAAAGTTAAATAGAGGTAGATGTAGAAGATTTATATACATTAAAGATTAACTGCAAGGGGCAAAGAACAGTAGGAAAAGCAAATGAATAAATGTAGAAAAATAATAATAGGTTTAAAAATTAAAATTAAAAAAGAGAAAAGAGCATAAAGAAAAAAAAAAAAAAAAGGAAAGCTCCACAGAACTGCAAAAGCCCAACATAGAGGCAGAGGTTTATAACAGCTATAAAATATGTGACTGAGGAAAAAAAAAAAAAAAAAACCCTCGAAAGCTTAATTAGATTTCATAGTGCCAATAAAATCGACAACTACAACAGAGGGGGGGGGAATGAAAAGAGAAAAAATCCAAAAGAATTGACAGAACAAGTCAAAACATGAGTTTTTCTTGAGTCCCTGCTGTCAGAGTCCTTTCCCGCACTGGGAGTCACAGTCCGCCTCACCTCCCTAGGATGCCTTCCAACATTGTGCCGATCTCTGGACCTGCTGTGAGGGCAGCTCAGATTCTAATCTGGTCCTTCTCCTATGTGTTCTTGCCTCCAGTGTCCACAGCTGTCAAAACTAGTGCGTTTTCTTTTGTAGGAGCTCTCAGTGATCTTTTATATATTCCATAGACACAGAATCTGCCTAGTTGATTGTGTGGATTTAATCTGCAACTTGTACAGCTGGTGGGAAGGCTTTGAGTCTTCTTCCTTAGCCACACTGCCCCTGGGTTTCAATGGTAGTTTTATTGCCACCTCTGCATGTGGGTCGTCCACTGGGGTTTGCTCCTGAGGCTGCTGTGGAGGACTTGGGTCTGCCCCAGTGAGGGCCAGAGGTGTGGAGGTGGTGCAGCTGCTTGGGTTGCAGGGGTTCTGACAGCACCAGGTACTCAAGGGAGTTGGCAGCTAGGGCAGCAGGAAATATAGTGCTCTAGAAGGGTATTGCAACCAGTATTGGCCAGTACGCTCTAGATTCTTGCCTGGAGAACCCCGCCTCCCTGACAGAGTAGCCTGGCAGGCCACAGTTCACAGGTTCGCAAAGAGTTGGACACGACCGAAGCGATCCTGTGTGCATAGACACAAGAGTTTTTCTGCCTGTGGCAGCTCTGTCCCAGTGAGAGTTGAGCGTGAAGGTGGTGCAGCAACTTGGCTTGTGGGGACCCTGGTGGTGCCAGGTGTGCAGGGACACGGACTGCCTCTGCCACAGGAGATATGGCCCTATCAGAATCTTTTTTCAAGCCTCTTGTAGCTGGCAATCAGAAGGGCTCTTTGGCCAGTCTTTCTCTGTGCTCTGCTTGTTCAGGCACTTAGATGGCTCCCTTGCCCGGGGTGCTTCTCTGTTGTTCAACAGGTCAGGCACATAGAGGAACCCCCCTAGCTGGGGTCCTACTGTGTAGATTGGCACACCATACACTTAAAGGGGCACCCTGGCTGGGGTCCTACACTGTAGTTCAGCGTGTCAGGCATTTGACAGGCCAGTCTCTCTATTATTCAGCTGCTGATGCTGGTGTGTGGGGAGAGAGAGGCTATGGTGATGGTTCCATCCTCTGCGCATGACTCAGCAGTATCGCCTTGCTTCCATGGCTGCCTGGCTTTCCTCCACAGCCATTTCCCACCACAATCTCCTCCCTCACCTCCCCTCACTCCATGTCTCCACAATCAACAGCAGCCCTCGCCCTGGGATTGCTTCACAATCCCTAAACTCCAGCTTCCAGCCTCTGCGTCTTCTAGGGGACCTGCATCCCTGTCTGGGGTATGTATGGCTGTGGCAAGGACTGTCTGATTCTCATTCCATTTAGGCTGCCACAGATCAGCTGTTTCACTCACAACCTTAAACGTTTCTCCTCTGACTCAAACAGTTGCCCCGATGTGGGGCTGGGACCCCTGCCCCCTGCTTCATTTCCCCCACCTGCTAAGGGCAGGTAAGGGTAGGTCCAGTCTTACTAACTGTAAGGTCCGGAGTTAGAGTAGGCGAGGTTCAGAAAAAGAACGAGACTGGCACTCTACGGGAACAGATCACCTTTAATGAGGCCAGAAGGGGCAGCAGTCAGATTAGCAAGCTGCTGCCACTCCAGTACTCTTGCCTGGAAAATCCCATGGATGGAGGAGCCTGGTAGGCTGCAGTCCATGAGGTCGCTAAGAGTCGGACATGACTGAGCGACTTCACTTTCACTTTTCACTTTCATGCCTTGGAGAAGGAAATGGCAACCCACTCCAGTGTTCTTGCCTGGAGAATCCCAGGGACAGAGGAGCCTGGTAGGAGGCCGTCTGTGGGGTCGCACAGAGTCGGACACGACTGAAGCGACTTAGCAGCAGCAGCATAGAACTTGTGGAGAAGGAGATGGCAACCCACTCCAGTATTCTTGCCTAGAGAATCCCAGCAACAGAGGAGCCTGGTGGGCTGCCGTCTGTGGGGTCGCACAGAGTCAGACACGACTGAAGCGACTTAGCATGCATGAATGCACTTATCTAAGAAAAGAGTAAGTATATATAGGCATGTATGTAGAAAGCTACTGTCTTAAGGGGGCCTGTTCTTCTCCAAGGTTGCTGGGAGTAGTTATCTCTTAAACAGCTGGGGCAAGGAGTTCTGGAGATCGGTCAGAGGCTGGGCCAGCTTGGAGCTGGGTGTAATCAACCTAATGTCTATTTTTCATTTGGGTAAGAGAGTTCTTTGTTTTGCCTAAAATGGTGGGGAGGACCTGGAGGGGAGTTTTAACTCCAGGCTACCTTGAGCCATGCAACTTTCCTTCACTAACACTCCAGTTTTTTCCCCCTAGTTTCTTCATCTTACTGAGTTTTGCATGGTTCTAAAATTTGTATGCAGGTCAGGAAGCAACAGTTAAAACTGGACATGAAACAACAGACTGGTTCCAAATAGGAAAAGGAGTACATCAAGGCTGTATATTGTCACCCTGTTTATTTAACTTATATGCAGAATTTAACTTATCATGCGAAATGCTGGGCTGGAAGAAGCACAAGCTGGAATCAAGATTGCCGGGAGAAATATCAATAACCTCAGATATGCAGATGACACCACCCTTATGGCAGAAAGTGAAGAGGAACTAAAAAGCCTCTTGATGAAGGTGAAAGAGGAGAGTGAAAAAATTGGCTTAAAACTCAACATTCAGAAAACAAAGATCATGGCATCTGGTCCCATCAGTTCATGGGAAATAGATGGGGAAACAGTGGAAACAGTGTCAGACTTTATTTTTTGGGCTCCAAAATCACTGCAGATGGTGACTGCAGCCATGAAATTAAAAGACACTTACTCCTCAGAAGAAAAGTTATGAACAACCTAGATAGCATATTGAAAAGCAGAGACATTACTTTGCTAACAAAGGTCCGTCTAGTCAAGGCTATGGTTTTTCCAGTGGTCATGTATTGATATGAGAGTTGGACTGTGAAGAAGGCTGAGTGCCGAAGAATTGATGCTTTTGAACTGTGGTGTTGGAGAAGACTCTTGAGAGTCCCTTGGACTGCAAGGAGATCCAACCAGTCCATTCTGAAGGAGATCAGCCCTGGGTGTTCTTTGGAAGGAATGATGCTAAAGCTGAAACTCCAGTACTTTGGCCACCTCATGTGAAGAGTTGACTCATTGGAAAAGACTCTGATGCTGGGAGGGATTGGGGGCAGGAGGAGAAGGGGATGACAGAGGATGAGATGGCTGGATGGCATCACTGACTCGATGGACGTGAGTCTAAGTGAACTCTGGGAGTTGGTGATGGACAGGGAGGCCTGGCGTGCTGCGATTCATGGGGTCTCAAAGAGTCGGACACGCCTGAGCGACTGAACTGAACTCAACTGATATATTCTTTTCCTCTTGTCAGGTACTCCTGTCCACTTTCAGCTGGTGTTCTGAAGGCACTTTTGTGTCTGAAGGTGTATTCCTGATGTATCCATGGAGATGTACTCCATGCCCACCTATTCCTCTGCCATTTTGTTCTCTCTGGAGAGTGGTCTTTTGGGGCGCAGGCCTTGAGTGGGTATTGGAGGCTCACGGAAACATGTGCTTTGATTGCCTTCATTAAGGTCCGGATTCCTCCACCTCTTTGCTTAGTCCGCCAGGAACAGTGCCAATCAGTGAATAAGGTCCTAACTGTCAGACCTTTCATACACTGAAAAGACGGTACAGTGAAAGAGTTGATCCCAGGCTTCTCCCATTTTCCATTGTTTTGTTTGTTTGTTTGTTTTCATCACAGACCCATCGTTCAGAAGAACTGCTTGCTGGGAGCTTGTGATGCGTGTTGGCGTGCAGGCCCTTGGAAGCCCTGCACCACAGCCTGTGGCCGAGGCTTCCAGTCTCGGAAAGTTGACTGTGTCCACCCAGGGAGCTGCAAGCCGGTGACTAAGACACGCTGTGCACCCGGGAAGAAACCCGCTTCCTGGCAGCACTGCCTGGGGCCTTCCTGTGACAGTACGTACCCCTCACAGGTATCACAGCTGCCCCCAAACCTTGTCCTAACCTGACCTCAGGGAGCCAGGCTTGTCAGGGTGTCGTCCACAGGGCCATTCTGAACGGGTGTGGGATCTTGGGATGTTGGGGGAGTAGCTGCTTTGATGTGGGTGTGGCTCGGTGTTCTTTAGAGAAAAACCAGTTGAGGGAGTAGGATGGCCACACCGATCACCTCTCCACAGAATCCCTCCTGCCTGGAGACTCAGCCCCTCTGCCAGGGCTTCCCTGGATGGGGTTGGGCAGGCATGCCAGTGTCCTGAAGTTCTATGTGAAATGGAATCATGTACGTATTTTTCTAGAAACCAGGTCCATAGCTTTCCCAGGGTCCATGATGCCCCCAAAGCTAGTGAGAGGAGCAGGTGGCCTGAGGAATCTGAAGTCCCCACAGGGCAGCAAGAAGCCACCTGGCCCAGCTAAGAAGTGGGTCCAGGGCCCTTTTTTAAAAAATGTTATTTATCTATTATTTTTGGCTGCACTGGGTCTTCGTTGCTGCACAGGCTTTTTCTCTGTAGCTGTGATGAGTTGGACCTACTCTCCAGTTGCAGTGCACAGACTTCTCATTGAAATATCTTCTCTTGTTTCGGAGCATGGGCTCTAGGGTGTGGGGGCTCAGTGGTTGTCGCTCCCAGTCACTAGAGCATAGACCCATGTGGTTCACAGGCTTAGTTACCCCATGGCATGTGGGATCTTCCCGGACCAGGGATTGAACCCCGTATCTCCTGCATTGTCAGGCAGATTCTCATCCACTGAGCCACCAGGGAAGCCCTCAGGGCACTTCTGACTCTAGTGCAGAGCAATGACCCTAACCCAAGCCTAGTTACTTTGCTTCACTCTGATCTCGGTTTCTACTTTTCATAAAACTCTAGGTCTCTAATGAGCTCCATGTTAAATGGATATGTATATATATATATATTTTTCAGGAGACTGCACAGACACAACTCACTACTGTACGTTTGTAAAGCATCTTCATTTGTGTTCGCTAGACCGCTACAAACGAAGGTGCTGTCAGTCGTGTCAAGAAGGATAAAACTTTGTGGGGGTCATTATGCTGCTGTGAAGGTAAAACAAAAATGTAAAAACTCGTTTTTCCCCCATGTAGCTTGATCCAAAACATGTGTAATACTTCTCTAAAAGTCTCTCGATTCTACGATCAAACCAAAGTCGATGCAAAATCACCACTGTTAACATTGGATGCTGTCATGTCCCCATGACTGGTTTTTAATTCCAACTCTTTTAAGTGATATATTCCAGGACTAACATAAAATCCCATAAGTAGCAGGCACGCCTTTGCACTTGGGACCTCGGGAGACCCCCAAGGTCACCAGTGCACTGTCACTGGCTGCCTCTTCCTGTTGTTTGTAGACGAGCACAGAGTGGGACATCCTGAAGACTTGGCAAACACAGCAGCTGGTGGCTTCTCTCAGTTCTAGGGTTGCAGCAGGTTGATAAGGCATCTACATTTTAGAAGCTCTGGCCACTAGTCGTTAAGATGTTGGCTCTGATGACATTTCTATGGATTGTAACGTGTCATCTGTGAGAGAGAGTCACTCTGGACAGGCTTGTAACCCTGACTGACCCAGAGGTCCTGGGGGGAATGGCACCTTGTCCTCGCTCTTAAGAGAACCTGTGGAAGGAAACACAGAGTAAACGTGGCTGCCGTTTCACAACTGTGGAAGGAAATGTGTGAGCGAATGAGGGATCTTAGAATTCAAAGGAGAGGGAAAGTCCACCTTGTCTACTGATTTTGAAGTATATTCAAAGCGTCCTTTTAAGAGCTGTGAATGAGACTTTTCTAAGCACTATTCTCTTGCACACAAACAGAAAATCAAAGTCTTATAAGACCTAATTTATGCAGAAAGTAATATTCCTAAGGATTTTTATTTTGGAAAAACTGTAAGAAAGTAATGTAACTACGAAACATGATAGCTGACCAGAGTCATTTATAGTAAATAACTGTTTTAGTTTGAACTGATTTTTCGGTGAATCCAAAGTGAATTAGGGTTGAGCTGTAATGTACAGTTAGGATGAGGGGTTAGAGTTGGGGTTTGGTGAGTAAGTTTAGGGTTGGTTTTAGTTTCAGGGTTGGGTTAGTTGAGAATGGAAGTTAAGTTGGGGTTGAGGCTGGAGTTGACTTTATGGATTAGGGTTAGGTCAGAGTTGGTGTGGGTTTGGGTTTGGGGTCAGTGATGGTGTCAGGGTGAAGATGAAGTTTGGAGTGAATGTTATACGTTCTAAAGCTGGGGCTCTTTCCTTCCATCTTACCAGTTACGGCATTAGTTGGCACCCAGCCCCAAATAAGTGGTCATACGTCTTTCTTTGGGGTCACAGCTGCCTGCAGCCTGTGGCAGCAGAGTCTGCTGAGGCAGGTGTGCTGGCCCTAGTCCCTGGTCACACGTAAGTGAACAGTGGGCTCTGGCTTTGGGTGTGTCTAGACAAGCGTGCTGAGTCCCTGCCATATCCTGAGCACTGCAGCTCTTGTTGTCACTGCAGCCTCACTGACACCAGGATGAGCGCTACTGTACTGGAGGGTGTGGCAGTGGGAGTGGGTACAGGGAGGTGACGAGGACACGCCAGCCCCTGAGTTGTTTATCACCAATCACACTTGATTGCTGGAGGTTTTGAGTTAAAAGAGAGAGCATTTGTACAATACTCTTTGTATATATTTTTATATGACTTATAGGTGCAATATTTTATTTTGTACAGTATGTAATAAAGATATGGGACATATATTTTTCTTAGCAACAAAATTTCCTATTAAATTTCTTCATCTTTGTAGTTAAAGTGACTATTTTTCATGTGCTGGTGTACCATTTGTCTTTGATATCATTCAAATGACATTGCTGTGTACTGTATTTTACTACTGTTTCTATCACATAAGAGTTCTGTCATGATTCTGACTAGTAATTCAAAAATAAATGTACTTTGATTATTCAGTGGCATGGCCTGGGGTAATGTCACCTTGGCGGCATTTCTGTGGGTCCAGGTGGGCTGGACCCTGGTGAGCTCAGTGCTCTGGGCTGAACTTGGGAGTGTGGGTTATAGGACTCAGAAAAGAACACACAGAGATCCACTCTCACTCCCTTGTCCTGGACGCTTACTTCCTGTGAATCACAGCTGAGAGAATGTCAAGGGGGGAAGAAGCTCCAAGTGTGCGACCTGGAGCAGGAATGGAGGTGGGTGGTAGGTGGGAAAGCAGCAGCACAGAAGAACTAACACCCGTTTGGTTTTGGTTGAGTAACCGCTCCCGATACCATCCAGCTCTTATACAGTTGATGGGTTTGAACTGCTTGGGTCCCCTTACACACAGATTTCTATGACTGGTAAATACTACACTATCCAGGGCCAGATAAAAAAACTCATGGATGCGGAACGGTGAACACAGAGGAACTGAGCGTACCAGAGGGTCAACTGCAGGTTATACATGGATTTTCCGTGGCAGGGAAGGCTGGTGCCTCAACCCCCCGCCGCCCAACCCCAAACCATTGTTTAAGGCTCAACTGTATAGCGCTTCAAGATTAGCAGTGAGTCTTTCTACAGGAAATTCATGTTGTGGGAATTGAAATTCCCCCTGGAGTTTCCAAGGTCACATGAGATAAGCAATGGAGCATGGCAGGTGTTTCAACAGTGTACTGATACTTCCTTTTCTTTTTTTTCCCTTCATTCCTTCCCTCCTTCCATCCCTTCTTCCTCCTACTTTCCATCCTTCCATATATATACATATAGATATAGGTATTGTGCACACATATCTCCTGTATCTATGAATTCACACTGAATTAAGTCTTGGATACCAGTCCAGCACCATAAGGGTCATGATTATAGTAAAGGTATAGTATGATTATACCTTTTTCTCTCTTTTTTTTTTCTGCCAATTTCTTTCTCTGACAGGGAGGGAGCCTGGCTCTGATTATCAGCAGTGGATTTTCTTGGTGACTCTAGTATACACATCAAGTAGTCCCAGAACTGATGATGCATACACCCTGCAAAAGGAAAAAATATGCCCAGTGTGGGTACAGCGTTCTTCCTGTCTGTTTCCTTAGTGCCTTCAGTCAGAACCCTCTTCCAGGGTGACTCAGCTCACCCTCTTTCTTCTTGGCCCCTTCAGTGCGGTTACGGCATTCATCTGCTGTACAGTTATACTCTTGTCACAGCTTACGTGCCTTCTTGGGTTCTCCCCACCTCCTGGGTGATGGTTATCATTTGACATGCAGTCAAGTTGGCTCTGTGGTTTACACTTCTCGGGTGTGTGTGTGTGTGTGCACGTGCACTCTTTAGTGTCTGACTCTTTACAGACCCAATGGATAGTAACCCACCAAGCTCCTCTGTCCATGGAATTCTCCAGGCAAGAATACTGGAGTGGGTAGCCATTTCCTTCTCCAGGATCTTCCCAGCCCAGGGATTGAAACTTCATCTCATAAATCTCCTGCCTTGGCAGGTGGATTCTTGAGCACTGGCACCAGCTGGGAAGCCCCTATAGTTCTTATAGTTTTAACAAATACAGTGGTTTTCAGCCACCACCACGTTTTCTCACCTAACAGCTCCATTACCCCCCAGATTCCTTTATCTTCCTTTTTGGTAATCAGTAATTTCTCCATCCCAACCAGCCCCCTGGCAATTACTGATATATTTTCTGTCCCTACAATTTTACCTTTTCCAGAACTTCATGCAAGTGTGATCATACATTATGTGGCCTTTGAGGCCCAGCTTCTTTCACTGACCAAAACACCTTTAAGATTCATGCATAATATTGGGCAAATCAACAATTTGTTCCTTGAATTGAGTCCATCTGAGTATACTAGAGATGTGTGTCATTTTTCCATATGACAGATGGGGAAAATGACACACATCTCTAGTATGACACACATCTCTTGTATGCTCAAGCAGACGCAGCTTGAGACTCAATTGTACAAATGTTATACGATTATATGAGTAAAGTTTATAAATGTGTAAACTTTTGTGTAAAACAAGTTTTCATTCTTCTTTGATAAACACCTGGGAGTGGATTTGCTGGCTATATGATACGTGCATGTTTAGAAGAAACTGTCAAACTGTTTTCCACCAGTGACATACAGATGTTCCAGCTGCTCACATCCTCATCAGTACTGGAAACTGTCATGTGTCTGTATTGTACATGCGTTGGCTTCCCCAGATGGCACCAGTGGTAAAGAAGCTGCCTGCCAATGTAGGAGACATAAGAGATGCAGGTTCATTCCCTGGGTTGGGAAGATCCCCTGGAGGAGGGTATGGCAACCCACTCCAGTATTCTTGCCTGGAAAATCCCATGGGCAAAAGAGTCTGGCAGGCCATAGTCCATGGGGTCACAAAGACTTGGACATGACTGAGTGACTAAGAATGCATGCAGTCCAATGGTTACAACTTTGCGGTATGAGTTTGATCCCTGGTCAGAGAACTAAGATCCCACATGCCATGAGGCCAAAACACCAAAACATAAAACAAATATTGTAACAAATCAAACCCCATCCATCAGATCCCTCCCCACAGGAGACAGGAGAGAGCCCAACTCCTGCAGGACATTCAGGAAACTTATCTGCACAGGGACCTGACCACACTGAACACTGGCTAGTTCAGGGCACTTACTATTCTATCCTAAGCTTCCAGGTCATGATTACAGGGACCAAAAGTTCTTCTTGGCCCTTCTGTAAATGTGCAGTATCGTCAGTGCAAGAGGATAATACCCTCTTTTTGCACTTCTGCCCTGCAGTGCAGCAATTCTTGCTCTTCAGAATGATCGTGCTAATTCTTCAGTCATTAACTCCAACTGCTACATGGTACACACTTCTCTAACTGGAGAGGATGCAAAACAGAGGGCGATACATCTTTCTGGAGAAATAAAGTTAATGAAAACTATGAAGAACCAGAGTTGGCAAAAACTATCCCCTCCACCACTAACATGGAAGGGGAGAGTGTGGGGGGAGGGGGACATGCCCCGGGGGACAGTCCAGTCTGTGAAGTTTCACCCAGTGGCAGAGGAGGGGCAGCTGAGTCAGGGTGGCGTCTCTTCTGGTCCCCAGGCTGCTCCAGACCATCCTCTCAGCTGGCCAGGGCTCCTGAAGGCCGTGGAGGTGCTGGACTTGAATCCCATAGTCCACTTGACTGGGTCCCAGGGGGCTTGGCAGGGCTCTTTTTGTCTTGGTCAGTCATCATGGGTTGTTTCTGGGCCTACTTTACTTGTGCGGGTTTTGCTGGGCAGCCCACAACAACGTTGTCTTATAAACTTCCATATTCTCCCAGCCACGCCCCTCTTTTTCTTGCTGAGGCCAGAGGGAGTGGCTGGGGAGTGGGACTGCCCAGCTTGGTAGGAGCGTCCAGCAGTGTTGGCCACACTCGGGGTAGTGGGTTCCCTCTGGGGCTTTGCTGCTGGTGTCACAGGTGTTGCTGGTATCATGGGTGTCACTGGTGTTGGGGGTGCTGCAGGTGCCACGACGCCCATGGGTGCCTTGGGTGCGGTGAGTGTCGGGGTGCCATGACTGTCGCTGGTGCCTCGGATGCCATAGATGCCTCTGTTGGAGAGTGAGGCCCCAGAGTCACACGAGGAAGATGGGATGGGTAGGGGAGTGGTAGGATTGGTGATCTTGTCTTTTGAATTGTCGGTTGTATCCAGCATCCCAATGGTCTCCTCTGGAAATAGCCAGGCTGGTATGAAGGTGGACACCTCAGGGCTTGGAGGCTGGAGTTTTGGGTGCTGGAGTTCTTCATAGCAAGGTAGGGGTTCACAAGGATGGTACAGGACCCCACCCTGCGTCTATTCAAGCTTAGGCTTTCTGAGCTCTGGCTCTTGGCCCACCTCGAGCCCAGAGACATCCACACCGACACCAACAAGTCCTCTTCACAGAGTAGCTGGAGTGGCTCCTCCTGGCCTATCTTGACCCATGGATGCTGCCAAAGATGAGGTCAACTAGCTCTGTTTGTTGGATTGAGGGTCAGCATGCTTGCTATTAATGTTCTTATTTCATATGATAGGTAGTCGGGCACATGATAATGCCCTGTGAGCACACTCTGCCTCAGCTTCTGGAAATTTCGTCCTTGGAACAGATGGGACCTGGTCACCATGACATACAGGATGACACCAAGGCTCCACACATCTATCTACAGCTACAGATTCAATATCAGACTTGAGAATAAAGATCCTTGGTACTTAGGATAAAAAGGAAAATCAGAAGTGCATGAATCACAGGGAACTAGTACTGCTGATATCTGCTCCTTGTAGCTTAAAATGAATGAATTGCAGAAGGACACACAGAAGTTGCTGACTGACCTCATGTTTTATTATATCTACTCTAAATGGCAACCCACTCCAGTGTTATTGCCTGGAGAATCCCAGGGACAGGGGAGCCTGGTGGGCTGCTGTCTATGGGGTCACACAGAGTCAGACACAACTAAAGTGACTTAGCAGCAGCAGCAGCAGCAGCATAGGAACAGTAAAGGCTACATCATTTCAATCTTTTAAATCTTTAGCTAGTGTCTTTGATTTTCAGGTTATGTCATGTAGAATGTAACTCTGCAAATAGAGATTCTAGAGATGTGGATGCAGGGAGAGCATAGAAGGAGAAAATCATGTTGAGTCACCATTCAACAAGCCAGCTCATGTTATTTATGAGATCATTATCTAGGGGTATTTATGTGATACTGTTTTCTCTTCTTTTCGACACAATGCTACCATCCTTACAAGCACCTTCGTCCATTCATTCAACATTCATCTTAGTCTGTTTGCACTACCATAACAACGTAGCACAGACCAGCATGGAGGGGGTGGCTTATAAACAACAGGCATTTATTTCTTGCAGTTCTGGAGGCAGGGACATCCAAGATCAAGGTAGGGCCAGATCCGATGTCTGATGAGGGCCAGCTTCCTGGTTCACAGACAGTCATCTTTTTGCTGTGTCCTCTTATGGCCAAAGGGATAAAGGGGCTCCCTGGGGCTTCTTTCATTAGGGCACTAATCTCATTCATGAGGGCTCCGCCTATGTGACCTAATTACTTCCCAATGCCCCCACCTCCTGCATGTTAGGATGTGACACATAAATTTTAGAGAGACGCAAACATTCAGACACAAACATAGCCATGTTCAACAAATATTTGCCCAGTGCTTGCTTGCTTTTGCCAGAGCTGGGAATACATAGATGACCTAGCCCTTGAGAAGCCCATAGTCTAGAGAAGGAGATGCTCATGTGAACAGATATTTGAAGCAGAGTGACAAGCGCTGTAACGGTTGTTTGTTGTTCAGCCGCTAAGTCATGTCTGACACTTTGCAACCCTGTGGATTGCAGCATGCCACACTTCCCTGTCCTTCACTATCTCCTGGAGTTTGCTCAAATTCATGTCCATTAAGTCAGTGATGCTATCTAACCATCTCATCCCTCATCCTCTGCCACCTCCTTTGCCTTTTGCCTTCAATCTTTCCCAGCATCAGGTTCTTTTTCAGTGAGTCAGCTCCAAAGGACACAGTAGCTCTGAGGAGGGGTCCCTAATGCTCTCTGGAGAAGCCAACCAGGTTTTCACATAAGTCAGGATGTTGCTCTGGGAGGAGGAAGAAGAATGTTCCAGGCAGAGAAATCAGGATGTGCAAAGGCAGAGAGAAGTTCCATGTGGGATGGAACATGGAAATCAAATGAATGCCTTCAAATCAGTTAATTAAAAGATTGGATACTCATGAGGCTGAAATTGCTGGTAAAGGTGACATCTTTGGAATATTTAAAACTTTGATTTATTGAAACTGCCTACATTGTTCTACCACCTCCTGCACACACACACATGCACCACACACACACACACACACACACACACACACACACACACCACACACACACACATGTGTACATTGTGGAATATGCCAAGCCTTCAGTGGCTAGCATTTCAAAGAAATTCATTTGTCACCTTAACAAATACTGGCTGAGCACCTAAGTATATAATGTGTCTAGTCTCAAGGATTTGGCATTCCAGTCAGAGAGATGGATAATAAACCAATAAACAAATAAGTGTACAGGATATTTCTCTGTGGAAAGTGCTATGAAGAAAAGGAAGTAGGATGGTGAGCCCAGTGGTGATTGCGCATCACTACTTTAGCCTTCTGAGGAGGTGATACGTGAGTCCAGACCTAAAGGATGAGGTGGAGCCATCCATCCCAAGAGGTAAGGAAAGAGCATTTCTGGCAGCAGGAACAGTAAGTGCGAGGACTCTAAAGTGAGCACAGGCTTTGCGTGGTCAAGGAACAGAAAGAAGATTCGTGTGGTGAGGGTTCAGTGGGGTAGAAGGAGAAGGTGTGTGAGATGAAGCTGGAGAGCTTCTGAGGACCAAATCATTCAAGCCTTGAAGGTCAAGGTAAAGACTGGAGTTTTATTCCCAAAATATGAGAAGCCATTGAGGAGTTCTGTATGGGAGGAAATAATGATCTACTTTTTCAATTCATTTGTGTCAAAAATCATTCATCATAAAATGAAAAAAAATCAAATTGGACCTCATCAAAAATGTGCTAATCAAAGGCACTATTAAGAATATGAACACATAAGCCTTAGACTGGGAGAGAGATTGGCAGTCCTGTGTCTGATAAAGAACTTATGTCCAGAATATATGAGGAGCTATTACAGTTTAACAATGAACTCTCCCCTCCATGAGAAAAACAATGGCAAAAGACCTGAAGTTCACACAAAAAAAAGACTGACAGATGGAATCAGGAAAATGAAAATTGAAAGCACAATGAGATGCAGTATCACACCTACCAGAAGAGTGAAAACCAACTGATAACGTAAACTTTTTGGCATCAAAAGAAATTCCCAATGCACTGCAGATAGATGGATAAAATGGGACAACCACATTGGAAAACTATGTGGCAGTTTCTAATAAACTTAAGCACATACCTACCCTTGACCCAACAATTCCATTCACAGGTATTTACCCGAGAAAAATGAAAACATGTTCACACACACATACACACACACACAAATACAAGCATGTTCTTTGCAGTCTTTACTCCATAATGACCATCAATAGGAGAATGGATAAACAAACCATGGTATATTCATACAACGGAGTAGTATTCAGCAATAAAAAAGAATGAGTTACTGATATACATAACAATATGGGTGAATCTCAAAAACATTGTTAGAGATCAGGGGGGCAGTCCTAAGATGGCAGAGGAATACAACGCGGAGACCACTTTCTCCCCGACAAATTCATGGTAAGAACATTTGAACGCTGAGTAAATTCCACAAAACAACTTCTGAATGCTGGCAGAGGACATCAGGCACCCAGAAAGGCAGCCCATTTTCTTCGAAAGGAGGTAGGACAAAATATAAAAGATAAAAAGAGAGACAAAAGAAGTAGGGATGAAGATCCCCCCAGAAAGGGAGTCTTTAAAAAGAAGTTTCCAAAGACCAGGAAACACTCTCACTGGCGCGTCTGTGGCAAGCCTTGGAATCTCAGAGGGCAACATAACCGGGAGGAAAAATAAATAAATAAATAATTAAAACCCACAGATTACATGCTTAATGGCAACTCCCAGCAGCCCAGATGCTTGCATCTGCCACTAGCAGGGCTGGACAGGGAGGCGCATGCTGCATTGCTTAGGGTAAGGACTGGGCCTGAATGCTCTGAGGGCAATCTGAGGGAACTAACTTGAGATAGCAATCCACACTGTAGGATAGCTATCCTGCGAAAAGCCCTAACCTAAGATGCTGCCAGGCCCGCTCACAGAACAAAGGACTGAGCAGACCTAGCTGGCTGCAGATCGGCCCATCCCCTGCTGGAGACAGGCAGGCGAGGGCAGCCAGAGCTGGAAGGGGGCAATCGCAGCCCCAGAGAGGCATCCTCTACCAAACTGCAAGCAGGCTTTGTTGCTAACCAAGACTTCTAGGGATTCTGGATGGTCGACGTCCACCGGGAGGGTCACAGCCAGAGATCAGCTCCCCAGAAGACAGACACGGCACACCTGAGAAGGTATGCCTGTTGTACACCCAGAAAACCAAGTGGCAGGTACGGGGGAGGCAATAAGTCACAGCCACTACCTGGGGGCGACAGCGCTCGCCAAGCACCTGGTCACCTGAGCTACTCGGACCTGGGAAGGGCACAAAACGCAGGCCCAACCAAGTCTGTGCCTCTGTGGAGTACCCGAGAACTGAACCTGAGCGGCTTAGACCTGGGAAGTGCATGCAACCCAGGGCCTGCCTCAGATAGTTCCCGGCAGAGCAACCTAGAGCCTGAGCAGTGTAGACAGGGAAAGCACACACGCCGTGAACGGGGGCAAACCTAGTGTGGCCGAGTTACTACGAGCACTCCCCACACACACCAGTGATATTTGTTTGCAGTGTTCGTCCCTCCCCACAGCATGACTGAACAAGTGAGCCTAAAAAGTGACCACCACTGCCCCCTTGTGGTAGGGCAGAAATTGGATACTGAAGGGACCAGCAAACAAGAAGCTAAAATAAACAGAGGGAACCGCTTTGGAAGTGACAGGTGCAATAGATTAAAACCCTGTAGTTAGCACCAACTACACAGGAAGGGGCCTGTAGATCTTGAGAAGTATAAGCTGGATCAAGGAAATATCTGAAAATGAACTGACCCCACACTGTCTGCAACGGCTCCAGAGAAAGTCCTATATATATTTTACTATTATCATTTTTAAATTAAAAAAATTTTTTTAATTTTGAGTCCTCTATTACTCCTTTAATTTTCATTTTTATAACCTACTATTACCTTGCAAAAAAAAAAGACCCTATTTTTAAAGCAAACTTCATATATATATATATATTTTATACTTTTTGTGACTTTGTTTTTTTAATATTGTATTTTTGAGAATCTAATCTCTACTCTAGATTTTTAATCTTTGCTTTTTGGTATTTGTTATCAATTTTGTACCATTAAGAACGCAATCTTCAGTACCCATTTTTACTTGGGACTGAGATTACTGGCTTGATTGCTCTCTCCCTCTTTTGACTTTCCTTTTTCTCCACCAGGCCTCCTCTATCTCTTCCCCTCCCCGCCACCTTCTCTTCTCTACACAACTCTGTGAATCTCTTTGTGTGTTCCAGGCTGTGGAGAACACTAGGGAACTGATTACTGGCTGGATCTGTCTCTCTCCTTTTGATTCCCTCTTTTATCCTCCTGGCCACCTCTGTCTCCTTCCTCCCTCTTCTCTTCTCTGTGTGACTCTTTGAACATCTCTGAGGGATCCAGATTGTGGAGAGCACATAGGGAAGTGATTACTGGCTAGCTTGCTCTCTCCCCTTTTGATTCCCCCTCTTCTCCTGGCCACCTCTATCTCCCTCCTCCCTCTTCTCTTCTCCATGTAACTCTGTGAACCTCTCTGGGTGTCCCTCACTGTGGAGAAACTTTTAATCATTAACCTAGATGTTTTATCATCAGTGCTGTATAGATGAAGAAGTCTTGAAGCTACTGTAAGAATAAGACTGAAAACCAGAGGCAAGAGGGTTAAGTCCAAATCCTGAGAACTCCTGACTCCAGGGAACATTAATTGATAGGAGCTCATCAAAAGCCTCCATACCTACACTGAAACCAAGCACCACCCAAGGGCCAACAAGTTACAGAGCAAGACATACCACACAAATTATCCAGCAACACAGGAACATAGCCCTGAGCTTCAACATACAGGCCACCCAAAGTCACAACAAACCCACTGACATCTCAAAACTCACTACTGGACACTTCATGGCACTCCAGAGAGAAGAAATCCAGCTCCACCCACCAGAACACCAACACAAGCTTCCCTAACCAGGAAACCTTGACAAGCCACCCGTCTAACCCCACCCACAGCAAGGAACCTCCACAATAAAGAGGAACCACAAACTGCCAGAATACGGAAAGGCCACCCCAAACACAGCAATATAAACAATATGAAAAGGCAGAGAAATACTCAGCAGGTAAAGGAACAGGATAAATGCCCACCAAACCAAACAAAAGAGGAAGAGATAGGGAATCTACCTGATAAAGAATTCTGAATAATGATAGTGAAAATGATCCAAAATCTTGAAAACAAAATGGAGTTACAGATAAATAGCCTGGAGACAAGGATTGAGAGGATGCAAAAAATGTTTAACAAGGACCTAGAAGAAATAAAAAAGAGTCAATATATAATGAATAATGCAATAAATGAGATAAAAAACACCCTGGAGGGAACCAACAGTAGAATAACAGAGGCAGAAGATAGGATAAGTGAGGTATAAGATAGAATGGTAGAAATAAATGAAGCAGAGAGGAAAAAAGAAAAAAGAATTAAAAGAAATGAGGACAACCTCAGAGACCTCTGGGACAATGTTAAATGCCCCAACATTTGGATAACAGGAATCCCAGAAGAAGAAGACAAAAAGAAAGACCATGAGAAAATACTTGAGATAATAGTTGAAAACTTCCCCAAAATGGGGAAGGAAATAGTCACCCAAGTCCAAGAAACCCTGAGAGTCCCAAACAGGATAAACCCAAGGTGAAACACCCCAAGAAACATATTAATCAAATTAACAAAGGTCAAACACAAACAACAAATATTGAAAGCAGCAAGGGAAAAACAACAAATGACACACAAGGGGATTCCCGTAAGTATAACAGCTGATCTTTCAATAGAAATCCTTCAGGCCAGAAGGGAACAGCAGGACATACTTAAAATGATGAAACAGAAAAACTTACAGCCCAGATTACTGTACCCAGCAAGGATCTCATTCAAATATGAAGGAGAAATCAGAAGCTTTACAGACAAGCAAAAGCTGAGAGAATTCAGCACCACCAAACCAGCTCTCCATCAAATGCTAAAGGATCTTCTCTAGACAGGAAACACAGAAAGGGTGTATAAACTCAAATCCAAAACAACAAAATAAATGGCAACAGGATCATACTTATCAATAATTACCTTAAATGTAAATGGGTTGAATACCCCAACCAAAAGACAAAGACTGCCTGAATGGATAAAAAAACAAGATCCCTATGTATGTTGTCTACAAGAGACCCACCTCGAAACAAGGGACACATACAGACTGAAAGTGAAGGGCTGGAAAAAGATTTTCCATGCAAATAGAGACCAAAAGAAAGCAGGAGTAGCAATACTCATATCAGATAAAATAGATTTTAAAATAAAGGCTGTGAAAAGAGACAAAGAAGGACATTACATAATGATCAAAGGATCAATCCAAGAAGAAGATATAACAATTATAAATATATATGCACCCAACATAGGAGCACCGCACTATGTAAGACAAATGCTAACAAGTATGAAAGGGGAAATTAACAATAACACAATAATAGTGGGAGAATTTAATACCCAACTCACACCTATGGATAGATCAACTAAACAGAAAATTAACAGGGAAACACAAATTTTAAATGATACAATAGACCAGTTAGACCTAATTGATATCTATAGGACATTTCACCCTAAAACAATTAATTTGACCTTTTTCTCAAGTGCACATGGAACCTTCTCAAGGATAGATCACATCCTGGGCCATAAATCTAACCTTAATAAATTCAAAAAAATTGAAGTAATTCCAAGCATCTTTTCTGACCACAATGCAGTAAGATTAGATCTCAATTACAGGAGCAAAACTATTAAAAATTCCAACATATGGAGGCTGAACAACATGCTGCTGAATAACCAACGAATCACAGAAGAAATCAAAAAAGAAATCAAAATATAAATAGAAACGAATGAAAATGAAAACACAACAACCCAAAACCTATGGGACACTGTAAAAGCAGTACTAAGGGGAAGATTCATAGCAATACAGGCTTACCTCAAGAAACAAGAAAAAAGTCAAATAAAGAACCTAACTCTACACCTAAATCAACTAGAAAAGGAAGAAATGAAGAACCCCAGGGTTAGTAGAAGGAAAGAACTCTTAAAAATTAGGGCAGAAATAAATGCAAAAGAAACAAAAGAGACCATAGCAAAAATCAACAAAGCCAAAAGCTGGTTCTTTGAGAAGATAAATAAAATTGACAAACCATTAGCCAGACTCATCAAGAAACAAAGGGAGAAGGGTCAAATCAACAAACTTGGAAATGAAAATGGAGAGATCACAACAGACAAAACAGAAATACAAAGGATCATAAGAGACTACTATCAGCAACTATATGCCAATAAAATGGACAACTTGGAAGAAATGGACAAATTCATAGAAAAGTACAACTTTCCAAAACTGAACCAGGAAGAAATAGAAAATCTTAACAGACCCATCACAAACACGGAAATTCAGAAATCTTCCAGCAAACAAAAGCCCAGGTCCAGATGTCTTCACAGCTGAATTCTACCAAAAATTTAGAGAAGAGCTAACACCTATCCTACTCAAACTCTTTCAGAAAATCGCAGAGGAAAGTAAACTTCCAAACTCATTCTATGAGGCCACCATCACCCTAATACCAAAACCAGACAAAGATGCCACAAAAAAAGAAAACTACAGGCCAATATCACTGATGAACATAGATGCAAAAATCCTTAACAAAATTCTAGCAAACAGAATCTAATAACATACTAAAAATATCATACATCATGACCAAGTGGGCTTTATCCCAGGGATGCAAGGATTCTTCAATATCTGCAAATCAATCAATATAATACACCACATTAACAAATTGAAAGATAAAAGCCATATGATTATCTCAATAAATGCAGAGAAAGCCTTTGACAAAATTCAACATCCATTTATGATAAAAACCCTCCAGAAAGCAGGAATAGAAGGAACATACCTCAACATAATAAAAGCTATATACGACAAACCCACAGCAAACATTAGCCTCAATGGTGAAAAATTGAAAGCATTTCCCCTAAAGTCAGGAACAAGACAAGGGTGCCCACTCTCACCACTACTATTCAACATAGTTTTGGAAGTTTTGGCCACAGCAATCAGAGAAGAAAAAGAAATAAAAGGAATCCAGATTGGAAAAGAAGAAGTAAAACTCTCACTGTTTGCAGATGACATGATCCTCTACACAGAAAACCCTAAAGACTCCACCAGAAAATTACTAAAGCTAATCAATGAATATAGTAAAGTTGCAGGATATAATATCAACACACAGAAATCCCTTGCATTCCTATACACTCAGTTCAGTTCAGTTCAGTTGCTCAGTCGTGTCTGACTCTGCACTAACAATGAGAAAACAGAGAAATTAAGGAAACAATTCCATTCACCATTGCAACGAAAATAACAAAATACTTAGGAATATATCTACCTAAAGAAATAAAAGACCTATATATAGAAAACTATAAAACACTGGTGAAAGAAATCAAAGAGGACACAAATAGATGGAGAAATATACCATGTTCATGGATTGGAAGAATCGATATAGTGAAAATGAGTATACTACCCAAAGCAATTTATAGATTCAATGCAATCCCTATCAAGCTACCAATGGTATTTTTCACAGAACTAGAACAAATAATCTCACAATTAGTATGGAAATACAAAAAGCCTCAAATAGCCAAAGCAATCTTGATAAAGCAGAATGGAACTGGAGGAATCAACCTGCCTGACTTCAGGCTCTACTACAAAGCCACAGTCATCAAGACAGTACTGGCACAAAGACAGAAATATAGATCATGGAATCAAAATAGAAAGCCCAGAGATAAATCCACACACCTATGGACTCCTTATCTTTGACAAAGGAGGCAAGAATATACAATAGAGGAAAGACAATCTCTTTAACAAGTGGTGCTGGGAAAACTGGTCAACCACTTGTAAAAGAATGAAACTAGAACACTTTCTAACACCATACACAAAAATAAACCCAAAATGGATTAAAGATCTAAACATAAGACCAGAAACTATAAAACTCCTAGAGGAGAACATAGGCAAAACACTCTCTGACATAAATCACAGCAGGATCTTCTATGACCCACCTCCCAGAATATTGGATATAAAAGCAAAAATAAACAAATGGGACCTAATTAAACTTAAAAGCTTTTACACAACAAAGGAAACTATAAGCAAGGTTTAAGACAGCCTTCAGAATGGGAGAAAATAATAGCAAACAAAGCAACTGACAATCTCAAAAATATATAAGCAACTCCTGCAGCTCAATTCCAGAAAAACAAACGACAGAATAAAAAAATGAGCCCAAAAAACTAACCAGACATTTCTCCAAAGAAGACATACAGATGGTTAACAAACACATGAAAAGATGCTCAACATCACTCATTATCAGAGAAATGCAAATCAAAACCACAATGAGGTATCATTTCATGCCAGTCAGAATGGCTGCTATCCAAAAGTCTACAAGCAATAAATTCTGGAGAGGGTGTGGAGAAAAGGGAACCCTCTTACACCGTTGGTGGGAATGCAGACTAGTACAGCCACTATGGAGAACAGTGTGGAGATTCCTTAAAAAAACTGCAAATAGAACTGCCATATGACCCAGCAATCCCACTACTGGGCATACACACCGAGGAAACCAGAATTGAAAGAGACATGTGTACCCCAATGTTCATTGCAGCACTGTTTATAATAGCCAGGACATGGAAGCAACCTAGATGTCCATCAGCAGATGAATGGATAAGAAAGCACTGGTACATATACACAATGGAATATTACTCAGCCATTAAAAAGAATACATTTGAATCACTTCTAATGAGGTAGATGAAACTGGAGCCTATTATACAGAGTGAAGTAAGCCAGAAAGAAAAAAACCAATACAGTATACTAACGTGTATATATGGAATTTAGAAAGACAATAACGATAACCCTATATGTCAGACAGCAAAAGAGACACAGATGTATAGAACAGTCTTTTGGACTCTGTGGGAGAGGGCGAGGGTGGGATGATTTGATGATGCCATGATCTTCATTTTCTGAATGTTGAGCTTTAAGCCAACTTTTTCACTCTCCACTTTCACTTTCATCAAGAGGCTTTTTAGTTCCTCTTCACTTTCTGCCATGAGAGTGGTGTCATGTGCATATCTGAGGTTATTGATGTTTCTCCCGGCAATATTGATTCCAGCTTGTGCTTCATCCAGCCCAGAGTTTCTCATGATGTACTCTGCACAGAAATTAAATAAGCAGGGTGACAATATACAGCCTTGACGTACTCCTTTTCCTATTTGGAACCAGTCTGTTGTTCCATGTCCATATGGTGGTTTTATTCCTAGTTTTTTAAGGAACTTCCATACCATCTTCCATAGTGGCTGTATCAGTTTACATTCCCACCAACAGTGCAAGAGGATTCCCTTTTCTCCACACCCTCTTCAGCATTTGTTGTTTGTATACTTTTTGATAATGGCCATTCTGACTGGTGTGAGGTGATAGTCTCATTGTAGTTTTGATTTGCATTTCTCTAATAATAATCAATATTGAGCATCTTTTGGTGTGTTTGTTAGCCATCTGTATGTCTTCTTTGGAGAAATGTCTTGTGTAGGTCTTTTGCCCCACTTTTTGATTTGGTTGTTTGTTTTTCTGGTAGTGAGTTGTATGAGCTGCTTGTATATTTCGGAAATTAACCGTTTTTCAGTTGTTTTATCTGCTATTATTTTCTCCCATTCTGAGGGTTGTCTTTTCACCTTGCTTATAGTTTCCTTTGCTGTGCAAAACCTTTTAAGTTTAATCAAATCCCACTTGTTTATTTTTTTTTTATTTCCATTACTCTAGGAGGTGGGTCATAGAGGTTGTTGCTTTGATTTATGTCATCGAGTGTTCTGCCTATGCTTTCCTCTAAGAATTTTATAGTCTCTGACTTTACATTTAGGTCTTGAATCCATTTTGAGTTTATCTTTGTATATGGTGTTAGGAAATGTTCTAATTTGGTTCTTTTACATCAACATCCTTAGAATTCTTAAACCATTCAAACATCAATTCCAAGTCCAAACCTCATTAAAATGTCACTTCATCAGGTACAGACAAGTGACACATAAAATTAATCCTCATCAAACGCATAAAGGAAAATACAACATATTGTTGAAACACATAACAGAAAATTTGGATAAGTAAAGGTACTCTGAGTGCTATAAAGGAGCGCATTCCCTTAAATGAATCAGAACACGTACTTCCAATTCAAATTGCTGTAGAATTCTTTTCTCGGAACCTGATACGATTTTGACATTCATATGGAAGAGTGAGTGAGGACAAGAGATTTTTAGACAAACAAATCGATAGGAGGATAGGAAGACTTTCCTAACCTGATGTCGGAGTGTCCTGCAAAACTGCTGTAAGTAAAACAGTGCAGCATCAGTGCAGAACACACTGAAGTTGTGCAGTGTAAGAAACGTGCAGAAACACACCCATTCAAAATGAGTTTAAACCCAAAAGCAGTTAGTCATAGAGGGAAGAAGAGTTTTTAAAAAATGAACACTATAAAACTACAGTAACTTTTTTTAAGGACATTAAAGAATGTGTTCATTGCTTCGTTGTGTCTGACACTTTGTGACCCCATAGACTGTAGCCCACTAGGCTTCTGTACCCATGGCAACCTCCAGGCATGAATACTAGAGTGGGTAGCCATTCTCTTCTCCAGGGAATCTTCCCGACCTGAGCATTGAACCCAGGTCTTCTGCATTGCAGGTAGATTCTTACCATCTAAATCACCAGGGAAGCCCAAGGACTGTTAAAGAAGATCTAAATAAAGGCATTTATTTATGGAAAAGGCATTGTATATTTATGGGTCATAAAACTTAATATTATTCAAGTGACAGTAAATTGATCTACACATTCAACACAGTCCCCATCAAAACCCCAGCTTCTTTGCAGAAATTGGCAAGCGGATCCTAAAATTCATATGGAAACATAAAGGACCCAGGTTAGCCAAAGCAATCTAGAGAAAGAACAAAGTTAGAGGGCTCAGACATGTCAATCAAAACTTAATACAAGACAATCAAGACAGTGCAGTACTACACTGGGCTTCCTTGGTGGCTCAGCAGTAAAGAACCCACCTGCTAATGCAGGAGATGCAGGTTTGATCCCTGGATCTACTCACTCCAGTATTCTTGCCTGGGAAATCTCACGGACAGAGGAGTCTGGCAGGCTGCAGTCCACACTGTCCATGGGATTGCAAAGAGTGGGATGTGACTTACTGACTGAACAGCAACATGGTGCTAACCTAGCATAGACACATAGATTGATGAAATTGAATTGAAAGTCTAGAGGCAAATCCATGTATCTATGTCAGGTGATTTTCTACAAGAGTGACAATACCAATTCAATGAGGGAAGAACAATTTCTTCCTCATTGGTGAAGAACAACTGAATATGCAAATGCAAAAGAATGAACTTGGACTTCTAGCATATATGATATACAAAGCATTAACTCAAAATTTATCAGAGACCTAAATTTAAGAGCTAGAGCAATAAAGCCCTTGGAAGGAACTCTGTAGCCACACATCTTCATGCTTTGGATTAGGAGATGGTTTCTTAGATATGACATGAAAAACAAGCTACAACAAGAACAAAAATAGATAAATGGGACTACATGAAAATTTAAAGCTTTGTTGCTACAAGTGATGTGACCAAGAAAGTGAACAGCCCACAGAATGGGAGAAAATATTTAAAAATCATATACATGAAAGGGAAATTGTTTCTAGGCCTGTTTCTAAGTCCAACAAAGTTAGCCTAGGTACTCAACAAACACAATTGGCTATAGAGTACTGCACTGTAATAGGTTTATGATACTTTCCACACAAATAATGCATAAAAAGCAAACACAGAATAAAACATTCTTCATCTTACATTACAGGACCTTGAAAAACTGCAGTAGTACAGTTACAATAGCTGACATACAGGGGCACACTCGCATCTTTGAAAGTTCTCAACTTGAAGGTTCATATGTAGGGGACTTACTGCAAACTGTATACACTGAACAGTGACTTTTAGGCTATGTGAATTGTATCTCAATAATGTTGTTGGAAAATTATAAAAAACAATTGTATAAGACAGAAAGTGGTCAACTAATTAAAGAGGAATAAATAAAATGAGAGCCCAAACCCACCGCATACAACAGAATAAATTCTGCCTGGATTAAAGTGCCTCAGTGTAGTCATTAAACTGGAATAGAACTACCAGGATGGGAAAGACCTTTTCAAGCATAAAACAAATGACAAGAAAAAATTGATACAGGTTACTAGTACAGAAAAAATTAAGAGCTGAATGTTAATTTTTTTCCTGTAATTCAGCTCACCCCTACACACAAGCCTCCATTTTTGCTCTAAGCAGGAAAACCCAAACTTGGCTGTAGCTTATGCTTTTATGCACAGTGATTTCTGAACCTTAACCTGCTCAATTAGGGGTTGGCCCTGTGCTTTTCACTCCTTCTCCCCAGGGGTGGTCTCAGTTTCTGAGGAGGAAAAGAGGATGAAAGGAAACTTAGGAAGCTGTCTGGCTCTGAAGGAGGGCAATCTGATCCTTACAGCTGGGCTTCTCTCCTCCCTACCTTCTCTGAATATTTGCTGGAAGGACCGATGCTGAAGCTGAAGCTCCAATACATTGGCCACTAATGGAAAGAGCCGATTCATTGGAAAAGACACTGAGACTGGAAAACACTGAGAGCAGGAGGAGAAGGGGGCAACAGAGGATGAGATGATTGGATGGCATCACCAACTCAATGGACAAGAGTTTGAGCAAACTGTGGGACATGGTGAAGTACAGGGAAGTCTGGCCTACTGCAGTTCATGGGGTCACAAAGAATTGGAAACAACTGAGCAACTGAACAGCAACTTCCCTTCAGCCAGCTCACCCCTGTAGCTGGTCTCTGGCAATGCTGCCACAGCACGTGGTATTGGTACCCCCAGCACGCATGTGCTCACAAGGTTGTTTTCTTTTAATTTTTTAAGATCAGTCTTTATTTATTTTCGCCATGCTTCACCACATGTGGGATCTTAGTTCCCCACCCAGGGATTGAACCCGAGCTCCCTGCATTGGGAGCACAGAGTCTTAACCAGTAGACCGACAGGGAAGTTTACACAAGGTTGTTTATACTGCACTGTGCTTTCGTTTCAGTGTCTTGGACATTGCCTGGGTTGCATTGTGAGGATGCAGCAGCATCACATAATTTGTCAGCACCCCAACAGTTCTGAGTCCGGCTGTGATGACAAAAAGAGGTACTGGCCCCACCCTAGGTAGCACACAACCTCCCACCTCAGATAAGCACTATGATGTCCGAAATGGCATCATCCCTCCCGTACACCACCTCTCATAATGCACAGTTCATACTCAATTATGATTTTTTATGGCACCATCCTCAGTGGTGTATGTTATGCTGTTGCTGTTCCATCACTGAGGCGTGTCTGACTCTTTGCAACCCCATGGACTGCAGCATGCAGTCTGTAGGGAAACCCTGTCCCTTCAGCATCTCCCAGGGTTTGCTCAAATTCATGTCCATTGAGTCGGTGATTCTTTCTAACCATCTCATCACCTTGATTTCCTTTAGGATTGATTGGTTTGATCTCCTTGCTATCCAAGGGACTCGAAAGAGTCTTCTCTTGAAAGTATCACAATTTGAAAGCATCAGTTCTTCGGTGCTCAGCCTGCTTTATGGTCCACTTCTCACATTGGTACATGACTACTGGAAAAAACATAGCTTTGACTGTACCGACATTTGTTGGCAAGATGATGTTTCCACTTCTTAATATGCTGTCTAGGTTTGTCATAGCTTTCCTTCAAAGGAGCAAGCATCTTTTAATTTCATGGCTGCAGTCATCATCCACAGTGGTTTGGAAGCCTGAGAAAAGAAAATCTGTCACTGCTTCCCCTTTTTCCCCTTCTTTTGGCATGAAGAGACTGGACGCCATGATCTTATTAGGCTTTTGAATGTTGAGTTTCAAGCCAGCTTTTTCACTCTGCTCTCTCATCCTTATCAGGAGGCTCTTCAGTCTCTCTTCACTTTCTGCCATTAGAGTGGAGTGGTATCATCTGCATATCTGAGGTTGTTGATATGTCTCCCAGCAATGTTGATTTCGCTTTATACTTCATCCAGCCTGGCATTTTGGATGATGGACTCATGTAAAAGTTAAAGCAGGGTGACATATACATCCTTGACATCCTCCTTTCCCAATTTGGAACCAGTCCATTGTTCCATGTCCTGTTCTGTTACTTCTTGACTCGCATACAGGCTTCTCAGGAGACAGGTAAGGTGGTCTGGTATTCCCTTCTTTTTGGAATTTCCCACAGGTTGTTGTGATCCACACAATCAAAGGCTTTAGCATAGTCAATGAAGCAAAGAAGTAGAAGTGTTAGTCACTCAGTCACGTGCAACTCTTTGCACCCCATGGCCTGTAGCTTGCCAGGCTCCTCTACCTGTGGGGTTTTCCAAACAAGAATACTGGAGTGGGTTGCTGTTCCCTTCTCGAGAGGATCTTCCTGACCAAGGGATAGAAGCTGGGTCTCTTGCATTGCAGGCAGATTCTTTACCGTCTGAGCTACCAGGGAAGCAAAAGTAGAAGGTTTTCTGAATTCCCTTGGCTTCTCTATGATCCAGCAAATGTTGGCATTTCAATCTCTGGTTCCTCTGCCTCTTTGAAACCCAGCCTGTACATCTGGAAGTTCTCAATTCACAGACTGCTAAAGACTAGCTTGAAGGATTTTGAGCATAACCTTCCTAGCATGTGAAATGAACACAATTGTACAATAGTTTAAACATTCTTTGGCATTGCCTTTCTTTGGGATTGGAATGAAAACTGACCTTTTCCAGTCCCGTGGCCGCTGCTGAGTTTTCCAAATTCATCAGTTATCTTTAATTTACAGATTAAATTTGGATCCTAGTGTTTTCAATTATTCTAAATTTATTCCTCTCTTTAGAAACTGTTTGATTAGGACGTTGGGACAGTGGGTTGGCAGAGAATAAAGTAAACTTGTATCTTGTTGAGGGGCTTACACAAGAAGAATGCCTCTGTCTTATATAAAAGTCTGAACTGGTAGATGGCTTAGAGGGTAGAAGAGCTCCGCTCCCTGAGATCACTCCGAGACATAGATGCCTTCCATCTGGCGGCTCCACCACCCTAGAGGAACGTGCTTCAGCCAGAGACAGTGAGAGAGAGCTGAGAGGGCCACCAATGGAATCTGAGTTCTGCCACCCTCTTCTTGGTGTAACTTTGAACTTTCTGAGCTCCTGATCTTCAGATTGGGGTCTTACTGTTCATGTCAAATTATGGTTGGGGAGTTGTTTTTAATTGAAGTGTAGTTGATTGACACAAGTGTGTTAATTTCTGCTCTACAGCCAAGTGATTTAGTTATACATATTTACATCTTCTTTTTAATATTCTTCTCCATTATAGTTTATCATAGGATACTGAATATAGTTCTCTGTGCTACATATTAGGAACTTGTTTATCCATCCTATATATAAAGCTTACATCTGCTAACACCAGCCTCCCACTCAGTCCCTCCCCAACCCCTCCCTTGGCAACCACCAGTCTGTTCTGTCAGTGATTCTGTTTCTGTTTCATGCTGCTGCTGCTGCTAAGTCACTTCAGTCGTGTCCAACTCTGTGTGCGACCCATAGATGGCAGCCCACCAGGCTCCCCATCCCTGAGATTCTCCAGGCAAGAACACTGGAATGGGTTGCCATTTCCTTCTCCAATGCATGAAAGTGAAAAGTGAAAGTGAAGTCCCTCAGTCGTGTCCGACTCTTAGCGACTGACCATGGACTGCAGCCCACCAGGCCCCTCTGTCCATGGATTTTCCAGGCCAGAGTACTGGGTGGGTGCCACGCCTTCTCCGTTCTGTTTCATAGGTAGGTTCATTTGTGTCATTGCTTAGATTCCACTCATAAATGACATCACATGGTATTTGTCTTTCTTCTTCTGACATTTAACTTAGTATGATAATATCTAGCTGCATCCACATTGGAAGAGTGAGTGAGGACAAGAGATTTTTAGACAAACAAATCGATAGGAGGATAGGAAGACTTTCCTAACCTGATGTCGGAGTGTCCTGCAAAACTGCTGTAAGTAAAACAGTGCAGCATCAGTGCAGAACACACTGAAGTTGTGCAGTGTAAGAAACGTGCAGAAACACACCCATTCAAAATGAGTTTAAACCCAAAAGCAGTTAGTCATAGAGGGAAGAAGAGTTTTTAAAAAATGAACACTATAAAACTACAGTAACTTTTTTTAAGGACATTAAAGAATGTGTTCATTGCTTCGTTGTGTCTGACACTTTGTGACCCCATAGACTGTAGCCCACTAGGCTTCTGTACCCATGGCAACCTCCAGGCATGAATACTAGAGTGGGTAGCCATTCTCTTCTCCAGGGAATCTTCCCGACCTGAGCATTGAACCCAGGTCTTCTGCATTGCAGGTAGATTCTTACCATCTAAATCACCAGGGAAGCCCAAGGACTGTTAAAGAAGATCTAAATAAAGGCATTTATTTATGGAAAAGGCATTGTATATTTATGGGTCATAAAACTTAATATTATTCAAGTGACAGTAAATTGATCTACACATTCAACACAGTCCCCATCAAAACCCCAGCTTCTTTGCAGAAATTGCAAGCGGATCCTAAAATTCATATGGAAACATAAAGGACCCAGGTTAGCCAAAGCAATCTAGAGAAAGAACAAAGTTAGAGGCTCAGACATGTCAATCAAAACTTAATACAAGACAGTCAAGACAGTGCAGTACTAAACTGGGCTTCCTTGGTGGCTCAGCAGTAAAGAACCCACCTGCTAATGCAGGAGATGCGGGTTTGATCCCTGGATCTACTCACTCCAGTATTCTTGCCTGGGAAATCTCACGGACAGAGGAGTCTGGCAGGCTGCAGTCCACACTGTCCATGGGATTGCAAAGAGTGGGATGTGACTTACTGACTGAACAGCAACATGGTGCTAACCTAGCATAGACACATAGATTGATGAAATTGAATTGAAAGTCTAGAGGCAAATCCATGTATCTATGTCAGGTGATTTTCTACAAGAGTGACAATACCAATTCAGTGAGGAAGAACAATTTCTTCCTCATTGGTGAAGAACAACTGAATATGCAAATGCAAAAAGAATGAACTTGGACTTCTAGCATATATGATATACAAAGCATTAACTCAAAATTTATCAGAGACCTAAATTTAAGAGCTAGAGCAATAAAGCCCTTGGAAGGAACTCTGTAGCCACACATCTTCATGCTTTGGATTAGGAGATGGTTTCTTAGATATGACATGAAAAACAAGCTACAACAAGAACAAAAATAGATAAATGGGACTACATGAAAATTTAAAGCTTTGTTGCTACAAGTGATGTGACCAAGAAAGTGAACAGCCCACAGAATGGGAGAAAATATTTAAAATCATATACATGAAAGGGAAATTGTTTCTAGGCCTGTTTCTAAGTCCAACAAAGTTAGCCTAGGTACCCAACAAACACAATTGGCTATAGAGTTCTGCACTGTAATAGGTTTATGATACTTTCCACACAAATAATGCATAAAAAGCAAACACAGAATAAAACATTCTTCATCTTACATTACAGGACCTTGAAAAACTGCAGTAGTACAGTTACAATAGCTGACATACAGGGGCACACTCGCATCTTTGAAAGTTCTCAACTTGAAGGTTCATATGTAGGGGACTTACTGCAAACTGTATACACTGAACAGTGACTTTTAGGCTACGTGAATTGTATCTCAATAATGTTGTTGGAAAATTATAAAAAACAATTGTATAAGACAGAAAGTGGTCAACTAATTAAAGAGGAATAAATAAAATGAGAGCCCAAACCCACCGCATACAACAGAATAAATTCTGCCTGGATTAAAGTGCCTCAGTGTAGTCATTAAACTGGAATAGAACTACCAGGATGGGAAAGACCTTTTCAAGCATAAAACAAATGACAAGAAAAAATTGATACAGGTTACTAGTACAGAAAAAATTAAGAGCTGAATGTTAATTTTTTTCCTGTAATTCAGCTCACCCCTACACACAAGCCTCCATTTTTGCTCTAAGCAGGAAAACCCAAACTTGGCTGTAGCTTATGCTTTTATGCACAGTGATTTCTGAACCTTAACCTGCTCAATTAGGGGTTGGCCCTGTGCTTTTCTCTCCTCCTCCCCAGGGGTGGTCTCAGTTTCTGAGGAGGAAAAGAGGATGAAAGGAAACTTAGGAAGCTGTCTGGCTCTGAAGGAGGGCAATCTGATCCTTACAGCTGGGCTTCTCTCCTCCCTACCTTCTCTGAATATTTGCTGGAAGGACCGATGCTGAAGCTGAAGCTCCAATACATTGGCCACTAATGGAAAGAGCCGATTCATTGGAAAAGACACTGAGACTGGAAAACACTGAGAGCAGGAGGAGAAGGGGGCAACAGAGGATGAGATGATTGGATGGCATCACCAACTCAATGGACAAGAGTTTGAGCAAACTGTGGGACATGGTGAAGTACAGGGAAGTCTGGCCTACTGCAGTTCATGGGGTCACAAAGAATTGGAAACAACTGAGCAACTGAACAGCAACTTCCCTTCAGCCAGCTCACCCCTGTAGCTGGTCTCTGGCAATGCTGCCACAGCACGTGGTATTGGTACCCCCAGCACGCATGTGCTCACAAGGTTGTTTTCTTTTAATTTTTTAAGATCAGTCTTTATTTATTTTCGCCATGCTTCACCACATGTGGGATCTTAGTTCCCCACCCAGGGATTGAACCCGAGCTCCCTGCATTGGGAGCACAGAGTCTTAACCAGTAGACCGACAGGGAAGTTTACACAAGGTTGTTTATACTGCACTGTGCTTTCGTTTCAGTGTCTTGGACATTGCCTGGGTTGCATTGTGAGGATGCAGCAGCATCACATAATTTGTCAGCACCCCAACAGTTCTGAGTCCGGCTGTGATGACAAAAAGAGGTACTGGCCCCACCCTAGGGTAGCACACAACCTCTCCCACCTCAGATAAGCACTATGATGTCCGGAAATGGCATCATCCCTCCCGTACACCACCTCTCATAATGCACAGTTCATACTCAATTATGATTTTTTATGGCACCATCCTCAGTGGTGTATGTTATGCTGTTGCTGTTCCATCACTGAGGCGTGTCTGACTCTTTGCAACCCCATGGACTGCAGCATGCAGTCTGTAGGGAAACCCTGTCCCTTCAGCATCTCCCAGGGTTTGCTCAAATTCATGTCCATTGAGTCGGTGATTCTTTCTAACCATCTCATCACCTTGATTTCCTTTAGGATTGATTGGTTTGATCTCCTTGCTATCCAAGGGACTCGAAAGAGTCTTCTCTTGAAAGTATCACAATTTGAAAGCATCAGTTCTTGGTGCTCAGCCTGCTTTATGGTCCACTTCTCACATTGGTACATGACTACTGGAAAAACATAGCTTTGACTGTACCGACATTTGTTGGCAAGATGATGTTTCCACTTCTTAATATGCTGTCTAGGTTTGTCATAGCTTTCCTTCAAAGGAGCAAGCATCTTTTAATTTCATGGCTGCAGTCATCATCCACAGTGGTTTGGAAGCCTGAGAAAAGAAAATCTGTCACTGCTTCCCCTTTTTCCCCTTCTTTTGGCATGAAGAGACTGGACGCCATGATCTTATTAGGCTTTTGAATGTTGAGTTTCAAGCCAGCTTTTTCACTCTGCTCTCTCATCCTTATCAGGAGGCTCTTCAGTCTCTCTTCACTTTCTGCCATTAGAGTGGAGTGGTATCATCTGCATATCTGAGGTTGTTGATATGTCTCCCAGCAATGTTGATTCCCGCTTATACTTCATCCAGCCCGGCATTTTGGATGATGGACTCCATGTAAAAGTTAAAGAAGCAGGGTGACATATACATCCTTGACATCCTCCTTTCCCAATTTGGAACCAGTCCATTGTTCCATGTCCTGTTCTGTTACTTCTTGACTCGCATACAGGCTTCTCAGGAGACAGGTAAGGTGGTCTGGTATTCCCTTCTTTTTGGAATTTCCCACAGGTTGTTGTGATCCACACAATCAAAGGCTTTAGCATAGTCAATGAAGCAAAGAAGTAGAAGTGTTAGTCACTCAGTCACGTGCAACTCTTTGCGACCCCATGGCCTGTAGCTTGCCAGGCTCCTCTACCTGTGGGGTTTTCCAAACAAGAATACTGGAGTGGGTTGCTGTTCCCTTCTCGAGAGGATCTTCCTGACCAAGGGATAGAAGCTGGGTCTCTTGCATTGCAGGCAGATTCTTTACCGTCTGAGCTACCAGGGAAGCAAAAGTAGAAGGTTTTCTGGAATTCCCTTGGCTTCTCTATGATCCAGCAAATGTTGGCATTTCAATCTCTGGTTCCTCTGCCTCTTTGAAACCCAGCCTGTACATCTGGAAGTTCTCAATTCACAGACTGCTAAAGACTAGCTTGAAGGATTTTGAGCATAACCTTCCTAGCATGTGAAATGAACACAATTGTACAATAGTTTAAACATTCTTTGGCATTGCCTTTCTTTGGGATTGGAATGAAAACTGACCTTTTCCAGTCCCGTGGCCGCTGCTGAGTTTTCCAAATTCATCAGTTATCTTTAATTTACAGATTAAATTTGGATCCTAGTGTTTTCAATTATTCTAAATTTATTCCTCTCTTTAGAAACTGTTTGATTAGGACGTTGGGACAGTGGGTTGGCAGAGAATAAAGTAAACTTGTATCTTGTTGAGGGGCTTACACAAGAAGAATGCCTCTGTCTTATATAAAAGTCTGAACTGGTAGATGGCTTAGAGGGTAGAAGAGCTCCGCTCCCTGAGATCACTCCGAGACATAGATGCCTTCCATCTGGCGGCTCCACCACCCTAGAGGAACGTGCTTCAGCCAGAGACAGTGAGGAGAGAGCTGAGAGGGCCACCAATGGAATCTGGAGTTCTGCCACCCTCTTCTTGGTGTAACTTTGAACTTTCTGAGCTCCTGATCTTCAGATTGGGGTCTTACTGTTCATGTCAAATTATGGTTGGGGAGTTGTTTTTTTAATTGAAGTGTAGTTGATTGACACAAGTGTGTTAATTTCTGCTCTACAGCCAAGTGATTTAGTTATACATATTTACATCTTCTTTTTTAATATTCTTCTCCATTATAGTTTATCATAGGATACTGAATATAGTTCTCTGTGCTACATATTAGGAACTTGTTTATCCATCCTATATATAAAAGCTTACATCTGCTAACACCAGCCTCCCACTCAGTCCCTCCCCCAACCCCCCTCCCTTGGCAACCACCAGTCTGTTCTGTCAGTGATTCTGTTTCTGTTTCATGCTGCTGCTGCTGCTAAGTCACTTCAGTCGTGTCCAACTCTGTGCGACCCCATAGATGGCAGCCCACCAGGCTCCCCCATCCCTGAGATTCTCCAGGCAAGAACACTGGAATGGGTTGCCATTTCCTTCTCCAATGCATGAAAGTGAAAAGTGAAAGTGAAGTCCCTCAGTCGTGTCCGACTCTTAGCGACCCCATGGACTGCAGCCCACCAGGCTCCTCTGTCCATGGGATTTTCCAGGCCAGAGTACTGGAGTGGGTGCCATCGCCTTCTCCGTTCTGTTTCATAGGTAGGTTCATTTGTGTCATTGCTTAGATTCCACTCATAAATGACATCACATGGTATTTGTCTTTCTTCTTCTGACATTTAACTTAGTATGATAATATCTAGCTGCATCCACATTGCTGCAGATGGCATTATTCCATCCTTTTTTGTGTCTGAGTAGTATTCCATTGTATATATGTACTACATCTTCATCCATTCCTCTGTCAATGGACACTTAGATCGATTCCATGTCTGGCTGTGTGAATAGTGATGCTATGAACATCGGGGTGCTTGTATCCTTTTTATTTTTAGTTTGTCCAGTATATACCCCGGAGTGGGATTGCTGGATCATATGGTAACTCTTGTCAGTTTTCTGAGGAACCTCCATACTGTTTTCCACAGTGGCTGCACCAACGTACATTCCCACTAGCAGGGTAGAGGGTTCCCTTTTCCCCACACCCTCTCTAGCATTTATTTGAAGACTCTTTAATGATAATCATTCTGACTGGTGTGAGGTAGTTCCTCACTGTAATTTTGATTTGCATTTCTCTAGTAATTAGGGATGTTGAGTACCTTTTCCTGTGTTTATTGGCCATCTGTATTTCTTTTTTTGGAGAAATGTGTATTTAGGTCTTCTTCCTATTTTTGAATAGGTTTTTTTATGTTGTTGTTGAGTTGTATGAGTTCTTTGTCTATCTTGGAAATTAAGCCCTTATTGGTTGCATCATTTGCAAATATTTTCTCCCATTCTGTAGATTGTCTTGTGTCTGCGAGGTTTTGATTAACTGGTTTAGTGTGAAGCACTTAGCAGCCTGAGTCATAGCAGATGCTCACTCTGTGGCTCTTCCTTCCTCCTCCACATCGTGATTTGCTGGGGAAAATGAGATGACCCTGACCATTGGCTCAGTTTCCATTTTGAGCCTTCACTAAGTTTTGTCAATGTAGTGTCAGCTGCATTTCCTATTCCCAACACAATTCCAGCCAGGACCATTCTCCTCGAATGGAAAATGTTCAGAACAGCCACCCTGATTCTCAACAGAAAACCTAGTTTCCAATTTTGTTCAGAAGATAGAGCCCACACACTGATTGATATGTATCATCCCAGATGTTTTACTATGCAAGCTCAAAGATATATTTATATTACAAACACACAAGGTTTGTGCTTTCTTTATAATAAACAAGACATATTTTGTATGAAACTTGTTATTTTTTTTCCTACTGATCAATATGTTATTGACTTTTCCCCCATCTGAGTACATAATGGTCACTTCATTCTTTTGAATTGTATTTACTATTACCTCATTCTTGTCCATTGCTGATGGACATTTAATTGTTTCTGTTTTTTGCTATCACAAACAAATGCTGCAGTAAACATCCTGGAACATATATCTTTATGCCTAAAGGGTAATACTCTTATAGGATAGGTTTTAGATGGACTTAAATTGACAGACGGAGAAGGCAATGGTACCCCACTCCAGTACTCTTGCCTGGAGAATCCCATGGATGGAGCCTGGTAGGCTGCAGTCCATGGGGTCACTAAGAGTCGAACACAA
This sequence comes from Bos mutus, assembly GCF_027580195.1. Classification (NCBI taxonomy): domain Eukaryota; kingdom Metazoa; phylum Chordata; class Mammalia; order Artiodactyla; family Bovidae; genus Bos; species Bos mutus. The sequence continues at coordinate 22,803,539 of NC_091637.1, forward strand.
CTGAGCGACTTCACTTTCCCTTTTCACTTTCATGCACTGGAGAAGGAAATGGCAACCCACTCCAGTGTTCTTGCCTGGAGAATCCCAGGGACAGAGGAGCCTGGTGGGCTGCCGTCTATGGGGCTGCACAGAGTCGGCCAAAAGTGACTTAGCAGCAGCAGCAGCAAATTGACAGACATGCCTATCTGGATACTGCTAAATTACCATCAAAATGTCTCTACCAACAGTATATGAGAGTTCCCCTTTTTACCAACTTTATATAGGTTTTCAGTGTTTTAAAAATTTTGCCAATCTGATGGATGAAAATTTATATCTTAATGTAATTTGTACTTTTCTGTTTGGTATGTCTTTTGGCTCTTTGTGTTTTTTCTCTAACCCATCTTTCCTTCTTTACTGCCAACCCACTCGACCTTCCTCTTTCCCCTCCTCCCTCCATTCCTTCCTCCTTCCTTCTTTCCTTCCTTCCATACATATATGTATAAATGGGCTGAAATCCAACACTGTCATTATTTTGTTGCTCAAATCATTTTATCTTTGGCCATTGGGAGAGTTAAAAGACTGACTGCATACAAACTAGTGCATGAAGGCATGCACACACACACATGCACATGCATGCATGTGCACACACATACACACAAGTGCACACATGCACACACAACTACTTTTCTTCCATATGTATGAATTTACACTGAAATCCTGGATGCCAATCCAGCACCATAAAGGTCATGATTATAGTAAAAGTATAATATGATTATACCTTTTTCTTTTTTTGGCAACTTCTTTCTCTCAGAGGGACAAGCCTGGGGTGCATTATCAGCAATGTATTTTTCTGGTTTGACTTTCATATACACATCAAGTAGTCTCAGAATTGATGATGCATACTCCCTGTGAAAAGAAAAAATATGACCAATGAGAATGTAGAGTGGTTACATCATTCTTTCTGTCTGTTGCCTTAGAGCTCCCAAGCAGAACCCTCTTCCAGTGTAACTCAGGTCACCCCCTTTTTTCCCGCCCCCTTCCGTGTGGTTATAGCGTTCATCTGGTGCAGTTATTCTCCTTTGTCACAGTCTACGTGCCTTCTTGGGTTCTCCCCACCTCCTGGGTGATGGTTTTTATCATTTGATATGCAGTCAAGTTGACTCCGTGGTTTACGGTTCTCGTGTGTGTGTGTGTGTGTGTGTGTGTGCATGCATGTGCACTCTGTTGTGTCTGACTCTTCGCAGACTCCATGCAGAGTAGCCTTCAGGCCCCTCTGTCAGGGCCTGTGGAATGAGGATGTGTCAAATTGTATAAACATTAATGTACAGACTTTTGTGTAAAACTTAGGTTTTCATTCTTCTTTGATAAATACCTAGAAGTGGATTTCTGGCTCATATGATAGGTGCATGTTTAGAAGAAACTGTCAAACTGTTTTCCAAAATTTATGTTCCCACTAATGACATACAGGTGTCAGCTGCTCAAATCCTCATTGGTACTGAAGATTGTTATGTTTGTGTCTGTACGTGTATATGTGTGGGCTTTCCCAGATGGTGCCAGTGGTAAGGAACCTGCCTGCCAAAGTAGAAGACATAAGAGATGCAGGTTCATTCCCTGGGTCAGGAAAATTCCCAGAGGAGGGCATGATAACCCACTCCAGTATTCTTGCCTGGAGAATCCCATGGGCAGAGGAGCCTGGCAGGCCACAGTCCATGGGGTGGCAAAGAGTCAGACATGACTGAGCGACTGAGCATCCATGCATGTGTGTATGTGTATTTTGTAGCCATTCTAATAGATGCATAGTGGTGTCTGATTGGGCTTCCCTGGTGGCTCGGATGGTAAAAAGTCCACCTGCAGTGTGGGACACCTGGGTAATAGGTGTCTCATCATTTTCCTCTGAATCTCCCTATTGACTAGTGATGTCCATTTGTCAGGTTTGTGTGTCTGTGTGTATTGTAGCTATTCTAATAGGAATATAGTGGTATGTCATTGTAGTTTTAATTTGCATTTCCCTGTTGGCTAATGATGTTGAGTATGTTTTCATATACTTCTCTGTCATCTTTTATGGATTGAACTTTGTCCATTCCTCCTCCCCCAAAAAAATGTCTAACTCCTAGAATGTGACCTTATTTGGAATTAGGGTCTTTGCAAATGATCAGGGAGCAATGAGACCATTAGGGTGTGTAACATTAAGGTGGGTAAAAGACCTGAGTCTGGGAACATCAATATGACTGGTATTTTTTTTGGTGGGGGATGTGGACCATTATTTAAAATCTTTATTGAATCTGTAACAATATTGCTCGTTTTATGTTCTGGTTTTTCGGCCATGAGGCATGTGAGATCTTAGTTCCCTGACCAGGCATGGAACCTACACCCCTGCATTGGAAGACAAAATCTTAACCACTGGACCACCTGGGAAGTCCCATGACTGATAGTCTTATAAAAATGGGGAATTTGGACCCTGGTGCCTACACATAGGGAGAAGATGAAGGCAGAGATTGCTAAGCCAAGAAACACTGAAGGTTGCCAGCAAAGCTCCAGAAGCAAGGGGAAGAACAGAACAGATTCTCCCTTGCAGCCCTCAGGAGGAACCCGCTCTACCAACATCTTGCCCTTGGACTTGTAGCCTCCAGAACAGTGAGAAAGTAAAATGGTTATGCCACCTGCTTTGTGAATCTTTGTTACAGCAACTTTAGCAACTAATACACCATCTGTGTATAATCTTTAGTGAAGTAGCTGTTTAGATCTTTTATCCATTTTCCCTCTTAGAGTTTTAAAAAGTCTTTTTTAAAAATTTAATTTATTTTAATTGGAGGTTAATTACTTTACAATATTGTATTGGTTTTGCCCTACATCAAATATTCTGGATACACAGCCGTTGAAGTCTGTGTTGGAGATGAAGAAACAGGGTTCAGACAAGGAAGGCACTGTATACCAGGTCACATGCGTTAATCTGTCTGTGGAAGAAACTAGCGTCTTCACCCCTCTTCTGGCTCCCATCTTCCAAGGCTTGCTGACTGTCACCATTTCCTGGCCATGTTTCCTTGCTAACCACTGTAACTCCCTAATGGATTCAAGTAAAGAAGTCTTGTTGGGGATACTGGAGGTGATGGAGACACGGACCTGTTTACCCTAGAGAGCAGCTGGCAACCTGTGTGCGCTGTTGAAGGGGATGGGGATGGTGACATTGGTGAAAATCCTAAGTCTGTGACACAAGATGAAAATCTGCATGGCCATGTAAAACAGCACTGAGTGGAAAGAGAAGACTAGGTGAAAGTTTCTTGTTGTTGTATTGGATACTGTGACCTTCGAAAAGTATATTATCAGCACTCTTTTTAAACAGCTTTTTTTGAAGTTTGCTAATTTAGGATTACCAGGTTCATCTTCCCTTTCTTTGATGAATGTTCAGACGTCTCCTCTTCCCCTCACATTACCAAGCTACGCTCACACAGAGACTCTCAGGGAGGGCCTTGTTTGTGTCAGTCGCTCAGTCGTGTCTGACTCTACAACCCCATGGACTGTAGCCCACCTGGCTCTGTCCATGGGATTTCCCAGGCAAGGATACTGGAGAGCGTTGCTGTTTCCTCCTCCAGGGGATCTTCCCGACACAGGGATGGAACCTGCATCTCTTGTGTCTCCTGCATTGGCAGGAGGATTCTTTACCAGCTGAACCACCAGGGAAGCCCCAGAGAGGGCCTTGGGTAGTTTTGTACAAAAGTCTATATAAATCAGATGTTTTACGGGGCTGGGGAATGGGGATCCCCAGCCTCTGACTGCTGAACACCGCTCTCCATTCTTCCTGCCGCCTAGTTTTTGTTTTTTTTTCTTTAATCATTTTATTGTTTTAGAACAGTTTTAGGTTCACAACAAAATTAAGTGGAAAGAACAGAGAGTTACCCTGTGCCTCCTGCCCCCACACTTGCACAGCCTCCTGACCTTGAGTAGCCTGTGCCGAGGGTGTGGGTGTCAGAATGGGAGGCTTGACCTTGACACAGCATAATCACCCAAAGTACATGGTGCACGTTAGTGTTCACTCTTGGCGTTGTTGTCCCTCCAGGTCTTATGAATGACAGAGCCTTTCTTTCTAATTCTGTGGTCTTATTTTCCACAACAAGGATATGCAGGGAGACAGGGTAGAGACGGGATGGGGTGGGGGTGAAATTTCCTACTGCTTTTTGTCTCCCAATGTTCCCCATTCTTCATCAGATTCATCCAAGTTTGGCTTAGTGGAAACTCATTCTAAATCTGGCAGATGGTTAAATAATATGACTAGTTTCCAGTGCTTTTAAAATGTGTGACTGTGTGTGTGTGAATTATGTATACCTTAACCTAGAAAATACTTTCTTAACAAGGTCTCCCAGAGAAAATTTGTTGCAGAAATGATTTCATGAAAATTAATTTAGTGATACTTTATTACTAGATACATATAATTCAATATAATTTCCCCTAATAAATACAAAAGTAAATAAAAACAAATTACTGTCACATAATGAAAAATACTTTAACCAAATGTTGACAGACTTATTCTCAGTTATGGATATATATTTTGAAACAATTCTAAAACTACAAGACTAAACTTTTAAGATAAAATAAATCATATTACCCCCAAAAACACCCAATAAGAATTTATTCATGGGACTCCCCTGCCAATCCAGTGGTTGGAACACCACGCTTCTGATGCAGGAGGCACGGGTTCGATCCCTGGTCTGGGAACTAAGATCCCACGTGCGGCATGGTGTGGCTGGGGTTGGGGGAGAGAGTTGCATTCATTAGGGAATGTTCAGCATTTATATACACAGTCTGTTCTGTCTACTTCACTCGGTGCCACCATTCCTGCCCTCCCTCCCTTCTTGGAATTGCTCTTCACACTGGAGGAGGAGGAGGACCTAACTGTGCTCATCCTGAGCCTGGTTCTTCTTCTGTACTGTGATTCTGGGAATGGCAATTAGGTGCATAATTGCCTGCGGTTACCCTAAACATTTTCTTCAGAGCTGCTGGTCATTCTCTAAACTTCTGCAAATGCTTTTTCCTTTTTGGAAATAGTGTATTCAAACCACATTATTCCCCTACCCACACTCTCCATTCTCTGTAACAACTTCTAGGGTGCTTGTGAAGCTTTAGAGGTGCTCCTCTCAGAAATCATACTCCTCATCAGCTAGAAACAGGCTAGGTTATTCTACAATCCTTGCTACAGGCCAGAAAGGGAGTACTGAGTAGGGAATTCTCCTAATATGAAAATGGAGGAACAGGTACAAAAAGAGATTAGGTGACTTATGAACAACCCCTGATTCTTGGTTTGCACTCTTACTTTGTGGATTTCAAGGCATCACAGGACCTGATGCTCAGAGCACAGTTTCTGTGAGATAGGCAGAGCAGACATTCTTTTACAAATGAAGACACTGAGACTCGAAGACAAGAGTCACTTGCCTAGGGTAACACAAATAGAAATTAACATCATTGGAACTGTGAACTCAGGTGCTTCCATTTCCAACCCACGCAGCCTTAGATTTCCACCTTAGGGTGCCTCTTACTAACTTGAACCCTGTGAGGAGCAGTGCAGCATCTTAACAGCCACCAATGAAAACCTGACTCAGGGAATACCTCACAGATGCTTGAAGTCTAAAGAGAAAAATACTGTTGTCTTGAAAGAAGAATCCGTGTGTCATTTTCCGTGGTGCTCTAGAAAAGTCCTAAGGCACTTGATGAATGATAACACCTATGTGAATAACCATATACTTGACGTAAGTATAAACACAAGTATAAATTATAATAGATTGAAACAAGTTACCAAACAGTATGTTGGGATTAAAAATAGTTCTGATGGGAATGTACATAATTTAAGTCTCAGAAAAGCATACTAAAGAACAATCTTGGTTAAAATATTAATTCGAAATGGATTTAAAAATCCTGATTTCCTCTAACAGATTTTCTAAATTTCTTGTTTAAAAATTTTAAAAATGGTTAGTTTTCACTTAAAAAAATTTTTTTTTCCTACTATAGAAAATTGATTTTATCCTTGAGAACCCAACATGATGAGTTTGCTTCCTTTTAAACATGATTTGAGAATTAGAAGGCCTTCACCGCGGGAGCGATCTTGCGGAAGAATTTATGACCTTGGGAATTTGTAGTTTCAAACAGGTAGCCAGGAGGGGAAGGGTAGCTAGCCGGGCAGGTCTCCAGTTTCTTGGGCATATACTCCAGAGAGTACGTGGTGATGTCGTCAAACGGAAGCGACCTCTTCAAGGGAGCGTCCGCAGGTTTGCAGCTCTCGGTGGCAATTAGTTCATGGGGCACGTAATGAGACCTAAAAGTGCTCAGGCCATCGAATTTTCCGGATGGGCTGGGGATCTGCGGCTCCTGCTTAATGAGTCCCTGACGGCAGCTTTCCCATGCTGGGAAATCTTGCTTCGTGGTGCTCTTTCCTTGGAAAGGAAAGTTATGATTTCTCCTACGAGAAGCAGGCCTGATGGGAAGCACACGCGTGGCCTGATGCGGGACATAGTCGAGGTGGCTGGTGCTCTGCAGCTGCATGGTGCCTGCAGGAGGGACATACTCCAGCGCTTTCTGTACTTGCGGTGCTGGGAGTGCCCACGCTTGAAAGCTGTCCCGGAACTCGGTGCTTCCTTCAAATGGAGCGTCCTGGGCCACTTTGGTATGTGCAGGTCTGCAGATCTTTGCCGTTTCACCGACGAGACCCTGAAAGTCGCATCGGTGAGTTGTGAGGTCCTCCAAGGGTTGGTCGGGTGGCTTGTAGCTGTCTTTTGGCCTTGCCAAATTGAATTCTGGTCGATGAGGCACATAATCAAGGCGATGACTTGTGTTACAGCTAAAGGGGATGGTAGAGCGTTCGACCGCTGGACTGGGTTTACAGCTTTGTCTAGGCTTTATCTCCCGAGGGACATAGTCATCCTGAAACGTTGTTGAATTTCCAAATCTCACAGTAGGGGGATAGTAAGTTTGTTGTGGCTTGAAGAGTTCACTTTTCTGAATGTCCCAAGCTCTATAATCATCTTAAAAATTTAAAAGAGAGAGAAAGCATTTTTAAATACTGAAGACCACCACCACCTTCTAAAAATCATGACTGATTTCTCTCATTGCCGTCCTTGCATTTCCTTTAGGTATCTCAACACCAATTAAGTAGGCACTTCCACTGATTTCCCCTCAGATTTATTCCTTTTTTCCTTCACTTCTACTTTGCTCTTCCTATCTCCCCACTTTAATACACACAACTTTCCACTTTCAGATTCTTCTGATATAACATGGGAATGGAACATCTGAGCCTGACTGTTAATTGTTTTTGAAAACCGATAAGGTTGTGTTTTGGGTGAAGACAGAATTTAGGAGATTAGGGTTGTGTTCCCAGGAACTGGTTGGGATTTTTGTTATAACATGCTGAAGTGAAGCATAAAAGCTAGGGATTAACATAAAACCAAGGGCCCTGCTGTGTGCACAAGAGTGATGTGGGTATTACTCCTTACTTTGGGGGGACTCCTCAAAGTAGAGAAAACTTCAGCTCCACTGTACCCCTGGAAGCCTACAGGACTCCCTGAGCAAATATTCAGGGTCCAGGGTAACTTGTACTATCCCAGGAGGAGCACTGGCTTCAATTTTCCTCCTTGGGAAATGGGCTTCATCTGGAGGTGAGGGGACCAGACTGAATGCTCTCTAAAGTGTGAGAGACTAAGTATGGAATTTAGAAATGAACATCAGGGCTGAACCTGGGATTTTGTGTTAAATACCTAAATTCTTCTTCTTGCAGCTCACCTAGACCATGGATGGAAAACTGAAGTGCTTATATTTCAACTGAGGTTTATTTAGGCTTTCTGTTTCTAGATGAGAAAGGGAGAAAGCTGAGAAATACTATGGAATTGACTTCACCCCAAAATACGTATCTCTAAATACCAAAAATCAATTTCTAAGAGACAGAAGATATACATGATAAAGAATTAGAGTCTAGGCTAAAGGCCATGCAGTGTTTATTGGAAAGGCAAAAGTTCAAATGCTTCTTCTCTGGATACTTCTTTTGAAGAGAAAAACTTCTCAGTCACGGGCATTTCTGCCAAAATAGCCATGTTTTTGACCAAATAATGATTACTCCCACCACCTTCAAGCTATTGATGTTTGAATGAGAATGAATAACCTAAGAGCAGGCAATCTTTTGGATAGTAGAGACCTGGTAAGAAAAGATGATCTGGGTCATGCACATTCTTGGTCTTGTGAACTTACATTTGAAAACAAATTCAGATACATGTGGGAGAAGAATGTGAAAGGTGCCATGGAGCAGAATTGGAGAGCTATGGTGGGCTGAAGACTTTGCAACAGACTGATAAGGAAACAGTGACATGGTACATAGGCAGAGAAGGCGAGACCTTGAGGGCAATCAGAGAAGATGTGTCCAGGGGAGTGAGGATGCTGTGAGAAAAGCCAGCTAGCTCATGGCGGTGGTGGGCTGGGCAAGGGGTAGTTCTCCTTCAAGCTTCCTCTGCAAGCGATAGTTTTCCAATTCCACGTCACATGAAGCTTTACCACAAACTCTCTTTTTCTTGAGTCACCATGAAGGAATCTCTGTTGTTTGCTACAAGTATAAAATTATAGCACTATTTTTCAGTAACTAAAAGGAAACCAGAGGATGTTAATGGAAGGTCTATGGTTCAATATAAACATACAGGGAGACCCTTTGTTGCCAAAATGTCTACAAAAAAGATGTTAATTTCATGAGAGAAACTAAACAGAAGAGAATATTCTCCCTTACCAAAAAAGTTTGGTTTTCAAAAAGGAAGCAAAAATTCAGAGAGACGAGGTTTGATAGCAATGTATTAATTCCAGAGATCTGCAGAAAATTGATTTGCCTCTTTTAAATATCCCTATGTTCATATACCTGGAAATTTATTATTTTCCTATAATATTTATTAATAACATTCTAGCAATACCTTTAAAACATCATGGTCTTTATTAATGTCATTGGTTCTTAGTATCTTATGACACTTATGGAAAAAAATCAAACATAATGCCGCCTACATCTAACAATGCATCTGGTCATTTGGCAACTCCAGTACTGCACTTGTTAGATAAGGGCCATTCAGTTTAGTGTGGAGCTCGATTTCTTCTAAACAGCTTTAAGCCCATGAGGTGCTTCCATGTGTTTGCTCATCATGAACATCCAGATGCAGAGCTCCAACTCCATCCTTACACAGTGAGCTGTTCTGGGTTCCTCTTTGAGGACAAAAGTCCTCAGCGGCACATGCAGTTTCTTTCTCTTGGTAGTTGGGGCTCTGTTCTCTGTGTTGTCTTATGGCACCAAGAATGTGGGATCAATTTTCATAAAGTCAGGGGGCTCCATCCTTTCTTTCTCAATCCACATATCATCAAACTTGTCTCACAGTTTTAATCCTACCTGTAAGTTGATGACTCCCAAACTTGAATCTCTACTCCAGACTTCCCTTGAAATCCAAACCAACATACCTATCTGCCTCCTAGACAATCTCTATTCAAATGTCCAAGAGGTAAATTGAAACTTAGTTTCCCCCAACTGAGTTCACCATCTTGCTCAGACTCATTTTCCCTAAATAACACAACAATAAAACACTATTTTGAATTTGGCATCTCATGTAAAGATTTCACTCAGTTAATTTTCTCTCCCTCACTCCCTTCTCTCTGTTTCAAGTCATTTTCAAATCCTGTTTATTTTACTATCTAAATTATAAGTTTTTCCATCTGAGGCAATCATGCAATGAGTAGCAACCTGATGAAATCATCAAAAATAAGAATAAGGAAATAGAAGAAAAAAATATTGTAAAGTAAGGTTCTATAGGGTTTACAGCAAGATCCTTATTTCATTCTTGATATTTGTAGTTAGTGTCTTCTTATTTTTCTCCTTGGTCATTGTGGTTAGGGTTATTCAACTTTGTTATCTTTTAACAGAATCAGCATTTTATTTCATCAATTTTCTCTACTGTTTTTCTCTTTACAGACTCATTGATTGCTGCTCTTCATGCTTCTCTCTGGAATCATTTTCCTTCAACCTAAAGAACTTCCTTTAATTACTTTTGTAGTATGTATCTGCTACTAACAGATGTTCTCCTTTTTTTTTCTTCCCTAAAAACCTCTTTATTTTACATTATTTTGAAGGATATTTTCACTACATATAAAGTTCTAGGGTTCACTGGGTTTGAAATTCTCAATTTCTTTTTCCTTTTAACATTAAAGATGTCATTCATTGTCTTCAGGCTTCTATAGTTTCTGGTGACGTTAAGTACACTTCTGACTTTTCTTTTGTAGATAATGTGTAGTTTTGCTCTTACTACTTCTAAGAACTTATCTTTACTTGGTTTTCAGAAGTTTGATGACAGTTGCCAGACATGGCTTTGCGTTTATTTTGCGGTTTGATAAGCTGCTTGAATCTGTGGCCTGAATTCCTTCACCAATTTTGGAAATTCTTTGACCATTATCTCTTCACTTTCTGATTCTTCATAGGTCTTATAAGGTTTTATTATTTGCTGGAAGTTATGCATAAGAAAATCATAGAAACTAAAATCAGTGTTACTTTCAACAGAAGACAGCTTGCTCTTCCCTCTGTTGAGCAGATAGGATGGGGGGCAGACCACCTTGATCCAATCAGGAACTGAGCGAGACTGGTGTTCAGTGACATCTTTAATTAGACAAAGTCTTCCTCTAATTACAAATTTCTTCGGACAAGACCTGTGATGTGTGTGTAGCTTTGCCTTCATTCTAGTGGGGCTTTGTCTTCCAAGCACCTGTTCCCAAGAGAGACTGTGGGACATTTCTGTGAGCTCTTTCCAGTCCAGTCTTCTAGCCCACCATGCCCCCTCAACACTTAGCAAACACCCCACAAGGGAAACCAGCCCCGCATCTGGGGTACTTATAGATTCTAATCTGTCATACCTGCCTATGTGTGAGGTTCTCCACTGATTTCCCTTCCCCCTAGAAGAGTCCCCTGCTTATGCCACCCCAATCTTCAGCCTCACCTAGACTTGACAGATGCTTCCAGAGGAGTGAACAGTTGGCCACCTCAGCTCATCTAGGAAGGACTACTCCATCTCTGTAAATTTAATTCTTTGCTTCTATTTAAAAAAAGATTTTTAAAAATTTATGTATGTTTTTAGCTGTTTCAGTGGAGGTTATGGCTTTCTGCCATCTACTATATCCTATCTGGTAGCAGAACTCAAAACATTTTAGTGGCTACTAGAAAAATGTTAAGCTCCTCAGTCTGACAACCAAAACGTCACAATCATAACCTATGTTTTTGGAATTAGACACCAATCACTCAGATCCTGAAATTCTCTGGTCCACACCATGTTCACTGAATACCCTTTTATTTTTCTGGCTTTATGACTTTTTTGCTCATCTCACCCTAGTTTTTAGGATGTCCCTCCTCTTTCCATACATCAATACTTACTAGTCTCTGATGCATTCTCAGACTAGCCTGCAGTGATATCTTTTTCAGTCTAAATTTTTGAAGCACTAATTTTTTCATAAATTTTCTAGTGAATCATTCCCCCCTCCTTGTGATATTTCATTTACTTCTTGTATGACTATTTAATTTTTCATGCTATGTTGCTCTTTTTTTCCTCAACTGTAAAGTTTCTAAATGTCAACAACCCTGCTTCATTCAGATCTCTATTCCTTGTAGAGAATACTTACACAGAAGAGTAATCCCTAAAAAGTATTTATCAAATCAAATACTGACCTATTTTCTTTATGTGCACTTTAGTCTGAATAAGTTTCTAAACCAAGGTTGCTGGGGGCAGATAGATTTCTGTCTAAGAGTCACCAGTTCCATAGAGCCACATCTCCAGAATCTAGATGACGCCCTTCTCACCATCTTGTAGTTTTTGTTTTTAATCATATCCCATTTCCATCTGCCCTCTGTTCTCTAACTGTTAGGTTATAGTGAGAGGCTCTTCCCATTGTGATTCCTCTTCAGCTACAGATCTGTCCTTATGGAGGGATCTACAGAGCCTGTAGTGTGGTCATCACACAGGATGGTAACATGTCCCCTTGGCCCATAGGTTTTCTTGTCTCATGCTCTCAACCCGGAAATACAAGGATAACTTTTCCTCACTAGGAAAGATCAGGAGAGAGGAGGCCAGAAGGAACCCAGGAATCCTCAACATTGGATTATGGGAATAGAAGTACATGAATCTATAGGAAGCCCAGGTAATGAGACGCCAGAACTAGTATTGGATGTTTGAGTGTGTGTGCGTGTGCATATGTTACATGCAAATAGTCAAGGCATCAAGGATTATTAATATTATTGTATTTTAAGTGAACTTTATGGAGAAAAAAAGAAGAAAATCTTACTATGGTTGTTTAAAAGACCCAGTACAAACATTTCACCAGTTTTATGTCAAATTATTACATAATAATCTCCTATGCATACCAATTAATATATATCTTAGCAATTACTATATGCTGTATTAGATTATAAAAATATATTTGTTCACTGTATGTGAAAATCTTTGTGAAAGTTGCTCAGTCGTGTCCGACTCTTTGCGACCCTATAGTCCATGGAATTCTCTAGGCCAGAATACTGGAGTGAGTAGCCTTTCTCTTCTCCAGGGGATCTTTCCAAAACAGGTCTCCCACATTGCAGGTGGATTCTTTACCAGCTGAAGGACAAGGGAAACCCAAGAATACCAGAGTGGGTAGCCTATCCCTTCTCCAGCAGATCTTCCTGACCCAGGAATTGAACTGGGGTCTCCTGCATTGCAGGCGGATTCTTTACCAACTGAGCTATCAGGGAAGCCCTGATATGTTCCTGTATGTGTTGTCTTAAAAATTTGTTCTTTGTATGGTGTCTTATATGCTCACAGCTTAAAAACAAAAACAAAAACAAAGAACATTGTTTGTGATGTCCTACTGAGCTGACGTAGATCAAAATATACTAATTCTATATACTTTGGAATGTTGTTTGGTCATTCAGTCTTAAAAAGAGTGGCTCTTTTGTGACCCATGGACTGTAGCCCACCAAGCTCCTCTGTCCATGGGATTTCCCAGGCAAGAATACTGGAGTGGGTTGTCATTTCCTTTTCCAGGGAACATACACTTTACATACCCATTAAACTGCTAAGAGTGGTGTTTAAAGAATAAGTGTGTATTCAGTTATTATCTATTTAAAATATAAATCATTACTGTTAATGTGGATGGCATCACTTTTATAAAAAGGTTTCATATTAGGACATAGCCATTCAGTTATATCACATACGAGTGAAAAGACTGTAAGCCTAAATATGCAATTACATTATTAACAAAAAATATAGAAATAGTATGAACCAACCAGATAGCCTATTTTTGGAAAATAAAGAACTGCTTAGTTCTATTTCCAGTTTTTTAAGGAATCTCCACACTGTTCTCCATAGTGGCTGTACTAGTTTGCATTCCCACCAACAGTGTAAGAGGGTTCCCTTTTCTCCACACCCTCTCCAGCATTTATTATTTGTAGACTTTTGGATGGCAGCCATTCTGACTGGTGTGAAATGGTACCTCATAGTGGTCTTGATTTGCATTTCTCTGATAATGAGTGATGTTGAGCATCTTTTCATGTGTTTGTTAGCCATCTGTATGTCTTCTTTGGAGAAATGTCTATTTAGTTCTTTGGCCCATTTTTTGATTGGGTCATTTATTTTTCTGGAGTTGAGCTGTAGGAGTTGCTTGTATATTTTTGAGATTAGTTGTTTGTCAGTTGCTTCATTTCCTATTATTTTCTCCCATTCTGAAGGCTGTCTTTTCACCTTGCTAATAGTTTCCTTTGATGTGCAGAAGCTTTTAAGGTTAATTAGGTCCCATTTGTTTATTTTTGCTTTTATTTCCGATATTCTGGGAGGTGGGTCATAGAGGATCCTGCTGTGATGTATGTCAGAGAGTGTTTTGCCTATGTTCTCCTCTAGGAGTTTTATAGTTTCTGGTCTTATGTTTAGATCTTTAATCCATTTTGAGTTTATTTTTGTGTATGGTGTTAGAAAGTGTTCTAGTTTCATTCTTTTACAAGTGGTTGACCAGATTTCCCAGCACCACTTGTTAAAGAGATTGTCTTTAATCCATTGTATATTCTTGCCTCCTTTGTCAAAGATAAGGTGTCCATATGTGCGTGGATTTATCTCTGGGCTTTCTATTTTGTTCCATTGATCTATATTTCTGTCTTTGTGCCAGTACCATACTGTCTTGATAACTGTGGCTTTGTAGTAGAGCCTGAAGTCAGGTAGGTTGATTCCTCCAGTTCCATTCTTCTTTCTCAAGATCGCTTTGGCTATTCGAGGTTTTTGTATTTCCATACAAATTGTGAAATTATTTGTTCTAGCTCTGAAGAAGAATAGCCGTTGGTAGCTTGATAGGGATTGCATTGAATCTATAAATTGCTTTGGGTAGTATACTCATTTTCACTATATTGATTCTTCCAATCCATGAACATGGTATATTTCTCCATCTATTAGTGTCCTCTTTGATTTCTTTCACCAGTGTTTTATAGTTTTCTATATATAGGTCTTTAGTTTCTTTAGGTAGATATATTCCTAAGTATTTTATTCTTTCCGTTGCAATGGTGAATGGAATTGTTTCCTTAATTTCTCTTTCTGTTTTCTCATTATTAGTGTATAGGAATGCAAGGGATTTCTGTGTGTTGATTTTATATCCTGCAACTTTACTATAGTCATTGATTAGTTCTAGTAATTTTCTGGTGGAGTCTTTAGGGTTTTCTATGTAGAGGATCATGTCATCTGCAAATAGAGTTTTACTTCTTCTTTTCCAATTTGGATTCCTTTTATTTCTTTTTCTGCTCTGATTGCTGTGGCCAAAACTTCCAAAACTATGTTGAATAGTAATGGTGAAAGTGGGCACCCTTGTCTTGTTCCTGACTTTAGAGGAAATGCTTTCAATTTTTCACCATTGAGGATGTTTGCTGTGGGTTTGTCATATATAGCTTTTATTATGTTGAGGTATGTTCCTTCTATTCCTGCTTTCTGGAGAGTTTTTATCATAAATGGGTGTTGAATTTTGTCAAAGGCTTTCTCTGCATCTATTGAGATAATCATATGGTTTTTATTTTTCAATTTGTTAATGTGGTGTATTACATTGATTGATTTGCGGATATTGAAGAATCCTTGCATCCCTGGGATAAAGCCCACTTGGTCATGGTGTTTGATCTTTTTAATGTGTTGTTAGATTCTGATTGCTAGAAGTTTGTTAAGGATTTTTGCATCTATGTTCATCAGTGATATTGGCCTGTAGTTTTCTTTTTTTGTGGGATCTTTGTCAGGTTTTGGTATTAGGGTGATGGTGGCCTCATAGAATGAGTTTGGAAGTTTACCTTCTTCTGCAATTTTCTGGAAGAGTTTGAGCAGGATAGGTGTTAGCTCTTCTCTAAATTTTTGGAGAACTGCCTTATGATCCAGCAATCCCACTGCTGGGCATACATACTGAGGAAACCAGAAGGGAAAGAGACACATGTACCCCAATGTTCATCGCAGCACTGTTTATAATAGCCAGGACATGGAAGCAACCTAGATGTCCATCAGCAGATGAATGGATAAGAAAGCTGTGGTACATATACACAATGGAGTATTACTCAGCCATTAAAAAGAATTCATTTGAATCAGTTCTAATGAGGTGGATGAAACTGGAGCCTATTATACAGAGTGAAGTAAGCCAGAAGGAAAAACACCAATACAGTATACTAACACATATATATGGAATTTAGAAAGATGATAACAATAACCCTGTGTACGAGACAGCAAAAGAGACACTGATGTATGGAACAGTCTTATGGACTCTGTGGGAGAGGGAGAGGGTGGGAAGATTTGGGAGAATGGCATTGAAACATGTAAAATATCATGTATGAAACGAGATGCCAGTCCAGGTTCAATGCACGATACTGGATGCTTGGGGCTAGTGCACAGGGATGACCCAGAGGGATGGTATGGGGAGGGAGGAGGGAGGAGGGTTCAGGATGGGGAGCACATGTATACCTGTGATGGATTCATTTTGATATTTGGCAAAACTAATACAATTATGTAAAGTTTAAAAATAAAATAAAATTAAAAAAAAAACACTTTATAAAATTAAAAAAAAAAAAAATTCTATCTGAAAAAAAAAAAAAAGAACTGCTCAAAGCAACAGTGTTGTAAGACCAGATTGATTTTTGGGAAGAAACTGGTCACACATCTTCCAGCTCCTTTCTCCCTGCAGTTGGTTGCCAGGAGGCAGAAGGTATTCCATGCTGGAAGACCTAGAGGAGCAGGTGGCCTATGGGGAGCCAACATTGTCTCACTGGGTGAACACACCTGTTTTATTCTGAAGTTCAGTATCAGGGACCATCTGCTAATAGAGGTAAGTGTCATCCTCTATCCCAGCCTTTATCAGTATAAAAGGCAATATTTTGGTTCTCTCCCTGCTAACTCTTTTGGTTGGTTCAGAACTTGAATGGTGAAGAGGGTTGTTATTTATCTGACTTTCTCAAAGGCTGCAGTATGCTCCGTAGTTCCATACTGGGAGGAAAGGAGAAGTACCAACTCAAAATGGCATAATGTGACAAATAGGACATAGTGTTTGTTCAGTAGTATCCTTTGTTTTCATGGTTTGAGATAAAGAAAACTAAATGGCTGGATTTAGACAGGAACCCAGGTCTCTTAACTCTCAACCAAGCAAATGGTGTTTTTTCCTCAGTATACAATATTATTTTGACAAAAGAGAAAGTTTTCTCCTAAGCCTTAGAGATTTAAGTTTGGCAATCTGCCAGAATTGCGATTTGCTGTTGGATGTCAAAGCTGAAGGTTAAGTTTTTGTTTTTTGGCGTTTTAATTTTGGAAATGGCAAGTTACCTTTATAGGTTGGGACAGTGTCCAGCTTTCCTTTTTTAACTTGTTGTCTCTCTGGAGGCCGAATTATCACCACAGGCTGCACTTTGTAAGAATTAAAATCCCGTTTGTAGGTGGTGCCAAGATCAATCACCCCCTGTTTTGGTTTATATTCTTCTGGTGCATGGCGAGGCTGTTTGTCTATTTCATAAGGACGATAATCTGACCTGAAATATATAAGTTTGAAACATAGCCTCACAGGTTCTGTTGTTTTTAACTCTTTCAATTTAGTATTAAAGTTTTCAATACTTTCACTAGAAAAGTCTAGAAGATATTAAAATGGTGATGGTTGGTAAACTCCTTGAAAGAGATTATTGAATTCCTTTATGTCCTACCCAGTGACTAAATATCTTAAGAAAAATAAATATTAAAAAAAAAATTCCCAGTTTTCCAAACATCTTTACAATGAATCATTGGTTAACTGGATCTTACAGAAATAAAATAAAATCTTCCAAGAATTGAATTTTTGGTCTAATCTGGAAGGAAATCACAGGTTAAAGGTTTAAATGAATCTGAAAAAAATTTAACTATATCCCCTGGGTCCACTTTGTCAAAACCCTTATTCATCCTATTAAAGACTCTAATGAACTGTTTGGGTGTGCTGTCTTTTTGTTGAGTCATGCTGTCTTCCCGCTCATCATTAAATAATCAGTTAAAGGAGTCAAGTACATCTGACTCTGGCCTTTAGACATCAGTCATATTCATAGCATGGATGTAAGTCTTACTTAACTTCTGATCCCCCAGCAGCTCTTGCCAGGGATGGAGGTCATAGGGTACCCTGGCCACCCTGGGCATTTGATAAACATTGTTATTGCAGACACTGAGGCTGTCTGTTGAATTGGAGAAGACCACAGACTTGGAATGTTAAGACCAGCTGGGCCCAAATCCTGGCTCTGTCATTCGCTACATGTATTATATTGGATAACTTCACCTGTCTGTTCCAGTTTCCTTATATATAAAACAGAACCATAATGTCATCTACCTCATACAGGGTTCTTTTAAGGACTGACACATATATGCATGTACAGCATACACATGACTGTTTTGTGCACATAAAGAATGATTATTTTGATTACTACTACTATTACTAAAAGTCTTCCAAATTGCTTTCTTTTCTTTGGCATTGACCTCCTATTGACGTTTCTATTGGCATTTCTTTTCTATTGGCTGTGGTCACTTATTTTATGATTTATTCAAACCATTTTTTTACTAATCAGTATTTTCTGTATGCGGTCATAACCTCCCCAAAACAAAACTCACTGAATCCCTTCTCTGTTCACAATGTAACTTCTTAGACTTGTCAACTCACCCCTGTCAATCCACTTCAACCCACCTCCTTGACCCACTTCAACCTGGTTTTTCAGCACAGCCCTCTAGTACAGTTTCAAGGTCCACAGTGACTTCCATATAGTGAAATGCATCAGACAGTCTTAGTCCTCATCTTACCAGAGCTCTCCAGTAGTAACTTTCATTATTGACCATTCTTTCTATTTCTGGAAATCTCTTTCTCCCTGTCTTCCTCACTATTTCTTCCCAGTCTCCTATGTCGCTTCACCCTCCTAGACTCAGTCATGAAGTGCTAGAGTTCCTCAGCACTTCGTTCTGCACACTCTCCTCTGCTCATCGCGTGTTCCCTCCTGAGCACAGCTCCTCCACCCCCACAGCTGCCATCACTAACTAGATGGAAATGCCTCTCAAACTTACATCTCTGCTTAGACCACTTCTCTTAGATCCAGACCAGTTTTCACAAGGCCTCTCAGATAGTCAACGGCATCTCAAAATGTACTATACCCCTAATCAAAATATTTCTCCCCAACAAATCTGGCCCCATTTGCTTGTTCCTTATCTTAGTGAATGGCACCACCACTTCTTCAGCTGCACAGTCAGGAACCTAGACTGACCCTTCATGCCTCACAGGACTGAATCCGTCGTCTTGTATGTCTCCTGCAATGGCAGGCAGGTTCCTTTATCACTGGCACCACCTGGGAAGCCCCTTCATGCCTCACCTTCCTCTTAGTTTATCACCACCTCCTATCAGCTTTTTCTCCTAAATCTCTCTTAAATCTAACTGATTTTCTCTGTCTCATCCACCACCCTGATATTCAAAGCTTTTGTAATAGCTCATCCACATCAGTTCAGTAGCTTCCTAAACTCACTCACTAGTTCTCTCTCCAATCTTTTCATACCCCCTGCAACACACACACACCCCAAAAAGAAAGCCTCAGTGGCTTCTTACTGCTCTAAGGCTACAGGAGAAACAGCATGGCCCCTTCCAGTAGCTCCAACTCACCTCGTGCTTCCTCTGCCCCTGCTGGCCTTATCCTTCCTGCTTCATGCTGCTCTCTGCCTGGAAAGCACTTTCTTACATTCTTAATCCAGTTAAGTGCTTCACAGCCTTCAGATTTTAGATCATTCTTCTCATTTCCCTGATAAAGTCAAGCCTCTTATTCTGGCTCTCAAGTTACCTGGTGCCTACCCTTCCTAGATTTGATCACTGTTGCAATTTTATACTCATTCTGAATGATGTTTTTGACTGCCATCTCCACTAGACTGCAGTGTCTGTAAGCACAGAGATCAGGACTGTTTCCGCTCATCACGTATCCCAGGCACCAAGCATAGCACCTGACACTTAACAAAGGCTTGAGAAATACTATTTAGAAGATGAACAACAGTGGACATCACATACCTCTGCTTCTCAAGATATCTGAGTTGTTCTTTGCCCTTCCCAAATACCAGCTAGAGAGGAACAGGCTAAAATGCAATCAGGAAGTGGAAGAATCAGGGAGAGGACAGAGGAAGCTTAGAAGTCTTAATTTCTCTAGTTAGATTAGTTATATGTTAGAAAGTGTACCTCCAAACCCAAAGCAACTTTCTATGGAGACGTAGTGAAGGGTAAATGCACTCTTACTCATCTGATATATCCTAAAACACTGGACATGTCTGGACTCAGACTTTCAGGGCAGCCTTCCTGTCAACTCTGGCAGTCATTGATTGTGCTAAAACTGTAATCCTCTAAAGGACCAAAAGTCCTGAAAAAGTCCAGACATCTGCTCTTTACAGTCTCTTCCTACAGTACAGAAAAGT
Organism: Bos mutus; assembly: GCF_027580195.1. Classification (NCBI taxonomy): domain Eukaryota; kingdom Metazoa; phylum Chordata; class Mammalia; order Artiodactyla; family Bovidae; genus Bos; species Bos mutus. Next base: position 22,823,467 of record NC_091637.1, read on the forward strand.
ATAGAACAGAATGACACATTAGTTTTTAATTGTGCAGATGAATCAGCTGCTGTCTGCTGCCTAGTCAACACTGTCAACACGAGGGAGTCAAGCAAGAGTCCAAATCCCTTGAATGAGGTCCTTGGAAATACTTCTGTTCTTAGTTGCTAAGTTGTGCCCAACTTTTATGCGACCCATGAACTGCGGCCTGTCAGGCTCCTCTGTCCATGGGATTTCCCAGGCAAGAATACTGGATTGGGTTGCCATTTCCTTCTCCAGGGGATCTTCCCAACCCAGGGATCGAACCCGAGTCTCCTGCAGGCAGATTCTTTACCATCTGAGCCACAATACTGCTAATTCCCTAGTCAAAATACAAAGAAAAGATCTAGTGTTTTACTAAGTGGAAAGATGATTTAAGAAATGGAAGGTTTCGTTTTGTTGGTATATTTGAATCTGTATTTAGTTTTATTTTTACTATTAAGGCTACTTGAACAAGGCAATGGAGAAAACCCAGAATTGAAAAGCATTGACTTTTTAAAAGAAACATGTGGCAGGTTAAACTTTCTTCATTTTTTAGAGTTGGTTACATGCGAAATCTTTATTCAACAAATATGAATATTGTGAACTTTATTTCAAATCTCCATTATGAATCACTAAGGCATCAAGGAAGAAAGGAGTAGAGGTGGAGAAAAAAGGAGTAGCTTTTCCCCTTGGCTCTATCTCAGCCAGCTGCTTAGTTCCTCATCTCACTGACTATGATCTGGGATTGTCTTGTTTGTCTGATTTTTTGGGGGGGCCGTTTATAGTCACAAGACTATAAACAGTGGTAGGGAAGCCTTTCTTTCCATTCCACATCAGACCCAGTGGACAGTCCAGGACCTGCCCACTGCATTGAGTCTGTAGCAACAGAATCACCAGTGATGCTGGTTAAAAATGCATATTCCTGGAATCCACTCCATTAGCTACTGACTGTTTTAGGTGGTGGTCTGGAACCTATAACTATAACCTTTCTTGATGATTCCAAATCACACAAAAGTCTGAGGACTATGGAAGATCTTCACATTTCTGGAAGAGCCACACACCTACAGAGGAAACCACAAGAGTTGCCTGAAATGTTAAAAGGTATAAGTATTGGACTAAAAGTTTGAAGGTCTCCACCTTTGCCATGTAAGTAAAATGATCTTTCTTTGAAATGAAAATGGATAATACTAAAAGTTAACATTGTTCGAGAGCATTTTAAAAATCCTAAATTATAGAAATCTGATGTACGAGTTCTTTGAAAGCAAGAACCTATGTTTATTGATATTTTTTAACGCCTTAGATTGTGCCTTGAATATAGTGTGCACATTAACAGAATAAAGAAAAGAACTGAATTGACAGAGATACAAAGAGCTCAAAAGTGCAGAGCCAAGTGAAAAGTTGAGGCTTAAAAGAACTCTTCTGTCTTTCACACACTGAATAAATATTGAGCACCTACTATGAGCTAGTAGGCATGTAATAGGTTTCTGGAAATAGAATGCTGAGAGAAGAAGACACACAGTTCCTGCTTTCACTGAGACTAATCTAATGATAAATAACAGGCAGATACTTTCAGAACTTATATAGGGGACTTTTACCTCACCAAAAACTGGGTGTCAGAGAAGGCTTTTCAGATTAATGATTGAGTTGAGATCCATAGGTTGAACCAACATAAACTAGGATAAGATGCAGGAAGAATTTCAGGCAGGTAAAATAATATCTTGGAAGGCTATGTGACAAGGGAAATTTACTATATTCAAGAAATGAAAAATGTCCTATGGGATATAACCAGAAGAGTGCAAAGGGCATTACATTGAAAATAAATCAGAGAAGAAAGTGGGGACTAAGCAATGAAGGGATTTGATCATATATTAAATATAATGGGAAAATACAAGAGCAGTTTTAGCGGGGAGGTGATAGGATTGGATCTGCATTTTAAAAAGGTCATCTTGCTCAACATCACTAATTATTGGAGAAACTCAAATCAAAACTACAATGAGGTACCACTTCACATTAGTCAGAATGGTCATCATTTAAAAGTCTGTAAATAACAAATGCTGGAGAGGATGTGGAGAAAAGGGAACTCTCCTCTACTGTTAGTAGGGATGTAAGTTGGTACAGCCACTATGGAAAATAGTATGGAGGTTTCTCAAAAAACTAAAAATAGAACTACCATATTATTCAGCAGTCCCTCTCCCAGGCATATATCCAACAAAACTTTAATTCAAAAAGATACATGCACCATCCCTTATGTTCACAGAAGCACTATTCACAACAGCCAAGACATGGAAACATGTCCAGTGGCAGATGAACAGATAAAGGTGATGTGGTACATGTATACAATGGAATGCTACTCAGCCATCAAAAGGAATGAAATAATGTCATTTGCAGCAACATGAGTGCAACTAAAGATTATCATAAGTAAGTGAAGTAAGTCAGAAAGAAAAAGACAAGTACCATATAACTTGTATGTGGAACCTAAAATATGGCAAAAATGAACCTATCTATAAAACAAAAACAGACTCACAGACAGAGTACAGACTGGTGGTTGCCAAGGGCGTGGGGGAGGGGAAACTGGGAGTTTCGGATTAGCAGGTTGTAACCTATTACATTAATCTATTGGATGGATAAACAACAAGGTCCTACTGTATAGCACAGGGAGTATATTCAATATCCTGTGACGGAAAAGAATGTTAAAAAAGCAATGTCTGTAAGTGTATAACCAAGTCACTTTGCTGTACAGCAGAGATTGGGACAACATTGTAAATCAACTATACTTCAGTGAAAAATAAAATTAAAAAAAGAAAGAGGTCATCTTGGTCACCTAAAGTTAGAAAACAGGTCACAGATGCAAAAGCTGGAGTAGATACAAACATAACTCTTAGGAAGTTATTGCATTCTGGTCACACTGGAAAGCAGACAAACACAGAGATTTTAGGAGGTTAAAAAAGAAATCAACAGAACTTTTTATGTTTCCCTTCTACATTCTCATTTTTGTCATTCTAGCTTAGTTGTCATCTTTCTGGTTTTCTCAAGTTGTGACTCAACCAGTTTCTTGCTTTTTAGATTGGTTCAACTTAAATCAACTAAATAGTTTAAAGAGTTCAACTAAATAAAGAAAACTTTATTAAAACCAGGAGAGTGGTGAAAAAATAAGTAAAGCAAATTGTTTCTTGATATTTACTTAAATGTTGTTATTCCTTCCATCTTGCCACGATATGCTCGAAATTCTTCCTTGGGCTTCAGACTCTGAGGTGGAAGAACACTGCCGTATGAAGGATATTTTTCCAAATATTCAGTTGTGGCACAAGACTCGCCAGAATTTTCATAAATCCTTGTGGTTCCATGTGGGCAATGATGTCGCCTATGCAAACATAAAAAACTCATCACAGTTTAACTCACATGAGCAATTGTATGTGCACACTGCAGAGGTAAATATGATAGATGGCAGTTTTGACTGATAAAGTGAAAGAAATAGACATTTGGAAATTTTTAGTTACATAGTATGAAAAATAAATAAATAAATAAAATAGCAAGATGAAAAAGTAACAGACACAGGTCAAAACTTCCCAAAGGGGCCCAACAATCTTGATCCTGATAGACAGAGACAGTGTATTAAAACATCAATGAGTTTGTTCTCTTAGAAGAGCAGGGATCTTTGCCCCACTCTATCACAGTAGTATATTCAAAAGTAGAGACATTACTTTGCCAACAAAGATTCGTCTAGTCAAAGCTATGGTTTCTCCTGTGGTCATGTATGGATGTGAGAGTTGGACTGTGAAGAAGGCTGAGCGCCGAAGAATTGATGCTTTTGAACTGTGGTGTTGGAGAAGACTCTTGAGAGTCCCTTAGACTGCAAGGAGATCCAACCAGTCCATTGTGAAGGAGATCAGCCCTGGGATTTCTTTGGAAGGACTGATGCTAAAACTGAAACTCCAGTACTTTGGCTACCTCATGTGAAGAGTTGACTCATTGGAAAAGACTCTGATGCTGGGAGGGATTGACGGTGGGAGGAGAAGGGGACGACATAGGATGAGATGGCTGGCTGGCATCACTGACTCGATGGATGTGAGTCTGAGTGAACTCCAGGAGTTGGTGATGGACAGGGAGGCCTGGCGCGCTGCGATTCATGGGGTTGCAAAGAGTCGGACACGACTGAGCGACTGATCTGATCACAGTTGCAGGTGGTGGCCAGATCTCAAGAATTGGTTAAGTGAACCTTTCAATAGTGGCTCCCAGCTTTGCCAAGATTCTTATACCTCAAACATACAATTGAAAGTAGGAGTGGCACCACTGCTGAGGGGATTCTTAGAACTTCAGCAAGAGACATGTCAGTGGGAAGCATTACCAATGTTTAAAGCTCAGAAAAGATTCCTCTTGCTTTGGCAATGCCTCAGTTCTCTGGATCATTTAACTGCCTGAAGAAAAGGGAGCCTCCAACATCATGAAGACTGAAAATTCCTGAACGCTGGATGGGAAAGGAAGTTGGGTTGGATAGAAATGAAAGATTAGAAATAATAATTAATTTTCGTGCACTTCAGCGTTTTCAAATATGAATCAAATCCTCAAATGTTGATTTATCTTTTAATCCACATTGGATTATTAATTATAAACATTTACCATGAAACTAAGGGGAAAACTGCTTTCATCAACAGTCTAAGTGTCTTTCCTTTGGAGGAGATTACAATACCACAGGGCTGACATATTCATAATATTCATTGAGCAAACAGTGATCTAATCCCTGGGTCAACAAGAAAGTTGAGGAGGAGAAGACTATTTCTTAGGTGATGGGAGGTTGTCAGGCAGGACTCACTGACCAATTCTAGGTTTCAGGAAATCAGATTCCAAAGGAGCGCAGGCTGGATGGGCTTGGGAAAGAAAATATCGGTCAGGCAGGGGTGGGGAAAAAAAGCAAGGGATAAAAGAAAGCGTAACATGGGTCGAAAACTCATCGACTTGCACTCCGTTCTATTCTTCTGTTTCCTTTCATTAATTTTTAATATAGTGTGGGGCATACACTCTCCCAGTCGAATCAGATCTCCCCCACTTACCAGCTTGACCTCCGCTGCTGCACAGGCATATAAATCCCCACGCTGGATGGCACTGGAGTTTGCGCCCCTGGATAGGAGCCCATGGAGAAGGCAATGGCACCTTACTCCGGTACTCTTGCCTGGAAAATCCCATGGACGGAGGAGCCTGGTAGGCTCCAGTCCATGGGGTCGCTAAGAGTCGGGCACGACTGAGCGACTTCACTTTCACTTTCACGCTTTGGAGAAGGAAATGGTAACCCACTCCAGTATTCTTGCCTGGAGAATCCCAGGGACAGAGGAGCCTAGTATGCTGCCGTCTATGGGGTCGCACAGAGTCGGACACGACTGAAGCTACTTAGCAGCAGCATAGGAGCCCACAAATGCGTGCGTGCGTGCAAAGTCGTTTCAATCGTGTTTGCGACCCTGTGGACTGTAGCCCGCCAGGCTCCTCTGTCCGTGGGATTCTCCAGGCAAGAATACTGGAGTAGGTTGCTGTGCCCTCCTCCAGGAGATCTTCATAAACTAGGGATGGAACCTTGTCTCCTGGGTCTCCTGCGTTGGCAGGCGGGTTCTTTATCAAGTACCAGGAGCCCACAAAGCAGAACTGCTTAACCCGAGATAGCTGGCGGGGTGTGCGGCCAGCATTCGGGGACCCGGGAGTAAGTGAGGACGTCGCTGCGCCCGGGTACCCGCACCCCCGCGGGGCGGCCACTCTGAGGGCTTCGTCCCCGCAGCGGCCCTAGCTCACTTCCGAGCCCGGCCGCCGCCACGCCGGCCGTTCCTTACCCGCAAGTACAAATCTGACACAGACACCAGGTCTTCATGCTCCCGGTTCCTCAGCTCCTCCAAACTCTCAGCTTCCGCCGTTCCACCGCGCCCTCCGTAGTCAAGGCAACCGCAGGAGCCCTGGAGACCGACGCGGCGCCGGCTTCCGGCGGCGACAGAGACGCGCGCGGGTCAAAGGTCGTGCGTCGCTAGCCCCGCCCTCGGCGCGCGGGCCTTCGGGAGATAGCTAGTTGTGGGTGCCTGCGAGGTGCGTGGTGTAGTCTGCGTCGGGGTCCGAGCGGGACTGGTTGGGCGGCGGGAGCCGGTGAGTGCGGGCCCGCAGGGCGCTGGGCTTCCTCCTCTGGCAGCTCCAGGTGGTGGGGGGACCCGGGGCGCCGCGGCGGCGGAGCGAGGCCGGGGGCGAACCCGGTCTGGGAGCGGCTGCCGTTCGAGCTTAAGTGTCCGCTCGCGCCCGACTGCTTTTCAGTGTGGACCCGGAGTCCTCAAAGAAGAAGGGAGTGATGAAGAAGGGAAGGTGGAGATGAGGGTTTATTTTTTCTTTTCCCCAATGTGGGAAGGAATGAAAGACATTCATTGCACCTGCTCAGCAAATAAGCACGTGACCCAAAACTTTATTCGGGCTCCATAGCAGTCATCAAGCTGAATGTTTCCCCTCCAGTGAAAGCAAGCGGAGTGATAGGAGGAGGGACTTGGAAAAAGATCGAGGAGCGGAAGGAGAGATATCAGCATCTTCTCTCCTGCCTACGACCCTTGCGATACGTCATCACTGACCTGGAGAAATTCACCCCCGTACAGAGTACAGGGCAGAGTTCCTGGTGTCACTGGGCACCCAGCCCTAAGGAGCTCTGATTCATCGCAGATCCGGAACGATGAGTAAAATCCACAGTCGTAGTACAGTAGTTGCTGAAGTGCTCAAATTGGACTTAGGTCTGGGTGTGTATCTGCCTTTAATAACGGTTTTTACTTGAAGGAACTTGAGAAATCTTGTCAGTTCCCAGTATTAAAAGCCCTTATTTATTGTCCCGATCTTTAGTCATTTGTAATACGTCTTTAATTTTTAGTCACAGGAAGTAAGTGACCATGGTGCTCAATAGTTTGGATAAGATGATTCAACTCCAGAAGAACACTGCTAACATTCGGAATATCTGCGTTTTGGCTCACGTAGACCATGGTAAGAGCCCTTTCTAAATAGCTTGTTTTCAGTAATTAAGGGGGTGTGTCTCCACACGTGTCATTGGAGTGATGCTAAGTTGAAAGTCTTATTTCTTTTAAAAGTTTGATGTGGTAGAACACAGCCAACTAGGGATTGGTGTTCTTCTAGATAGTTGGTTTTTAAATGAGAAGTTGAGTTTTTGTTAAACTATCAAGTATTTTTGAAATGGCTTTCTAATATAACAAGTCTGTAGTCTTAACATAATATTCTCAGAACCTGTGTTCTAAGTTCAAGGTACTTTGCCCTCTATGTCAAATGGTAGAAATTTATGAACAGGGCGCCCTCTCAGCTGTAGAGGTGATTTGGGGGTTGAGGCAACACAAAGTGAGACATGCAAAAAGTAGATAATAAGGATAGAGAGAGCTGGAGAGTCAGGAAGCTAGGAATGCATTAAGAAAAGGCTTTATAGCATAATTAGTATTAGAGATGAACCCTGAAGGGTGATTCAAGATGGCAGATGGGGACACTCATTTCAAATGGGAATAGTGTCAGAAGGGGAGAAAGAAATGTATGTGACCAGAGGCTGGGACACAAGAGGGCAAGGTGGGCTGATCCATGGTGCTTAGCTCCCGACAAACATTGCTTTCATGCCACAGCATCGCCTCCTGCTAAGCCTGCTCTTGGTTTCAAACTGCTTTTTGTTCACCCAGTCACAGCAAGGTGATGAGAGGTGGGAGTGTGAAATAAAACCTATATCAGATCAGATCAGTCGCTCAATCGTGTCCAACTGTTTTCGACCCCATGAATTGCAGCACGCCAGACCTCCCTGTCCATCACCAACTCCCGGAGTTCACTCAGACTCACGTCCATCGAGTCAGTGATGCCAGCCAGCCATCTCATCCTCTGTCGTCCCCTTCTCCTCTTGCCCCCAATCCCTCCCAGCATCAGAGTCTTTTCCAATGAGTCAACTCTTCACATGAGGTGGCCAAAGTACTGGAGTTTCAGCTTTAGTATCATTCCTTCCAAAGAAATCCCAGGGCTGATCTCCTTCAGAATGGACTGGTTGGATCTCCTTGCAGTCCAAGGGACTCTCAAGAGTCTTCTCCAACACCACAGTTCAAAAGCATCAATTCTTTGGCGCTCAGCCTTCTTCACAGTCCAACTCTCACATCCATACATGACCACAGGAAAAACCAGAGCCTTGACTAGACGAACCTATATACCATCCTGAAAGTGAGGGAGGAGGAGATAAAAGCGAAGAGATAGGCTATGCTGTATCTTGAAGACCCCTTCCTGCCAGCGAGGCACTAGGATAAGGGTTGTTGTTTAGTTGCTCAGTCGTATCTGACGTTGCAACCCCTGGACTATAGCCCACCAGGCTCCTCTGTTCTTGGGATTCTCCAGGCAGTAATACTGAAGTGGATTGCCATTTCCTTCTCCAGAGGATCTTCCCCACCCCCCAGGGATTGAACTCACATCTTGCATTGGCAGGTAGAGTCTTTACCACTGAACCACCAGGGAAGCCCCTGTGTAAAGTATGCCTCAATAAAAAAAAGTTATTGGACAGCTTTTAAAGTTGGAGATACAGATTATAGCACTGTGGAGTGCTAGAATCTTTGCCCTTCCAGACAGTGCACTGTTCAAAAGTCTAGTTAAAATGCTCATTGTGTCTTCTTTCACTTACTGTAGGTAAATAGGAAATACTTGGTAAAGCAGTTCTTATGGTTAAACGTTAAATATGTAGATGCACTCTACCTACCCTGCCCTTTAAGAAAAGTCTATTTAAATTAATATTGTTACTTTAACAGGAAAAACTACTCTGGCTGACTGTCTTATATCTAGCAATGGAATCATCTCCAGCCGCCTGGCAGGCAAGGTATGTTATTATATTTGATATATACATGCATTTCAGTAAATATTAGCAAATCTACAATGCGATGAAGCATTTGTTGTGTTCATAAAGACCTCAAAAGTATTGAGCATAGTTCATGCATCTAAGAGACTGGCAGTCCATTTAGCAAGATAAAATAGATTGTTGAGAAAAAATTATTTTTGTATTGCTTTTATTTTAGTTTATATTAATATTTTATAAGTGCAAGAATGAGTTTTTGCAGTAAGTCAGATGATAACCTGGCACGATTGTGGAAGATTTCACAGGTGGAATACATGCTTCACAGCAGGAAATAATGTGGATAAAATGGATAAAGGCTAATTTGTAGGTTTTAAGTGGAACATTTGCCTAGCAATTACTGAGAAAGGAAAATGTGCTAGTACAAAAAAATGTATCAGATTATGATGATCTTGAAGTAACTGAGTACTAGTTCTAACCTAAGTACCAAAAGAAGGCTTCTGAAGTATGAGGGTCGTGAGGAAAATCCTGTTTTAGGAAATGAAAGAGATCTTTGTTTCTAGCTGTGAATTGAAAGGACTTGGAATGATTTATTTGTAGTAGAAAAGTAAAGATATCCCTTCCTTCAGTGAATTTAAGATAGAGTCAGCAGGATTTATCCAGTGATTGGTAATACAGAGAAGAGGAGATGGAGAAGCAAAATTGAATTTGAAAAGTAGACCTGAGATACTAAAGGAAGAATGGGGCCTTTGAGGCAGGTCGAGTCCCCAGGAAATTGGCCCAAGATACTGTCTAGAGGAGGCTTAAAAAACTGGGTGGAATAAAGTAATAAAGTGCTTTTATTTTTCCTATTTGAGAAGTTAGAACAAGTACAATAACTCTACTGTAAGTAGATGAAATAATAAAGCATAAATTAATGAAGTAGAAAAGATCAAAGCCAAATTTGTTCTTCAAAAGATTCATACAACTAACATATGATACAGTAATGATGGACATGTCATTATACATTTAAAGAGTGAATCCTAATGTAAACCATAGACCTTAATTGATAGTAACGTATTGATATTGGTTCATTGATGGTAACATGTATCACACTGCACACAATGTAAGATGTAAATAACAGGGAGGGAACTGTGTGTAGAAGTACTTAGGAACCTCTTTACTTTCCAGTTATTCTAGAAACTTAAAATTGCTCTAAAAAGAAAGCCTGTTAATTTAAAAAGAACTACTAGCAATGTAGACATTGTGTGATTATCTTGCATTACAACTGATAAATATCTAAAAACTGATCAAGGAAAAAGGAAAGGAGAAAGAAATACATGATACTAGGCAAGAAAAGAAGGCAATGGCACCTCACTCCAGTGCTCTTGCCTGGAGAATCCCAGGGACTGGGAAGCCTGCTGGGCTGCCGTCTATGAGGTCGCACAGAGTCGGACGTGACTGAAGTGACTTAGCAGCAGCAGGCAAGAAAAATGCTGCAGAGATTTAAAAGGTAATAATAGTGGGACCTAGTGAACAACTTCACAGCAATAATAAGCCTAAAAATTTAAATATTTAAAACAAAAGTCCACACCAGTCCGTTTTAACGTTAAGGTTGCATTTTTACAGTTGAGGTACATGGACAGCAGAGAAGATGAACAGGTCCGAGGGATCACTATGAAATCCAGTGCCATCTCACTGCATTATGCGGAAAGTAAGTCGGTCTGCATTTTACAGAACAGTGGTTTCGTATCTTTTGTGTCTTCCTTTCTCTTTCCAAATCAGTTTCACCCCTCAGGTTTTTTTGCTTTACCTTCCACAAACTTCATTCTGGCCTTTCCAGATGATCAATTTTCAGATCAGAGTCAGGCTGTCCAGACTTGGGTACAGATGGGGACCTCTGACTGGCTTGAGGGCAGAAGCACTGGCAGTTCACACCTGCCCCTGTCTACCCAGGTGCTTGTGGAGATATCTTCTCTGGGAAGGTCTGGAGTCATAGGACCTTGCTGGCTCAGTCTTATCATCCCGTTTCCTCGCTGGGTCCTCGTTCTGTCCTCTGGCCTGCCTGTTAGATCTAGAGTCTTATTTACTTGGCTCTGTGTTGCCATGGTCACTGTAGCTTTTATCCACTGATCAGAATGCCACTCTGACAGTAATACTTTTAGGGATTTGTCTGACAGACATAGTCATACGAGCATGCGAGATGTATGTTCATTGAAATTCACCCTAATGTCTGTATCAATGAAAAGAATGCCTTAGTATCTGTCTTTGGAAAATAGTTAAGTAGAATGATACATCCATGCTGTGAAGTGCTCTGCAGCTGTTCCAACAATTGTGTGATTATATAGAAAAGATAAAGTCGGAGACAAAAAGCAAGTTGCAGGGTAAATACTTACAAGACACGAATGTGTTTTGATGATAAGAATATATTAAGTATGTATATGAAGATGCCTGGAAGGCTGTATACCAAAACCTTAACCATAATTATCAGGGACTGGATTATGTGAAAACTCAGTTTTCAAGATATTTATTTTGTACTGTTCGGAAATTTTACACAACATGTGAGTTTTGATCAGTAGAAGACAGTAGTAAAGATGTATTTCATTTCTCTAATGGACACAGTGTCATGTCCCTGACACTAACACCAAGGGTTGTGCTGTGTGGGGTGTGACTCTTCTCTTTGAGGTCAGTCTTCAAAAACGGTTTTGAACTAAACCAGTTTTGAAGCTCTTAGGTACATGAATTCCCAATGTATTTAAAGTAATGCCTTAATTTTTAAAAAACTACTTCTCACATTTTAAAGAGTATGTCCTAATTCTGTGATACAGCAAATGGTTCAGTGGTCAGTTTTTTTCCTATCTCTGCTTATTTTTATGAACTTGAAGAGTTTAAAGGTTCATGGACTGTTCTTTAAATAGTCTCAAAAGGCCTATTGTCATTTCTACTCTGTAGCCATTCTTTATACCTGTGAACAAATAATTGCTGTCACAGAACTTCTAAAATGAAGTTTTCATTCTGATTCATCTTTTTAAAAATTTTTTAAAAATTTGCAAGTTTTATATGTGTTGTAGAAAATTTACAGTAAAACATAAGATTGAAGTAATAATTGCCCTAGTTTTACCCCCAGTTATTTTATGTTCTTGCATTTAATCCTGTCATAAGTGTGCATGTGTATGTGTGTGCTTGCAAGCTGTGAGGTAGGTATCCAACTTAAATCCCTCCCCCCACACCCGCAAAGAGTTAAATACTTATTGCAACACCAGTCTCATTTGATTATTAAGTACTGTGTCATTAGTCCTTGGTGTGGTGCTGGTGTCAGCACGTCTACATGAATGAGGCAGTCAGGTGGGACTGCTGTGAGCCAGAGAACAGACTCGGTCCACCCATGAAACACCCCCTCCACCTGGGTGGGGACTGGTGCTTTTTACCTCCAACTGACAGATGCCCTGTGTTTTTCTGTTTTGTTTTGTTTGTTTGTTTTTTTCAAGAAAAGGCATCAAGATTTTTGGTAAACTCATCCAGTTTTAAAAAAAAAAACTGGCAATTATTAAAAAATGATAAAGTGCAGTATAGAGCAAATTGTAGTGGGCTTTCACTAATAGGCTTTCAGTCTGTATTTCAGGCATATGTGCTAGCTGACAGCCTGGTTCAGGGGGACACTCAGTATTTACCCAAGAGGCAGCCATACTGTAGCTTAGATGTGCTCCAGATGTGGAGACCAAGGATGTGGAGGCGTCTGCAGACAGATCCACTTGTAAGTTTGCCCCTCTGTAAGCACATCCAGAAAGTGAAAGTGTTAGTCACTGTCATGTCTGACTCCTTGTGACCCCATGGACTGTAGCTTGCCAGCCCCCTCTGTTCATGGGAATTCTGCAGGCAAGAATACTGGAGTGGGTTGCCATTTCTTCCTCTAGGGGATCTTCCCGACCTGGGGATCAAACCTGGGTCTCCCACACTGTAGGCAGATTCTTTACCATCTGAGCCACCAGGCGAACACCTCCGTAGGGGTCTGTGCTTATGGGCTAGTAGAGGGTTTCAGCTCTGTGACCCTCTGGTCTTAATCTCTAAGACTGGGCCCTGGGGACACTGACTTGTGCCATCCAGATGCACACGAGGCCAGCAAGTATCAGTAGCTACTGTCATTTCCAGACACGTCAACATTCACTTGTGTTTCTGATCACTGTCCTTTTCCTTTGGGACCAGGCTTGGAGGATGGGGTTCCACTGTGCCTGGTTTGACTAAAGGTCAGGTTTTTTTCCTCTAAAGATAATGAACACTTTACCTTGTGAAGCATTCAGATGATGTAAGATCTAAGAAGATGGGTGCACCATGGTTTGATTCTGAGCTGCATGTCTCATCTGCATGATTTTGTTTAACCCTTATGGCGATCCTGGGAAATGGAGATTCTCCTCATTTTACATGTGTGCAAAACGGAGTTCAGAGAGATTAAGAGACCTTCCCAGAGACAGAGTAGTTAGCATGTGGCAGTAGTCCTGCATAATGAATGTGTGACTCTCTGTGACCCCATGGACTGTAACACTCCAGGCTCCTCTGTCCATGGGATTTTCCAGGAAAGAATAATGGAGTGGGTAGCCATTTCCTACTTCAGGGGTCCTGGGAACCAAGGAATCATTAATATATTTCCAGCCTGTTTATTTGGACCAGGAGTCTCTCAAAAGTCATTCAGTCCAGGCCACCACTGATTCCCCCTTCAGTGAAATTCTCTGCTGTCCACAAGAGGTTGCTCTGGCTCCTTAAGGGCATCTTTTGTGGCATCACCCCCATCTCTGTTGTCTTTGGTCACTGCCCCAAATGGAGGTCACGTGGTCTGGCCTCTAAGTCGTCTTGTCCCCATGTTTCTCACACCTGCCCTCAACCCCTCACTATTCCCTTCCCGCCCACACTTTTCTCTGAAAACTTTTCCAAGGTAAACCTGTGTCCCTCCATCCTCAGTGTCTTTTGTCAGTTTTCCCTCCTCCCCCTGCCTGGCTGTTTTCTAGTCACTGCTCTCTCGTCCTTCTTTTGAGTGAGTGCTGTTTATTCTGTCATACTCTGTCCTGGGTGAGAACATGGGATCACCCTACTCCTTGTTCCCTGGTTCTGGTTCAGAGTTCAGTTCTTCCACCATTGATTTAAAACTCCGTCTCCTTCGAGACTCTTACCATCTATCCAGTTATTCTTCACCCCTTCTCACCACCTCAGCTTCTGGTTACAGTCCCTGGTCGCCATTCATTAGTGACTTTGGCACCTGGTTCATCATTTTCTTTTTTACCCAAATCCACCAAGGTAGCTTTTCCTGTGTCTGAAAAATGACCTCTTTCAACAGCTTGAGCTTGGCTTCTCAACAGCAGTGATGTGTACGCCTCTGCTTCACCCACCCCTAGTATGGCTGCTTTCTGCATTTGAATATCACTCCTTACTGGTCCTCTGATATTTCCCATTTAAATACTCCCTTCTGCACAGTCTTTACTTTTCCAGCTCTCTCACCTGTGTAGCAAGGGACCCGCTTGACTTCAGGAAGCTCTTCAGTCTCCTGCGCCCCATCGGCATCCTTCATTTCATCTCTGCGTCCTCCTGTCCAGACTTGTCTTTTTCTGACAGTCTCGCTGAGGCCCTCAGTGTATCTGCTGTCTTGGCCTCCTGTCCTCCCAGTGAAACTCTAACCCTTGGTAGAGCTGACTCTACACATTTTCCTCCTACCCTTGGGCTGGGCTCTCGGCTGGTCGTTGGGCCACTGGCAGACTTCCATGTGTCCTCTGTCAGACCTTGGGCATTCTCTACCACTGGAGCTCTCTTAAACCCTCTTGTCTCTTCGAGTCCACCTCTCAGTCCCTCTCCCACAGTCTCAGCAGACATTTGTCCATTCTGTTTTACAGAGAAAAGGAAAATTCTCAGCTATTTGCCACTACCCCTCAAAGTGTAATACAGCTAGTATCTTTGTGCTGCTGTCAGTGCCTGCTGTCACTGTGAAAAGCTTGTGCTCTGGACTTACCTCCTGTGTCCTGGTGCTGTCAACTTTTCAGCATGTTCAAGCCTCTCATCTTAAATTGTGTGTGTTTGTGTGTAAGACTTAGACAAAAGTGTACTGCTCTTACTCTTTCAGTGGCTCTGACAGCAGGCCCTGTGCTTTACGATAATGGCACATGTTAGCAGTGTGAAATTGGGTGAAACATAGTTGGTCCTTGATCTCTGACTTTCTGTCTAGGGTCATATGAACATAGAGAATTTCCAAGTAGATTGCAGAGGCTTAGGACATTTACATGGGTGCCAGGCAGTGAACATCAGTCTTCTCTCACTCCAGGGTTTCTTATTCTGATTCTGAGCCAGATGAACAGACAAGTGTTCTTTCCCCAGTTGCAAAGCCTAGGGGCACCTGTGACCTTTACAGGAAGTGACTAAGCTGATAGATAGGCCTGGGTATGTTTCTGACTTGTGACTGCTTTTGTGACCTTGGGTAAATCTCTTCCCTTTTGGGAGCTTTAGCATGAAAGCTAAAATGAAATGAAGGGTTGGTTATTTCTAGTAATTTTCTGGTGGAGTCTTTAGGGTTTTCTATGTAGAGGATCATGTCATCTGCAAATAATGAGAGTTTTACTTCTTCTTTTCCAATTTGGATTCCTTTTATTTCTTTTTCTGCTCTGATTGCTGTGGCCAAAACTTCCAAAACTATGTTGAATAGTAATGGTGAAAGTGGGCACCCTTGTCTTGTTCCTGACTTTAGAGGAAATGCTTTCAATTTTTCACCATTGAGGATAATGTTTGCTGTGGGTTTGTCATATATAGCTTTTATTATGTTGAGGTATGTTCCTTCTATTCCTGCTTTCTGGAGAGTTTTTATCATAAATGGATGTTGAATTTTGTCAAAGGCTTTCTCTGCATCTATTGAGATAATCATATGGTTTTTATTTTTCAATTTGTTAATGTGGTGTATTACACTGATTGATTTGCGGATATTGAAGAATCCTTGCATCCCTGGGATAAAGCCCACTTGGTCATGGTGTATGATCTTTTTAATGTGTTGTTAGATTTTGATGGCTAGAATTTTGTTAAGGATTTTTGCATCTATGTTCATCAGTGATATTGGCCTGTAGTTTTCTTTTTTTGTGGGATCTTTGTCAGGTTTTGGTATTAGGGTGATGGTGGCCTCATAGAATGAGTTTGAAGTTTACCTTCCTCTGCAATTTTGGAAGAGTTTGAGCAGGATAGGTGTTAGCTCTTCTCTAAATTTTTGGTAGAATTCAGCTGTGAAGCCGTCTGGACCGGGCTTTTGTTTGCTGGAAGATTTTTTATTACAGTTTCAATTTCCGTGCTTGTGATGGGTCTGTTAAGATTTTCTATTTCTTCCTGGTCGAGTTTTGGAAAGTTGTACTTTTCTAAGAATTTGTCCATTTCTTCCACGTTGTCCATTTATTGGCATATAATTGTTGATAGTAGTCTCTTATGATCCTTTGTATTTCTATGTTGTCTGTTGTGATCTCTCCATTTTCGTTTCTAATTTTATTGATTTGATTTTTCTCCCTTTGTTTCTTGATGAGTCTGGCTAATGGTTTGTCAATTTTATTTATCCTTTCAAAGAACCAGCTTTTGGTTTTGTTGATTTTTGCTATGGTCTCTTTTGTTTCTTTTGCATTTATTTCTGCTCTAATTTTTAATATTTCTTTCCTTCTACTAACCCTGGGGTTCTTCATTTCTTCCTTTTCTAGTTGCTTTAGGTGTAGAGTTAGGTTATTTATTTGACTTTTTTCAAAGTTGCAGGATATAAAATCAACACACAGAAATCCCTTGCATTCCTATACACTAATAATGAGAAAACAGAAAGAGAAATTAAGGAAACAATTCCATTCACCATTGCAACGGAAAGAATAAAATACTTAGGAATATATCTACCTAAAGAAACTAAAGACCTATATATAGAAAACTATAAAACACTGGTGAAAGAAATCAAAGAGGACACTAATAGATGGAGAAATATACCATGTTCATGGATTGGAAGAATCAATATAGTGAAAATGAGTATACTACCCAAAGCAATTTATAGATTCAATGCAATCCCTATCAAGCTACCAACAGTATTCTTCACAGAGCTAGAACAAATAATTTCACAATTTGTATGGAAATACAAGAAACCTCGAATAGCCAAAGCGATCTTGAGAAAGAAGAATGGAACTGGAGGAATCAACCTACCTGACTTCAGGCTCTACTGCAAAGCCACAGTTATCAAGACAGTATGGTACTGGCACAAAGACAGAAATATAGATCAATGGAACAAAATAGAAAGCCCAGAGATAAATCCACACACATATGGACACCTTATCTTTGACAAAGGAGGCAAGAATATACAATGGATTAAAGACAATCTCTTTAACAAGTGGTGCTGGGAAATCTGGTCAACCACTTGTAAAAGAATGAAACTAGACCACTTTCTAACACCATACACAAAAATAAACTCAAAATGGATTAAAGATCTAAACATAAGACCAGAAACTATAAAACTCCTAGAGGAGAACATAGGCAAAACACTCTCTGACATACATCACAGCAGGATCCTCTATGACCCACCTCCCAGAATATTGGAAATAAAAGCAAAAATAAACAAATGGGACCTAATTAACCTTAAAAGCTTCTGCATATCAAAGGAAACTATTAGCAAGGTGAAAAGACAGCCTTCAGAATGGGAGAAAATAATAGGAAATGAAGCAACTGACAAACAACTAATCTCAAAATATACAAGCAACTCCTACAGCTCAACTCCAGAAAATAAATGACCCAATCAAAAAATGGGCCAAAGAACTAAATAGACATTTCTCCAAAGAAGACATACAGATGGCTAACAAACACATGAAAAGATGCTCAACATCACTCATTATCAGAGAAATGCAAATCAAGACCACTATGAGGTACCATTTCACACCAGTCAGAATGGCTGCCATCCAAAAGTCTACAAATAATAAATGCTGGAGAGGGTGTGGAGAAAAGGGAACCCTCTTACACTGTTGGTGGGAATGCAAACTAGTACAGCCACTATGGAGAACAGTGTGAGATTCCTTAAAAACTGGAAATAGAACTGCCTTATGATCCAGCAATCCCACTGCTGGGCATACACACTGAGGAAACCAGAAGGGAAAGAGACACGTGTACCCCAGTGTTCATCGCTGCACTGTTTATAATAGCCAGGACATGGAAGCAACCTAGATGCCCATCAGCAGATGAATGGATAAGAAAGCAGTGGTACATATACACAATGGAGTATTACTCGGCCATTAAAAAGAATACATTTGAATCAGTTCTAATGAGGTGGATGAAACTGGAGCCTATTATACAGAGTGAAGTAAGCCAGAAGGAAAAACATCAATACAGTATACTAATGCATATATATGGAATTTAGAAAGATGGTAACAATAACCCGGTGTATGAGACAGCAAAAGAGACACTGATGTATAGAACAGTCTTATGGACTCTGTGGGAGAGGGAGAGGGTGGGAAGATTTGGGAGAATGACATTGAAACATGTAAAATATCGTGTAAGAAACGAGTTGCCAGTCCAGGTTCGATGCATGATACTGGATGCTTGGGGCTAGTGCACAGGGATGACCCAGAGGGATGGTATGGGGAGGGAGGAGGGTTCAGGATGGGGAACACATGTATACCTGTGGGGGATTCATTTTGATATTTGGCAAAACTAATACAATTATGTAAAGTTTAAAAATAAAATAAAATTAAAAAAAAAAAAAAAGAAATGAAGGGTTGGGCTATGAAAATGATGAATGGTTTAGAGACCCTCACAGCTTTTGTTTTATGTGACAGGGCTTTTCTTCAGTCATTTCTTAGAAGCTCTCCTGCTCTCAATTGCCTGAGGAGGAGGGTTGCATACCTGCACTGCTCAATATGTGTTTTCAAATCTCATTTCAGGCGACAAGGAGTACCTGATTAACCTAATAGACTCTCCAGGCCACGTGGACTTCTCCTCAGAAGTGTCCACGGCTGTTCGCATCTGTGACGGGTGCATCATCGTGGTGGACGCTGTGGAAGGGGTCTGCCCGCAGGTAGTGGATGGTCGCCTGGAAATGTTTAACTAGACAAGGCAGGGGGAGAGGAGGCCCTGGCCATCAATGACGATGTGGCACTTTAGACTCTCTGTGATACCAGAAAGCTAGTTTCCATTTCACATTCCATAGTGTTCCAGCCTGTGGTGGAGTTAAGTCACCCAGGTTCTGAAGGGATATTAGAGAGAATGACTTTAAGGTCCTTTGACATGCCTGTGGTATTCTCTGGGAAAGGGACTCAGTGGACATGAGAGACGCATGTAGGGGGCTCTGGGGGCTTTCCTCCAGTGAAAGAGTCTCTCAGCAGTGAGGAGTTGTTGACAGTGAAATTCTGAGCTGCTTCTCCCCTACATGGGCAAGTCTCTTCTGTTGGTTTCTCACTCTGCAGGCACACGCACACATGCGCACGCACACACACACACACACACTCTCTCTCTCTCTCTCTCTCTCTCTCTCTCTCCCTCCCTCCCTCCCTCCCTCCCTCCCTCCCTCTCCCTCTCCCCCTCCCTTCCTCCTCTCTCTTCCTCTTCCAGATTCTTAATCTGCACTTTCTTACCTTTTCACCAAAGTTCAAATAGTTCTCCCTAAGGCCAGAGTGAACATACAGCTCTGGTCAGCATGAAACTCAGAGTGGCTTTCTAATCTCAGTTTTTAAAATAATTTTTCTGTGAAACCTTATGTTTTTTCTTTAAAAATGTTGTCACCTTTGTGTCCTACTTCTTGTACCATCGTTTGTTTTAATGATTTTTAAAAAGAAGAGTAAAAAGCTTACGTTACAGGCATACCTCGGAGATATTTCAGGTTTGGTGCTGAGCCACTGCAGTAAAGTGAATATTGCAGTAAAATATTGCAGGTCACGTGACTTTTTTTGGTTTCCCAGTGTATATTCAGGTTATGTCTATACTATACTGAAGTCTCTTAAGTATGCAATAGCATCATGTCTAAAAAAAGGTACATATCTTGATTAAAACAATACTTTATTGCTAAAAAATACTTAACCATTTCTGACCCTTCATTGAGTTGTAATAGTAACATCAAAGATCACTGATGGCAGATCACAACAACTCTATTAATTATGAAAAATGTAAAGTATGATGGGAATTATGGAAATCACAGAACAACAGGAAGTGAACAAATGTTATTGGAACGCCGGTAGACTTGCTTGATGCAGAGTTGCACAAATCTTCAGTTTGTTAAAAGAAAAAAAGCAACATCTGTGATGCATAGTAAAGCAGAGCACAATGAAATGAGGTTTTCTTGTAGAAATGGAGAAAATCTGATCATTCCAGGAAGATGTACGTGTTCTGTAACTTCTCTGATTTCCTGTAAGTGCACAGGCCTTGCATCTAGAGAAGCAAAACCTTAGTCTGTGTGGTGTGGTGGGTGTCCTGACAAGTTAAGTTAAATTAACAGACGTGACTTCAAAGCAGCTGAATAGTGGTTAATGCTAAGAAGTGGTTTCTGATCAGGAAAGTGTACACAGGGAGCGTCTGGGAACATACTCTGTTTTTCCACCTGTGTGTTATAGCATGAGTGTTTTTTTTACTGTGTGTATTCTCGTATGTGTGTAATTTCACAAAACTCTTACTATCTTGTACACAATTTTTATTTATCCTTCTTAAATAAATTGTCAGTTCCATAAAGGCAAGAACAATTTCCTGCCTGCAGTTCTTTGCTTCTGTGTTATATATTTTTGACTGTGTCTGACTGGCATGGTCTGAGTTGTATGTGATAGAGGAGCACGAAAATAAGCTACTTATTAATCAGGATTTTCTAATGTGCTTTAATTTAAATCATGAGCTTTACATTTTCTTTTCTGTTTTAATCAGACACAGGCAGTTCTGCGGCAAGCCTGGCTCGAAAACATCCGTCCAGTTTTAGTGATCAATAAGATAGATCGCTTGATAGTGGAACTGAAATTCACCCCACAGGAGGCCTACTCTCACCTCAAGAATATATTAGAACAGGTATTTTATCCTTTATTTCAGTACTTTAAAAACTGTGGCTCAAAGGAGAGTTGTAAGGAAGTTGCTAGGTTGGGTATGAGGCTTTGCTGCAGAAAATCCACTTCAATGTGTTGGAGTCATCATACCGCGGCAGAGGCAGTAGAGCTAGCATCATCTCAGGAGTCGCCTCCATCTCCTGGGAGCATCCTGGAATAGAAAACTTGGACAGTAGGTCTTAATGTTCTCTTGTTTAAAGTCTTGTGGTTGGGTTTTTAAGTGAAGCCAGTATTAGGAAACTCTTTGGCTTTTTTTATTACCTTTATTTGGGTGAAATTTTACCAAAGCTTTCATTCATTGATTTATTCAGCAGACATTACCATAACTGTATGTTGAATAAATGAGTTCTTGAAGGTTTACTTCATGCTAAGGATTGTGAATATAAAGACAGACAGGTCAGAGTCCCTATCTTCAAAGATCTCACAGTGGGTTAGGGGAGAAAAACACGTAAAAGATATTTGGAGAACAATGAGACAAACCCTAAATATGATTTGAGAACATAAATGAGGCCTGCCTCACCCAGAATGGGTCAATAGCAAGGGGAGAGTAGGGAGAGTCTTATAATAGGAGTCTTGAGATGGAAGAAAGGTAATGTGTGCCAGGGGAGAATTATAGCAGAGGCCTTCAAGAAAGAAGAAATAAGATATACAGAGTCATATAAAGAAAAGAAAAAACATGGTGCAAGTTTCATTCAAAGAATGTAAATTATTGGTTACAATTGAAGAACTAGATCAAGTGCAGTCGTGATAAGAGATGGGAGTAGAAAGGAATACAGCTTTGATTCTGGTGAACCCTGTATGCCATGTGTGGAGGTTTGAAGTGTCTTTTTCAAGACAGTGGGGCACCATTGATGAGGCCACGTTGAAAATGTTTGTTTGCTACAGGAAGGAAATGATAAAGGCAGAGCAGTGAGAAAGTCTGGGTCAGTGGATCCAGTTCCCTGCAGAGACAGTCAGGCACGGAACAGGTGGAATGCTCCTGCCCTGCCGTGGAAGGAGGAGAACCAGCAGTGTTTGTAGAGATGGACTTACAAGTTGGGTGATGGGGAGCCTGCAGGATCCTTGAACAGTAGACTTTGTTTTCTCTCTGAGGTAGGAAATAAGATTGGTCACCTAGGAGTGAGAATCTTTGGAGCTTAGAGGTCAGGAAGAGGACCTGAAGAGAGGGGTGAACAGTTCAAACATCTGACATGAGAAACAGGGAGTTGACAAAAGTCATAAACTCAGACTGTGGGGCTTGGAAACCAGGAGTTCTAGTGACACCTGGCCCTCATACTGAAAAATAAATTGAAGATACGATAGATCAGTGTTTGCACTAAAGAAATGACCTTCCAAAAGCCTGACGATTTAGTCTTACTGGGTATTGAAATAAGTGGCTGATAACATGTAAGTTAATGATTGCTGTAAACATCAGTTCCATCCTCATGGGCTTCATAGGAGTTCAGACTGTGACGTAGGAGTCTAGACTTGAGGAGGGTTAGACAGTGTGTCTCCTGTCATGGGCGTGCCATGCATCCGAATGACCTTCTGCCATTTTGCCATCTCTCCTAGATTAATGCACTCACAGGAACTCTTTTTACTTCTAAAGTGCTAGAAGAAAGAGCGGAGAGAGAGGCTGAATCCCAGGTGAACCCGAATTCTGAACAAGGAGAGCAGGTGTATGACTGGAGCACCGGCTTGGAGGACACGGATGACTCGCACCTGTACTTTTCACCTGACCAGGGGAATGTGGTGTTTACAAGTGCAATAGATGGGTGGGGCTTTGGGTAAGTTTTTGACTCTAATGAAATCTCTCTGTGGATTCTGTATACAACTGGTGCTTTAATTAAACTTTTTATCTTGAGGTATCATAGATTCACGTACAGTCGTAAGAAAGAATACAGGAGCATTCTCTTCTTTCCCCAGTGTCCCTCCAGAGGTACTATCATGCAGAACTGTGATGTAACATCGCAGCTGGGCTATTAACATGGATATAATCCATCGCCACAGAGCACCTTTGCGTTGCACTAACGTAGCAACACCTACTTCCATCCCACTCCCAGCTGCTCCTTAACGACTAGCTGTCCTGCATTTCTATAACTTGTCACTTCAAGAATGTTATAGAAATGCACTTGAACCACATAGAATGTTTTCTAGATTGGATTTTTTTCAGCATCGTTTTCTGGAGACTTCTCTAAATTGTTGCGTGCATCACTGGTGGTTCCTTTTCATTGTCTCGTCCTATTCCATGGTATTGGTTGTACCACAGTTTGTTTAAATATTTACCCATTGAAGGACGTCTGGATTTTTTCTGGTTTGGGGCTACTGTGAGTCAAGCTGCTATAAGCATTCATGTGTAGGTGTTTATGTGAACAGAAGTTTTCATTTCTCTGGGATGAATGCCTGGAAGTGCGTTTGCTGAGTCCTGGGGTGGTTATATGTTTGATTTTTAAAGAAACTATCAAATTGTTCCAGAGTAGGTATACCATATTCCTGCCAGCAATGTGTGGTGATCCATTTCTCCACATCTTAACCCTCATTTGGTATCATCACTGTTTCTGTCTTTTCTTTTTTTAGCCATTCTGCTAGATATATACTGATGTGCGGTTACGGTTTTAATTTGCATTTTCCTAACAGCTTCTGGAGAAGGCAGTGGCACCCCACTCCAGTGCTCTTGCCTGGAAAATCCCACGGGTGGCGGAGCCTGGTAGGCTGCAGTCCATGGGGTCGCTAAGAGTCAGACACGACTGAGCAACTTCACTTTCCCTTTTCACTTTCATGCATTGGAGAAGAAAATGGCAACCCACTCCAGTGTTCTTGCCTGGAGAATTCCAGGGACAGAGGAGTCTGCTGGGCTGCCGTCTATGGGGTCGCACAGAGTTGGACACGACTGAAGTGACCTAGCAGCAGCAGCAGCAACAGCTTCTGAGGTTGAACCTTTTCATGAGCTGATCTGTCATCTATATATCCTCTTGGGTGAAATGTCTTTTCATGTTCTTTGCCCACTTTGTGTTTTTGTTCAGGTATAATTGACATATACCGTTATATTGATTTCAAGTATACAGTGTAATCTATCTGAGTACATATTGTGTAAATATTTGTTTATATTTGTATATAGATGATATATTTGTATATAGATGATCACTACAGTAAGTCTAATTTTCGTCATACTACATAGTTAGAAAATTTATGTGTGTGTGTGATGAGGATTTTTAGCTTTGACTCTTAACTCTCTGTTACACAATGCAATGTTACTAACTTTACTTACCATGCTATATACATTGCATCCTATGACTTATTTTATAACTGGAAGTTTGTACCTTTTGCCCCTTCAACCATTTTGCCAACCCTCTACTCCTTGCCTCTAGCAACCACCAATCTGTTCTCTGTATCTGTAAGATGCTTGATTTTTTGGTTTTGTTTTTTAAAGCTTCTACATGTGTAAGTGACATCATGCAGTATTTGTTCTTGTCTTTCTCCATCTGACATATCTCCTAATGCTTTCAAGGTCTATCCATGACAAGTTTGCATTCTTTTTTATGGCTGAATACTATTCATGTGTGCGTGTGTGTGTGCACGTGCACACCACATTATCCTTTCATCTGTGAATGGACACTCAACGTGGTTTCCATACCTTGGCTATTGTCAATAATGCTACAGTGAAGATGATGTGATGATTTCTTAAACATCACCCAGCCACTGAGTGGCAGAGCTGTTGTTAAGTTTAAAGACTGCCTGGCAGTGAAATTCATGCTTTCTTACCATGGTACTTCTGTGGGATCTTCACTGTGGAGTATTGGGACCCTTGTTTCCTCTCATTGCCCTTCTGGATATGTACATGCTCAGGCCAAGTAGTAGTGATAGCAGTTTTGAATGTGCTAGGTAATTGATTACAGTTCTAACCACAACCATTGCTTACTCATGGAATCAGAAAATTCAGAGGATTTTTTACCTTGAGAAAAAATGTCTTCAACTTGGATAAACAGTTGTGGGATATAATGAAATTTACTTTAGTTGTGGGCTTAACCTTTCATACAGTTTGTGGGGATAATAGAACCAGGAATAAGGGACCAGGTGAAACCAACCTTGGTTATTTCTCATCTCCCTTTTTACAGGAACTTGCTCTTCAACGTCATTTTGACTGAACACATTGCCTGGGGCAGCATAATAAATTATAATACTGTAATTTTTTTGTGTTAGTTTGTAATAAATTATAGATTCCTTGGTTTACTATAAAGATCATATCAGACTTAAATACATTCAGATAATGGATTATAGTGAAAATGGAAGTTAACAAACCTGAACATTTGTAGTTTTCACATGTAGTTGATGACTTACCTTTATCAACTTTCTGGTCCTCAGTTTCTTCATTTGAAAAATAATAATGTAGGTCTAAGATAATGTCTAAGAGTTTCTTTGAGCTAAAAAGTTCAGTGATTCATTCAGTCATAGAAGAGAGTCAGACCTATTGATTTCTTAATTGGTAAGCATTTTGTTAGTGAGCCACAAGGTGGGGGGCTTGTCCTTTTCTAGTACTTATTTTCATAATAATAATTGAATGTTTTATGTGAATTTTAGTCTAAATCTCATGAACTAGGGGGAGTTGATCATGGAAGAAGGAATGGGGAGAGATTTGAATGAATGAAATCAGGGGAACTTGAGTATCCCTCATAACTTTGGATGTTTTTAACTTACTTTCAGTCAATAGATCAATTCCCCTGTATTAGACAATGTCATCTTTGGAGATCTGCTAGTGCCTGTTCTCAGCCAGTTGACATGTTAACTTATGGGAAAATGGTGTTGGAAATGAAAGCACTGGAGACCCTTTCCTTCCAATTTTCCTCTAAAATGTCAGTGACTAGGGAACTCCACGTGTCACAAAACGTGAGAAATGAGCACATGTCAGAATTTAGAAAATGTTTCTATGAACTCTCACGTAGTGGGACAGGATTAAGAAGTATGACTAGTGGCTGTATGGCCTGAATTTGTCCTGTTAATAGTTGTTACTCCAGGAGAATCTGCTCTGAAAAAGCAGCAACACAGTGGCTTGGGTAGGTGGCAACAACGATCTGTTAATAGTTTCTGGTTAAGGTAAACAGAGCTGAGGCCCAACCCTATTCAACAGGGACAGGAAAGAGAAGACGGTGAAAAGCCCTTCCTAGTAGTTCTTCATGCCACAGCATCTTAGAATCCTGTAATTAATATTAGCCCATTGGGTACCTCGAACTTATAAGCATATGTGGCCCAGTAATTTCATGTGGCCACACCCTCATTCAGGAGGATTGGCCAAAGATTGATGAGTCAGTAAACTCCTGGAAAACATGTTCTGCAGATCTTTTCTGAGAATCCTGTTTGAAGTTGCTCAGTAGAGGAAGTGAATTAAAATAGAACTCAAGAATGGAGAAGTCCTGCTAGAAGCTGTCATTGTAACTAATGACAGATAAAGGAATAAAAGCACCGAGCAATAGTGGAGAAAGGTTTGATGTTGATAAGCAACTTTTGTGGTAACCAGGGGATGAAAAAGAAGGTAAAGGATGAAGAACAAGATTTTCAAAGATTTATAAGTGTCTGTGTGTGTAGGTATGTGTATAGAAATGACAGAGTAGAAAAGGGTGGAAGACAGTGACCTATAAGCAGACGGGCAAGTGTCTTACTTTAATTTATGATTCTATAGCAGTATTAGTTTTTGCGAAAGTGTTTACCACTTTGTGAGTTAAAAATAGGACATATATCTGACATGTTGTAAAGGATAACAGAAAATATAAGTCTGGGAAGCACACAAATCAACGTTAAAAAGAAAATCCTAGAAGCATGAATAGAATGTGCCTGATCAGAACAGTAAGTGACAGTAAGTATTTGTACCCCTTGTTGAGGAGATACTGTTTTTTAAAAAGAAGGAAATTTCATTAGAAAAAAAAAAAAAATTCATGAGTGAGCAAGCAACAACATACATAAATAAATTATATATAAATTACGTATTGTTATATACATGAGTTGTGCCCTCGTATCTGACTCTTTGCTACCCCATGGACGGTAGCCCGCCAGGCTCCTCTGTCCAAGAGATTCTCCAGGCAAGAATAGTGGAGTGGGTTGCCATTCCCTTCTCCAGAGGATCTTTCCAACCTAAGGATCGAATCTGTGTCTCCTGCATTGCAGGCGGATTCTTTACCATCTTAGCCACCAGGGAAGCCCCGTTATATACATGTTGTGTATACTTATATAAAAAGTTTTGTATGAAACAGTATAACATGTAAATGTATAAACTTATTTACATATAGCATAATAATATAGTTTATGTTTTAATATCACTATAAACATAAAGTATATAAAAGTTGACATATAAAAGTTATAAATAATGTAATATAATAGAAACTAAACTTTTAGAAAAAATTTTTAAGACCTCTACTAAGTTAATATCTTTTGGATCAAATGGGAAATAAAGCTTTAAACAGGGAATTACTTTGCGTGGGAAGGACCCTTGAGGCCAGCTCTTTGAGAACGTTGATGGGCTTATAACCATGTGACATGAATTCTGCTTCCTGACTGGGTATTTTTCTCTCCCGTGACTCAGTGAGAGGGGGCACTGGGTTTTTATCTTCAGTAGTTTCTGTAGTGTCTCTTTTTGCTTCTAAGTTCCTGCCTGATGGCTCTTCATATTTCTGGTTCCAACCATAATTATCAACTTCCACTCCTCCAGCTTCTTACTGCTCCCACCAGGCTTTCGTTATCAGAATGTCGGCCAATTGGACTTAGTTGTAGTTAACCCCTGGATGTTTTGGAAAATACAGCAGGTGTCTTGTAAGTTGCTGGTACTTTGAGAGTTGGACTCAAAGCTTAGATTGTGTAGGAACATACTATTCCCTGCAAAAAGTTTTTTTTGGAGGGGGTCCTTTATCCAGACACTGCAGATGGTGTAATATACAGCATCCTTATTTGTCCGGTGACTGCTCCCATTTGGCTGGGGTTTGCAGTAGAGCAGACCTGCTGCTAACTGGTTTCTCTAAGGGCTAGAGAGAGCTAAGTAAGTGTATATGTATTTCCTGTTTAATCTCAGATGCTACAGAGCCTTTTTTGGCCGGTTCCGGCTGTAGGGTTTATTTACTTCATGAGCAATAGGAACTTACAGTGAAGGGCTGAAGCAGAGTTTATTGTTGGCACAGTTGCAGTGGACAGCTGGAGCCTGTTTCCTTGGCCAGTGTTCCTCTTGTTTTACGCTTGCAGAATTAAGAAAGGGATTGATAGCATGAGTTCTAATTCATATGAATGTAGGGAAAGTTGGACAGGAACACCGGCGAGACTGCTTGGCTTTGAATCCCAGCTTTACTTGTTACCTGTGTGATATCTCGTGCTTCATTATGCTTTTCCATGAAAGGGGGGAGATAATTAGTACCTGCCTTGTAAGAGAGTTGAAATGAATTCAGAGCACATTGAACAGTACCTGGCACAGAAACACCCAAATGCTAGCTAGACTCATACTTATTTCTGTTATTAATAACATGAACACTTGCTTTTCTTTCAGAATTGAGCACTTTGCCAAAATCTACAGTCAAAAAACTGGCATCAGAAAGGAAGTTCTTTTGAAAACATTGTGGGGAGATTATTATATAAATACGAAGGCTAAGAAGATTATGAAGGTGGATCAGGTAACGTGGTCTCTTGTGCCTATTGATCGGTGGTCACATTCTTGCCCTGTGAAAGCCTGCACTGTAACACACTTGTAATCTGCCTCAGTTTATGTGAGTCAGTTTAGGGGAGATTTTCTACTGTATATATTTGGCTAAAGATCATGTGTCTTATGGAGAAGGCAATGGCAACCCACTCCAGTACTCTTGCCTGGAAAATCCCATGGACGGAGGAGCCTGGTGGGCTGCAGTCCATGGGGTCCCTAGGAGTTGGACACGACTGAGCGACTTCACTTTCACTTTCATGCATTGGAGAAGGAAATGGCAACCCACTCCAGTATTCTTGCCTGGAGAATCCCAGGGACGGAGGAGCCTGGTGAGCTGCCGTCGATGGGGTTACATAGAGTCGGACATGACTGAAGCGACTTAGCAGCAGCAGCATGTGTCTTATGTCCAAGTATTGCTTAAATAGAGTTCCTTATCAGGATCAGAGGACTGCATGTTGTTGTTGTTGTTTTTCCTATTTAAGAGGAGCAGAAATCCCAGATCCTGGGCCAGTGAACTTGAAGACACATATTTGCATCATGCATTTGTGTGTCCCCTTCCTAAAGAGACATCTCTTGTAGACGTCACTGCGTGGCCTGTATTCCTAGCCTCAGCCGAGGCCTCCTCATTGAACACCAGTCACCATGCATTGCTGATGGGTGAGGCAGGTGCTCCTTGGAGCATTCTGTCGGTGGAGGTCTTGCAGGGCTGCTGAGTCACCTAGCCTCAAAGGAAGGATGCTTTCTTGAAGACTTTTTTTTTTAATATAAAATTAAGGATTTTATAAATGTATTCTCATTGAAGAGCATGTATGTTCCTTTTAGAAGGTATTCCTTAGTATAAAGCTACAGGAAAGAAAAAAATACCAGAGGCCAACACTGCTAATGGTATGGTTTTCATTTCTTTCATTCTTTCTGTTTAGATAACATATATTCCTCGATTGAGATAATGCTGTTTATACAATGTAGCCGCTTTTCCTCTTGACATTCTATTGTGACCATCTTCCCTTGTCACTGAAAGTTCTTTATAAACAGTACAGTGTGTAGATTCCTTAAAAACTAGGAACAGATCTACCATATGACCCGGCAACCCCACTCCTGGGCATATACCCTGAGAAAACCAGACACCCCAGTGTTCACAGCAGCACTGTTTACAATAGCCCTGGCGTGGAAGCAGCCTAGAAGTCCATTAACAGAGGGATGGATAAAGATGTGGTACGTTTATACAATGGAATATTTGTCATAAAAAAGAACAAATTTGAGTCCTAGTGAGGTTTATGAACCTAGAGCCTATTAATACAGAGTGAAGTAAGAAAGAGAAAAATTACAGTATATTAATGCATATATATGGAATCTAGAAAAATAGTATTGATGAACCTATTTGTAGGGAAGGAATGGAGACACAGATGTAGAGAATGGACTTTTGGACACAGGGACGCGGAGAGGGGACGAAT
This sequence comes from Bos mutus, assembly GCF_027580195.1. Lineage (NCBI taxonomy): Eukaryota > Metazoa > Chordata > Mammalia > Artiodactyla > Bovidae > Bos > Bos mutus. The sequence goes on from NC_091637.1 coordinate 22,853,404, forward strand.
GGAGAAAGTAGCATTGACACAACATTGTAAAAATTAAAAAAATAATAATAATAATAAGAGGAGCCAGTGGAGTGAAGTAGCAAAGAGCATAGTTTGAGATTCTCTTTGCCTCTCAGCTCTACCACTTTCTAGTTCTGTGACACTTGTCTGTTTCTTTTCTCTGCAAATTGAAGATAGTAATATTTATCTCATGGAGTGATTATATGAAATATCCAAGAAAAGTCTTAAGAGCAATTCCTGTCATGTAATAAACACCCTCTTACATCATTATCACTCATGTAATCATTCTCCTAAGATTGAACATAGTTTTTATTTCTGTTTCTCAAATATTTTGATATTTTAAGTAAAGCTGTGATAGGCATCTTGATGCATACATTTTTAGGCCTTTACGATTTTTTTTTAACCAGTCCTTCAAAGGTAATGACTTAATTTCCCAGTACCTTGCCAGTAGCTCTTGAGAAAGAGGGTTTCAGTTTATATTCCATCTCTTGTACCTATGAGAGTATCCATCTCAAAGTGCTCATGCTGTAATTTTTGTATAGTTTGATAAGAGAAATAGGGGTTTTGTTTTTTTTTAATATCTTCTTCCTTGAAGTTGAATAGCGTTCATATTTTAAGAACCTCCTTTAGAACGAAGTCCATGGACGTTTTAGAGTGGAGCTTTAGCTCTCAGCTTGGGTACCGTGTGTTCTTTTGATGGCAGTGGGAGGGCAGCTGCAGTGATGTATCCACCCCCCCCCCACCCCGCACCCCAAGTGATTTCGTGTGTGGTGTCCACGGTTCGGAAAGAGAAGAGTGAGTTGTAACTGTGGATTATTGGCTGTTTAAAGCATTCATATAGCTACTTTCCTCTGCTTTGTTGTTGAATAAGTATTTTCTAGTAGAAATGAAGCATCGATAGTAAAGCACATCAAGAATGAATACGTTAGATATTGATGAAATATTCAGAAATTTTAAACCCATGCATCCTTTTTTTTTTTCCAGGCAAAAGGAAAGAAACCTTTATTTGTACAGTTGATCCTGGAAAATATATGGAGTTTGTATGATGCTGTCTTGAAAAAGTAAGACTGTTATAAATTGTTTATCTCTGGGCAGTATAATTTGCAGTTTGACGAGTTACCCTTCCGAAAACTAGGTAGACTGGGAAAGTGAAGAAAGCCTTTACAGAGGCTTTGATTACCAAGCTTGGAAACCATTTAAAGGAGTATGTATAACCCAATTACAGGATGACGGGAGGGACAGAACAGAAATATTTTATAGAGTGCTGAGGCAAAGAGATAAAAGGATGGGAAGAACCATCAGACTTGCATTTTTACAAACTCAGTTTAAAGTAAAATAGTAAATGTAGTAGAAATGCTGCTTGATACTGAGGATCACTCATGGAGTCACTTAGGGAAAAAACCTTGCCCGATACAAGTGGAAAAGAAAGTTTGCTTTAGTAAATTCCCAACTTGTTCCAGTGGTGGAATGATGATTTTGGTTTTAGTATTTATTTATAAAATCGTTTTACCAGTTGACATAGCGTGTTTAAGACGATTGTGGAATGGTACTTCATGGGACATTTTCAAGAGAAGTTCATTTGGAAGTGGAAAGTAGAGGTTGAGCAGTTTACTCCTGTGGCAGGAGCCCCCCTCCAGCGTTTTTGTTTTTTTATAGTCAAGCAGTGCCTCAGGAATAAATGTGTCCTGTGATGTTGTTTCTCTTCCTCACTCCCCTTTGTATCTTAGGTAATCTTTCTCCTCACCTCCCATCCACCCATCTCTTGTTTACTATAGGGACAAAGAAAAAACTGATAAAATCGTGACTTCTTTAGGATTAAAAATCGGAGCCCGAGAGGCACGGCATTCAGATCCTAAAGTTCAGATCAATGCTATCTGCAGTCAGTGGCTACCCATATCTCAAGCTGTTCTTGGTATCCTTTATATTAATGGTTGTTAATGAAATCATAGTTTTGACAGAACAAGAAAAAAGAGTGTGTTATTGGCCATCAGGAGGTCCTCTGAAAATAACGCATGCCAATTCAGAGTAAGTTTTTTTCTGGGGTTATTTAATATTTTACCATGAAACTGTATTAAATACTTCAGAAATGAATATATTAATATTAATTAAGATTAATACGAATCTGAATGTTCTTAAAAAACATTTTAAATTTTTGTTTCTTAATCCATAAAATCAAAACTCTTAGACTAAGATTTGCATAGAAGTAGATACTTTAGATGTTTGTGTTAGGATCACTGGTTCATTTTAACCCATATTTTCTTTACCTTGTTGATACTTCCTCTCAAATTTGTGATTCCAAAAGGACTTGATTTTAAGCGGCTTACCTTAACTAAAGGCATTTTGTAGGTGAATTTAGACTATCTTCTTTGTTTTTTTTAAAAAGACTTTTGTTATATGGACCAATTTTAGTGTCTTTATTGAATTTTTTACAGCGTTGCTTTTGTTCTGTTTTATGTTTTGGTTCTTTGGCCGAGAGGCATGTGGGATCTTAGCTCCCCAACCAGGGATCGAACCCACACCCCCTGTATTGGAAGGTATAACCATTGGACCTTCAGGGAAGTCTCAACCAAAGTAATTTTATAGAGGAATTTAGACTATTAATACCTTCTTGTCATTGATCTGTGTGTGCTTAGCGGTACCCGTGGGGTGGGCTGAGGGTGCAGTGTCTGGGGAGTGGGCCAACAGTGGACCACGGGGCTGCAATAAACACAGACCCCTACGGTGACCTCGCTCTGTTGGAGGACCTGCTTGTATCGCAGCTAGCGGCTGATGGTGGTTTTATGCCAGTTGAGAGAGACTGAAACTGTATGAAAGATTTTGAGGACTGGGTCACAGGCAGCCAAACTCCTAAGCTCTGTGGTCCTTCCTCATTTGTTCCACAGGATGTCAGTGTTAGAGTATATGCCATGAGCACCCTTTCTGGGCTCTAGAGCGTCCACAAACTCCCTGAGATTGTATCCACGTTTCGAGATGTGACTTACGGAGTATTGCCTTACAGCCCAGGCATCGTGTACACATATGTTGTTACTTCAGTATTTCGTGCACAGTCTGAGTCTCTGCCAGGGTGAAGAGCACTTGCTCAGGCTTTTGAGTCCTTAACAGCAGACTTCAGCTATGGTGTGTCAGAAGCTTCCTAGTCCCCTCGACATTACAGCTGAGAGAGTGGAGAAACTGATGTGTGCAGGATCACAGACTTTTGATTCTCTCCCACCAGAAACCCAGGCTCTGAAAGCAGGTGAGGTAAAGACGAACACACCAGTCAATGTATATTTGGTCATCCAAAGTCAAGACTACTCTAGACCAATTTTCTGAATGCTAGCTTGCTAAATGGCCAAATGGCCAACTCCCCCGGTAAACAATTGCACAAACATTTCTCCAATGCTTTTTGTTTTCTAACATTTCAGTTTCGCCAGAGCCATTTTGCTCTGCCAGTGGAGTGAGGAGACTAGAGACCTCTCCCTTTTGCCAGATCACAGTTCATAATCTTATCATCATGCTCTATTCCATCCTCTCAGGTAGCCAGGAATGCATTCCTGAGGTGACTGTGTTTCCAGGGCCTGTGGAACAGTGACCCCAGGGTCTGTATTCCCTCTAGAAGCCCCACACATGTTCGCTCCATGAGAGGGAGCCTCATTTGCTCCCAGCCTCATATGGCTCCATGAAATTCATCTGTGCGCACCACTCTGTCCTGCTCTTTTTCTCCCATTCTGTTGGATTTGCAGCCTCTGCCCTCAGATCACTGCTGTTCTCAGACCCATGGTTGACTCTCCTTTGTTAAATCTCTCGGCCAGTTCCCAGTCCTCCTGACTAGATCTGTCACTACCATTTGACACAGTCAATCCCTCCTTCCTCCTTGAGACCCCTTTTTCTTTGACTTCTGGGCTTCCACCTGTTTCTCCTTGTCTCCCTGTCTCCTGGGCTTTTTATCCCCCACCCCACCCTGGTTTTTTTATTAAAACAGGAGAAAAATCAAACAGAAGTTAATAACGTGTACAAGGGAGAGACCTGGGAAAACAGAATAACTTGCTAAAATATCTGAAACCCTCACCTTAAATACTGTCAGTGGTTTAGAACTTCAAAGGGGAGAAAGGCATTTGCCATGGAAAATGAAAAAGTAAAAGTCTGGTTACAAAGAGTGTTTGCTGGACCACAGAGTGGGCTCTGATCGCTGGGCCCTGCTGATTTCCCCACCACACCAGCCCCTTCTCTTTGCAGATATTTCTGGTGATAGTTGTATTCCAGGAACAGGCCCTTTATCTCAATTAGTTAGACAACTAAGGGGACAGAAAAAGAACAACTTCCAAAGTTCTCTGCTCCTTAAAAACAATCAGCCTAAATTAACCCTCCTCAAGAAACACCTTGTGGAGTGGTGAAGTTTGCTCTTCTGCAGTTCTGCCCTTAAACCTTCTTCGTGGAGTTTCACAGTCCAGAAGCCAAGTTGGTAGATTGTGTCTCATTAAGCCAGTCTCTTAGTCCTGACAGTAGGTTTAACTGCTGCTGCTGCTAAGTTGCTTCAGTCGTGTCCGACTCTGTGCAACCCATAGACGGCAGCCAACCAGGCTCCCCCGTCCCTGGGATTCTCCAGGCAAGAACACTGGAGTGGGTTGCCATTTCCTTCTCCAGTGTATGAAAGTGAAAAGTGAAAATGAAGTCGCTCAGTCATGTCCGACTCTTCGCGACCCCATGGACTGCAGCCTACCAGGCTTCTCCATCCATGGAATTTTCTAGGCAAGAGTACTGGAGTGGGGTGCCATTGCCTTCTCTGGTAGGTTTAACTAGACATCTTTAAATCCATTTCTGCAAGCGGTAATGCAGGTGGGCTCTCAAAGTTAGGCTTCTAAGGTGCAAGCATTCCAGTATTTCTAAGAGGCATTTTTGTGAAGACAAAAAGGCTCACGGTTGGAGCAAATCATAAACCAGCTTCTGAACCTAGGGAACAACCAGTCCAGATTTCTAGATGTTAGAGTCAAGTATCATTTGCAATTTGAAATGTCTTTAAATGTCTTTGATGATGTCCTCCAATGTTCAGGTAAACTTCCTGAGTGGCTTACAGTGGGCCAGAATATTGCCCCCAAATGGGCTATTGTGTGGTGGTCTCTCTTAAATTTATCTCAAGTTTCAGGACTTCAGGAAAGGAGCACCTTTGGTTCTCGGTGTTTCCACATCAAAAGTGGGAGGAAAAAGTGGCAATGTTAGTTTGGAAAGTTATAGCCTAATATTTGAGGAAACCTGGAGAATTCAGGATCCAGCCCAGATCTGCATTTACAGATAGTAAATCACAACCTCAAAGATGGTAACAGAACTAGAATCTAATATTCCCAAGTGTGTGTTATAGTTTCTGTTGAAACATAATTTTTTTCTCTCTAAAGTCACTCATTTCTACCCAGTATAGCCAAATTAAGACTCATTTGTTTGCAGAATAAGTTTAGTTTCATTAAACTTGGCCTGATTGTTTTTATAGGTTCAGCATGAATAGCAGTTCACCATGTAGGCTCCTTTAAATCTCTTTTGCTGGAACTCTACATAAGGAATCTCCAGATTGAACTTCTAATAGCCTCTTGAGGCTAAGAAACCAAGCCACATCTTTGCCGTCGGAGCTGGCTGTTTAGTCTTGATCTTTTTCCCGATTCTTCTCCATCCCCTTGACTTTTTAACTGTGGGATGCCCCAGGCAAGGCTTGGTATTTGGATCTCATCTGTTTTCTACCTGCAGTCACTCTCCTGCTCATCTTGTCCAATCTCTAGGCTTCCCATGACAATGGCGTGCTCTTAATTTTCACATTGGTTTCATGCCCCTATTTCCAGTCCATCTTTAAATCCTGTTTACTCTTCCTTTGAAATGTATCCAGAATTAACTACTTTTCAACATTTCCGTTTCTGCCTTCCTGGGGCAAGCAACCGTGCGTGATCTGTCACCTGGGTATTATAGTAGCCTTCCAGCTGGTATCCCTGAGTCTGTTCTTGATTGCCTGCAGCCAGGGTGAGCCTGTTAAAATCGGAGTCAAGGTGTGTTGCTTTGTTCCTCAAAGCCTTTCAAAGTTTTCCCTGGCAAGACTTCTGATAGATACTTAATTCTTACTTCCTTCTTCTCTTATTTGAATTTTACTCTTGAATTCTTTATGTGCAAATTATTTTGATGTAGGGTGATTTTAAAAAATTACTCACCAGTGGTGGTTTTTTTTTTTTTTTCCTTAACCAATATTTTTTTTAATGTAATTTAAGAAAAATGTCCATATGCTGATTAGGAAATTATGTTAAAATTTATAGATTTAGGGAAAATCAATACCTTTATAGTATTGCATCTTAATCTTCATTTCTAAGTTTTTTTTTGTTATCATGATATTTTTGTCTTTATTTTCTAACTTCTCTTAGGGGTTGGAAAAACTACTATTATGTATTTTATTAATAAGCTACCTTGTTGACTATTGCCCTTTGGTAAAATTCCTCAGTTCTATCCCTCTCCACTGGAAACGGTTATGAGGGCTTCTGGAGGGTAGTGAAGCCCATCTCCTACCTGGACTTACTCCTGCTCTTCTTCACCCTGTCAGTTTTGCTTTTCTTTTCCCCTTTCTGGTTCTCTCGCTCTCACTCTACTATTTTTCTAGCAATCTTATTTTTTTCTAAATGGAATTTTTCTTATAGTTGTGAAAGATTATAGGTTGCTTATGTATTTAGATGATGCCATGTTCTAAACTTCTTGTTTTCAGAAAAGCCTGGATTATTAAAGTAACATTTTTCTTTCCTGTCTGTTTAGCTTTTATGAAATGCGGAAGTGAAGATACCGCTCCAGTTATTATCTTTATTTCCAAAATGTTTGCAGTTGATGCTAAGGCTTTGCCTCAGAATAAGCCAAGGTAAGGATCATAGGGAAGCCAGGTGGGGCCAGGGAGGTGGGGTTCAGGGAGGGTGTGCGGTGGGGAAGGTGCAGTTCTGTCCTCAGCCCGGAACTCATGTGGAGCAGCCCCTGTGGGAATGTAAATTTCACTGAGTACTTGATCTTTTTGTGATCCCTCTGGAGGAAACAGTTGTTGAAATCAGCTCTGGGACTGTTAATTCAAATTCATGTTTAAAAAAAAAAAAAGTTGGTTTTTTTTTTTTTTGGCTGCATCAGGTCTTTTTTGCAGCACGCGGGCTTCTCTGGTTGCAGCAGACAGGCTTAGATGTGCCATGGCCTGTGGGATCTTAGTTCCCCAACCAGGGGTCGAACCCATATCCCCTGCACTGGAAGGTGAACTCTGAACCTCTGCACCAACAGAGAAGTCCCTGAATTCGCATAAAGTTGAATAAGTAGTTAGAGTAGTGGTAGCCACGGTTAACAATTGTTGAACGTCAGACAAGTTCTCATCTCAGCCTGTCTGTCTGCTTCACTGGAGATTTTTGAATGTGTGAGTACCTCGCCGATCTTTGTGCATGTTGTGTGTGTGTGTGGAGAGAGAGAGGGGTGGAGTTCAACCATGGGAGACGGATCCTTTCTCAAGTTTCTGAAGTCTTGGAGAATCTCTTCTACATCGTATGAACTGATATGGGTCCTCCTCCCCCACTAGTGTAAGTGATTAGATCCCGGTCGTTCCTTGTGGGGATCATGGCATTAGCCTCCTAGCTGGCTCTGCTGTCCCAGTGTCTAACTTGGCCGGTCCACTTGCCATTCTCCCTTCAGGATCTTGGTGTCTGGAGTGAAAAGATTCACTCTACCCAGGAGTTGGAAGGCTCTTCTTCTTTACTATCCACATCTATTCTGGGACCTTTCTGTGTGGGAATCTTTCAAATAACCTGAGAAAAAGAATATAAATCAATAGTACTTCTTAAGGGCCTGGTGCCTCAGGCAGCATCTCAAATCTTGCTCTTTTAGGTTCTAAATAATAATGGTAACAGCACTAATAATTGGCTGCAGTTTATCAAGCTTATAATATTGATTTATAAAAAAAATCAACTGCCTCACTGTTGATTATGCCGTCTAAATCTAACAGTAGTTCTGCAGTTCGAGTATTTACTGTTTCAGTCTAACCTGGGGAAGTTAAGAGGCCTTAAAAAGATGAAGTAGTAATGGATTTTCCAGTAATCATGTATGGGTGTGAGAGTTGAACTATAAAGAAAGCTGAGCGCCAAAGAATTGATGCTTTTGAACTGTGGTGTTGGAGAAAACTCTTGAGAGTCCCTTGGACTGCCAGGAGATCCAGGCAGTCCATCCTAAAGGAAATCAGTCCTGAATATTCATCAGAAGGACTGATGCTGAAGCTGAAACTCCAATATTTTGGCCACCTGATGCGAAAAGCTGACTCATTTGAAAAGACCATGACGCTGATTGAAGATTGAAGGCAGGAGGAGAAGGGGATGACAGAGGATGAGATGGTTGGATGGCATCACCGACTTAATGGGCATGGGTTTGGGTACACTCTGGGAGTTGGTGATGGACAGGGAGGCCTGGGGTGCTGCAGTCCATGGGGTCACAAAGAGACAGACACGACGGGGTGGCTGAACTGAACTGAGTGTGCTCAAGGTCACATAGCTAGAAGGCCAGAAGAGTATGTGAATCCACATCTGTCCAGCTGGACAGCCTATGGGTGTCCACTTCACCAGTGGGATCTGGCCTCCATCATCTGTGCAGCTTGTTAATCTCCACCGCTAGATCTCGACAACAGCCTTCCAGCCTGCCTGCCCTTTTTAGATTCTGGGCCTTTGCTCTGACCATTCTCAACCACCGTCTTCTCCAGTACTCTGTCAGAAATTCTTACTGAATGCTTAAGTGCCTGTTAAGTAAGATCCTGCTAGGAGGTTTTCAGGCAGTTCCTCTCCCCCCAAATCCCTAAGTCTGCTGCTTTGGGTTCCTTCTTAAGAACCAGTTTCTTGTAGTAACAGGATGTGATGTTCAGACAGAAACTGCACTCCTTGCTCCCTTAGTTCCCGTCATCTCCGCTCTCTGGTGCTGTGGTTACTGGTAGCACCGGCTGCAGCCTGCTCCTCAGCCCTCTCTCTGTCCCTCCCCCAGCCCACCCCTGCAGCCAGCTCCACAGAGGCCAGGGCGTGGATATTCAGCTTGGAATCCTGAGGGTGGGTGGTTTAGTGTTGTCGCCTCTTTCCTTTCTTCTCCAGCCTCACCTCCCCAGTCTGCATTCTCACCTCTGGTCACCTTCACCTCTACTGTTGGTCACTGCTGTCCCCTAAGCACTGTCATCCACAGTTAGCTCCACTTCAGCCTCAATAAGTCAGCACCCACAGACGTTCCTTGACTAGCAGAGCTCGGTTCTCTTGCAAGTGAATTCCTGTTTATTCTCAGTAAATACTAGTTGACACAATGGGTTCTTCAAATAAAACCTTGCTACCTTCTCTTCTGTCTGCTCTGTTTACCTGTGTCACCACTCCCAGCGCTCACAGCAGTGCCTGACCCATAGCAAGTGTCAACTGGGTGGATGGATAGATACATTGATGGACAGCAAGACTTTACATTTGATGTTAACTTCATGAATGTAAATGTTGTTACGAGCTCTGACAAAATGAGGATTTAATATACTTGAACAGATATGCTTCTTTCTTAACCAAAGCTACAATAAAACCACATTTACTTAATGTGATGATTTTATCATTTCTGATTCCTTCTGAATTGGGGGGGGTATAGCCACAGATGATGAGCATGGAATTTGGAGTCAGATCTGGCTCTGAATTACGGCTCCTCTGTTTATTGTCCATGTGACTCTGGGTCGAGTTGTGTAGTTCTCCTAAGGCTCCAGTTCTTATTTGTAAAACAGGAGTAAGAATACCTGTGTCATATAATTGTTTGGATAAGTATATTTCGATAATATGTGCAGAGTGGTTAACACAATATCTGTGCCGTAGTTGTGAAAGTAGTTTATTTTCTTGGGCTCCAGAATCATTGCAGATGGTAACTGTGGCCATGAAATTAAGACGCTCATTGGAAGAAAAGCTGTGACCAACCTAGACAGCATATTAAAAGCAGAGATACTACTTTGCCAACAAAAGCCTGTCTAGTTAAAGCTATGGTTTTTCCAGTAGTCACGTATGGATATGAGAGTTGGACCATAAAGAAATCTGAGCACTGAAGAATTAATGCTTTTGAACTGTGGTGTTGGAGAAGATTCTTGAGAGTCCCTTGGATTGCAAGGAGATCAAACCAGTCCATCCTAAAAGAAATCAGTCCTGAATATTTATTGGAAGGACTGGTGTTGAAGCTGAAGCTCCAATCCTTTGGCCACCTGATGCAAAGGGCTAACTCATTGGAAAAGACCCTGATGCTGAGAAAGATTGAAGGCAGGAGGAGAAGGGGACGACAGTGGATGAGATAGTTGAATGGCATCACTGACTCAATGGACATGAGTTTGAGCAAGCTCTAGGAGTTGGTGATGGACAGGGAAGCCTGGTGTGCTGCAGTCCTTGGGGTCGAAAAGAGTCAGACAGGACTCACTGACTGAACTCAGCTGAACTGATAAGCCCATTGGAAGAGACCATTTCTCTCTGCGCTAACCAGTGCATCAGGTTTTTTTTTTTTTTTTTTTTTAACCTCCCTGTTTATAGTGATAATAAGATATTCCATGTTTATATATTTTTTTAAATTTGTAGTTGAAGGATAATTGCTTTACAGAATTTTGTGGTTTTCTGTCATGTATCAACAAGAATCAGCCATAGGTTAATTCATACTTTTCAGATACTCTTATAAAAAGTCTAGAAGCAAGATAAGTTATGTAAGGGTTGATTGACAGGGCAGCTAGAGTGTGTAGCCTGAAGAAGAGAAGGGCGAGGGGAAGGGTGTGAGGACAGATGATTGAAAGGTGAGGAGAGGGGAGTATGTTTGTTGGGTGTTGCTCCAGAAGACAGAACAAGAGCCTAGAAATTTCATCCTGTGTGTGAAAGACCTTTAATACTGAGAGCTTACAGTGGAGAGGAGCTTATGCCAGCAGATGTGACTTCCCGACAGCCCTGAGCAAGCCATCATCAAAGGTCGCTCCCTTTTCATTTTTGTATCTGATGGCACAGCCCTGCCTCCTACATTGGGGTAGGTCTGACTAGAAGGGGCCGACTCCTAGAACCAAATTCATCCATTTCAGGGGGCAGGTGCTAAGGGAATAGAAGTGATGTCCAGTCCTGGAGGGAGGTCTTGTCGAGCAGGTGGGTGTCTGAAGAGGACAGCAGTGGACAGCTGGTGACTCAGGTGTGGGGCAGCCCATGTAATGTAGGAAGGGGATTGGGGCACCTGACGTTAGGACCTCTAGGAGTACGTGGCATGTAGCACGCATGGGACTAGTGCACTCTTGGTACGGCCATCTGAGTGGCTTCCAGGAGAGAGAAGGGGAAGGGGAATGGCGGGATGGGAGACGAGGTCGTCAGCCAGAGACGGAGGCGTGAAGCAGGAGTCATAGTACCAAAGTTGGGGGGCGGTAGAGGAGGCGGGCACAACGTGACAGGATCAAGCAAGGTGGCCCACCCCCTAGGCGAGCCCCCAGCAGACACACACGTGTGCACTCACACCCTTCCTCTGGTGGAACTCGGGTCTGACACCGTGACTGATAATCACCGTTGGACCTCCTGTCCGGCCTGAATTGCCAGCATTCGGCCTGGCCCTTCCTCTTGGACCCTAGTTCCCCATGGAGGTGTATTTTCCTACTTTCATGGAGAAAAGCTCGGTTTCTTACTGAGGTCATCTGCTTCTCTCTCTGTTAGAGTGTTCCGAGCTGTGGTATCTTACTGATTCCCTTTCTTTTCCGGCTGTTTGCCCTACAGAGGAGGAGCATGGGTGCCTGAGAAAGGTTCCGTGCTGTTGTGTGTGACTGTGGGGACACGGGCTCTTGCATGTCATTTCATAAGCTCACAGTAGCCGGGGACCCAGCGTTCCCAGCGGAGGAGGAAATGACAACCCACTCCAGTATTCTTGGCCGGGAAATCCTTGGATAGAGGAGTCTGGCAGGCTTCAGTCCATGGGGTCATAAAGAGTCCAACCGACTGAGTGACTAAGCAGCAGCAGCGGTGTTCCCAGAGAAAGCGTGATAGGCCTTCTCTTCTCTTGCTGCAGTGAATGAGAGAACTCGGAGAAACTTTCCACCAGGAAGGGACTGGGGACCAACCACCGTCTTCTCCAGCCACGTTGTTGTTCAGTCACTAAGTCGCGTCCAACTCTTGGCAACCCTGTGGACTGCAGCACGCCAGGCTTCTCTGTCCTTCACTGTCTCCCAGAGTTTGCTCAAACTCATGTCCTTTGACTCAGCGATGCCACCCAACCGTCTTATCCTGTCGTCCCCTTCTCTTCCGGCCCTCTATCTTTCTCAGCATCAGGGTCTTTTCCAACGAGTTGGCTGTTTGCATCAGGTGGCCAGAATACTGGAGCTTCAGCATCAGTCCTTCCAGTGAATATTCAGGGTTGTTTCCTTTAAGATTGACTGGTTTGATCTCCTTGCTGTCCATGTTAACACTAGCTGTTTCTTGGCTGGAACAGACTGAGATCTTTGCTGTGGCCAGGTGTTAACATGTCTGTGGTGTCCTGTAGACCTCTCACTCAGGAGGAGATTGCTGAGAGGCGAGAGCGTGCAAGACGAAGGCATGCGGAGAAGTTGGCAGCGGCGCAGGGCCAGGCACCCGTGGAGCCCACCCAAGATGCAGGCGCCCTTGAAATGAGTCCACAGGGAGAAGAGCCAAAAGGTACAGCTTTTCTCAGTAGTTTCCCCATCCTCAGTGATACGGATGGGGTTTTTGCCAAACTTGGAACACTCATCCTTCTGGTCTTGGGCTTTTAGCTTTGAAGGTAGCTTTCATCAATATACTTCTATCCTTGGTGTTTCTTTGCTCAGTCTCAGCTAACAACAGTGTCTTCCTTGTCCCCTCTCTGTTTCTCAGCAGCTCCTGGATGCAGAGAGCATCTGGGCACTCATGGTCCTTCTGTTTCTGGCAGGTGATGAGCAGGGGTTGGAAAGTGAGACCCCCAAACCCGTGCCCCCGGAAGGAAGCGAGCAGGAGTCTTTTATCGCCTTCGCTCGAGTGTTCAGTGGAGTGGCGCGAAAAGGAAAGAGAATTTTTGTCCTTGGACCCAAATACAGTCCTCTTGAGTTTTTGCAGCAGGTAAGAACAGGAAGTAAAACATTCGTATATTGTTTCATGGTTCTGCTTTCTTGTTAGATAAGTGATTACCTTATTGGTAGATGCGTTTGATCTCTAGGGAGGCGCATTTGGGTGAATCTGTATACTTCCTCTTGTGTCACTTTGGTACCATTTGATAAACCTGTCTCAAGTAATAGCATTTAGGAAATTAGGCTAGTACAAGAATCAAGTTTTCAAACCTTATTTAGTTAATTTATAAGGCTTTTGTAGAAATTCAAGGCTAGAGGAAAGAACTGAGAAGAACAGATGTCATGGTGGAGCCAGGACGATGCCAGGTGTTCAAGACATAAAGATCCAAAACCCAGGTGGCATGAGCCAAAGGCATGGGTGGTGAGCAGGTGATAGGCAGCGGTTTCTTGGCAGGCAGATCCCAGACATTGATCAGGAGGGTCTGACAGTTGGTGAACAGCCAGCGTCTAAGTATGTCTGGACCAAAGGGGAAATAAAGCACAAGCTAGAGCTGTCTCAGAACATTTTTGGACATACAGAAGGTGCATATGTGGTAATCAAATGATAAAGGTCAGAGGATGAATGCCAGAGGTCCACGGAGCCAGGCAGCGTCAGCGAGAAGCTGTGAGTGGGGCCTTCCAAGATGATCGTGCTCCTCTGGGCGCAGGTAAGCCAGGGGCGCTGCTGTGCTTGGCTGTGATGAGAGGTGCAGGAGGTGGCAGAAGAAAGTCTGTGCCATCAACTTCTCCTGCCTTGAATGCTTATTCCATCAGTGTGAGCAGCAGGTGAATCCTTGGACAGGTCCTTGGACTTGTTGCCATGCTGAGTGGTGACTGAGCAGTTTGTGCTAGTCTGTGACATGTTCAGATTCGCAGGGAGGAGTATAGCAGTTGGTGTGTTTGGAGTTACTTTTGAGGGGAGGGTAAAAATGTTGTAATAAGGGATATAAAAATCTACTTGTGATCTTCTTACCATCTTGGTTACCATCTATCCATAAATGTATTAGGTATAGTTCTCCATTTATTTAGGTCATTTAAAGTGTTATCATTTTCTCCATAAAAATCTTTAATCACTTTTGTTATTTATTCCTAACTCTCTCATATTTTGTTAGTATTCTGAAAGTTACTGTTTTAAATATATATGTATGTACTTTTTTTTCTACTGCTAATCTATAGACATACAGTTAGTTAACTTTTGTATGTTGGTCTGTGTATGACTTTCTTGCTAAATTGTCTTACTAATTATAATTTTTCTGTCAGTTCAGTCTCAGTCGTTTCCAACTCTTTGCGACCCCATGAATCGCAGCACTCCAGGCCTCCCTGTCCATCACCAACTCCCAGAGTTCACTCAGACTCACGTCAATCGAGTCAGTGATGCCATCCAGCCATCTCATCCTCTGTCATCCCCTTCTCCTCCTGCCCCCAATCCCTCCCAGCATCTGAGTCTTTTCCAGTGAGTCAGCTCTTCTCATGAGGTGGCCAAAGTACTGGAGTTTCAGTTTTAGCATCATTCCTTCCAAAGAAATCCCAGGGCTGATCTCCTTCAGAATGGACTGGTTGGATCTCCTTACAGTCCAAGGGACTCTCAAGAGTCTTCTCCAACACCACAGTTCAAAAGCATCAATTCTTTAGTGCTCAGCTTTCTTCACAGTCCAACTCTCACATCCATACATGACCACAGGAAAAACCATAGCCTTGACTAGACGAACCTTTGTTGGCAAAGTAATGTCTCTGCTTTTCAATATGCTATCTAGGTTGGTCATAACTTTTCTTCCAAGGAGTAATTTTTCTGTAGTTTGTTTTAAATGAATGGTCCTACTGTCTGTGGATAATTCTGTTTCTTCCAATTTGATCCTTATATTTTAAATTTCTTCCAGCCTATGTCTTGAGCTCCCCTATAGAGTTGTCAGTGAGTCAGAACACACGCATGTACATGTAGCCTGTGCCTCAGAGGCCATCATTTTCATGAAGTTTCCAAGTCTGCCCTAACACAGTAGCTTCTCTCTCCTCTTGAGATTTTATGCATTTACTTACCTGTGCTTCCTTTTTTGCCACTCACTCTATGTTTCCAGCAATAATTATCTTTTTGTATGTGATGTCTTGGGCATTTTTTCCTCTTCACAGCACGAGCACAATGCCTTGGGTACCAAAGATAAGTCGGTTCCTTCGTTGGCATGCCTTTGGGGCACTTGCATGTATATGAAAATCGTTGAATAATTCAAGACAATATCTTGAATAATTTGAGACAGAATCTCCATGAGAGTACATGTGATGTAGAAAGAGTTAGATGTAGAGCATCTTTGCTGTGAGAGTGTCGTGTGTCTTCTCGTCAGAGTCTCCGATGTGTCACAGCACGCTGTCTCCCACGTTAACAGCCCAGCCTAAAATAGTGGCTGTTTGGCCCTTACATGGCATTTTTATGACATCTAACTACTCCTCAAAGCTATTTATTTTCCTGTGTTACTCACCAGTAGCACTAGCCCTTGTCAGATGCTTAAAGGACATTATAAGATTGTAATTGACATGACAATATAATAATGTTAAAGCTATTTTAAGTGATAATAGTAACAATGAGTATTGAAATAATAGCACAGTGGTTCTGGTGTCCAATGGTGTCTGACACAGTTCATATAAATACTGGCGAAGGGTATGAGGATTTTTGTGTGTTAATATCGTGCTACCAGGGCATCCCTGGTGGCTGAGATGGTAAAGCGTCTGCCTGCGGTGCGGGAGACCCAGGTTCGATCCCTGGGTTGGGAAGACCCCTGGAGAAGGAAATGGCAACCCACTCCAGTACTCTTGCCTGGAAAATTCCATGGACTGAGGAGCCTGGTAGGCTACAGTCCTTGGGGTCGCAAAGAGTCGGACATGCCTGAGCGACTTCACTTTCACTTTTACCAGGTCACAGCAGAATTTATATTAGCCATAAAGTTTATGATTATGTGTAATTCTTGACAGGCTTTATGTATATGAGAAGTCTCTCTAGTTCAGAATTTACTCATAAACTGAGACTTCTTTTTATATCACACCATTTCAGATCTGAATGTTTCGGGTTTACATGAAACACTGTGACTGCACTATATCTTACTTATGAATCGAAGTAACTTTGTAGGTATTAACCCAAACCTGTTTTCCTTTGACGTCTCCTAACTTAGCTTCTGTTGTTTTTCTTTTCTGCCCAGGTGCCATTAGGCTTCTCAGCTCCATTAGAGGACCTTCCCCCAGTCCCCCACATGGCGTGCTGTACGTTGGAAAACCTGTACCTTCTGATGGGAAGGGAACTGGAAGACCTCGAGGAGGTGCCTCCAGGAAATGTGCTAGGTAGGGTGGTGCTGTGTGTCACATCTGTGCTCCGTTCCGAGACGTGGCCTGACATGTCACCCGAACCACGTGAGATATCTGAGGGAAATGACTTGGATCTCATTCTTTTTTTTTTTTATTTATTTATTTTGGGTCGTGTCCTTTGGTTTTAACTTAGTGCATTTCAGTAATTAGCATGTACAGTAGTGCTGTGCTGTGCTTAGTCGCTCAGTCATGTCCGACTCTTTGTGACCCCTTGGACTGGAGCCCACCATGCTCCACTATCCATGGGGATTCTCTAGGCAAGAGTACTGGAGTGGGTTGCCATACCCTCCTCCAGGGGTTCTTCCTAACCCAGGGATCGAACCCAGGTCTCCCGCATTGCAGGAGGATTCTTTACTGTCTAAGCCAGCAGAGAAGCCCAAGAATACTGGACTATGCAGCCTGTCCCTTCTCCAGGGCATCTTCCCAACTCAGGAATTGAACTGGGGTCTCCTGCATTGCAGGCAGATTTTTTTACCAGCTGAGCTACCAGGGAAGCCCATGTACAGCAGTAACTTGCTGTAAATTACGGTAGGAAATAAAAAGTAACTGCTTAAGAAATCTGTGAATAAGCTGAGGTTCCATTCATTTGGGGATGAGAAAGAATTTCTGCTGACAGTAAAGTCAGTTCAGATGAATAAGACACTTCCGGTTCTAAAGTATCAGAAACTATTCTGATTTAAGGGTCTGTCTGCTTCCAGGCTCTTTTAATCCATTGAATGTTTTATATTATAAATTCATAAATACTGTTCCTCATCTCCATAATGTTCATTACTTCTTTGTGGAGTTCACTTTTAAAGGTCCTCAGTGCAGCCTTGAAGACTCAGCTGAAGGAATTTTCCTTGGATCATCATAGGCACTCTGAGTGTGAAATGGAATGCTGGGTCCCGTTCTGAACCCTTGGAGTCCTTGTCAGGTGTAGAGCTATTTATGGGGGGACTCCTTGGGCTCCAGCTTCTTTTTATGTTTTAGAGAAATGGTCTAGACTGCTGGTCTGGAGCTGCTGGATTTTGTCCACTTTAGTCCAAGAAATTTGCGTTTTGATACTGCCTTGCAGAAATACGTAATTAAAAATTTTTTTTCATTACTTTTTTTGGGGCATGAATTTCTAGCCTCTCCTCAGTGTTACCCATTCTTTTCATCCTCTTTGGAAAATGCTGTTGAACAATTTACATGACTTATGAGCTTCCATAACCAGCAAAACATTTTTTATCAGGAAGGACATGGGAAGATGAATAGAAAGCACTCTGTTTTTGTTTATAAACCTTCCTTGTGATTCCTGTATTCCTCACACTCAATTAATTTTGTTTCTTAAATGGAAGGTGAGGTGGAAGATCTCTAACACAACGTTCAAGTGAAAAGAGAAGTACTGAAGAAGGCTTCAGAGCATGGTTTCTGTCGTATCCCCTCCAGTTAAGGGTCGTTGTTTGTGCTCTCTCCCCAGCAGAGGTCAGGAACATGACGTGCAGTCGTTCTGGTTGCCTTCTGTCTATTTCTAGATTGCCGTGTGTTGCTCAGCCCTGCGGCCAGCTGTGTTATGAGCAGGGAGACCATCTCTCTCTCATCTGCCTCCTAAGGCAGCCATAACCCTGCTATCTGCAGGAGACCGGCCACAGATTAAAGCATTCTTCGTCTTGGGGAAGAGAGAAATACCTCATTCTCTTTTACTGATCTTTTGAAGTTACTTGGGAGCAGTGGTAGGAGCTAGGGTGTTGGTAAGGGTGCCTGTTGGTTAAACATTTGTTTACCAAATTAAGTTGTTAAAAAATAAGATGGACACACAACTTTGGGACAAAATGAATTAAACAGAAAAGTGAGATATATTTTGTAGAAGCATTAGGATTGTGTTTAACTGCCAGTGATCAAAAAACCAACTGCACAGTCTTCAGTTTCCCTCAGTGGGAAGATTAGGGTAGAGGATAGACAGCTGAGGACTGGTGCCGTGGCTGTCTTATGTCATCAGGGAGCAGGTTCCCTCTCTTCGCCTGTTCACAGTCCTTAGCATGGGGCTTTGTCCCCATGGGACCAAGATGGCATCTGCATTGACATTCCTGGCTGGAAGAGGGCACACAGGCCAAAGGCCTTCTCACAGCACTGATGTTTCATTTATTTTTGTGGTCATTAGTTTATTTATTTTGGATGATTTGGTTGATGTTATTTTAAAACCTTTGGCAGTGACCGCCCCATATATGGTCTATTAGATATCTAAAATATCACTTACTAAGAAGTGCTCATAAACAGAGGCTTTATCCGTCTCTTCTAAATATCAGTTTGTCATGTGTGTTCTGATTATTCCATTATGCCAGCTTTCACCTCTCTCAGTAGGGGATTAGAAACTAAGATATGTTTGGGATGAAAAGGTCTGGTTTGCTCTGTGGAGTGATGAGGAAGTTCAGTGGTTTGGATGTGGGAATTGTGGGCAGGTGTGAAGCGGAGCTGGTATTCAGCCAGCACACACTCGTGCCAGTCTTAACGTGTGGAAACACCACAATCTGAGGTTGGAATAAGCAGGCGCTGCTCCCCGACCCCCACTGCCTGGCACCTTTTCTCCCCCTGGACTTCCCTATAATCCAGGGCTAAAGGGTTAAGTCTGGCACACCTGGGGTCCCTGTGGAGCAAGCACTGGTGTTTTTATTTGGGAAGAAATGCCCTGTTAGTGACCAATGTGTTATATATCCTCGCTTCTTTGTGATTTTTGTCATGTGGTCACCTCTAGCTGCAGTGAAAGCCAAAGATTGAGTCTCTTACAGTCTCTACAAGTAAGGCAGGGGATATGGGATGGTGAATGGTTTTTGAAGAGGCTGTCCACACTCTCAACCATATTTCCTCCACATTTGCCTGGTGTTGCCTGAAGCCCCTTCATTATGGTTCTGTTTCTTTACATTAGGGAGGAAGATAGTCTGCCAGAGTGATTATAAATGTAACATTGAAGGGATTGGAACCCAGCCAGCCACTTCAGCTTACCTTCTAAATTGAAGCATACCGGAATTATTTTCTCTCTATTAACCTAGATCTGTTTGAGCCCTGTGCTTGACTGTAAAGCATGAGTATTCCAAAATTCTGCTCCTAGGTCTGCCACTAACTAGCATATGGCCTCAGGCCAGTTGCATAACCTTCTGGTCCCCAGCTTTCCAAAATAATTTGGACTAGAGTAATTTTTACTAACAATCTTATTGTAAAAATAGAACAGCTACTTTGATTGTTTTTCTAAGACTGTTACGGACTTTCAGAGCTTCTTCTATTATGTTTATCATATATCCTAAGTTTTAAGGACAGAACATTAAACAGCATTGTATGGATGCATTTTTATTACGGTAGCTATAAAATATAAACAAAATTTTATGTACATCATATTTGTAAGATACGTACAAACTAAAGTAAAAATAAAATACAAACAAAATTCAAGTTTATAATTGCCATTATGGCAATTGACATTGCCATATTATGACAGGTTGACATTTCAGTGAGGATAGAGTGAGATAAAAATGCTTAGTACTTTCGTCATAAAAATTGTCCCTGGATTATGTCAGTATGCCACTGATTGAAAAAAAGTCCTAGGCTAGATCATCTCCAAGGTCGCTCCTAGCTTTAACTTTTCAGGCTTGTGTTTTTTAAAGAAAAACCTTATGTCAGTTATTAGGACATTTCTCTTCCTAGTATTCGTTAGAGGAACAGTAAATTTTTGATATGGTTACTAGGTTGGGTTGAGAATCCATTTCAGTGGCTCCATCAGAACATCTTGAACTAGTTACCAGTTTGTAAGGCAAATTTCACTTGTTCGTTGATTTAAAAACTGGAGCATATGTAGCAGTAGCAGCAGTTTCATAAGCCAGGTGTTTAATACAGCCTTTCGGAGTGAGGAGTAATAAGGCAGGACAGGGGTGTGTTGAGAGGTGAGAGAGAAATCAGCACAAGAGAAAGCTGATTGCCAGCAAGGGTGATAAATGCTGGGGTTTAGCTGTGGTTTCTAGAGTGAGCTGACTGAGACCAGGCGTGCCAGCATCGTTGTTGTTTACTAAAGAGTTTTCCTGTCATAGGGGATGAGCAGGGAGGGGAGGGGGAGAGTGGGATGGGGTGGGGTGTGGATGAAAAGAATAAACTGAATGGCCGAACGTGGTTGAATTAGTCTACGTGTTCTAGTTATCTGTTACTGCAAAACAAACCACCCAAAGCCCTAGTGCCTTAAAACAAAGGCAGTCTTAAATTTTTCATGAATCTGCGATTCAGGCAGGTTTGGTGGGACAGCTTGTTTCCATGCCACACAGTGTCGGTTGAAGTGCTCAGAGCCTGGGCGCTGGAATCCTGTGAAGGTGCTTTTCACTCCCGTGTCTGCTGACTGATGCTATCTGTTGGCTGGGACCGTGTGTGGATGTGGCACTAGGGCTGGAACGTGTGACCTTTGCACGTGGTTACTTGGCTTCCTTGCAGCACACTGATAGGGTCCTGCAGCTGAGCATCCCAGGAGGAAACTGCATCAGCCTCTGAGGCCTAGCCCGTAACTCCTTCAGCCTCATTTTTGCCACCTTTTCTTCATTAAGAGGTCAAGAGTCACTAAGCCTGGCCCAGACTCACAGGGAGGGAACTAGCTCCACCTTCAATGGGAGATACATCAGAGAATTCGAGGACATGTTTTAAGATGACCACACCATGGATCAAAGATGATTTCTTCTTTCTTTTTATATTGTAGCGGGCCTGTGGCTGGACACATACTACAAATTGAGACAGCAGTGTGTATAGTGATCAGGCATGCCTGTTAACTTCATCTTTTTTATTTTTGTTAACTTAGAGAAAAAGATGCAATTCTTATTTTAATAAGAAAATCGTAGAGTGGTATGACTGATACCCATATGCTTTTCATCCAAAGTGATACCGAGTCAGATTTATCAGCTGCAGATGAAAATTTTTGTTGGTAAGGAAATGAAAACATTATATGGCATTCTTGAGCAAGTCAGTGTATAGAGTCAAAGTCTAAAGTAAAGTTCTTTTACTAGCACTTGAAAAATGCAGATTTCACATTTGTTCTCAGCTATAACTCACTTGGAATACTTACACCGTCTGATAAGTGTGGTTAGATTTTATGGTCTGGAAATAGTCAGTTGAAAGTTGAAAATCATTTAACTCCAACCTGATGTTTGAAAAGTTGGTAGAGATGGGACCGCAGAGACCTTACCAGGTTGAACACACAATAGTCTTTTGTTCAGTTCTCTGCTGAGAGTATCTCTAAAAATAAATGTTTGCTCCAGGCTCCTATTTAAATGTGAGGGGAAATTGAATTAGGATTCCAAATCTTTAGCTTTCTCTCATACACTTTTAGATCTCTTCCATATGGTTAACTCTTTAACAATTCAGGGGCATATTCCAAGAAGAAACATGATAGTTCTCTTTTTTCAACATAAAGAAAATAAATATCAATTAGCCTTTTTCTGAAATAGTTTTAGTTTTGCCATGGTTGTTTGCTGGGTTGGTAGGAAGTCAGTGTGCACTGAATGGGGAGAGAGTATTTGTGTGTATCCTTACTCATGTGGGGTGACTAAAGAGTCAGAAACCTTTGAAGAGTTTTACTAGCAGATTTGATTTGATTGTTTCAAGGGAAAGCTCAACATTTTGTGACTCTTAAGCCTTTGTAGTACTTTTGTAATACTTTAAATTCACTTACTAGTGGATTTCTTTCAAATATACTTATTATCAGCATTTCCACTTGGAAAGAATAACCAGGAGCCTTACTATTCATTTCTTAGTATTAATAGTTTCAGCTGATTTTTAATAACTTTCGTTTTATAGATGATAATTTATTCTCCAATTTTGTAATAGTTGTCTTATTTTCTTTTTATTTTTATATTGCCTGTAAAGGTATGATAAATAATAATAGTTATAGCTGCTCATCTGTCTTGTTCCTCTTGACTTTAATGGATATATTCCTAGTATGTTAGTTACAGGTTTGCTGATGCCCGAAGATTTGTATTTTTTAATCATGCTAGGAAAGTTCTGAGATTTTTGAAAATCAGGAATAAATACTTAAATCTTACTGATGCATTCTCAGCATCTGAAGACAGGGTTATAGAGCTTTTCTCCTTGCTATAATTGATGTCATGAATTATATTTAGTTATTTCCTGATTATTAAGATGTCCTTGTGTTTCTGGAAGAAAATAATACTTGAGCATTGCATATTTTCTTCATACACTGTTATATTCAATTTTGCAGTATTTCATCCAGACTTTTCTTGTATGATTAATAAAATTGCCATTATTTTCTTTGTGTCATGGTGATCCAAAATGGGAAAGTTCCATCTTTTCTACCTTCTAGAACTATACTGTTCAGTTGTTAGCCGTTTGCCATATGCCATTAAAGATTAGAATCAGATAACATTAAAAAAACTTACTTCATCAGATGCACCCACTCACATTTCAAGAACTCAGTAACCACATGTTACTAATGGCTACCATTTTGGACAGTGTCATTCTGGAGGAATTTCTATAGAATGTGATAATCATTTTTAAAAGTTTTCAGCATAATGTGGGTCACAATAGAGATCTATTTGAGAAGTGCAGAGAAGCCAAGTAAGAATTCTCTCTTACATAGGGATAGCCACCAGTCTTTTTTAAAATCTCTACATGTGTATACTTAGGTTTTAAATTGTGATGAAAATGCAGTTACACAAAATTCACCTTCTTGATGATTTTTAAATGTAAATTGGTAATTTGTTGTTGTTGTTGTGCTGCACAGAGTGAAGGATCTTAGTTTCCTGGTGAGGGATCGAATCTGTGCCCCCCAGCTGTGGAAATGCACATTCTTAACCACTGGACCACAAGGGAAATCCCTGTAGTATATTTTTAATACAAAAAAATCATACTTTCTGTACAGTTTTATAGCCTGTTTATTTTTCTCTTTGAGATAATCTCTTCTCAGAACATTTACAGCTTTTTCCCTTTCGTTTCAGTGCATTTTCTGTAACTCTTAGAACAGTGTTGAAGAGTAGTGTAAGAGTAATGTCTTATTTCTTTTAAGGTAGAGGAATTCCTGTAAACATTTTAGTGTTTCCATGAGATTGGATTTGGTTAGTCTATATTATGAAAATAAAGTATCCTCTTGTTTCTGCTTACTAGATTAATTTTTTAAATGTGGGTTGATGTTGAGATTTATCAAGCTGTGTTTTCCACATCATTCAGGTGATATTTCTCTCTCTTGATCCACTTATATTGTGAATTACTTTAACATGTTTTCTAATATCAAACCAGCTTTATATTCCTGGGATAAACTATTTGATGAGTGTATTTCAATATGTTAATAGAACAGTGAATTCAATTTTTTGGTAGTTTTTTCTATAAAATGTTTATAGTATTTGTAAGTTTGCCCAATCTATAGTTTTTTGAATATTTTATATTTGTGTAGTTTAAATATCAGCTTTATACTAAGCTATATGCAGGAATAACAAATTAGGGGATATTTTCATTGTTTCTTGTTTTGCAGAACAGTTTTATCAACACAAGAATTTTTTGGCTCTTAAATTTGATTAAACCTCCTGAAAGCAGCTTATACCTGCTTCGGCACAGATTCAGTTCCTCACCAGGAAACTAAGATCCTGCGTTCTGTGCAGCACAGCAAAAAAAAAAAAAAATTACCAGTTTACATTTAAAAGAAATTTATACCTGGTTGGTTGTCAGGTTGTGATTCGATAATGTTATCAATTGTTACTGTCTCTTTCTTTTTTATTTAGAAGAGTTGGTTCATCTTTTTTTCTTTTTTTTTCCCAAGTGAAAGTATTCATAGCCTGAATCTTACTGATAACTTTGGCTGGATTTCTTTAGTTTTATATGCAGCATTTTTTTATTATTACATTTTTACATGTCTTCTAATTCAGTACTTTTCAACCCGTGTACTGCAGTTGCACTTAACAAATGTGACAAGCTGTTGCTCCTTTTAGCCTCGAGGCAGCTGAGCAGGTTATGGGATGGCTGGAGCCCTCTTGTCTGTTACCTCGGGTAGAATTGTTACCATATGGTTTAGTAAAATGCTCATTTTCAGATGTGTCTGTCGAATCCACGTTTTTACTCACTGGAGCAACTGGCTAAAACTGCATAACATCTTTTGAATAGGTTGATGAATACAACTTCATAACCTAAAAATTGACTGTTAATTAGCCTGCTGCCACTCTAGACATTATATGAGAACAAATGGGTATGTGAAGGGTATCCGTCTCCAAATACTATGTTTCCCTTTTACATGGCAGTTATAGAGACTAGCTTGTCAGAGGAAATAAAGGAACAGATAATTGAGATGATTTTTGCTGAAGTTTTTCAGTAAAGAAAGGCAAGCTGTGGGTTAGTAGTCTGAAGGGGTGGTTGGGTGAAAGCAGAGGGGGAGAAAGAGAGAGAGAGTGTATGTGTGTGTGAGTGAGAGAGAGAGATACAGTTCGATGATAGTTGTTTTTCAGAGTGAAAAAGAGGCCGTGAAAGGGGAAAGCTGAAGGATGCAGTGACATGCTCCAGTGGTGAGTGGTATGTAGAGTATAACCTCTCCAACTCAACAGTGTGAAAGACCTGGTTGACTGTAAGAGGAAGGAAGACTTGGAAAATTTCAAAGCATGTGGTAACTTATGGAGAAACCACAGTGAACTTTTGCTAGCTGTTAGATCATAGGATTGTACCCTCTCCAGTCTTCTTGCCTGGAGAATCCCATGGACAGAGGAGTCTGGCAGGCTACAGTCCATGGGGTCTCAAAGAGTCAGACACGACTGAGTGAGTGACTGAGCAACCACAACATAGGATTATACCTTGACTAGATGGGACTGCTAGGTGGTTTGGGCAGAAGTGGAGATGAGATGTTTAGTGAGGATTGCTCAGACGTGGCAATAAAAGTTTGCCGTGAGTCTAGTACCCGTCAGGGAGGGACTGTAGGCTATTCTTAGACATTTTGGAGCTGTCCCAGGTGTAAACCTGGAGGAAGTACCACTGAGACCTAGTTGGCAGGGACGGGGCGAGCTCACCTATCACTGAGCCACCTCGACAGACTCAGCTCATCAGCTTGTTGCGGTTTCCTCATTTCTATTTGATTTTGGCCCTACCTGCCAAGCCTGTTTCAGATACAGTAATTGAAAAAGTGAACAGTTGTATTTAGAACTTACACATAATAGTCAATGTACTGCAGGTCATAGTCCACTTCAGATAATATTGGAAACATACTTGTGAGCTGAATCTGCATAATCTTCATGCCAACCCTGGGGAGGCCAGGGAAGTCAGAGCCTGGAAGTTAGCTAAGCCCCTAAGATACTAACAAATCAAATGTCAGATCCAGGAAGTAGGAAAGAGTAGGTGGCAATGGATGAAGCAAAGGTCACGTTCAAACAGCTGGCGGTGAGGCACTGGGCCTCTTAGTGTTTTAATGCCTGCCAGATGGGGACATAATTTGACTTCTGTAAATGGCTCATGCAGTTTAGGAAGATATCTGTGATGAGTCCCACAGTAGTCTGGCTGACAAGGCCAAATTCAGTTTTGTCCAGCTGACAGCTGACTGTCAGATATACTCATATACCCCTGAATTGATACCCTCCATTGGAGGACCACTTGGCATATGTATCAAGAGTTTTAAAGATAATTAAACCTTGGAAAATCATCATATCCTTTGACCCAAAAGTGCTACCTTTATGAATTGATTCAGAGGGAAAGTATTAATATTGTGCACAAAGATTTGGCTATGAAGATATTTATTATAGTCTTGGGAGAGAGGGTAAATGGTTCAATAGAATTTTTAAAAATTTTTCCAAAAAGGAAGTATTTGTAAAGGCTCTTGAAATAGTTTGAAGTGATTTTGGGTGATAACAGTCACTGTGGATTTTGAGTGGTGGCAGTAATTATAAAGGCTCAACATCTCTTGATTTTTTCAGAAAAGACAAACTATGTGGTTGAGAGGAAGGTGTGATGTTTGAGGGAGAAATATGTTTCTAGTATGACTAAACTGTGGCAGACTCATTAGATGTGAATGTAGTCAAGGAAAGGCATGTATTTTTCAATCATGATAGCTGTTCGCATGGTGAAATTCTTAAAATCTGGCAATGTCCTATGTTGTAGGGATAAGGCTTAGAAACTTTTATAACCTTTTAATGTAATTTGTACATTGGTACAACCACTTTGAAGAACAGGTGACAGCAAGACACCTGTTTTATTTTTCTTTTTACCTTTTTTATACCTAAAACATCATCTAATTTGATTTTTTTTTAAAGATCAGAAGAGACGACAGTGTTAATGTCTTTCTTTGACACCATTGGTGTAATTTTATAGAATTTATGCTATTGAGTGGAGAAATATGAAGTATAGAAATAGGATCCTCTGGGTTAAAACTCCAGCTGAGCAACTTTTCAGCTTTGTAGCCTTGGGCAGGGTCCTTAACCCCTCTGATCCTTCATTTCATCTTGCACATGAAGATAATGGAAAGCAGCAGGAGGATGCCCTTTATTTTGTTACAAAAAAATATCAAAAGGCAAAATGTTAATTAAGTAACATGGTTATTTACCATTGATTTCCATGGGAAACATTATCATTAGCTAATTGACTGCCAATAGTCACACATATTAAGAAAATAAATCATAAGTGAAGCATATAATTATGAAGATTAAAGAACACTTTTCTAATTTAGCATGTCGCTTATTTATTAATAAATGCAGCTCTTTTGATCTAATTGAAAAAATTCAGTCTTGCCACCATAAACATTCTGTTGTTCTTGTGAAGGCTGTTTGAAAAAATCCTCCAAAAAAATGTGTGTAGAAAAGAAATCAGATGCTTTGGCTTCTGTGGTGGTTTAGGTCGCTCAGTCCTGTCTGACTCTGCAGCCCCATAAACTGTAGCCTGCCAGGCTCCTGTGTTCATGGGATTTTCCAGGGAAGAATACTAGAGTCGGTTGCGATTTCCTTCTCTAGGGGATCTTCCCAACCTAGGGATCGATCCCCGGCCTCCTGCATTGCAGGCAGATTCTTTACTGACTGAGCCACCAGGGAAGCTTTGGTTCCTACTGAAACTATTTCTCTGACTCTCCCTCTCATCCTTCATTATTCAGAGTTAACAGAGAATCAGAACTTTCAGTAACTTCCTCAAGAGAGAGCTTGAAGTAGAGATGGCAGAGGGAATTAGTTTCCCGGAGAAGCAAGGCAGAAAGGGTAAATCCTTGAAACTTCAGAATTACCACCATTGATGTCAAGAACGCCATTGCATTTGGGTAAGAGCCTGACTCCGGAAGTGTTTTAGAGGAGGAGGAGTGGCTGAGGCAGAGGCGCTGGCTTGCAAGTTGGGGTAGGTAGAGAAGTTCTCCTGAGAAACACGTGTGCCAGCTTGAACACAGAGTGAAGTGGTATCATCCCATATTCTTCCCTGAAAGGCCACGTCATGTGTCTCAACAAAGCCATGAGCTGTTTGGGGTAGATTCAGAGTTCACATTTAATTTTTTCTTTCCCCCACAAGAAGGAAGGTCTTTGTGTGTGTGTGTACACACTCAGTCATGTCCAACTCTTTTATAGGCCCATGGACTATAACCCGCCAGGCTCCTCTGTCCATGAGATTTCCTAGCAAGAATGCTGAACCAAATTGCCATTCGCTTCTCCAGGGTATCTTCCCGACCCAGTGATTGAACCCACATCTCCTGCATTGGCAGGTGGATTCTTTACCTCTGAGCCACTTGGGGAGCCCTTTTCAAGAAGGTATTAACTATAAATTGGGTATATATTCTTCTGAAGTGTTATTTTGAAAATAATAGTGATTACTAAATATAAAGCACTTCACAAAAAAGGCAGAATAGTTTGTTTTCTTAAAAGGAAATATATTAATTTTCTTAAACTGTCATTTGTAAGGTACATCCTTAGCTGGATCTCTAGAATAGTATTAAGAGCAGTAGGGGCTGAAAGCAGCTATGTTCTGCCCTTGAATAAAATATATTGTGATCTTTTCAAAAGTACTTGTCCTTTTTCCAGTTCTCTAGCATGGGAAGGAAGGTCAGTTCACCTTTTCCTAGGGAAGTAAGCCCTTTTCTCCGTCATTGGTGGACACTTAGCTTATACTATCCTAATACCTCACACAAGCTCTAATTTGGGCATAAGGCACTGACTGCAGATACCTTACCGACTGGGCCTCATAAGTCTCTGCACTGCATTCAGTGAATATTGGTTGGATGACTCAGTTGATCAGATAGGAAGATCACTGAGCTTAGCTGCAAGAACACATGAGCAGCCAGAGCTACTTAGTGTTGATCATTTATTTCTCCAGAGTTTAAAACGTTCTCAAGTACAAAAGCAAGAGTGTGGAAAACTTTCCTTTAGAAGTGAACACATTTGCTTTTCATCATAAATACTCTGTGATTTCATAGATGAGAGCAGACTCCTTGCTTGGTCTGGCCGTTTCTCATTTAAAAGTGTATCAGGAGAGTGATGTTTTAACGTGATAAGGCGGTCCGGGGCCCCAGTGCCGGGTGTTGTTATCACTGGAGATTCTTCCTTTGGCTCATGTAGACACTGAAATGAATTGCTTCTTCCTCCATTCCGTGTATCCCAGGTGTTCTGGGAGATTCACAGGGTAAATTCTGGGCTACAAGAGGCTTTTTGGTGTTGGAGAAGCAGAGATAGCTGAGTCTTTCTTGGTTTTCTGTGTGCCTTGGTCCAGGCAAGAGAAGAACATTGTCCTGGCCTTTGTAAAGGCCAAAATTGCCCCCCCAGGAGCCTTCGAGGCCCCTTTCCAGTGCCCTAAGAGGGCTCCCGTGATGAGGCAGAACCCAGGCCAGGAGCCTTCGAGGCCCCTCTCCAGCGCCCTAAGAGGGCTCCCGTGATGAGGCAGAACCCAGGCCCCGCAGCTGGGAACTGGTTTGTCCCCACGTGCTGCATCGCCTTCCCAGATGTGTGGTGTTCAGGGACCACACATGGTACTTTCCTCTTTTCTTTTTGTTTAATTCTCTTCTCCTGTTCACATACTTTTGGCAGTTATACTCTTTCTTACATTGTTCTTGGACTGTTTCATGTCACATAGCCTCTGTGTGCCCACCTAAGCTCTGGCATTGACCAGATTACCCACTGGCCAAATACTCCAGCTTTCCCCCCCCCCCCCAGCAGCACAGCTGTTCTGCCCTCAGTTTCTCAAATAAACCTTACCCCCAAACCCGAGTTTCACTACCACTTCTGTCACTGTTAAATTTCTACAAATGCTGTACTTGTCTGATTCCAGGCTCTTGTTTTCTATCCTCAGTCTGTATTGTTTGGTTTTGATGGTTTTAGTCAATTCTTTCTTAATCTGGTTTGATCAATTTTTGTTTTAATACTTTTTTCTCCCCTGGCTCTTCTTGAACATTTATTTTTCCATATGAACTTGAAATCATTTTATTTCATCCCAGCAAATTAAATATCTATATTGAGACATTTGATTTATTTACGGAAGTAAATTGTGATCACCTGCTTTTACTGTAAAGCTCAGTAAATATTGAAAAAACTAGGTGAATTACTGTCCTAGGGGTAATTACTGTAGGTGTTTAGAATATACAATATAATGTGTATTTTTCCAAACTTCTGTCCATGCATAAGTTTTTTTCCTACATACATATGTCTTATAGTAAGAAATAATTTTATATGTGTGAATTGATATATTTGGGAAGAGATGACATCCTTAACATGTTAAGCCATTTCTAGTGATGAGGAGTTTAGGAACGGGCTGTGACTTAAACCCAGCTCTGTGTTGTTCCGGCCTCCTAACTTAATTATGACCAAATCATTTTAAACCGTTAAATTGTACCAGTACCAGTCTGTTGGGGGAGAAGTTCTTCCTATTTTCAAATAAGTGCCTCTGCTGTGGGCCCCGGGTCTGGCTGTCTCAAACGAAGTCCACTGGCCAGCATCCAGAATGGCTGATTGTGCCCCAGCCAGGGTCTTGCCTGGAATGAAGACGCCTGCCCAGGGCTTTATTACTGTAGGTGTTTATGAGGCCCAGAATCTCTTATTTTCAACTGTGGAGAGACCAGTTCCTCCCTGAGTGGCATATATTAATTCTAGGATGCCTGGGTGACCTTTAATTTAGCTCCATTTTTCACACTTTTCTGGCATTTGGATGAAACCTTTTCCTGAGTTGACATAGCCTTTCCCTAATTTTTGCCTTTCGACATTTCACTTGAGATTTGGAGGTTTAGGGATTCAGGGAAGAGAGGATGGGCTATTAGTATCTCTGATAAGCCTTCTTTCTTAGGAACCCAAGTCTCTTAAAAGAAAAAAAAATAAGATGGAGTTTGTTTTTTTTGTTTTTTTTTAAAACATGTAGTGAACTGTCATTTGCTCTGAAGAGACAAATCTTTATTTTCTTAATTTTATAGGCTTGTCATTCTCTCACATACGTGGATTTCATACACACTGTATTTTGGTTCTATTAACATATTATCCAGTAGGTTAGATTTCTCATGCTGAGTGCTTACATTTAATCTTCCAAATTATTTCTAAGCCCTTCACAGCTTTGATCCCAAACTAGCCAATAAGGTAGCCTCTTACATGAGAAAAGGCACTCAGTAATGCCAGCTGAGACCTCTGGCAAGTTGACCACTTTTGTGGGAACTTCCAGACCTGAAGGCACATCCATAGAAAATAACCTTGGGTCAGATGATCTCTTACGATAAGCCTTTCCTTCTCTCTTACTGGTTTTCCAGGAACTTCTGAATTGCCCCTAAATTGGGCTTTCCTACCTCTTTTAGTTGCTTTGCTGTTCTCAGTACCCTCTCTGCCCTGACTCCCACCCATCTGTGGATTTCTCTGGATGACATTCAGAAAACCAGAGTTCCAGAGGCCACTTGACAGATAGGAACTCCCTCCCTCTAAACATCTTCTCTAACTACCAGGAGCTTTCAAAAAGCGGTTCTCATCCTGATTGTATATACAAGGATTGTATATATAAGGTGCATGTGCCTTAATCGAGGTGCAGAATGGTTTTCTTGGACTTGAACCAACTCAGCAGCGTTGCCAGTTTCACTGAAAGCGCAGGGGAAGATCATCCTTTATACCAGCCTAGATTTCTGGGCAGGGGCGAAGTGGACTAAGTCTGCTCTCTGAAGCCATCCTAGGATGGTGGAGGGCCATGTGATCAGCTATCCGGTTATTCCTCCTCCTGAAGGGTGGCGCTTCACCTAGGTGACCACCAGGGGGCAGCCTTTCCCACGGATTTTCACCACATCAGCGAACAGAGGAACAAAGACTGGGGTTTCTGTGTGTTGAACGTGTGAGTGAGCCTGTGCACCACACCAGACTCCCCATGTAAAATCTGTAGCCTCTACGTCTGTATAAAGAGTGTGAAGCAGTCAGGTGAAGGGCATCTGAGTGCTGAGTAGGTTCTGTGCTTTGCTAGACTGAGTTTGTCAATACAAATAGGATTCTATGCAGGCGCTGTGAACTGCCCTCTCTTGCCCAGGTCAGAGTCTTATAGACATGAAGGCAGGCATTTTTTTTTTTATTATCAGAGGTTGAGATGTCTGAATCATTAAGATAAGGAAATTGAACTCAGTTTAGCTCCTTGTGTGAACCCAAAGATTGATTTCCAAGCAGTCATTTAAATTTATTTTGGCCCTTTCTTTCTTTCTCCTGCCACTCCCCACTCTCTTCCAAATACTAAAGGGATTGTTTCGGTTGCATGTTTTTTTTTTCCCTTCGGTCTCCTCTTCACCTTGGAAACTGAGTTATGACTCCTTGGGTTGTTTCTAGTTGAAAAAAACATTATTATGAAAATCTATGCCGGTCAGTGGACAGTGAAGCAGCATATAAAATAGCACTAATATCCTGATCTCCCTTCTTCTACTGTGCAATTAGAAGCACATTGTCACCAGTTTTGCTTTATGTTTCCCAGATGACTGTTTGTTAATTTACAGCAGTTCAGCATGTAATTGCATTGATGATCATATTTCAAAGGGTTTGGGTCTATTGGTTCAAGTGCAGAATTGAAGTAAGAGTTATTATTCCTTCACTGCTGTATCTAAATCCATCTTATTTGACTCTGTGATGGCTGGAAGAAATCAGATATGCTTTGAAAATCAAAGGCAAAGCCCCTGTCCCCCGGGGGTGGGAGTAGGGTAATGAGTGGGACCTTTTCTTTTAGTTCTTTACAGAAGTGGCAGTGAGATTTCTTATATAATGGTCGTTTTTCTTCAGTACCACAAGCCTTCAATGTTTCTAAAATGAGAATTGTGACATTTTGTTTTCTAAATAGTCTACTTAATCATTGTCATTATGTTTGCATATCTTTTGTTAACTGCTACTCATAGAGATGTCACTTAGAGAAATGTACTTGAAAGGTAATATATCAAACTAAATTTCACCAACATTGACTTCGCACCTATTGCATGCCAGGTGTCCAGTGACTCAGTTTCATATAAGTTTCTCGCTTAAGTCTCACAGCAAGCTCGAGTGGTAAATGTATTATCTTCAGTTTGCACATGAGAAGACCGAGAGTGTGGTGGCTTTTTTACACCATCCCAGCCGTCCTTTATAGGAGGCGGATGCTGTGTCCTAGACACAGGCAGGGTAGCTGAGATTGTTCAGAATACTTCTGTTACAGGGTCTCCTCACTTCCTGTGAGTGTTAAAACGAAAACATGCTATAATGATTTTGGGCATTCGGCTCACGGTGTCCTTGAATTTCATGGTTCGTGTAGTCCGGTCCCTTCTTCCTGTAAAAAGGGAAACAGGGAGCTCGAGATTCAGGGCAAGATTGGGGCTTCAGTAAGCTTGTGAAGGGAGAGTTAAAACTAGAATTCAGGTCTCTCCTTATTTTATGAGGAGGAAGAAAACTGTTGGGAAGGAGAGGAGGAGAAGTAGCTCGGCTCCTCTCAGAAGCGGGGAGAGAGAAGCTGAGCAGTGAGACTGGCGGTTGCGCCCAGTTTGGAAAAGAGAGACCACACAGGTGAAGTGGTGAGACCCCCCTTCCCCTCCTCAAGGAGAATCGTTTCCTCTTGTTCCTCCTCACTGCTGCTGTCACACGCCTGGGAGCCTAGCCTTGCTCTGTGTCCATGCCTCATGGACCCTTCCCTGTCTGCTTCCCCCACCTCAACCCTGGGCTTTACTTCTCACCACTCCTGAGTCCATCAGAACTTTAAAAATTTTTCTTTTCAGATGCAGTTGACATTGAACAGTGTTTGTATTGCAGGTGTACAAAGCACATGGATTTGATACATTTGTATACTGCAGTATGATTGCCACAGTAGTGTTAGCTCAACCCCCATCATGTCACACGATTACTGTCTTTTTTGTTGTTGTCGTTGTGTTAAGTTGCTTCAGTCATGTCCGACTCTTTGTGACCCTGTGGACTGTACCCCGCCAGGTTCCTCTGTCCATGGGATTCTCCAGGCAAGAATATGGGAGTGGGTTGCCATGCCCTTCTCCAGGGGGTCTTCCCGACCCAGGGATAGAACCCGCATCTTTTGTCTCCTGCGTTCACACGGGGGTTCTTTTCTGTGTATCTTTTTTGTGGTGGGAACAATTAAGATCTAGTCACTTGGTAACTTTGAAGTGTATTATGCCGTCCTGCTGTCTGTAATCACCATGCTGTGGTTTAGATCCCAGGACTGACTACCTGCTGCTTGCAAGTTTGTACCTTTAAATACCACCTTCGCAGTTTCCCCTGCTTACCATTCTGTTCTCTGTTTCTCTGAGTTTGGCTTTTTATATTCCATGTATTTGTGATATCATACCGTGTTTGTCTTCCTCTGATTTATCTAACTGTAATACTCTTTAAGGTTCATTCTAAGGTTCATTCATATTACTGCAAAAGGCAAGATTTCCTCCTTCTCATGGCTGAATAATGTGTGTGTGTGTGTGCACGCACGGCAACTTCTCTATCCATTCATCTGTTGACAGACACTTAGATTGTTTCCATATCTTGGCTGCTGTGAATAATGCTGCCATAAACATGGGAGTGCAGGCTTCTCTTCAATAGCCTGTCTTCATTTCTTTTGGATGTATACCCAGAAGTGGGAATTGCTGGATCATACATACATACATGCTATTTTTAACTTTTTGAGGAGCATCCATACTGTTTTTCATAGTGGCTACACCAGTTACATTCCCACCAACAGTGAATAGATCAGGATTTTTATCACCCTGTGCTTCAGCACCTGCTGTTTCTTCTCCTCACATGTTCCTTTTCCCTTTATTACCTGATCAACTTGGAATCTAGACCCGGCTCACTGGCACCTTCCCTGAAGCCTCCCCAGCTGCTCCAGGCAGAGACATCTGGCTCCTCGCTTCCAGTTCCTTACACCTCTTTTAATATGTTAAACGTTAAAGCATTTCTTCCATTCCACCATTTGTGTTTTCAGATGGTGTTTCTGAGCTTCTGGGCCAAGGATCACCCTTCTTTGGGCGTCTGTGGTGTTGAGCCCAGTCCTGTTGCACACTGAGTGCTCTTCACTGGGACACTTGTAAGTGAAAGTGAATAGACAGGTGGCTGTGTGCTCCCCTCCCAGTTGGACCTTCTGAGCACAGAGATGAAATAGAATTTTGAGCAGGAGGAAAAGAAAGTCTGTGGAAGTTCTAGGAGATATTATTACAGTTATTCACCAGGATGTTGGCATTTTGGCTTTTAGATAACATATGGGAAATTGTGGGACTACAGATCAGGAATGGGGAATGGAAGACCAGAGTACTGAGAACTTGAACTTCTAGCCCATGGCCACATCATGGGCTCCTGGGCTGCTGCTTTGTTGTTCCTGATGGTCAGTGTGCTCACCAGGAATTACTTTCTCCCAAGGACCTGCATTAATTTACAGGTGTAGATCTTGGAGCAGACATCTAGGCTGGGTGTCGTGACATAAGTGTGGCCGTCTGTCTTACGTGTGCAGGTATATTAATCTGCCAGATGCGAGATACCTTAGGGCTGTTCACGCCTGAGATCTCATGGCTATAGGATCTCTCATGGCTATAGGATCTCATTGTGAGTAATGTAACATCAGTCTTCTCAGGACTTTCAAAAGATCTTCATATTTTGAGTACCTTTGAGTGTTTCCTGGATTTGTTTGGCCCATAAAAGTCTTAATTTTCTACATAAATCTAATATATTCAAAGATCTTTTTCATAATAAATTTGGAAGGATTTCCCTTTATGAGGTTAGACAAGTTTATAACTGAACCCAGTATGTTAAACCTATGTTAAAATACGGAGTTGTCTTTAAAAAATAAAAAGCCTGAACAAGCAGAGGGTGTTAGCTTGCTGATATAGATGATTTGGATATACTGACTTTAAATAATATAAAAATATTTCCCAAACTCACAGTATTATGACCAAATTTAAATTTATTTTAAAATGTAACAAGTCTGGAGGTTTGTTCTTTGCAAAAATTATAGAAAGAATATTTTTTGTGTATCTGATTTTGTTTTCCATTTTTTTCAGTATGCCTCATTGGTTTTCAGATTCTGAAAGGAAGATGATCATTTGAACCAATTAACTCCATTTTCCTTTCTAGTAAGGCAGCTTTTTTTGTAAGTAGCGAAACCTCACTGCCTGGCTTGCTCAGACAGACGTCCTGGCTTATGCCTGTTGTCTTGGAGATGTTACTAATAGCACCCCCTTTCACTTTTGAAAATGCTAGCTTGGGTAACGAATTCTGTTGTCACTCTAGTTATGACTGATATGCTTTGTCCTTGATTGTTTTGTTTTATGCTCGATTTTAATGATTCTGTAGTGTGTATTTTATTACAGTTTCCTGTTTTTAGATCCTCTAATGTTTTAGAAGGCATTTCCTATTATATTTTTAATTCTGTTAATGGCTGGCCTCTATGTTTTTCAAAGCACTCTTTGAATTTAAGAGTCAACACTGAAATATTATGTGTCCCACCACATAAATAAGACTTAGACTGTAAACTCTTTCAGGATGGCCCCTGGTCCTTGAGTCTCTGACAGTACCCAGGAGTATGCTTTGAACTGAGTAAGTGCTCAAGAAATACTTGTGGAATGAGTCTTAGGAGACCCTTTGGCCTGACAGAGGAAGGATGAGTTTTAGTCTTGTCTGGGAATAGCGTCCTTCAGGTAAGGGCTGGGGCTGAGGATCCAGTCAGTCCCACAGTACCACTGCCCACACTCAGTTGTCGAAGAGATCCCATTTGTCTTGTTCTATTTCCTGGAGACTCTCAAGGAAGTTTTCAGTAAACTTTTTAAAGTCCTTTCTGGAAGATTACAGGGCTTCCCTCATGGCTCAGATGATAAAGAATCCACCTGTAATGCAGGAAACCCAGGTTCCATCCCTGGATCAGGAAAATCCCCTGGAGAAGGAAATGGCAACCCACTCCAGTATTCTTGCCTGGGAAATCCCAGCCTTGCGGGCTGCAGTCCGTAGGGTCGCAAAGAGTCGGACACCACTGAGCAACTAATACTTTCACTTTCTTCCTAGAAGGTTACACTCCTGCTAACTGCAAAGGCAGAGGAGTTTTTCAGGGTCAAGACAGAGAGCGGCTTGGTTCAGCCACTGTGGCCCCAGCAGTGTCGGCGACAGCACTATGTGTAGGGTTAGGAGGTGACAGGGTCGGGGTGGGGATGCGGGAACCAGGTTAGATGGGAGAGACCAAGTGGGATGGGAGTTGGGGAGCCGTGCAGGTTCACAAAAGAGATTTTTGTGAGCATATCCCATTGGTCAAACCACATGTATTTCTAAGGAATAAGTTTGGCTTCTTGATTTGAAAGCTAGGTGTGTTTAGTAACAGTTAATCACATATGAGCCAGAAGAGGGAAGAATGCCCTTTTTTAGAATTTGAGTTGCAAAATATGCCTTGTACTTTATCATAATAGGCAGTTTACAACACTAGGAAAAAATTAGCCTTTTTAAAGGCTTTGCCAAATTTTACTCTAGCTAAGTGCCTGCCTCCAAATTTAGGAAGAATGTAGACAGCTTAACTGAGCTTACATGTAATAATGCTGTAGAGTTCGTGACTAAAAGCTTGATATTTAGAAAGTATAGCAGTCTTTGAATTTATATTCAGGGTGTGAGGGTTGCTCATCTGCAAAGCTGGAAGTGATCTAACTGGGTATAAATAAGGAAGGCTCTGGGTAAATTGAGTGCAAATAGAGTTCTCTGAGTCCTAAGTTGGTAGGTAGCTGCTTAGCATATGATGGTTAATGCACAATAAATACGGGTGAATCTGTGTGTTTTCCCTCTAGCAAGTGTATTTGATTATGAAGTTCACTATTCAGTTCTTAAGTTACAATAATTTCACAAACCATAGCATAATCCTAGGGTATGTTTATTTAAAAATATATACACACACACACAGACACACGATTTGTTTTCTGTCTTCAGAATTACACCCTTTCTTTGTTGGCAAATTTAGCTGGTACGTTTTATTTTGATTTCATTCATTTGGGTTTCAAAAGTAATACATGTCTATAAAAAATCCAGGCAGAATAGAAATGTCAAAAATTAGTAGTTTCCTCTCTGCAGCCTCTTCTCTGATATAATTGTTGAAAACAAACTAGCATGTGTCCTTCCGAAGGTTTTCTTTACACAGTGCACAGGCACGCATGTGATTTTGCATCTTTCATCTGTCTTATAAAATTGTTAGTGAACATTTTATTAGTTTAGTGCAGTTCAGCACTTGTGCATTGGGCACTCGCTCACAGTGCTAAGAGGCACTGCACTATGAGTGCATAGTCTGCTTTGACACATTTCAAGTTCATTACCATTGTTAACCCCCTGACAGTTCACGTGGGGGCTTCCTCACTATGCTGTTGGGAAACCCTAATAAGGTAATGTTTATTAAAGCACTTGGTTAAACATGAAGCACTTTGTTTAGTCAGCACCATGGTTGCTAATAATCATTTATGAATAATTCTAGAAGGACCAAATGGTACATCTGTTTATATTTGAATTATTTCACTAGGTCCTGTACATTCCTGCACCTGATCTTTCTTACCGTATTTGTTACTTTAAGATGCAGTGTGCCTAACTTTCTTTGCCTTTTCAGATGTTGTTAAAAAAAAAAATCCCATTAGTTGAATCTTGAGCAGTCCTTTTCTTCCATGTTCTTGACTGTATCTTGGCCATATATTTCTGGTTGGATGAGAGTGGCACCGTAAATTTTATTCAGTTAGCATGCATGTGTTAAAAGTCTGAGGTTTTTTAGGTTTTGTATCTCCTGTCCACTGTCATCATGATTATTTTCTCACCAGCTGCTTAGTTACAGCCAGAGATGTTAATTTGACCACGAGTATAAAGCTCTTCTTTGTCAGAACAACCACACACAGTTCTTGAAAAGTTACTTTCAGATTTGATCGCAAAATTTCCAGACGTCCCCCAATAAAGTGAGCATGATGGCTTTGAGTGAAAAACCATGGCACTGGACCAAAACCTCTCAGTTTGTTTCTAATCCTGGCGGGTAGAGTGTAATTTGATTAGAGTTGACCGGCTTGAAATGATCCCAGAGAGATGCAGAACTGGGTCTGGATTAGTCTCACGATTTTCTGCCTTTGTTCCAAGATTTAAGGCAATCACTGAAATGAATGAGTTTGGGGTTTCATGTTCAAATCCATTTTTAATACCACCACCTTACGTTTTTATAGCACTGTATGCATTTCACAATGCTTTTATCTACAGTATTTGATCTGTCCAGTCAGCTTTCAGCTTCTATATTTCAAAGGCCAGTAATGGTAAGGTTGGAAGTAGTATCTATTAGAATAGTGACTTTGAAAACTTTGAAATTATTTCCAGGTGTTCCAGATAGGCTACATTTGAACAATGAAACTTTAAACTTTCTTTTCTGTAAAAGAAAACGTTATTGCTTGGAGTAATCTTAGAAATTAGCAGCTCAGTTCTTCTGTTGTTATTCTTCTTTTTTATAACAAATATATATAATTTACTGAGATGTAGATAATAAGTCATATGCTTAGGGAAAGCTGTGGATGCAGCCAAGGAGAAAAGAGGGGCAAAGAAAACTGTCACTTTTCCTTAAGTACTTAAGGTGAAGGGAATACAGTTTTAATAATTTTCATGGTATATAATCCTTCTTTTTTTTAATCACATGAGCATGTAAACTAGGATGGAAAAAGTCATGAAAGATCAGAGCCTAAAATAATAGCTGTACAGAATATATTGTGAGGACTTCAGTGAGGTTTCAGTTTTGACATAGAGTCTGTTTTTAAAATGTTCCACAGACATTAAAGGTAATTTGTGCATGCTCGCACACACACATACATATCCTGTATACCCCTGTTAAATCAGTATTATTGCTTATTTTACTCGAGGCATGAGAATGACACTATTTGAGACAGAAGTAAACCCTCTTCCCTGATTCTGCTTGCTGGCCCTTTGTTACACCATAGAGATGATCTCGTCACCAAGATGGCAAAGAAATTTCCAATAACTCTTAACTCTTCCCTCCTCATTTTGTGAAGACTGTAGATTAGGAGAAAACGTGTGCTATCTATTACAGTCCATCACTCAGAAAACTAACATGGCCACTTCCTCTCTTGGAGTGAATGTAGAAGATGCCAATGGATATAGAGAAATAGAAGACAATTCAAAAGAAAAAGACCAGTTTGACCGTCAGGAGTGGATAGGACTGTTTGACCAAGAAAACACTTAGAAAAATGAACTATCCAAGTAAGATTAGCAAACTACTACATTGATAAAACTAGAGCCAGCAGTCACCAAAAATAAAGGATCTGAGACAAGGAAAAAATTACTGGAAATTAAAAACATGGCTGTAGAATTTTAAAACAAAGCAATGAGGAGCAGATTCAATACTAAAGAAACCTGAATCAGTGAATGAGAAGAAAGCTAAAAAAATTCTAGTAGAACCAAAAAGTAAAAAGGTTAAAATCCTCAATGAAAAGATTGAAAACGTGGAA
This sequence comes from Bos mutus, assembly GCF_027580195.1. Lineage (NCBI taxonomy): Eukaryota > Metazoa > Chordata > Mammalia > Artiodactyla > Bovidae > Bos > Bos mutus. The sequence continues at coordinate 22,893,612 of NC_091637.1, forward strand.
AATAAACACAATTCAGTGTAAATAGTGTATACTAATGTGTATATGTGTCTGTGCTCGAAAGAAATAATACAAAGTTTTCTGTGGACTTGAGTCCTTGTAGTGAAAAGACACCCTTAGTAATAGGCATGGTTGTGGGAAAAAGAAGACTCCTAGAACTATGTCAGACAAAAATCTGAATTTCAAGAATAAAGAAAATATTACAGAAAATCCAGGTAGCTTAAAGCAGAACACCCACTTAAAAAATAAAGAGAAGAAAATGAAGTTAGCATCAAGCTTCTCTTTTTGTTTCCAGAACTCTGAGAGGGAGGAAAATGTGATTCATGACTTCTGGAACCTTCTGGGCTCATCTGTTTCCCCCATTAGAATGTAAAGTGGATTGACTAGGTATACATGAAACATTGTGTTCTATGTAGAAATCAAATTTTAAAATTAGATTCTAGGTCACAAGTAAATCTTAATGCTGTGTATGTTAAGTCGCTTCAGTCATGTCAGACTCTTTGAGACCCCGTGGACTGTAACCTACCGGGCTCCTCTGTCCATGGGAATTCTCCAGGCAAGAATACTGGAGTGAGTGGGTTGCCATTCCCTTCTCCAGGGGATCTTCCCAAACCAGAAATCAAACCCTTGTCTCTTAAGTCTCCTGCTTTGGCAGGAAGATTCTTTACCACTAGTGCCACCTGGGAAGCCCAAAATTTTAGTGAAGCCCTCCTAATAGAAACTGCACAGGCTGCTATAAAATAAACTAAAACTTGAAATTAGTAGTAAAAAGTTACTCAAAAAGTTCTCACTGTTCAACAGGAAACTTGAGGCTGGTGCACTGGAATGACCCAGAGGGATAGTATGGGGAGGGAGGTGAGAGGGGGCTTCAGGATGGGGAACACGTGTACACCCATGGTGGATGCATGTTGATGTATGGCAAAACCAATACAATACTGTAAAGTAAAAAAAAAAAATTTTTTTTAATAATAAATTCACAAAATAAATAAATACATAAATAACATACAATTTAAATCACTTTTGGAACAAAGTAGAAATTAAATTTGCAACTATAGGATATAGGTAATCCCTTGATTTAAAACATTTGCATTTTGTCTTATCCAAATAGCCTTAGTGGAAATGATACCCATTTTACAATATTTTTTCTCACTATTAAAAAAACTAAACTTGAACTCCAAATGCATGTCACAGCATTTGTTCCTTTGCTTACGTGCACATGCCGCCTCTGTAGAAGAGCACTACAGTAGCTCCGGTCCTTATCATCCCCCTGCTAACTTTCTTTGAAAGGTGACGTATAATAGCGAACATGTATGATGTCACTCTTAAAAATAGGTCAAAAATAGCTTATGTAAGAAGGTGAAATAGAACATCCAAAGTGGTATGGTGATCTCTGTTTCAAGTTCAGGGAAATGACAATCAGTGTAGCTCTAGACATTAACTAAAGTCACTCGAGGCTATGGTTTCAGTGAGGCCGCGGGGGTGGTGCTGGAAAGACTACCTAAGCAAGCGCCTGCGTTACTGGCATTGGTGCGCGTCATCCTTAGCAGTCGGTTCAGGGGAGACTTGCAAGTAAGAGCAGAGTGAGCCTTAGTCATCAAAGATTCAAGGACCCTGAGGGTTACAGATGGTTTCTACAGGAACTCATGCAAACTGGAAGCTCCGAAAAGTCATTTCTAGAAAGTTCAGGTTTAGAAAATCTAGGGTAAGCCCTGTAGGACACAGAAAAGGCAAACAGCTTACAAGAGCTAGTTGTTAAATTTGCAGGAGTTTTGCTAACTGATTGTTATATCCAAGCATCATTAAAAATTAAATTATATATTTTTAGTTCATTTCTTCTCTTTTTATTTAGGGGGCTAAGCAATATAGTGAATTAAGCAAAGCAGTGCCACATAGAGAAAAGTTGATAGTCTTGCCCTTTCTCCTGATAAAACACCCCATTTTTGTATAGTATGTATTGCATATGCAAGCAAAAAAATGCATGCATATATTAAACCCATCTGGGTTGTTATGTTGGCTTACCTGTGGAGTAGAGGTGTAATTTTAATTTTTATCATTGAAAATAGGTGCCCTAATGTTCTAATTCAGAGTGGTAGAGAAGGGTGTGTACACACACACACACACACACACACACACACACACCCCATCACACACACACTCACACCCCATTACTGAGAACTCCATGTCTTCTCCATGTCTTCTGCTTGGCAGCCAGATAGATTCGTTACCACTCACTGAGCCACCTGGGAAACCCGTTCCTGTGGGTACCAGGAGTATTTACCGTTGAGAATCCTGGATGTCTCAGCTGCGGGTCTTGGCATAGTAGTGTAGCAGTCAGTGCTTTCTGAGATGTCTATGATGATGACTTCCCTAACAGTGTCAAAGATGAAACATTTCAATTAAAAGTATTGATGAGCACTGATTATAATGATAGCTGTTAAAAGAGTGTATCGCTTTGCTGAGCACCTGTTCTAGCTGCCTCACATCTCTCTTGACCTCTGAGGTCCTGGAGTGCCCCCACCCCCACCCTCCCAGAAAGGTGAGCCCTTCAGTAATAATAAGTACTGTTCGGTCTTAGACTCCTAAGATAAGCTGACAGTGTTCTGGGCGACTTCCCACTGCTCTGCACTTTTTAGGGAGTTCTGTTGCTGTCGCCTTCAGAAGCGCCCAGAGAAATGCAGCCAGCCAGCTACCAGCTGACCCGGCTCACAAACAGAGAACACAAGGGCCTGTTGTAAACCCAGCAGTAATATTCAGAATGGCTAAAAATTCAGTGCTTCAGAGCCGCAGAATGCATTTTGCTGGCCCATCCTTTGAACCTTTGTCATTCCATTTCTTTCAGCTCCTTCCATTAGGTTTGGGCCGGGTGGGTGCAATTTGTTGCCAATCCTGTTCTCCCCGGCTGGCTTCTGCTGTGATCAGTGGAGCAGTGGAGTCACACACCCAGGCGGGCAGGCACAGCAGGGCCAGGACCGGGGTGAGGAATAGTGGAAGGTGCCCTGAGTGCTGCTGTGACACCACATCCGGAGCAGTCAGGTATTCCCCGCCTCCCCTGCCAAAATGGGCTTCCCTGGTGGCTCAGCAGGGAAAGCATCTGCCTGCAATGCAGGAGACCCAGGTTCAGTCCCTGGGTTGGGAAGATTCCCCTGGAGAAGGGCATGGCAACCCACTCCAGTATTCTTGCCTGGAGAATCCCATGGACAGAGGAGCCTGGCAGGCTAAAGTCCATTGGGTCACAAAGAGTCGGACACAGCTGAGCGACTAACACTTTTCACTTTCACTCCCCTCACCCCTACCCGCTGCAAAATAAAGAGATGAACTTAACCAAAGCAGCAAGTGAGAGAGCTGCCTGCTTAAAAAAAAAAAAAGACTTCACTGCCATATTTATTTTTATGCCATGTGCTTGAAGAATTAGGCAGATATACCCTGGCATATGTAAAGCACTATAAGAGTTACTAAAGAAAACAAAGTTTAGCTCTTCAGGGCAAAATTATTATATGATTATCCACTTTTCTTTCTCCCGCTTTGAAGAAATCGATCATTTGAATACTTAACATACAGCCAAAGGGCGTCTGTAGTACAATTCCCTGGACAAGCCCTCACTTGGCTTTGCCATCTCCCCTACAAACCTGCGGCCCAGCGACTGTCAACACCGTTTCCCCTTTCCTGCCGGCTGACCCTTTTACCTGCAGCCTCCTCGCTGTCTCCCCATCCCATGCCCTTGACAGATGGCCCCATGCCAGAGAGGCTCTGGCCCCGATGGAAGGGGGGTGCCCAGGTTTTCCCCCCACTTGCTGGTCTGCTGCTGCCTCCACAGGCCGACTGCTCTGGTGACTAAGCCAGACTTCAGACCGTATTCTGGCTCCTCATGACTATAGAACATGGTTCACAGACATCCTCTCTTGCCATTTCTGGTGGACTCCGATTTGTCCTTCACATACAGGTGACTGTCGCTGGCACCTTTTACTTTATGAACTGGTTCCCAGGCTTCATGAAGGAAACCTAAGGCTGAACTCGCAGCTACCTCAGACTGTTAGCTTGTAGGAAACCTGTTGTCAACCACACACTGTAGACCTTTTTCACACAAATGACTGCCTGAAATTGCACCAGTGTGGGCAGCTTATTTTTTGACCTAAATGTAGTACTTTGTTAAATTTATATATGGAGCACAGAGGGAATAGAAGTTTTTAGAGGGGACTTCCTGGTGGCACAGTGGATAAGAATCTGCCTGCCAGCACAGGGGACACGTGTTTGATCCTTGGTCCAGGAAGATCCCACATGCCATGGAGCATCCAAGCCCATGCACCGCCACTACGGAGCCCGCGTGCCTAGAGCCTGTGGGCCGAAACTGCCGAAGACTAGGTGCCTAGAGCCTATGCTCGGCAACAAGAGAAGCCACAACAGTGAGAAGCCTGTGAACCACAACTGGAGAGTAGACACACACTTGCTGAAACTAGAGAAAGCCTGTGCACAGCAACCAAGATCCAAGTGCTGCCAAAAATAAATTAAAAAAAAAATTTAAGAAGCTTTCTGGAAACAGAAGTGTTGCGGGAGACGTGATAGCTAGTTTTCAAAAGTATTTAAAGGAGGCAATGATGTTGTATTAATAACAAGGAATACAATTTTAAAAAATTATTTATTTTTAGATCTTTTGGCTGTGTCACTCAGCATCCTGGGATCTTAGTTCCCCAACCAAGGATGGAGCCTGTGCCCCCAGCAGTGCGAGTGCAGGGGCTCAGGTACCGGAGTCCTCAGGAATTGCACCTCGTCCACTCCACCCTGCTGCACGGTACTCCTACCCCCTGCTGCAACCAGCTCTACGGGACAGAGTGATCCGTCGCCTCTTTGTCCCCACTGGTTCTTCCTCCTCCTCTCTTCTTCTTTACCAGATTCATCATTTTTACTTCTCCTTCACTGAAGTATAGGCAATCTGAATGAGATTTCAGGGATTTTGGAAAGGATCAGAAATATCATGGCTGTTCATTGGTGCTGGAAAAATTCAATTCATCTTCTGTGCAATCCACTGATGAAGCGTGGCATAGAGGAAAAGTCCTGTCCTGGGAGTCAGGAAAACTGGACTCTTTGGAACTGCCAGAAACTGATGTGAGATCAGTCTCTCCCCTCTGTACCCTTCAGATTCCCCACCTCTGAAAGGAAGGAGCTCTAGGGAGTGCTCAGGTGTGCGTGCTCAGACACTCAGTCGTGTCTGACTGTTTGCAACCCCGTAGACTGTAGTCTGCCTGCTCCTCTGTCCATGGGATTCTCCCAGCAAAAATACTGGACTGGGTTCTCATTCCCTTCTCCAGGGGATCTTCCTGACCCAGGAATTGAACCTGCATCTCCTGCATTGGCAGGCAGGTTCTTTACCACTGTGCCACCTGGGAAGCCCAAAAACTTGCTGAAGTAGAAATCTGATGTTTCTGTCTTTAATTTAGGGACAGTGATGTTTTACAAGCAAGCTGTAAAAGTTGTGTGCAAACGTTAGATGCTTCTAGAGTAGATTTTCCCCTCCATGAAGCAGTGACCTACTTGATACATGGTACTCAATCTGGGAAGCTGGCTGCTTTCCCATCTCCCTGAGGGCTTTCCCCACAGCCTGGGGTGTTCAGTGACCGTACTGTCACTGCTCACTTCTCTTCTGCTCCTGAGCCAAATACCACAAGTCATTTTCTTCCTGTAGAATAGTAACTCAAATAGCTGAAGTACCAAGGATCAGCTTCAGCATGGGCTGCTTCGCCTTCCAGGATTCAGATGAGGGGCATATGAAGGTATTAGTGGAAAGGGCCCTTGAAAATGACTGAGACCTCCTGGAAGGAAACTGCTCCTAAGGAACGAGAAACCAGACGTGACAGGATAGTCCAGTAGCTGAGGCGTGACACCTATCACCAGATTTGCCTTGTGGCACCCATGACGGAGACCTTCGAAGATAGGAGTAAAGCCCGGAAGAGTTGACTCTAAGACATTGGGTCACTAGCATTGTCTGCCCTCTAAAGGCGTATGGCATTCAAAGGAAACATTGCCCCTACATCAGAGACTCCTCAGAGTTTCTGTACCGGGAGAACACAGCGCCGGAGTATCTGTGGCAGGTGTGGGCTCACGAGCCCATGAGGACCAGCCCCTGGAATTCCCAGAGATGGTGATGGTCAGGAAGGTGAAGATCCTGTGTGAACTGGTGGGGACCAGGGCACCAGTGGGATTTGGTTATTGGTCATCCAGTTCCACCGGGTCGGCACAGCCTGGGAAGTCTTGAGTCAGTGGTTCCCATTAGTCTCTATTGTGAAAGCTGCTTTATAGATGCTGAGTTGGCATTTCTGCCTTTTTTGTCGTGGCAGAATTCTTTCGTTTGCCACAGGTTTCACTGGAGACAGAGCTCATTCATAAATCAGAAGGACACCTGTGGCTGTTTGAGAAAACAGAGCCAAGTGCCTTGGTAGAGTCAAGGAGGGCCGCCTGGTATACCCTTATTGTGGGACTCCTATTTGGGGTTAGTTAGAAATGATCATCTTACCTCACAGTGTTGCTGGGATATTTGCTGAAGAGACCAATATACACAAGGCCGCCATGGATCATATTATGGAAATAGTCAACTGGAAACAACTTTCACATTACTTTGCTGACCTACTTTTCATAGCACTTACTCTGTTTTTCTTAGAGTCCAAGGAACATTTCTGATGATGGGACCTGAGATTATTTTACTCTAATGGTCCTTAGTTTTCAGCAGTGGTAGCTGGTAAAAATGGAATGAGACACTTGGAAATTCTTGGGTATTGTGTTGAATGTTTTTTATATATAAATGCAGTCTTAGAGAATTATGTGGTGTTTGCTGGAGATTGATAACCACCCCCCGCCGCCGCCCCTTGCCCCCAGTGAAACTTGTACAGATGTGAGAGCTGAACCATAAAGAAGACCGGGCTCTGAAGAACTGATGCTTTCAAAGTGTGGTGCTGGAGAAGGCTCTTAAAATTCCCTTGGACATTAAGGAAATCAAACCAGTCAATCCTAAAGGAAATCAACCCTGAATGTTCACTGGTAGGACTGATGGTGACGCTGAAGCTCCAGTACTCTGGCTACCTGATGCAAAGAGCCGAGTCATTTGGGAAAGACCCTGATGCTGGGAAAGATTGAGGACAGGAGGTGAAGGGGGCGACAGAGGATGAGATGGTTGGATGGCATCATCAACTCCACAGACGTGAATTTGAGCAAACTCTGAGAGAGAGTGGAGTACAGGGAAGCCTGGTGTGCTGCAGTCCATGGGGTAGCAAAGAGTTGGACACAACTTAAGAGTCTGAACAAGAACAAATGAAACAGACCAAAACCCAAAGAATAGTTTTCTAAACCATTTATGTTATCTTCCAGTGGATGTTTTAAAAGGACCAACCTCTGAGTGAAGAATCAGAGTGTGAACGACAGAGGGTAGCCAGTCTCCTCCTGGATGCACTTGTGCTTGAATAAAGAAGTGGTTTGCTCAAGGGCAGACACGTTCAGAAGAATCTATGTAAGGACATTGAAGTGAATGGTACCTTTCATTAGTCCTCGGATGATGTGCAGAGAAAGGACACAGTAAACAAGACAAACCATCCGCTCTCTCTTCCTGCCAGTTCTTTTTGAAACGCTCTAAAAAAGGTTTTATTAGCTGCAGCTAATGGCATCTCTGAAAGACTCAGAAGCACCTTAAATACCCATGTAATTTGTGCCAAATTACACCCTTAAGTAACTTTATTAATGCATAATAGCCATATAGAAAAGAATGCAAATCTTAAAGCACAGGTTGATGGGTTTTCATAAACTGAACATAGGCCAGCGTTGGTAGCATCCAACCCCGGAAATAGAACACTGCCCGAGTGCAGAAGCCACATGCATTTCCAGTCACTGTTACCTGCACCCTCCACCCCAAAGAGCAGCAAGTGTCCTGGCTTCAACGTAGGTTAATTTTACATGTTTTTAAGCTTTGTACAAGCTGAGTTATAGAGAATGCGTTTGGGTTGGGCTTTTTGTATGCATTCACTCCGAATGTGAGATTCATCTGTGTCATTGCACGCGGTTGTAATCTGTTCATTCTAGTAGCTGTACTGTGTGACTGCCCCCATTTTTCTGCTCTTGTGTTGGCGGACATTGTAGTTCATTTCCGGTATTGGTCTGTTAGGACTATTGTTGCTTTGAATATTCATGTGCATGTTTTTTGCTGAACATTTGTACACGTCTGTTGGAAGATAAGTTGCTGTGATAAGGCAGGTTTACGCTGAGGCCTGGTGAGTGTACAAATTTATGCTCCACCAGGAGCGCCTACAAGTTTCAGTTGCTCCATCTCTCTGCCAACACTTGTTTTTGTTCTTGTTTGAGCCACTTTGATGTCTCTGGAGTAGTAGTTGGTTTCCCTGATAACCAGGGATGTTAAACTCGTTTTTATTTATTAACTATTGATTCTTGCTCATTTGTGAATTGTCATTAAGTCTTTACCTACATTTTTTTTTTAAGATTGTCTGCCTTTTTGTAGTGATTTGTAGGCATTCTTTATATCTTCTGAGTAAAATCCTGCTTTAATTATTTTCACTTGTTTTTCTAACTGAGTCTACACTAATCCAGCTCTTACTAGATTCCTTTGTTCTTTATAGAGCATTTTGATTTCTTTACAATACCAGTAGGTTCATCCGTGTTGCTGATGGGATTATTTTGGCTGAGTAATATTCCATTGTGTATATGTACCACATCTTCTCTATTCAGTCCTCTGTCGGTGGACATCTAGGTTGCTTCCGTGTCTTGGCTATTGTAAATAGTGCTGCAGTGAACGTTGGAGTGCATGTGTATTCTTCAAATTAAGATTTTCTCTGGGTATATGCCCAGGACTAGGATTGCTGGGTCATATGGTAGTTCTATTTTAGTTTTTTAGGGAATCTCCATACTGTACCAGTTTACATACTCACCAACAGTGTAGGAGGGTTCCCTTTTCCCCACACCTCGCTAGCATTTATTGTTTGTAGACTTTTTGATGATAGCCATTCTGATTGGTGTTAAGTAATACCTCATTGTAGTTTTGATTTGCATTCTCTAATAATTAGTGATGTTGAGGATCTTTTCATGTGCTTTTTGGCCATCTGTATGTCTTCTTTGAAGAAATGTCTAGATCTCCTGGACATTTTTTCATGGGGTTATTTGGGTTTTCTGATATTGAGCTGCATGAGCTGTTTGTATGTGTTGGAGATTAATCCCTCATCAGTTGCTTCATTGCACGTCTTTTCTCCCATTCTGAAGGTTGTCTTTTTATTATGTTTATGGTTTCCTTTGCTGTGCAAAAGCTTTCAAGTTTAATTAGCTCCCTTTTATTTATTTTTGTTTTTATTTTCGCTACTCTAGGAGGTGGATCAAAAAAGATCTTGCTGCAATTTATGTCAAAGAGTGTTCTGCCTATGTTTTCCTCTAAGAGTTTTTTAGTGCCCAGCCTTACCTTTAGGTCTTTAATTCAATTTCGAGTTTTTGTGTATGGTGTTGGAGAAGGAAATGGCAACCCACTCCCATATCCTTGCCTGGAGAATCCCATGGACAGAGGAGCCTGGCAGGCTACAGTCCGTAGGGTCGCAAAGAGTCAGACACAACTAAAGTGACTTAACACATGGTGTTAGGGAATATTCTAACTTCGTTCTTTTACGTGTAGTTGTCTCGTTTTCCTACCACTACTTATAGAAGAGACTGTTGTTTCTCCATTGTGTAGTCTTACCTCCTTTGTCATAGGTTAAGGACCATAGGTGCATGGTTTATCTCTGGGCTTTCTGTCTTGTTCCATTGAGCTATGTTAAGGTTTTGTGCCAGTACCATCCTGTTTCTTTTCATTATTATTTTTATTATGTTTTTATTGGACTGTAGTTGTATTACAATGTTGTATTTGTCAGTACCATACTGTTTTGATTACTGTAGCTTTGTTGTACTATTAACATTTTAAAAAATTCAATCAAAAATTCTTACTTCACTGATTTTTGACGTGATCAGGCCACAATAACAGAACCCATTGAAAGCTGCTGCTTACAGAGAAGTAATGGATTCACTGGCAAAAGTATTGGCTTGGATTAAAATAACCTGTATTTGCTTAAAATTTTATTAGCATTCTAGCATTGTTATCTTTTCACCTTAGGAATTAATTTCTTCAGTGAGTTCTGATATCAAGTAAGTTGTACGTTTGCCATGCCACAGTAACTGTGCTGTGTCAAGACTTAGACACGGTAGCAGTGGTCACAAAATTCTCCAGCTCCAAGGTTCAGGGATTGGAATAAATTATCAGCAATAATGTGACTGAGTTTTAAAAATGTTTTAGGAGTGCTTATAATATTAAATGAGGGAAATCTATGGGATCTTGGTTGGCTTCATCTCTGCCGCCTCCGTGGTGCTCAGCACAGACCTATAAATGTAGAAATTTGTTGACATAAATCTTAACAAGCTCAGGAATTCTGTGACATATTCCTTTGCTAACTCTTTTGAGCCCTACTCTCAGATTAATAATGACATCAGGGCTTCTCTGGTGGCTCAGCAGTAAAGAACCCTCCTGCCAATGCAGGGGACGTGGGTTCAATCCCTGGGTTGGAAAGATCCTCTGGAGAAGGAAATGGCAACCCACTCCAGTATTCTTGCCTGGAGAATCCCAGGGATGGAGGAGCCTGGCGTGCTGCAGCCCAAGGGGTCGCAAAAGAGTCAGACACGACTGAACAACTAACAACAACAGTGTAGGGTTCAGTAGGCCCCACTAAATTCCGTAATTCCTGAATTGACTTTGAGGAAAATGTTCACCACTGAAAAAGTGATCATTATAGATGATAAAGGGCACAGAGGTGGCATTAGGTGACACAGGCTCACTTCTCATGCCAAGGCAGCCTGTGGGTGGACCTGGAGATTAGGGGCTTCCCGTGGAACGGAGGGTGAGCAGGGCCTTGAGTCTGAGGCTGCCGTATGCCCCGCTCTCAGGACCTTGATTAACCTCAAGAAACATTCCAGCTCCCTATCGGGTAGGAATCCAAGACTCCCTCCGTGCACACCAGCCTCCAGGGAAGTTCATGGCTGGCAGTCTAGAGGTGAGAGCAGTTTCGGTTTCTAGGGCCTAAATTGGCTAATGCAAATGTAATGTGTTTACGACATAATCCCAGGGTCTCTGGCTGTGTGATAATTCAAACAATGCAAGTATTCAAGGTGCTGAATCCTCAGAAAGGTTGTTTTCTTATTGTTTAAGAAAATTTTTTTGTTGTTTTACGATAAAGTAACCTGCTCAGCTGGTAAAGAATCCACCTGCATTGCAGGAGACCTGGGTTTGATCCCTGGGTTGGGAAGATCCCCTGGAGATGGGAAAAGCTGCCCACTCCAGTATCCTGGCCTGGAGAATTCCATGAACTGTATAGTCCGTGGGGTCGCAAAGTGTCAGACTTGACTGAGCAACTTTCACTTTGACCCTGCAGTGGTAAACGTTCCAGTCTGACTACACTAGACGACAGACCGAGTTAGATACATGCTTGTAGTCACCGTGTGTGTGGTGGCCGTGGCCGCAGCGTCGTGCTCACATACCGTGCTGATGCCTCGGCGCCAGAAGTGGCTGCTGCTAAAACAGTGACTGGCTCATCTTCATGGTGAATAGAATAGAACTCCTGAAAATGCAGCACGTGTTCATTTGTGCCAGAAGTACCTTGTTTTTTAAATGGAGTTAAATTTAAACTCAGATCATTATAAACAGGCTTATCTAGAATACTCAGAAGCCACACAGCTTAGGAAAATTCTTTGTGCGGGATGTTTGCACATGCTCCAAGGCCCTCATCTTTGGCCCTGCCCACGAGTGCCGGCAGTCGGCCCCAGCCAGAAATGCCCCCGCCACTTACCAAATCACCCAGGGTTGTACCATTGTTTGTGGTGTGTTCCTGGTACACTAGTGAGCCTTCTGCTCACACTGATTTGGGAAATAAAGCAGAAATCAAACCAGTGAGTAGCACATCTACCGTATTTGGCAGAATATCACAAACGTGTTCTCTCACTTGATTCATATGATTGTAGCAATTTTTGTTCCCATTTCCAGTTCATAAGACCTGTGATTTCTGCACATACTTGCCAGCATGTGGATTCTTCAGGTTTATACCAGTTGTACCGGTGTCAAATAGTATCTCATGGTTTTCATTTACATTAACTTACTATTAATGAGATTAAGTTTTTTGGTATGTTTTTTGAGTGTTTTGAGCTTCCTTTTGTCTGGTCTCTTTTCTTAAAGCTGTTTATATTCTTTGCCTACATTCCTGTTGGTTGCCTTCCTTTTCATGGATTTGTACTAGTTCTTTATATGTTGTGCCTGCTGATCCTTTGTCTTGTTTTGACATTGAAATCATCTGTTTTATAACTTTTTACTTTGTTTATGGTATTTTTGTTTTATAGATTTTATAATATAGTAAGACTTGGCAGTCTCATGATGTCATCCTGACTTGTGCTTTCAAGTCCACATGAAATTTATTGTTCTAGATGGCATATGGTATAGATACAGCCGTATTATTTTTTCCATTTCATTAACTTTTTCACTTTCACACATACGTGTTTCTGGGCTCTTCATTCATTTCTGTTGATCTGTTATCAAATAGACCACCACTGGTACATTGTGTATACAGTCTTTTTTTTTAAGTTGTATTGATTTCTCAAGAACAGAGTTATGAACGGACACTTGCTATTTTTCTTTAATTTGCTCTACAGTTAACAGAAATGGCTCACAGTTTGAAGTGGCCTCTACAGTTTCAGTGGTCATTCAGTTCTTCTTTTGTTTTCTTCCTTAGGTCATTTCAGTTAGAATCTTTTGTATACTTGTGATGAAGTTGCCATTTCATCCAGAAGTGTCTCTGTCTCCTGTTTTTAATTGGAAATATTTTTAGTTTAAAGCTAGAAGAAATCCAGTTACAGTTTCCCAGTTGTACAAAGTCATCTCTCTCTTTTTTTAAAATCTTGAAACAAATTTCTGTTATTGTTTAAAATTGTACTAGGCGTTTTATTTTCCTTACATTCTAAACATCCTACATTTCCTCCATTTTATTGAAATCTTTGAATTGGAATCACATCTTTGAGGGAGCATCACTTAAAACCATGTGTTACTATACAAAATATAAATTTAGGTCAGTGGGATGGGATTCAAAGCTTATAAATGGATATGATTATAAGCTTGTGCCTTTCAAGAAGTTGTTACAACCTTCATTACAGTTAACTAACTAATGGTATATATAAAAAATTAAATATGCTCTTCATACATACACCAGAAAACCCTAATTAACAAAACTGTTACTAAGACAGCTGCTGATACTACCATGACCATTATAGCCACTACCTCCATTTATGAGTGCTGACTCTGTGCCAGGGACTCTCTTATTCTTTTAACTTACTTGAGGCTCATGGTAACCCTACGAAAGTATCATGTGCCATAAGTATATATGGAAACTAAAACTAGAGAGGGATGAGGTCACTGGTATAAGGTTAGAGCTTTAATTAAATTCAGATCCCTCTGATTCCAAATCGAACATAACAAGAATGCGTGTTGCCTAAGGAAAAAAATTGATGACAGGTGCACGATCTCGGAGAAATGGGCACGAACGGGGTGCCAATGTCTCTTCATTCCTGCTTTCTGATCCTCACTGCAGCTGTGGGTAATGACTTTGGATTCTCACCTGGGCCTCCACTGTTGCCTTTTCCCCCACTCAGCACTCAGAGTTATCTCAGATACTCCTGAGTGTCAGCTTCCCTGGGAAGTCTGTAACTTCTCAATTTCTCTCCCCACATAAACACACCTTGTATTGTTCCTGTTGTGACACTTACTACATTACATTGTAATTGCTTGTTCATCTGCCTTTGTCCCCCTTCAGATTTTTCCCCCCTATTTTTTGACCGCACATGGCATGGGGATCTTAGTTCCCTGACCAGGGATCATGCCCCCTGCAGTGGAAGCTCAGAGTCTTAACCACTGGACCACCTGGGAAGTCCCCCAGGTTTACCTGTTCATTGAAGAAACTTTATGAAGTGCCCAGTTGTGCCCCTGCCCTTAAAACTAAGTTATTAGAAAAGTATCTGAATATTGAATCAATTTCAGTTCTTTGAAAGCACAACTTTATAAGCTCTGGAGTTTAGACGCCAAATAGAAAAAGCTCAAAAAGATACTAAAAAGAAAAAATAGAAGCAAAATAAACGGGGAAATTGTAGCCTGAAGGAAAAAATGTGGTGGGTTAAAGTGTTTATTACATAAAGAACTAGTAAAAATGGTAGGAAAAAATTATGAACCTCAAGAGTTGAGAAATGCTTTGACTAAGTAATCATCTGCTTAGTTTTCCAAGTTAGAAATCTGGATTGCATCCTCGTTTCTCCTTGTCCCTTCTTTCCAATTCCTAAGTAACCACCAAGACGTGACAGCTTACCCTCGCTTCTCTAGTTCATCTATGGTCTTCCACATCCACACCCTTCAGAGTAAAGTCTAAACTCAGGTTGATATGCACATCTCTTGACAATCTGTCTCTGCTTTCATTCAGCCTCCTGTTTCACTAGCCCCCCAACTGTGTTCTGTGCACCAGGTATTCTGAAACTACTTTGGGTTCCCATCGCATCCCAGCACTTTTGTATTAATATATGCTGGGTTCCTTCCCCATAGTCCTTTACGTATATTTCCGTTCTAATGGAAAATGTCGTTTTCAAATATTTTAATTATGTGCATCATCCTTTCTCCCGGGTTAGCATCAGTAGATTCTTTATCATGACATCACATGCCAAGAGACAACCAGAAGACTGTTTTATACTGACTGCCCTTTCATTCACCTTGAGATACACCATTCGGCACCATTCAGGTACTCTGTGTTGCCTCCAGGTCCAAGATGAAATTTCTTCCCCTGTTGAATCCTAGACCCTTCCAACCATGTTAATTCCCTTGGTGACGGCCTACCAAGTGATACTGTTTCACAGGAATGGTGGTTGGGGGCATAAATGAAAGTGGTCCTGATGCACAAATTGAAGCTCCACAGTGAACCCTAATTATAGCTCCCTTAACCTGGTTCAGGACCCTGACGCCAAGTTTCCACCTGTTCTCAAGTATAGACAAAGACAGCAAGCCTACACAGTGCTTTAAATAAAAACAAAAAAAAGGTTTTGGTTCTTAAGGTGTTACATTTTCCATTTATTGTAGTCTCTATGTTGAGAAAAAGGCCCCAGATTCTGATGAAACTTTCTTAAAAACTGTTATTAGCTGGTTAAGAGCTCCATCTGTCCCTAGGAGAAGAAAAAAAAATCCTGACACAGTGATGTCATTTTGCGAGAGTTTTCCCTTGGGCCTCCTATAACACCAAGAAGCTAAAGGGCAGTTGATTTAAGAAACGTGTTTAGCATAATGGACAGACTTGATAATCCTCTGAAAACGTTAGCAATACTGGTCTGTGCTGGAGATGCTAGGCAAGCAGGCTTGGAAAAGGCCCATTTCTTATTTATTCTATCATAGCTGCCTGCCTGCTGCCTCCATGACAAGGGTTATAAAGCGCATGGACCCCCTGATAGCCTTTGACTCTCAGAGAGTAGAATCCGAGTTTGATGGGAAAGGTGCAGAATAAAGACACGAATGAGAGGCAGAGGATGTGGGCTTCCTTGGTGTTCAAAGACAGAAGGACCAAAACAAAGGTTTTGTGGGTTCTCAACAATTGCTCGGCGAACCTGTACTTTAGAAAAGACATTTTTTGTGTGTGATAGTTGTCTAACCCTCGTGTGTCTTCTAAAGCAGTGTTTATTCCTGTCACAGGCCTGAGGCTCTATAGATGTCCACGGTACATACCTTGGATTTACTGTGAAGATTTAAAGGAATCCATTAACTTGGGCTTATTAAACAATTTAAGAGAAACAGGCTGGTGGTTCTGGGTGAAGTGATGTTAAAGTTGGCCTGAAATAAAACTTTGGAGATTAGGTGACCATATTCTGTCTAGAGCCCTAACATGTTTTACCACAAAGTTTTTTTTTTTTTCGATTCCAATAATATTTTTATACCGGCAATGAAAGAGCACTTTACACATCTAAACTTTGCTAAAGATAGTAATGCCGTCCTCTGTCCAGACAGCTCACAGTCTCGTCCCCACGAAGTGGCGTTAGAACTCAGTAGTGACTTCACCATGTTCCTGCTGCCAGTGTGACCTCATTTTCGACTGATTCAACCTGTGCAGCAGGGGGTCGTTAAAGGAAAACAGTTGTCGACAAAAGGCCCACCGGTCTCTCCAGCCCTACACAGTATTTTCAGTCTCACATCATAAAAGCTGTGCCCCTTTATGTTGCTTGTTTATGGAATACTTTTTAAACAATTTGTATACAGATATTAAAGGTTACTTTCCATTTACAGTTGTTATAACATATTGACGCTACTCCCCCTATGGTATAATACATCCTATGCCTATTGTACATGCAGTACTTTTGTGCCTGTCCTCCCCCTCCTCTGCATTGCCCTCGTCCCTCCCCACTGGGAGCCACTAGTTTGTTCTCCATATCTGGGAGTCTGCTTCTTTGTTTGTTGTCCTTTTTAGATTCCAAGAATAAGTGATATCATACAGTATTTGTCTTTCTCTGACTTATTTCAGTTAGCATAATGCCCTCCGAGTGCTTCCTTGTTGCTGCAAATGGCAATATTTTCATTCTTTTTATGGCTTAGTAGTATTCCATTATATACATACAGTCTTTATCCATTCATAGCCAAGATATGCTTCCAAATCTTGGCTACTGTAAATAACACATTTACTTTTTATTTGAAATATCTTTTTGTGTATCATCATATGCGAATGATATGACCAATAAGGGGTTAATATCGAACATATATAAACAGCTAGTATAACTCAACATAAAAATCAGTGTGACTAAAAACATGGGCCAAAGAATTAAATAGATATTTTTCCAAAGGGGAAACAGATGGCCAACAGACCCTTGAAAAGATGCTCAGCATCACTAATTATCAGAGAAGCGCAAATCAGAAGCATGATGAGACACCAGCTCACACCTGTCAGAATGGCCATCATCAAAAACAACACAGATAACAAATGTTGGTGAGGATGTGGAGAAAAGGGAACCCTTCTACACTGTTGGTGTGAACGGGAATTGGTACAGCCACTGGACAGCAGTGTAGGAGTTTCTCAAAAACTAAAAATGGAATCATTTGTAACAGGAAACAGAGACAGTCTGGAAAAAAATTTTGGTCTGACGGTGTTTGCAAAAATGCTGATTTTTGATTAAGAAGCATTTGAAGGGTATGGTATGCACTCTTGTAAGGGCCAGTGTGCCCAGTGGGAGAACTCGGTGTTGACTCGGGTGTCACCCCAGTCTGTGAGCTAGAGTTTATGAGTGCATGCTCAGTCGTGTCTGATTCTTTACGATCCCATGGACTGTAACCCGATTGGCTCCTCTGTCCATAGGCTTTCCCAGACAAGAGTACTGGATTGGGTTACCACTTCCTCATCCAGGGGATCTTCCCAACCCAGGGATTGAACTGGTGTCTCTTCCATCTCCTGCATTGGCAAGCAGATTGTTTACCACTGAGCTACCTGGGAGGCCCAAGCTAGAGTTCACTCTCCCAAAATAGCTAATATTCCTTGTTATCTAGAGAAGAATTGGGACCAGCAAGGACTCGGATCCTTCATCTACAGTCAGACAAAAGTTACTGGCGTTTGTATGAAAACAAGCTAGAATTCTTGCTGTTCAGTAAATTCTGTTTGCTCCGTATTCCTCAGCCTGTTTTTTTTTTTTTTTTTTTCTTTAAATCATACGCTTTTTTAGAAATATGCATGGAAAAAACTTTGCATCCTCTTTAATCCTTGAAACAAATTCATGCAGTGCTAATTTTACATATTTTTTTTCTGGCCTATCACTTCTCCTGTTTCAAAAATTCTAAAATAATTCCCTGAAGGGAACATGTCCTTCAGCCCTGATCTCAGTTGAAAAATGCTTGAGCAGGTGTACTGTATGTGAAGGAATCATTCCTCCTTAACTGATTCAGTTGTGATTTAAACAAGTGAAGTGAAAATTCCATGATTTAAATAGGGGGAAAAAAAAAGGCAGAGAATTATATGGAAATGTTGTTGTTGTTCAGTCACTAAGTCATGTCCAACTCTTTGTGACCCCATGAACTACAGCATGTCAGGCATCCCAGAGTTCGCTCAAATTCATGTCCATTGAGTCAGTGATGCTATATGGAGATTATAACAGTGTAAATTATGTGTGCCAATAGAGGAAGGACTAAAAAGGGAAATATATCAAATGAATATAGTGACAATATTAGAAAGGTATTACATGGGGATATGGTGGTTTGTTTTATTTTTTTCAATTTTTGTTTATTTATTTGGCTGCACTGGGTCTTAGTTGTGGCATGTGCGATCTTTAGTTTTGTCATGCAAATTCTTAGTTGCAGCTTGTGGGATCTAGTTCCCTGACCAGGTATCGAACCCCAACTCCCTGCAATGAGAGCAAAGAGTATTAGGCACTGGACCACCAGGGAAGTTCCGGTGTGTTTTTTTTTTTTTTTTTTTTTGTATCTGAATTTGTATGCAGGTCAAGAAGCAACAGTTAGAACTGGACATGGAACAACAGACTGGTTCCAAATAGGAAAAGGAGTTCGTCAAGGCTGTATATTGTCACCCTGTTTATTTAACTTATATGCAGAGTATATCATGAGAAACGCTGGACTGGAAGAAACACAAGCTGGAATCAAGATTGCTGGGAGAAATATCAATAACCTCAGATACGCAGATGACACCACCCTTATGGCAGAAAGTGAAGAGGAACTAAAAAGCCTCTTGATGAAAGTGAAAGTGGAGAGTGAAAAAGTTGGCTTAAAGCTCAACATTCAGAAAACGAAGATCATGGCATCCAGTTCCACCACTTCATGGGAAATAGATGGGGAAACAGTGTCAGACTTTATTTTTCTGGGCTCCAAAATCACTGCAGATGGTGACTGCAGCCATGAAATTAAAAGACGCTTACTCCTTGGAAGGAAAGTTATGACCAACCTAGATAGCATATTCAGAAGCAGAGACATTACTTTGCCAACAAAGGTTCGTCTAGTCAAGGCTATGGTTTTTCCAGTGGTCATGTATGGATGTGAGAGTTGGACTGTGAAGAAGGCTGAGCACCGAAGAATTGATGCTTTTGAACTGTGGTGTTGGAGAAGACTCTTGAGAGTCCCTTGGACTGCAAGGAGATCCAACCAGTCCATTCTGAAGGAGATCAGCCCTGGGATTTCTTTGGAAGGAATGATGCTAAAGCTGAAACTCCAGTACCTTGGCTACCTCATGCGAAGAGTTGACTAATTGGAAAAGACTCTGATGCTGGGAGGGATTGGGGGCAGGAGGAGAAGGGGACAACAGAGGATGAGATGGCTGGATGGCATCGCTGACTCGATGGATGTGAATCTGAGTGAACTCCAGGAGGTGGTGATGGACAGGGAGGCCTGGCGTGCTGCGATTCACGGGGTCGCAAAGAGTCGGACACGACTGAGTGACTGATCTGATCTGATCTGATCTGACATCATTTTTAAAACAGAAAGCTTGTTTTAAAATGTGTTTTGTATAAATATAAAGTTCTATACTTAATAATTATCTGACAGTGCAACAAGAAATTCTCAAAGTGATTTTTAAATCATTTTGTTGTGATTCACCCAAATAACTCCAATGACTGTCATTGGAGCATAATCTTTTCCTTAAAATCTTAATCTTGACTAGGAATAATGACTTTTTGTTTTTCTGTTTCTAGGGGAGTTGCAATCATGTTCACAAATCTGGGCCTATCTAAGTAACAAGAACAGCAAAAATGTAAACCAGAAGGTTTTAAAGAGACAGTGTTCAGAATATAGTGACCATCTGCAGCCTGCTTCCCTGGTGACATAGAGGAGAGACCAGCATTTATCTTTTCCTTGAAACCATGTGCTATCTGAGCAGGAAGGAAGTGCCTGCTTGCCAGAGGTCAGAGCAGGATGGATGAGGTTTGAGGGGGAGTATTTACTGTAAGGTTGTCCTCACCCCCTGTATTCATGGTAGATGTTGTTATTTCTAGTAGACTTGATGGAAACTTGGGCAGGCCCAGGTCTGCCGTGGTACGTAAGGGACATTAACAGTAAGCCATGGCCAGGCATAGATGTCTCTGTGTGCTGGGCCAGGACGCACAGCAGTAAGAAGTGTAGACCTTGACCAAGGAAATGAACCGGCGGCACCTTGGAGACATAAGTCTGAAGAGGGTCCCCCGCACAGGAAAGTTCTAGCGGTCATGTCATGAGTTAAAGTCAGAGGACCTAATGAGGTTTAGTGTGAGACAGAAAGGGATTAAAAGGGCCTGATGCCTCTGAAACCCACAGGGTAGTTGGTAAAAGTGGAAGAAGCACGTTTTCTGTGGACCTTTGAGGAATGGAACTCAGGACAGTGTGTAGAGATGGGGGAGACATGTTCCAGCCCAGTGTGAAGAAGGTGTTCCTATAGCTGGAGTGACCCTGTAGTGTAGTGGGGAGAGTGATGCCTGGAGACTTTCAGGAGGGGCAGCTGGAGGGGGCTTTTCACCCGGTGTGATCAGACTCAGAGAGACCTCTGCCACCTTCTGGGCTTGTGTGTCGGAAAGCTCTGCTTCAGTTCCCTCCTCCAGGATGGGTGGTCCATGGTGCGGCACCACAGCACCCTGTACCTTTACATCCATTTGTGAGCCGACAGCAGCAGAGTTGTTTCCTTTCCATACTTGTCTCTAAGCTGGAGATGGAGAAGCAGAATGCTGCTTGAATATCCCTGCCCCTTTCACCTGTCACTTTCTCCTAAAACAGGTGGCCTCTCCTTCCATGCCCTCTTTAACATTTACCTTATGGACAGGGAGGCCTGGCGTGCTGCGATTCATGGGGTCACAAAGAGTCGGACACGACTGAGCGACTGAACTGAACTGAACTGAAACCAAAAGCATAAAAGTGGCCCTTCTATGTGTTTCTTAAAGTGAAAGTGAAATTTGTTCAGTTGTGTCTGACTCTTTGCTACCCTATGGATTATACAGTCCATGGAATTCTACAGGCAAGAATGCTGGAGTGGGTAGCCTTTCCTTTCTCCAGGGGATCGTCCCAACCCAGGGATCGAACCCAGGTCTCCCACATTGCAGGTGGATTCTCTACCAGCTGAGCCAACAAAGGAAGCCCAAGAATACTGGAGTGGGTAGCCTATCCCTTCTCCAGCAGATCTTCCGAGTTTCAGGTAGATTCTCTACCAGCTGAGCTATCAGGGCAGCCCATGTGTTTCTTAATTTGTTCTAAAGTGTTGTCTGCTCTTACTCTGGATGTGAGGTTCAGTATGACCCCTTCATCTCACTTTTGGAGGCATTCTCTCTGTTCCTGTCTGTTCAAAGACAGGGGTCCCCAACCTTTTTGGCACCAGGGACCAGTGTCATGGAAGACAGTGATGATTCAAGTACATTATATTTATTGTGCACTTTATTTCTAGTCTGCTGCCACCAGCCGATCTGACAGGAGATCCCAGTATGCAGCCCAGAGCATGGAAACCCCTTCTCTAGAAGCTTATGCAACTCCCAGCTAGGAGCCTGAAGTGGATCAGAGCAGGAGAGGGATGAGGTGTGGGGTAGCTGATACTCTGGTCTGAAAGTCTCTAAAATTCTGTTTACCCGCATGCAAGTGGATTTGGCAAAAGAGATTATTTCAGTAGAGACTCATCTTCATCAAATTAATGTATTTAAAAATTTTAGAGTTCCAATTTAAAAAGTAATTGATGTCTTCAGACATACGTATCTGGACAGGATCACTGCTGTGGTCACGTTTTAGCCTGATTTCTTAAGTGTTTTTTATCTGTGACATATATACTGGGTTGACGTTATTTTTCTAACATAAATTCGGAATTTGTCTTCTTTTGTTGACTCCATGGGTCTTTTCCTCCCCGCAGGAATTGGAGGCCTTCAGGACTTCGTGCTGAAGTCGGCCACACTGTGTACCTCACCATCCTGCCCGCCATTCATACCTCTCAACTTCGAAGCCACCCCTATTGTGAGGGTTGCTATTGAACCGAAACACCCAAGTAAGATGGCCTCGTTTTTAAAAGCATGTGATGTTCATTACATTTTTTAAATACATGCATTTAATGCTTGGTTTCTCCTGGTTTGTTTCAGTAGTAGACTGTCAATTTTCCTGGAGGTACATAACAGGGGTATATAACTCACAGAGCCATAAGACCATATAGACCACCACCATTTCCAGGGGAATCTAACCTCTCTCTTAGGAATCTGGCATCTTTAGGCACCTTTGCTATCCAGGGAGACTTTATCTTCTTTTTTATGGCAGAAACGGGGTCATCTCTGCATCCCCCAGAACCCTGGCACAGGGTCATGTCTCAGCAGAGCTCATGTTTTATGTGACTGGTTCTTTAGAATCTTATGCAAGACTGCTTGATTGAGAATTCACATCTGCTCCCCCGTGGGTGTGCTAGATCATCTGGCATTCCCTTTGTGTTTGGAAAGCACTCCCTGCCCCTTTCTGTCTGGCTGTGTGATAGCCACACACACCAGGCCCTATAGGATTAATAACTAATACTTAGTCTTCGGTTCCTACCATGTGCCTGGCCGATCCTCACTGACTCTTGTACTTTACTTCCTGTGACTATCACTCACCCCCTGTTCCCTGTGACTCTGCTGCCAGCGTTCAGGGGTAGCCAGTGAAGTGTCTTCCAGACTGCTCTAGGGGAACCAGAGAGCAAACGTTTGATTTGCTCACAAACACAGATTTCTGTTGACGTGTGTAGTAGCTCACTGCCCCTGTATCTGTATATCCCCTCTCTCCTCAGAGCTGGGCCCTCAGAAAGCTTGTCTCTGCCCCAGGTTCTGAGACATATCCTAGCTACTGAGGATCCCAGAGACCCTTAACAGATAAGTATGATGGTACAGGGAAACCCAAATGAACTTTTTGGCCAGCCCAATCACTTGTGATTGTGGTTTATAATTCTGTTAGTTACCTAGGACTGCCTAACATGTTACTCCAAAATTTGGTGACTTGAGAGAACAGTAACTACTCCTATTATTCTTGGCGATTCTTCTGGTCAAAAGTTCTGGAAGGGTTCAGTTAGAGGGCCTTATGCAGTTGTAGTTGTGTGTAACCACAGGCCGCAGCCATCTGAAGGTGTACCTGGACTTGCAAGGTGGTTCACTCACAGGGTCTCACAAGTCGGTGCTCACTGGGGACCTGGATTCCTCCACAGGGACCTCTCCTCACAGCTGCTTGGTGATCCTGGAGTGCAGTGTGGTGACTGGCTTTCACCAGGAGTCCAGGACACTAAAGCAGAAGCCTTCTGTGATCTGCCTTAGGAGTCACATTCCAGTCTGCAGTGTTGTGTTGATCCGACGGGCCAGCCCGGTTCCCTGTGGGAGAGGACTGCGCTGGGTGTGACTAGCAGAAGACGAGGGTGACTTGGGGCCATCTTAGAGTCTGCCTTCCACAATGAGGCTTCATTATTTTTTAAAACCTTACCATAACACTTTGTAAGATAGCTGCACAGATCTGTTTCTAGGCTCCATTTATTGTAGCCCTTAATATTAGTGACTGTTATTACTGAAAAATGCACCTCACAAAGTTACACACAGTCCAATGGAAGACATGCGTTATTGGCTTTACTAAGTCATAATATCAGTTTTTACAGGGCCACTTACCAGTTACACAGATTTTGATGAAATGAAGATGGTGATTTTTTTTTCTGACTTCAGTTTTTCTCATACTAATTAGAATACTGATTTTATAGTTTTATAGGTACTATATGGAAAGAGTTCTGTTACATTTCTACGTATATATACATTTGTAATATATTTTGGTGATTTACAAGTAATAATGGTAATTTATATCTGCTGAGAGTTTGAAGAAGTGGTATGGATCAGCTTTGGGAGCCTTGATGATAAGTTTGTGACATGTGTCTCATGTTAGCTGTCTGTACAAATAAATTATTAGAAGATAGTTTTCTTCACATTGCTGTATTATTTGGAAAAACAGAGTAAACCATTGTTGTAAAAGTTCATCACATTATGCTTTTCCCTTCAGAATTTGTCATGAGTTTTCCCATGGATGCTGTCTTTAGATTATGTCAGTCCTTACCTTGTATTTAATCAGTATTTCATTTTGTTAATCTAGGTGAAATGCCTCAACTCGTCAAAGGAATGAAGCTGTTAAACCAAGCTGATCCTTGTGTCCAGGTTTTCATTCAGGAAACAGGAGAGCACGTTTTAGTCACAGCAGGGGAAGTCCACCTTCAGCGCTGCCTGGATGACTTGAAAGAAAGGTTAGGTGGCAACCGAGATGGAGCCCCAATCGGTGGGGTGTCTTAGTGTTTGCTAAGCCCCTTGAACGTATACTGTTGTTTGCTGTTGGAGAAAAATTGAGTGCCCTCAACTTAAACATGAATTGTTATTGTGTTATTGGACCATAGATTTACTTTTACTAATAGTATTCACTGCTCTGCTTGCATGATTTTGCATTTTTAGTGTAAGTCATAAAATATTTTCATAAATACGTATTTAAGCATATACACACACAGCATGTTGGGGCAACAAAACAAAATCATATTTTGTGAACTTAGACTGTAGTTAGGATAGACTTCCTTATTGATGTCATCTCTGCAGTAGAGACCTTCAGTAAATCTGCATATTTTTCTATCATAGTGATATGTAAGTGTCATAAAATAGGCATAACTATTCCCAAATAACTTTTTGTGAGTTGTGTTTTTCCTCTTTATTCCAAAGGTAATATATGTTTATTACAGCAATTAGGAAAATACAGAAGAATAAAAAGAATCATTCAGTTACCATGCAGAGATAATTATGACCATTACATTTGGGTTGATAAATCCCTAGTCTGTTCTATGCATACTCAAATATCTACAGATATCTATATATACAGCTCTGATTATTTGGTTCAGATAAACTGCTAACTGCTAACAACTGCTAACTGGTAACAACTGCTAACTCAGAAGGTAGCATATTATATTGCTGGCATATTTTTTAGGCTTATAATCCATATTATCCTTAAAGTCTGTACCAATTTACACTGTAACTAGCAAAATGTACTTGAAAGTGTTCCTTTTCCCAAACTTTTGGCAGCCCTGTATATCATAATTTTTTATATTTTCATCAGTCTGGAAGACAAATGTTTGTTCATTGTTAATATACACTTTCTGTGCTTAGTTATGATACTGAAACATTTTTTAATGTATTTATTGATCATTTGTTTTTCTTTGATGAATGGCCCTGTAGTGGCCTTCTTTGCTTTTGTTTTTCAATTTTCTGGGACTTTAATAACCATGATCATTATAGTTAAATAATAATTGTAAGTAATCAACATAATTACCTACTAAATATTACATACCAGTCACTGTTAAAGTCTGCATGTCTCATTTAATTCTTAAAGCACCCTAGTAAAATTGGTGGTGGTGGTACTAGTAGTAGTAGTAGTAGTAGGTACTATTGTAGTTCTGCTTTACTACTACTAATAATACAGCAGAATAAGAAGAGCTGCTTCTGCAGCACCACCTACTTGGGGTTTATATTCTGTATCTCTCTCTCTTTCTCTCTCTCTCTCTATATGTGTGTGTGTGTGATTTTATTTATATACTTAGTTTTGGCTGTGCTGGGTCTTTGCTGTGCTCGGGCTTTCTCTAGTTGTGGCATCAGGGGCTCCTCTCTAGTTACGGCGCTCGGGTTTCTCATTGCCGTAGCTTCTCTTGTTGCAGAGCACAGGCTGTAGGTTGCCTGGGCTCAGTAGTTGTGGCGGACGGGCTTAGTTGCCGCAGGGGTTTAGTTCCCCAACCAGGGATCAAACCAGTGTCCCCTGCATTAGCAGGTAGATTCTTAACCACTGAACCACCAGGAAAGTCCTGCAGAGGGTTTATTTTATTCTATTTTTTAAATAATATTAAAATGTTATTTTTTGGAGTTTTTGAACTATTTTCTTTCTTTTTGCTACCAAATTAAAACCCAGTGTTAAGTAACCTTACATTTCTCAGGTCATTAACTTGCCTTTAAAAATAACACTTTTTGGTAATTAGAATTCTACTTCAAGTCAGCAATTACTTGGTGTTATCTCCTGAGGTAGAAGATAGTTATTTCCCATAGCTTGGCAGATCCACTCTCGTTTCTATTCTATCTATATGTAACACACAGTGGACAGATGTATCAAGAATATTCATAGCTTGATGTATGGCAGAAATGAAACCAATATTGTAAAGCAATTATCCTTCAATTAAAAAATAAATTTTTGAAAGAATATTCATAGCAATAAAAATTTTAATAGGCAAAAGCTGAAAAAAACTTGAAATGGAGTTTTTTTGGAAAAAAAATTATGGAATTTTATATAATAATCTCAAGCTAACTATGCAGACATGGATGAATCTCATAGCATAATGTTGAGCAGAAGACAATTGAAAAAAATAAGTTTGATTCTATTTACATGAAGTCCAAGAAGCAGGCCAAACGGAACGTATGTAGTATAGGGGTTACATGTTTAGGTGATAAAAAATAATTTAAATGGATTACAGTGAAAATCAAGATAGTGGTCACATTTGTGGGGTTGGGAGAACACATGAGGGGGCCTTCTGAGGGTTAGTAATGTTTCTAACTTGAGTAGTGGTTTACATGAGTGTTCACATTGTGACAAGTCATAGATCAGTGGAGTTAGTTTTGCTGTGTGTACTATTCG
The DNA here is from genome assembly GCF_027580195.1 of Bos mutus. NCBI lineage: Eukaryota > Metazoa > Chordata > Mammalia > Artiodactyla > Bovidae > Bos > Bos mutus. The sequence goes on from NC_091637.1 coordinate 22,920,295, forward strand.
ATATGACTGTTAAAGTTTGCAGTTATACTTAGAATAAGAACGTATAGAAAATTCTAAAGGTTGTTTTTTTTAAGACAGAACCTGCCTTCTAATATATAAGTCCTTTTGACTTTGACACACATGTTCAGGAATGCATTAGTACAGGTGTGGGAGACAAGGGGGCTACCTGTGGTCTTTTGGCCAGCAAAACTGTCAGAGTTCTCGCCATCCACCTCTCAAGGCAGTAATGCTCAGATATGGCAGGAAGCCATGGAAGATTACTAATGTAGTCTCAGCCTCTGGCACTTGTTTTGAAACATTCACATGCTCTGCACTGCCAGGGTTTAAAGAACCTTTAGCTCTGAGACACTTTGTAGGTATGACAACCATACACACACCAACCTTTCCATGATGTGGAGTGATTCTAATTATTCTTACAAGTGATGACTGTGGGAGAATTCTTGGAAACCTTAGAAATTAGAAGGACTAATGAGACTTTTAGCCCTTTGGACCTTATAATACAAGGGAAATGGGAGTGTCATAGATGGACTCACTCACAGTTTCAGTAGCTGTGCAATCTGTTTTCTTGAGTGTTCTCAGTATATGAACTTATTTTCTCTAAATAATGATAATTTTAAAAACATTTTCCTATTTCTAAAATTTCTGAGTGCTTTTCTTTTTGAAAAACAAGGAATGGATATTAAATTTTACTGAATGCCATTTAGCATTTGTAAAGATGGTTGAATAGATTATTAGATCCTTTTAATGTGATATTTTTGCAGATGTCCTAATACAAATCAATTTGTATAACCTATAATAAAAACTACTTAGTATTGTAGTGAATTACTCCTTTAGTATGCTGTTTAATTGGATTTTTCGGGATAGCATAATGGCTAAACACATTGATTCTGAGGTCAGAACTAGACTTGAAACCCAGCTTACTTGTTCTGTAACTTTGGAGAAATTATTTGATCTTTCTTACTTGGTTTTCTCCTCTACAAAATGAGTATAGTAATACACCTACTAAGTAACACATGTAAACCATGTACCACAGCGCCTCGTACATAATAAGTGATTAGTGGGAAGAACACACACACACACACATATATATACACATCTTTTTTCATTGTTATTTTATCTTAAATTTTACATCTCAGGCTACAGGTTCTTTAAACCCTGGCAGCGCAGAGCTTGTGAATGTTTCAAAACAAGTGCCGGTTCTTAGGTAAGATTGTGTCTGCCACCTTCATCCAGTGTCAGAGTAGTAATAAAGTGTCAGGTAGATACCCATCTTGTTGTATATTCTGCAACAATATATATAGCATTGGAATAAACTAATCCTTGAAAGTAAACATACTCACTGGCAACAAAATCTTCCTTGAAGGGAATATTTTTTCAGAACATTTTAATTTTCTTCCACATTTTATGATCTCTTTGGGTTCTGTATTCTAAAACCACTTGTGGTAACATGATTTTTAGAAAACCATTTATTGAATTTTCAAATTTATCAAAAAGTATAAAATCAGATAAACCAAATACCTGTCCTATACCCACAAAATGTAGAAAGCAAAAACAAACCTAGAATCAAAAGTAAGCATTTTAAAACATTTTACTTTCAGTGTTTAATTTCCTTATTGAATCACAGTTCCCAGGGAAAAAGCGTTATTCCAGAATCCAGAGGTATCTTATAGTATATATGTGTACATACATATGCGCTTATGCATGTACATATATATGTACATTTATACATATATCCATCCACATTGCCAATGGTAGACCAGACCAAAGCCTTAGTATTACCTGGGAATGAGGTAGACAGAAAATAAGAGAAAAAGAAAGATTGCCTGGTTTTATCGTCATCAGACTCAAACCGTGCCAGTTTCCAGAATCTGCCCTTGGTGAACTTACAGCTCATCTGAAAGAAAGTGCAGTGTGAAACTAAACTTGATGGCATGTGAGAAAAGCGGCTTTCTGAACCTGATGCCACACTGAGGGTCAAGACTTCTGTGGTCCAATACAGTGGCCAGATATTAAAGTTGGATAAGATTGAAAATTCAGTCCCTCCGTCACACTAGCCACATTTCAGATGTTCAGCAGCCATGTGTGGCTATTTAAATGTAATTAAAATGAAATAAAAATAAAACTTGATTTCCCTAGTTATACTAGCTGCATTTCAAGGGCTCGGTAATCACAGTACAGGTATGGAACATTCGCATCATTGCAGAAGCTCTTTAGGAGAGAGCCGCTCTAAACAAGCTCCTTGACCTTTTTGGCCTCACCATGAGCCTCATCAAAGCCAAGTACACTGTCAGGATTGGAGAGGATATCCTGATGTTCTGTGAATTTTTTTTTCCTCTCTATTATTAAGTTTTCATCATTGAGCTTTCCTTATCCAGATTCTTCAACTGGCAAATATTATTTTAAAGAATTAATATGTCAATCTTATTAAAACATTTATTCTCCACTCAAAACAGTTTTATCTAAATACATGATTTATTTGTTTTGAGAATGAGTGAACAAAGCAGTGAGATTCTGGTATATGCAAGGAACTCCCTGAAGATTTCTTCCCACTACAGGTAGTCTTTTCAATCTGAAATGAAAGCGGTTTTTTAATTCTGATAGATTGTAAATCACCAATATTTCCTAGTGAAATAATTTTTATATATCTGCATTTTTGCAGAATATTCATTATGTAATGTTGCTCCATGGAAGTTCTGATGCCATTTTGATGATAACCTTGTGTTATTCCTCTCAACTTTGTAGGTTTGCAAAGATTGAAATCAGTGTATCTGAACCCATCATTCCATTCAGAGAAACAATCACAAAACCCCCGAAAGTTGACATGGTCAATGAAGAAATCGGCAAACAACAGAAAGTTGCGGTCATCCACCAAACAAAGGAGGATCAGAGCAAAATCCCTGAAGGAATCCAGGTTGACTCCGATGGGCTCATCACCATGACAACTCCCAACAAACTTGCCACACTCAGCGTCCGAGCCCTGCCGCTCCCAGAGGAGGTGACTCAGATTCTAGAAGAAAGCAGTGACCTGATTCGTTCTATGGAGCAGTTAACGTCCTCTCTAAACGAGGGCAAAAATAATCCTCAGATGATCCATCAGAAGACCCAAGAGAAAATCTGGGAATTCAAAGGAAAGCTCGAGCACCACCTCACCGGGAGGAAGTGGAGGAACACGGTGGACCAAATCTGGTCATTTGGCCCAAGAAAATGTGGGCCCAACATACTAGTAAATAAAAGTGAGGATTTTCAGAATTCAGTGTGGACAGGCCTCGATGGCAAAGCTTCAAAAGAAGCCAATCGGTACCGAGACCTGGGCAACAGCATTGTGAGCGGCTTCCAGCTAGCCACCCTCTCTGGCCCCATGTGCGAGGAGCCACTCATGGGTGTGTGTTTTGTCCTGGAAAAATGGGACCTGAGCAAGTTTGAAGAACAGACAGCAAGTAATAAACAGAATCAAGAACCGGGTGATCTGGCGAAGGAGAGACAGGGGGAAGGTGACACCCGCTCAGGTGGAGATGAACAGCAGGAGCTGCAAGACTATGGCTCTGAGCCCTTTGAGAAGAGGGCTTCCCAGAGAGGAGAGTCTCCACTCACTGACTGCTACGGGCCCTTTTCAGGACAGCTCATAGCCACCATGAAGGAAGCCTGTCGCTACGCACTGCAAGTGAAGCCACAGCGACTGATGGCAGCGATGTACACATGCGATATCATGGCCACCAGCGATGTTCTCGGTAAGGCGGGAGAGGGAAAGACAGATGCCCTGAGTAGTAGTGACCTCTTGTAGATTAGAAAACCAAACGCATTTAATATGTTTTCACAGAAGCTACATTGTTATCTGATTTATCAAGGAACTAAGATCTTAGCCACCTCCCGTGGGCCATCCTGCATGCATTAGCACACAGCCCCAAACTCAGGCTCTTAGTCCCTCGAGGTAGGCCACGATGGGGTGAGGCAAGAAGGACCCTGGAGAGAATATTGGAGACTCTGCGAGCCAAAGGAAAGGGTAGCTCGCAATTGAGGGGCCCAAGAGGAGCCAATACCATCCTTGTCACAGCTACTGCGTTCTCAGTTTTATCAAGGTGTGGGGCTCCAGCCACGTAGGATTCCTGCATCTTTTACCAACAGGAAAGCCAATTGGACTAGGAAATGGCAACCCACTCCAGCATTCTTGCCTGGAAAATTCTATGTACAGAGGAGCCTGGTGGGCTATAGTCCCTGGGGTCACAAAAAGTCAGACATAACTGAGTGACTGAGCACATGGCACAAGATCTTAGAATAGGATTTCCCAGGTGGCTCAGTGATAAAGAATCCTCTTGTCAATGCAGGAGATGCAGGTTTGATCCCTGGCTTGGGAAGATGCTCTAGAGAAGGAAACAGCATCCTACTCCAGTATTCTTAACCTGGAGAATCCCAGGGACAAAGGAGCCTAGCAGGCTACAGTCCATGGATTCACAAAGATACAGACATGCCCAAGCGACTAGACAACAGCAAGATCTTGGAAAGCCAGAGGCCTTAAATGTAAAATAAAAATCTTGGGGGCAAGGAAGTGGAAGTTGAACAACTAAGGATATTTTATTCTGCAAAAGTAGAAAGACTCATTTCTGTAATGAAAGATCTGGTAAATGAGGTTTAAACTGCTCATATACCATTACCATTCAAACCTGTGCAGTAGTTTTGCACAAGGGAATCGCCATATCAGTCTGGGTAAGCAAAGTTGTGACAGCTATCAAAGAGTCAGACAACACTCTTGTGCCCCTAACACAAAGGGCCTCTGTGAATTCTGGGTCTCTCCTGAGGAGACTTGAGGACTTTATCCACTACTAACATTATACCAAATGCTGCTCCTGATTTTTCTCTTTGGGAGAAGAATGTTTAAGATCTCTTCAGGAGATGTTGAGCCTAGGACTCAGTATCTATTTTGACTTTTGAAAGATTTGACTTCACTGAGACATATTTTTTTCACCTCTGAAAAAGGAAGGTAATATAACTCATTGGAAGTTGTGGAGAGTAACATGAGAACACAGATATGGGCCCCAGAACCAGGCCTGGCACCCAGTAATTCTCTTACCCCCTGAGATCATGGAGCTGCTTTGCAGTGAGGAGGGCAGACGGAGGATCCTGCACTGGTTGAGCGAGTGGACCAAACTGCTGGATTTTCTCTAGCTTTGAGGTCCTTTGAGTCAGTATGTGCCTACTCTGCATTCCTTTTAGTTTGATTCTTTTGCTAATTAATTGCTAAAAGCATAAATCTAAGTTGTTGCGGTTTTTCTCCTCCCCCAAAAGAAATTTAGACTTGGATCACAGTAAAGTTCCTGTGAAAGGAATTGAGCACCCATAGCAGCATTTCAAAAACGGTTGAGCTAAACAAAGGCACAGAGATTTGGTTACCCTTGGATGGCTTAAAGTCGGTACGTGCCAGGTGTCAGATCTCAATATGGCCTGGAACATGCAGTGTTTCTCAGCCTACCTTGAGTATGGCATCCTGTTAATATCTCACGGTACCCATCGTTGAGTTCAGCGAACACTGGTCTAGACCATTCCCAGATTTTCTTCACATTTCCATTGTTGTTATTGTTGTTCAGTCGATAAGTCATGTCCAGCTCTTTGCGTCCCCATGGACTGCAGCACACCAGGCTCCTCTGTCCTTCGCTGTCTCCTGGAGTTTGCTTAAACTCCTGAGAATCCCAGGGACAGGGAGCCTGGTGGGCTGCCGTCTGTGGGGAACAGAGTCAGCCACAACTGAAGCGACTTAGCAGCAGCAGAAGCAGCATGTCCATTAAGTCGGTGATGCTGTTTAACCATCTCATCTTCTGCTGCCCTCTTCTTTCGCCTTCAGTCTTTCCCAGCGTCAGGATCTTTTGCAAGGAGCTGACTCTTGACATCAGGTGGCTGCAGTCTTGGAGCTTCAACATCTGTCCTTCCAGTGAATGTTCAGGGTTAATTTCCTTTGGGATTGACTGGTTTGATCTCCTTTCTGTCCAAGAGACTCTCAAGAGTCTTCTCCAGCACCACAGTTCAGAAGCATCAATTCTTTCGCACTCAGCCTTCTTTCAGATCCAACTCTCGCATCCATACATGACTGCTGGAAAAACCATAGCTTTGACTATATGGACTTTGATTGGCAAAGTGATATCTCTGCTTTTTAATATGCTTTCTAGGTTTGTCATTGCTTTTCTTCCAAGGAGCAAGTGTCTTTTAATTTCATGGCTGCAGTCCTTGTCTGCAGTGGTTTTGGAACCCAAGAAAAGAAAATCTGTCACTATTTCCACTTTCTCCCCTTCTATTTGCCATGAAATGATGGGGCCAGATGCAATGATCTTATTTTGTTTTTTTTTTAATGTTGAGTTTTAAGCCAGCTTAATCGTCTTAATTTAAAAGGTAAAGGTAGAATTAGAACCAGATGGTCTTGATTCCTTCAGATCCTTGAAGAAGACTTCAGAGGCCTCCTCCTGTCTCTCCTACCCTGACAGGTACTCTGAATACTTCTGTGGATGAGTAGCTCACAGCCAGTTCTGAGATTAAACAGTTTCTTTCTCATTTTGAGCAAAAAGTCTTGTTTCCTGCCAGCGTCTCGCCTTTCATCCCACCATTGGTCCCTCTCACATGCATAGCACTTCAAATGTTTGAGGGGAGCATTTATTTTCTAGTTTTACATCCAGGGGAAAACTCTCCCTATCCTTCAGCTGGTTTTCAGGATATTTTTTTTTTAATCCTTTCATCAATCCAGTTGCTGTCCTTTACACATACTTTATTTGGTCACCCTCCCTCTTAAATTAAGCAACCTAAGATACTGTCTCACCGGGACCAAACACAGGCATGCTGTTACCTCCCACAGGTGGCACAGCGTTCTTTTAACGCAGTCTCAGCAGTTGCATCTTGTCATTAACTTGTGAGGAGTTAGGATCAACTTCATTTCTTTTTTTAATTTTTTTTTGTTGTTGTTCTTCCTATTTTGTTCCCCAAAAAGCTTCATTTAAATTTCAGTAACTGAAGTGATGTAGTCCTGCTGCTTCTGCTGCTGCTGCTGCTGCTGCTGCAAAGTTGCTTCAGTCATGTCCAACTCTGTGTGATCCCATAGATGGACGACAACCAGGCTCCCCCGTCCCTGGGATTCTCCAGGCAAGAACACTGGAGTGGGTTGCCATTTCCTTCTCCAATGCATGAAAGTGAAAAGTGAAAGGGAAGTCGCGCAGTCATGTCTGACTCTTAGCGACCCCATGGACTGCAGCCTACCAGGCTCCGCCGCCCATGGGATTTTCCAGGCAATAGTACTGGAGTGGGGTGCCATTGCTCTTTTCGGTAGTCCCACTAGAACCCTTGTATTTACATATGAGTAAACTGTGAAGAAGGCTGAGCGCCGAAGAATTGATGCTTTTGAACTGTGGTGTTGGAGAAGACTCTTGAGAGTCCCTTGGACTGCAAGGAGATCCAACCAGTCCATTCTGAAGGAGATCAGCCCTGGGATTTCTTTGGAAGGAATGATGCTAAAGCTGAAACTCCAGTACTTTGGCCACCTCATGCGAAGAGTTGACTCATTGGAAAAGACTCTGATGCTGGGAGGGATTGGGGGCAGGAGGAGAAGGGGATGACAGAGGATGAGATGGCTGGATGGCATCACTGACTCATGGACGTGAGTCTGAGTGAACTCCGGGAGTTGGTGATGGACAGGGAGGCCTGGCGTGCTGCAATTCATGGGGTCGCAAAGAGTTGGACACGACTGAACAACTGATCTGATCTGATCTGAAACTGGGTCTATGTAATGTTTTTTTCTTAGATTTTGTGTGTATGTGTGTAAAATAGTAACAAACATTACAACAATAATGAAGGAAGCTTGGCAGTTTTTAAGGCCAAGAAAATTCTCAATTTCTTAACCATAATCTTAACACATTGATTCGTTTTTCAATTTTTTTTTTTTTTAAGCGTCCTGGTGAGAAAGGATGGTCACTAGGCATTGAATCAGGGACTTCCCTGGCACTCCAGGGATTAGGACTCCACACTTGCACTGCAGGGGGGCACAGGTTCAATCCCTGGTCAGGCACCTAAGATCCTGCGTGCCCCATGATGCAAAAAAAGAGAAGTGGTCAATCAGATGTTTTGATGAAGTGAGGTCCTTTCTGTATATAGCATTCCCCTCATTACCGACTTACTAGCCATGTTAGAAGAAGAAGTAAGCTTAGATTGATAACAACTTTGTGTTAGAAAGTCCATGTCTTCATTTAACTCATGCTTGTATAAATATATACAAACCTTTATAATGTTTTCTTAAAATTTTGTAAGAAATTAGCATATGATTTTCTAGTCTGTAGTTTATGGAATCCAGTGCCTTTATCCTTAAAAACTTGTTACTTAGTGTGTAGTTTGGCAGCTACCCTGCTATGCATAAGTTCTGAAAAGGACAGATTTCTTGAAGACCACAGGATACATTTCTGGTCTTGGAGACTTGAACTTGTTTGAGAAGGTTCAAGAAGGTTTAAGAAGTTGCTTGTCAACTTCTCAGCTGTCTTGAACTTCAGCATTTCCTCTATGAGGTTTGTTCTACTTGTTCTGGTTTCTTCTCCAGTCTCCTTGTTGGGGAAAATGGAGTTAACGTAGGTACGGAGAACCAGCCTCTGCTCTCCCACTGTCCTCTGTTAATATTACACTAGCCTCTCCACATTGTAAGTGTGTCTCGGCCTTGTTTTGAAAGTCATGGAAAAGACCCTTTTGTTGCTTATAACTGTAATTTTGGTCAGCTCACCTTATTCTAGTTTTCACCATCTGGGACATTCTGTGTCCCTCTCCCCAAGTCTTAGTTGCTGTCTTCCTCTTCTTCTCCCATCTCCTGTGTGTGTCCTCTTAAAACAGGAGTCAGAGGCACAGCAGGTACCTCCTGTGACCTGACAGCTTTATTTTGGATGGGGAGGATTTTTCCTCCTTTTTTTCTCATTGGGATCATTCATGATTGATATTTTCAGACTCCCATTCCTCCCAAAAAGGAGTTTCATCTTAGGGTTTGTTATCCTGAAAACTGTTGGCGTTTTTTTTCTTTTCCTTTGTGTGTTTGAAATGATCTTTCCTGAAGTCCAGGGTCCACGTAGGTCTGTGCCTGCCTGTCTCTCCACTGCACTCCCAGGGTAACAGGAAAACATGTCTTCTCCCCAGATTGCCATCTCTCCTTGCATTATCCATTCGGAGCAGCATTTGACCTTTCTGAGAAGACAGCTTTTTCAGCACAGCAAATGAAGCCAGGCTCAGCTGTTGGCATTTACCAGAAGTCCCCGGCAGACTGTTGAGTCCCTTTGTGGAGTTGGTGCTCTATGCCCATGTGTTCGTTTGTGTTAGGAGATCACCACCAGGCCCTTGCACGTGCCCCACAGTCCTTGGAGCATCTCTTGTCATCCTGCTCTTTGATCTTCACCTGGCACTTTCCACTTGGCCAGCAGAGTCAGTTCTGACATTTTCTAGGAAGAGATGCTTATCTCAGCCCTCAGGGTTTTTTGCCATCTTCTCCCTTAAAAGCAGAACATGTCTTTGCCTTGCCTTATCCAGGTAAAAATCTCAACTGTGAACATGGAGAAGGGTTAGTACAGTTGACCCTTGAACAGCACGGGGGTTATGGGCACTGACTGACCATGCAGCAGAACATCCGTATGTTACTTTAGAGTTGGCCTTCCCTATGTGGATTCAGATGCGGGTTGTGTAGTACTGTAGGATGTGCTTGGGCTTCCCAGGTGGCTCAGTGGTAAAGAATCTGCCTGCCAAAGCAGGAGACGTAAGAGACGCGGGTTCGATCCCTGGATTGGGAAGATCCTGGAGAAGGAAATGGCACCCACTCCAGTGTTCTTGCCTGGAGAATCCCATGGACAGAGGAGCCTGGCGGGCTACAGCCCATGGGGTCATAGTCGGACAGAACTGAGCGACTAAACAGCAACAGCGTAGTATGTACTTAGAAAAACCCATGGATAAGTGGATGTATAAGTGGACCCACACAGTTCAGACCTATGTTGTTCAAGGGTCCACTGTACACCGTTTGTACCACTGTCCCTGGTTGGCCTTCATAACACATTTCTCAGAGACCAACTGACTGTCCTACCCACTGCCTTAAAAAAAGCTGTGTTTAGATTTGATCTGGAATTTGCTTTTTTTTTTTTAATTGGTTTGATGCCTTCTTAAACTAGAGAATTACCTCCTAAACCTGTTTTCTCTTGTTTGGGGGAATACTTTGGTTGTGATAACCAGTTTTTAGTATCGGAGGTATGTCAGGGTAGTCAGCTCTTGTGTTCTCTTACGTTTTACTTTTTCTTTCTAAATCACCACCTATGACTGGAGAAAGAAATGAGATCTCTATATTCCTGAGACTTTTTGCTTCCTACCTGGATGGTCAGCGATCTTCCAGGAAGACTTCGGCCTGGAGACTGAATCCTCATCTCCCGCATTGCAGGCAGATTCTTTACCCCTGAGCCACCAGGGAAGCCTGCCAGTTGCTTTAACTCTCCAAGAATTGGAAAAAATTGACGAAAGGACGAGTTCGGGCCTTTTTATTTAGTAAGATGAGTTAGTCTCTTAAAACTTTTTTCTACACAGATTGCTGAAATTAGAAATCCTTTTATAAATGTGTAGAATTGCTTATGGTCAAAATGGGAAATATTACAGAAAAAATAATCATCTTAAAATTGTTTTGTCTGGGGAAATAATACCAAGAAAATGACTGTCTTTGCTTGCAAAATCTACTTTCCTAGCAGTGTAGTTTTATTAGAATTTTTTTAATGGGCTTGAATAGACATCAGAATTGGTTTGTGTTTTTAATTGATCATCATGTAACTAGTAAATTGTCTCTCTTCATATTTCTTCTTCCAGCTGTTTACATCTGTCATTCATGCTTTCATTGTTTTCTATCTTTGGGTGAGAACTTCACATATAAAAGATGACTTTTCTGTTAGATACTATTAGTGTTAATCACATCTACAGTTATTGTAGTTCTGTCTTATTTTAGGGACAAATGCTTATACTGTTATAAATATATGTATTGTAATGTATCAGAAGCCTACTTAGTACTACTGTTTACTTTTATAACCTATTTTTATTTCATAGTTGTAATTCTTTTTATATTTCACCAGCATCTCATAATTCAGTGCAACAAAAATTCATTGAACTGTATATGCCAATGCTGTGTTAAGCATGGTTCCTGCTTTGAGAGATGAGTTAAGGTGACAAGAGCTTGATTTTGTAAAACAAAACAAAACAAAAATTAGTAAAATACAATTGAATTTAGTGAATAAGTACAAATTTTTGGCGAAATTTTATGAGACATTTGGATAGCAAAATTCAAAACCAAGTAAGTCTTTTGAAAGTGACTGAACTTTGAAATAAGCTTTAACGGATGGAGTAATTTTGTGTTTATCAACTGGATATTAAATTGTCCGCAGCACCAGGAACTTCTATTGAACTTAAATGCCTTTCTAGTTGGTTTTCTAGGAACTGCTCTGCAGCATTAATGGGCTTCCTGGGTGGTAAAGAATTTGTCTGTCAATGCAGGAGATGCAGGTTCAATCCCTGGTCTGGAAAGACACCCTAGAAACGGAAATGGCAACCCACTCCAGTATTCTTCCCTGGAGAATCCCATGGAAGAGGAGCTTGGTGGGCTTCAGTCCGTGGGGTCATAAAGAGCTGGACACAACTGAACGACTAACCACCAACAATAGCAAGTGCAGCCCTATATTTCTAATCCTGGCCACTGGTTGACTGAACACAACAGTAAAACCTTGCGTTTACCCACACTGTGTCTTGTTAATTTGGGTTCTTAGATAGTGATCCTAATCCTGTCGAAATATGTTTTACCTTTGCCAACTTCATGTCAACTTGGGATTTGATCCCATGCCTTCTGGGTTTTTAAGTAGCTGATTATCATAGTAAGGACAGAGCTGTGAACAGAGCACTGATCCTTCTAAAGTCAGGACATCCATCCTGGGTGGGAGTGAGGGTTAACATCCATTTCCTGTAGACTTGTGGCTGAATCCATCTATCTTATAGCCACCAGCCCACACTCCCCATTGTGTCCACAGCACACTTTATCTCATGTTTGGTTGAAGACCATCTGCATCCTGTCAACCGCACTGGCTTGATTTAGCAGTCTAGATGTTCTGTGACAAAAGGAAGAGAAGTTAGTGTAGTAGGAATAAGAAGTGCCCACCGATTTCTGTGTGTGTGTGTGTGTTTAGTTGAAGTTAAACCACAAGTGTCACCAAGAGTAACAGAAACCATAAGATGAAAGAAAAATCTTCCTTCTTGGAAATCAACCCATCATTTTTCATTTTCTTGTACAATCTTTGTCCACAGTAGTACATTTTGCATAGCTGTTTTTATATTATGCTAGAGGCTGATAGGTGTTTTGCTTTTACATTTGTTATTTACTTTATAAACACACTTCCATTTGGCTACTTAGTAGTCATAATTTGCATTTTAACCTCTGCATAATATCCTGTCAATCTGATATGCTGTAGTTTACTTCTCATCATCCCCACATTGGAAATTCACATTGTTTCCTATTTGTTTCCTATTAGAGAAAACATTGCTATGAACCACTGCCTCCTTTGCTAATTCAGAAGAAAAGGAAAAAAAAGTCAACTTTAATTGCCAAACTTTAGCTCTAAAGATTGTAGAATCTGCAGACCAATCTTACAGCTTAGCCTGGAAGAAGAAAATATGTATTGATACATAAGAATCTATAATGCCACAAAAGAACAGGTGAGGCCCAAATGGTGAAGAGATTATTTTGATCTTAGGATCTCACAGACTGCTTCATGGAGCAAGTTGTTTTTGAATGGGCTTTAAACAATGGAAAGGATTTGACTGTAAAGTTGGGCTGAGTGTGCTCTGAATTGGAGAAACTGAGCTCAGAGTGGAAAAACCTCAAACGTGTCCTGTGGGCTGTGCACGGTTTATCTTGGCTAAGAGCGTAGGGTCTGTGCACTAGGGTCTGGCCGTTTCAAGAGCTGGGGTGTTGGGTTCCTGCCAGGTCATAAAGGGCCTGGAGTACAGGCTGAGACATTTATAGTGTAGTCATTAAAACCAGAGCCCTGATCACAACCAGTCCAGGCCATTAACCTTTCTGTTGCTGTTGTCCATCCTGGAGGATGCCTCTCCCCTGCTGCCTTGCATACAGTTGGGTGCACAGTGAGTTTCCTTGGAGTGAGTGAACCAACGACTCGGGGTGATGGAGCAGATGCCCAGTCAAGAAGGCATCAGAATATGCCCAGTCAGGGGCCACAGGCTCACGAATCTTCATTGATGCGGCTGCTTTTGTGTCCCAGCCGAGCAGCGGCTGTAGAGGGGGTCCCTGAGTGCTCTCAAGCATTAGACACACCAGTCATGAGCACCTAGTGTATCTGGAAGGTTTTTTTCTTTTTTTTGTGTGGCTGTTTCCCTTTGTTCAGTGATCTATCACTGTGTCCCAGTTTTTTTAGTTTTAGCAGAATTAAGATGGAATGGGCCAAATTTACATGATCAATTACATTCAGTTTCAGTCACAATTATTGATCCCATGAAGGAAGGGGAGAGGCTTCTAACCTGCAGTGGGATGGAGTCAGCGGCTCATCCCCACTGGCCCACCTCTTCATGGTGCGTCTGCCCCAGTTCACTCATTCTTTCTCCCGCCCTACCCCCTTGTTTGGGCTATACTTCCATAAACCACCTTAAAACTCCCCTTAGAATGAGGTGGCAGAGTAAATAAAGATGATTAGTTCACCCGCTGGCTAATTCCAATGAATTTTTTTCCCTCATACGAATTTCAGGCAGATCTTGCACAGCCCAGAGGGGAATCTCTAATAAAGACACTAATTGAAAAAAAAAAAAGACACTAATTGTTCTGCTTTTTTCAAGAGCTTTTCACACTGTATCTAAAATATTGCTTTCATTTCTAGATACTGTGTTCTAAAAGCTATGTAAATAAGTTGTATTAATAGTAGTTCAAACGAGAGTGGTCAGGATGCAAGAGGAAGGTCATGTCAGAGAAAGCCTGGAGGAGAGAAGGCTGATGCTGTCTTCAAGCGGCTTAAAGGCCCATGGGGTTGTGGGACAGGACCGGAGTGACTTAGCACACCCTCCACCATGGAGATGCCCTGCGGGCCAGTGTCTCAGTAAATGTGGGATCAGAGGTCAAGTGAGAGGCCTGGCTAAGAAATAGTCCCAGGCATCCCAGACATAAAGTTAATCATTTAAACCACACCAATGAGAAATGAAGGGGCTCTCTGAAGGGAAAGTTGGTTTGGAGAAGAGCTTGGAGCCTCAAAGAATACTCTTAGGAAGAAATCATACCCTTAAGAATTAGTAGAATGATGGTCAGAGGGCCAGGGGTCAGAGGAAAGTAGCCCTAAGATTGTTGAGATGTGTCAGAGTGTTGATCAGTAGTTGCAGAAACTGCAGAGAAGTCACAGAGTGAGGATTGAGGAAAAGACACTTAGGTTGATGAAGAGGTGTATGTGTTAGTTGCTCAGTCATGTCCAACTCTCTGCAACCTCACGGACTACAGCCTGCCAGGCTCCTCTCTCCAGTGGATTTCCCAGGAAAGAATACTGGAGTGGGTTGCCATTTCCTTCTCCAGGGGATCTTCCCAACCCAGGGGTCAAACACATGTCTTCCTGTGATGGCAGGGGGTTCTTTACCACTGTGCTACCTGGGGCAATATGAAAATGGCTGAAATTTGAAAAGAAGCGGTTTTAATAGAGCTCAGGGCAGCTGGTTGAGTCCGGGTGCTGAAGACAGAGCACATAGTGAAGAAGCCAGTGTCAGCTCCTTTGGGCACATGGGGAGGGCGGTGCCGGGGCTGGGGGCGGCGTTCCACAGGTTAGAAAAGAGGACAGGTGTCCCTGTCATCACTGTGGGCGTTTTTAATTTGTTTTTCTGCTAAGCCTGGAGATGGGAAGGCCCATCAGAGTTTTTAAGCTTTTGTTTGTCTTTTTATGCCTTGTGACACAATGGGTTTCCTGCTATTGGTTTTCCTTTCTCCTTCCTCATCACCACCACCAGGGGGAAATCTGAGTCAGAGAGAAAAGTTTGCCAGTTCAGACAGTTTTGCTCTCTACACTCAGTTTCTAGTCTAAAAAGTAAATGGTAAGTCAGGGTGGGCGACCTCCACACCAGCTCCCTGCCCAGTTGTTGAGGAGGACAGAGTCCAGGACTCCATGTGGTAGTCCCAGGAGACTGGTACTCTGCTTCACTGCAGTGTCAATTCTCCAGGATAACGCGTTTTGTAGACTACTGTGTCCTTAGAAGCATTTTGTCTGAGTGGCAGCTGAAGGTATCCTCGCACTCCAGCAAGTTCCTCGCCACATGGACTGTAGTACTCAGTCATGTCTGACTCTGTGACCCCATGGACTGTAGCCCACCAGGCTTCTCTGTCCATGGGATTCTTGAGGCAAGAATACTGGAGTAGGTTGCCATTTCCTCCTCCAGGGGAGCTTCCTGACCCAGGGATTGAACACAGGTCTCCTGCCATAGCAGGGGGGTTCTTCACCACTGAGCCATTGCAAAGCTCAGAAGCCAAAAATTCTTACCAGATGTTAAAGATTCCAAACACACAGTTCTCAGGGAATAAAACCCATATTCTTGTAACACTGAAATATCAGCTTAAATATGAGCGAGCATTTATATATGGCTTTAATTTTTAGTATAAAAATGTCATTGTGCCAGTTGCTTGCTTACTAGACCCAAATAGCTTGTCATCATTATAATTATCATCATCACATTAATAATGTGATGTAATTGTGAAAATACATTTAACATTTATAAAGCCCAGTCATACTAACTCATTGGAATTCATACTCAAAGACAGCCGCTAGTGACAGTGTACCCAGGGTCCTTTTAAAGGTCTCCCTCTTTCCATGTTGTGTGGAGGGGATTGTCTTGGGTAATGCCCTTTGGGGTGATTTCACCTTTTGTTACTTGTTTCTAATTTTTCTGTGATTGTCACGCTTATCCTTTTAAATAAATGCTTGGATATTTCCCATGCCTTTGTAAGCCAGAATTACTGGGATCAAAGTTAATCATTAGTAGAGTGTTAAGAGGGTGTAGGAACAGTCGCATCTCGGTGCAGCTCAAGACAGGTAACCGGTCAGTGAATTTAAAAGATGTGCGGCTTTGCAGGTCGGGTCTACGCGGTCCTGTCAAAGAGAGAAGGACGAGTACTGCAGGAGGAGATGAAAGAGGGGACAGACATGTTCATCATCAAGGCCGTGCTGCCCGTGGCTGAGAGCTTCGGCTTTGCCGATGAGATCCGGAAGAGGACCAGTGGCCTGGCTAGCCCACAGCTGGTATTCAGCCACTGGGAGGTAAGAAGCCAAATCCGAGTTCTTCCTTGTCATCTCAGGCTGTGCTTCCCCACAGGGGGCGCCCCCAGGAGCCAACCACTTCCCAGGCCGGTTGGTCTTACCTGGTCCTGCGTGGTCAAAGCTGATGGCATTTTTTCATCCAGACTGGAAGACCTGAGATTATATGTGCTTTGTAATACACACACACACGTACTCATTTTTTTTTTTTTTTTTGATGTAAAATTTAAGAACATTTAATCCTTTTTTCCCCTTCCAAAGATATATTGTAGGTAAGAAAACCACAGGTATTTTGAAAATGGAACTTTAATGTTTCTTCTGGGGAAAAAGCACTTCTAACATTTAAAGGCAAACAGTTATGCTTCTTACAAGAGAGAACTTTGAATGATTCCGTGTTTCACGTTCCTCAGTCCCCATTATGGAGACTCAGGGCTCCTGTGGGCTTCAGGTGTTGTGGCACAAAATGACTCATCAAAACACATACATTTGGAGAACAGACTTATGGTTACCAGAGGGGAAGGGGTAGTCAGGGAGTTTGAGATGGACATGTATGCCCTGCTGTATTTCAAATGGATAGCCAACAAGGACCTACTGTATTTCATCTAAATCTGTTGCTAGTCCAAAACACTTAGTTGTGTCTGCTTCTCCTTAAAAAAAGAAAGTTACATTTTTTGTGCTTGATAGAACTAAAGTTAATATTGTTCCAATTTAGGTTACCTTTTTTGGTTGTTGGTACAAGCTACATTTTAACAGTGATTTCCTATGAAATTTTTTTTGCATTTTTGTCTCGAAACTAAATGATGTTTCTATGGCTCTATTGGCTTATGTCTGAGTAGATACCATTGCTGGACTTCATTATGTAGAAAACAGTAGCACAAAATATGTAAGTTATTTGTTAATCCCCATGCTTATGGGTAATAATTTCCCACTTATCTGGACTTCTAGCTTTTTGGTTTTGGTTTTTGGCACTCAACTTTTACATAAGAGCACAAACCAGTGAAAAATAGAAGGGATGGATTCATAAAGGCAGCTTCTGAAGAACTATGTCTATGAAGAAGTGAAAGTGTTAGTCAGTCGAGTCTGACTCTTTGCAACCCCATGGACTGAAGTCCACGAGGTTCCTGTCCATGGGATTCTCCAGGCAAGCATACTGGAGCAGGATAAATGTACTACTGACATTCCTAATGAAAAACAGCATTGTCTCACACACGTTCTAGCAACCAGATGTGTGATTATAGGACAGTGCAGCAAAGTGATACTTAGAACAGAAGACTTACTCCACTTCAAAGTAATGACCTTGAGAAATGCAACACTTTCTTCACTTGTGCTACCACTGCTGAAAACAGCCTTCAGAACTTAGAGCTCGTGCTTCTGAATGTCTTAAGAGATGACAAGTACATCTCATTAAGAAGACCTAGATCAACCCTGGTGCAAAAAACTGGGTGACAGGATGTTTGGTCAGAACAGAGTGTAGGTTGAGTGATCAGTGGGATTCTCTGTAGATGCAGATGGAAGACACATATTCAGAGCTCTTGAAATGACATCATCATTGAACGAATTCTGTATTGGAATTCGCTTATTCTATTGTTTGTTTAAAATACTTCATCACCTTATAGTCATTCTTATCCTTGAAAGTGATTCTATAATGCACATTTTTTTTTTTTAATCTATAAAACTTCTCATCCTTTCCCAACTGGCAAATACATTGTGTATGAAACTGATAAGTCTGCTCTGTGGAAAGAATCCCAAAGCAGAGTGGCTCAGATAAAGCAGAAGGTTCTCTCTTGAGTCCAGGGCTGCCTCTCTCAGCACTGTGCGTCCACTGGTGGTCTGGAGGGGACGTTCCACCTCCTCCCATCACCCCTGCATTCCCGCCAGTAAGATCCAGGAACAGGCAGAGGGCGCACTCCAGCCCTTTAAGAGGATGCTGCCCAAGTCACTCCCCTTCATCCCACTGCCCAGAACTCATCCAGCATGTCAAGCAAGGCTCCACCTGACAAGGAGGCTGGCAGTGTGGTCTTACCTGGGTCAAACTGAGTCTGACTGTACGCAACACCATGGACTGTTGCCCACCAAGCTCCTCTGTCCATGAGATTCTCCAGGCAAGAATACTGGAGTGGGTTGCCATTTCCTCCTCCAGGGGATCTTCCCCACACAGGGATTGAACCCACATCTTTTGCGTCTCCTGCCTTGGCAGGTGGTTTCTTTGCCACTAGCACCAGGAGTCAGCACTGACCCATTACTTGTTTTGGTAAATAAAGTATAACCACACCCCTTAATTTGCATATCTTACATGGCTGCTTTCAAGAGGACTCTTGAGACCATGAGGCCCACAGTCTATTTTACCTACTGTCTTGGGCTTTATAGAAAAGGTGTGACTATCTACCCCTCTTCCCAGAACCTCGGTCGTCTGTATGCCCACCCAAAATACCTATTACCAAAGAAAAAGAGGAGAATAGGTATTTAGGAACAGTTAATATAAAACAGCAAATTTTGACCAAATACGCAGTTTTTGTCGGTACGAAAATCATGATGGTTTCTTCAGTCTTCTTTCTCTCTCAAAATGTGAAAAAAGAGGTGGGGGGTTGAAAGTTAATCTTATATACTTAATAGTAATTTTTAAAAAATACTAGTTTGGGGCTTAGTTATAGCTTGTCATTACAAATCGATCCTTCAGTAAACAACTGTAGGGGAAGTGTAGTCAAGAAAAGTTAGCTGCAGTTTTGTACCATCCCTCTGTCATCCCCTTGCCACCTGCCATGGTCCCATTCCCCAAAGCTTCAAATCTTTGAAAGTCTTGAAAATCCATTACACTTAAATGTCACTGATCTGATGTTTTCTGGCTGTCTCAGTCCCCCCCACCCCCCGCCATAGTTAGGTTCAGAAATAACACAGTTGTCAAGATCTGGCTTCTCACTCCAAGGCACTGTTTTTCATTTGTATTCTACCACACCATATAATTTACAATCAAGAGCTTTTGAGAGAAAGTGCTTCAGAAAAATAGAGAAAATAAAATTACAGGCATTTTCCACGAGGAAACCTTTGAAGTCAGCAGTCTCATAATTTCTCTTTCTATGTTTTACCCTTCTGCAAAAAAAGGAAGAAAAGGAGCTAATAAGGGACACAGAAAGAAATATTACCAGTCAGTGCTGTTCTACGTGTATGTCAGCATAACCTCGAGTCTCACTGTTTAATACTGAGATTCCCCCGGGGGTGCGCTAAAGGCCGTGCAGGGTAAGGAAGAAGTGATTGCAGTAGCACCGAAGACATGTAATTTGGACATGGTATTTCCCACCTGCCAGCTATAATCATAGGGAGAATTGGGCAAAGTATTGAAATAGAGCTCCCAAAGCTTTTTTTTTTCCTAGTTTTGTTGTTGTTGTTTTTTAATGCTCAGGGCAACAACTAGCACTTGGGTGCCTTCTTCCTGTGAGTTAGAAGATGAAGTGCTCTTTAGATTCTGAAGGTGCAAAAAATATCCTGCCCGCAGGCACATGAATTCTGGGTGATCCTGTTAGAAGAAAGCACCTTTTCTTCAAAACTGATAGCAAGCTCTGCTCTCCTGCCTCGGGGATGCTTTTCTGTGAGCATCACCTGTACTGTCTTTGGGGTCACCTTGTCATCGCCCACAAAGAAAATTCATCATGACCCTAATGCAGTCAGATGGGGCTGAACCAGGCTAGCCTCTTCCTGACAAAGAGTACTCCATCTCCCCTCTGCTGACAGTTTGTTCGACATGTCAAGGCAAGAACCTAGATACAGGAGGGGTGCAGGTGAAGACAGCAGCTGCCCGTGCAGGACAGAGGAAGTGCAGGCAACTGGGCCTGTGTCAGGCGAGTCCCTGGGCAGCAGGAGATGAACACAGACAGCGGCCCCCGAGTCTCGGGAAGCAAACTGAGCAAACTTCAGAAATATGTGCCGACAGAAAACGGACCCTTCTGAAGCTCCTGGGTCCTACATTCTTGAAAAAAGGACTCTCTGGTCTTAAACTGGCCAGTCTGAGTCTGCTGTCTCCCAACCAGCCCCTCACTTACTGCTAGAAAAGATTGAGGGCAGGAAGAGAAGGGAGTGGCAGAGGATGAGATGGATGGCATCACCGACTCAATGGACATGAATTTGAGCAAACTCCAGGAGATAGTGAAGGACAGGGGAGCCTGGTGTGCCACAGTACATGGGGTCGAAAAGAATTGGACACGACTTAGCAACTGAACAACAAAAATGTATTCACTGCTACCACTGAGACCTGCTAAGAACATGTGGCTTCTTTATATTCCACGATGCATTTATCATCCAACTAGTTAGAGGGAGACACTAATGACTGGCTTAGAACTAGTCTTCTACAAGTATAGTGTTTGTGGATGACCACCCAGGTACATGGTCCATTTCCTGACCTTCTTCCCCTTCCGCTCTCTGAGAAAGAGAGGGCCTTCTGTGGGGAGAAGGTGGGGACCTCAGCTCCAGCACGGTGCCCTCTAGAGCCTCAGTGGCCTTGTCCAGCAAGTGGCTTGCCTGGTCCGGTCCCATCTAGCTGCTAGAGCCAGTATGGTGGCACCAAACAGTCTCAGGAATCTTTCCAACAGCCACTGATCTCTGGAAGTCCACACCTGCAGCTGCCTTTGTCCTGCGCCCAGGCTGCTACCAGCCTCTTGGCCACTCCACGCCCTCTCACATGTGGGGGACTTCCAGATCAGCAGCATCACCCCTCGCACTGCTCTGCTGCCTTGTCAGATGAGACCTGGAGTGGGCAGGACCCCAGCAACTTGCCGGTCCTAAAAGAAAGTCAACCTTGAGTATTCATTGGAAGGACTGATGGTAATGCTGAAGCTCCAGCACTCTGGCCACCTGATGTGAAGAGGCCACTCATTGGAAAAGACCCTGATGTGGAGAAAGATTGAAGGCAGGAGGAGAAGGGGGCAGTGGAGGATGAGATGGCTGGATGGCATCATCAACTAAATGGACATAAATTTGAGCAAACTCTGGGAGATAGTGGAGGACAGAGGAGCCTGGCGTGCTGCAGTCCATGGGGTCACAGAGAGTTGGACACGACTTAGTGACTGACTGAACAATAACAGCCGCCTGCCAGTCCTTTGCTAATGGCACCCTTGGAGATGTTGCTGATGCTCTGTGGACATATACCTTGAGGACACCTTAGTCCTCATGTCTAGTACTTCAGCCTAAGGGCACTGTTCTGTGCTTTTACACACTTACGAGACTGTGATGTGTGGTCTAGTTCTTTTTCACAACTGCCTACTGTTTTATAACTGCTGTTCCCCACCCCCATCTCCTTTATTTCTTGGGGGATTTTTACAAGAATTCTCTAGAACTTTGTCTTCAGATTAGCTGTTCTCTCTCTCTCCCACTGTTCGTTCTCCTTTTGTTGAGTCTGGCACCTGTCTTTCGTGGTGCTGGATTTCCTCTTGTCCTCTCAGAGTCACACTGGCAGGGTCACTTGCAGTGGGGCTTCTCTCCTCCTCTGCCCTCCTGAGGGCTGCGGCTCAGGTCAGTGCCTTCCCCAGTGTAGACGTGCAGGACCACAGACTCTGCACGGGCCGAGCCTCATCTTCAGAAGGTGATGGCTTTTCTCTCGTGACCTACTAGTCACTTCTAGCCACAGGCCCAGGCAGACAGTTACTCCACCTCCCAAGAAGACGGGGGGGTTCTGTCCCCACATGCCTGGGGTATGTGGCTTTGGGCCCGTCTATCCTCAGTGGGCAGTAAGAGTCTGGCCCTCATGACCCTTCCTGTCTTGGCTCCCTATGGGAAGTGGATAGGGCTTGTACCTCCGTTTATCACTGTGGGCTCTCTTCTCTCCCTTCCTAGTCCATAGAAATTTCCTACTGTTGTATTGAAGAGTGATTATTATAAAATAAATTCTTCTTTCATTTCTGTGTCTTAAACCGAAGAGTATTGGGATTTGAGACCACTTGAGACATACTACCTCTTTCTGCCCAGTTGGAAAATAAGAAAAAAAGAACAAGACATATGAAAGTCAGAATCTCACTGTCCTTACTTGTAAAGCCGATTTTGTAGAATGTGGTCAGCATGTTGGCAATACTGACCTCCTCATACTGCACTGAATTTTGGAGCAAAAACTCAGAATAGTCAAGAACAGACCCATGTGTTGATCTGTGCTGAGGACAAAGGCGAAATTAATGAAATAACACCTCTGCCCAGGGGTATCGTACTGTAGGGGAGAGTCTTTCCTATTATATTGTTCAAAAGTAATAGTTTTCTTACTTCCTTAGTGTTCTATAAAAAGGCTCTAAGAGTAAAGACTAATGTGTATATTACAGGTTTCATTGAATCTGCCTCCATTTGTTCATGGTTGTTTATTACCATTTCTAGCAAGCTTACCTCTTCATTGCTTAGCGTTCATTTCTTAAGCTAAGACTGTATGAATTAGCATTGGGAATAAAAGTATAGTTGTCTAATCTAGCACATTTTGTCACCTTCCTTTACAAGATCATCCCCAGCGACCCCTTCTGGGTACCAACCACCGAGGAGGAGTACCTGCACTTTGGGGAAAAGGCTGATTCCGAGAACCAGGCCCGGAAGTACATGAACGCAGTGCGGAAGCGGAAGGGTCTCTATGTGGAAGAGAAGATTGTGGAGCACGCAGAAAAGCAGAGAACCCTCAGCAAGAATAAGTAACCACCCCTGCTGGCTGATCCTTCCCTTTGTAATAAATGAGGAAAGGTCACCCAGGCTTTGATACTGGGAAAATTTTCTTTATGCTGCATCATCGCTGTGCATTCACTTTCAATAAAGTTGATCCGTATAATATTTTACATAGAGCATTCCAGAATTTTTTTGTAATTGATTCTGCTACAAAGCAAGATGTTGTTATAAGCATTGCAGTGGCCCCTTCTCCCTTTGTGTGTGCTTCAGTCATGTCCAACTCTTTGCGACCCTATGGACCGTAGCTTACCAGGCTCCTCTGTGCGTGGTATTCTCCAGGCAAGAATCCTGGAGTGGGTTGCCCTCCTTCTCCCTACCCTGTGTGTAACTGCCCCCAGCAGTAAGACTCAGGCTATGATGAGGGCAGTCTGCTGAGTGCTGAGGGCAGGGTGTGCAGACCCTGCTGTGGGGGCTGCATCCTCAACACTGAGCAGCCCACCTCTGCCTGTTGTCAGCGTCACACTTCCAACTACATCCTCCACTTAAACATTTTTATATGTAATCTTTGGTTAACAGCATTTAACATCCTTTGAAGAGATCACAAACTTGCAAGACGAGCTACCTTTAGATTAGTTAAACCAAGTCACTTTTACAGCTGATTCATCTTAAGGTTTATTTGTCCATCCAAACAATGTTTTGATGTCATGTTCAATTATTGGCCTTTAAACCTTCTGTTTTCACATTCCTTCATATATTGCATCACTCATATTTAAATAAATGTTAATTAAATTAACAGACTGGTTCCAAATCAGGAAAGGAGTACGACAAGGCTATATATTGTCACCCTGCTTATTTAACTTATATGCAGAGTACATCATGAGAAATGCTGGGCTGGATGAAGCACAAGCTGGAATCAAGATTGCCAGGAGAAATATCAATCACCTCAGATATGCAGATGACACCACCCTTATGGCAGAAAGTGAAGAAGAACTAAAGAGCCTCTTGATGGAAGTGAAAGAGGAGAGTGAAAAAGTTGGCTTAAAACTCAACATTCAGAGAACTAAGATCATGGCATCTGGTCCCATCACTTCATGACAAATAGATGGGGAAGCAATGGAAACTGACAAACTTTTTTGGGGCTCCAAAATCACTACAGATGGTGACTGCAGCCATAAAATTAAAAGACACTTGTTCCTTGGAAGAAAAGTTGTGACCAACCTAGACAGCATATTAAAACCAGAGACATTACTTTGCCAACAAAGGTTCATCTAGTCAAAGCTATGGTTTTTCCAGTAGTCACGTATGGATGTGAGAGTTGGACTATAAAGAAAGCTGAGCACCAAAGAACTGATGCTTTTGAACTGTGGTGTTGGAGAAGACTCTTGAGAGTCCCTTGGATTGCAAGGAGATCCAACCAGTCCATCCTAAAGGAAATCAGTCCTGAATATTCATTGGAAAGGCTGATGCTGAAGCTGAAACTCCAGTCCTTTGGCCACCTGATGGAAAGAACTGACTCATTGGAAAAGACCCTGATGCTGGGAAGGATTGAAGGCAGGAGAGGGGACAACAGAGGATGAGATGGTTGGATGTTATTACTGACTCGATGGACATGAGTTTGAGTAAACTCCGGGATTTGGTGATGGACAGGGAGTCCTGGCGTGCTGCAGTCCATGGGGTTGCAAAGAGTCAGACATGACTGAGTGACTGAACTGAACTGAACTTTTTCTTTAAAAAAAAAAAAAGTAAATTTCTGTAATTCTCTTGGCTGTTTCCTCAGCCTTACTGAAGGGTATTATCTTTTATGATGAGATTATTGCCTTTATATAAATGTCTTCCCTAAATCTCCTCAGTTGCCTCATTCAGGGAAATCCCCATATAAGGGACAAATGAATCCAGTCAAAAATAGATTTTATAATTTTTGATGTTTCCCTAATACCTTTTATAGCCACTTAAAAGAAGGATTCTTTTTCAAAATGCATAAAATTATAAGACCAGACTCGAAATGCTTTTAATGGTTTTTTTGTTTGTTTAGGTTTTTTGTTTTGTTTTGTTTTAATACACTAGGTCACTCTTAACACTAGAGCCCTGGCAAATCTGGTCAAGTCTGATTGACCGTGCCTTTGGGGAGAGTGTAGCTAGATATTTCACTGTCTGTCCAAGCTGAACAGATACTGATAATCTGAATTAATTGAGAATTCCACCACATACTGGTTTATCTAAAAACTTGGATAACACAGGAAGAGCTAACACATCGATTTATAGCATTTGTGAATAACATCATTCAAACTGCCAGATGTACCATATAAAGTATTCTTAGACTCTCCACTTTATCAGCAAATGCTGCATTTAATAGAAAAGAGGCACAGCCCCAAGAGAGCTGGAGCGCTCACTGCGCTCTGCGGCCCTGCCAGATGGGCTGGTGTGGGGGGAGGCCGTCAGCTTGATAGATGGCCGCTCCGCCTCCTCCCTGCTTGGGGAGGCAGCAATGAGCAGGGAGGTGACCGCGGGCCACAGGCTGCAGCCAGTCCGTCACGTGCATCATCTGCCGTGCTGTGTAACACGAAGGGCTCCAGCCGGGGGTGCCCATCATGTATGACAGCTCAGTGAGGTGTGTGTCTGCTTCGTGTCCCTGGGCCACGCTCAGACCCTCACCTGCACGTATGAAATGCAGTGAAAGTGAACCTAGAAGCTGTGATGCTCAGTCATGCACAACTCTGGTGATACCCCGTGGACTGTAGCCCGCCAGGCTCCTCTGTCCATGGCATTTCCCAGGCAAGAATACTGGAGTGGGTGGCCATTTCCTCCACCAGGGGATCTCCCCACCCAGGGATCGAACCTGTGTCTCCTGCATTTGCTGGTGAACTCTTTACCACTGGGCTGCCTGAGAAGCCTGAACCAAGTATTTAACCTGTCCCAAAGTGGGATGGAGGTGTTGCTATTCTTACATTGGGCTTAGTCTCTGGCAGTCATTTATAGACAGGGGGGCAATGAGGGTGCCACAAAACCAAGACCCTCACTCCTGGAGGGTCCTTGGCATTGAGGTGCTGAGATCTCAGAGGACAGACGTAGGCACCATCAATCTCTTGGCTTTTCTAAGACAGCCCCAGGGCACAGGTGGGCAAGGGCGGCAAGTCTGGGTGGGTGAGACTTTTCAGTGTGCTCCATTGTGTCTGTCTGACTTTTTGCAACCCCATGGGCTAAAGCCTGCAGGCTCCTCTGTCCATGGGATTTTCCAGGCAGGAACACTGGAGTGGGTTGCCATTTCCTTCTCCAGGGGATCTTCCTGACCCAGGCATCAAGCCCACATCTCCTGGGTTGGCAGGCGGATTCTTTACCACCCAGCACAACTTGGCTTGAGGAGAAATATCTATCTGTTATGACCCCAGGTGTATGGGGGTGTGTGTTGGGGTGCGAGGGGACAGAGGGAGAGAGATCCTCATTGGATCCTCACATGTGCTGTATGATAAGAGGACCTGGAAGACGTCGCATGGCCCAGGTCCCATTTCTCATGCAGCTGCACCTCCTGCTCTGAGTACATCACAAAAGAATTCCAGGGACTGTGGTCTGATTAGTGTCAGGGTCAGAGAACTCATCCACAGAAGCCTCATCTTCACTGTAACAGAGGACAAGAGGAAGGTCTTCATATTTACAATATTTTTATCCTGTGCCTCAAACAGGTAAACCTACCAGTGTCCAACGTTCAAAAATCATTACCTATATTGCTCAGATTTATTGCCAGTGAGTTTAGAGAAATAATTGATTTCAGATCTTAGGTTAACCCATGCCCTTAAAACTGGATAAGAAATATTCCTTCCCTCGAGATGGTTGGATGACATCACTGACTCAGTGGACATGAGTTTGAGCAAACTCCAGGAGATGATGAAGGACAAGGAAGCCTGGCGTGCAGCAGTCCATGTGGTCACAAAGAGTCAGACACGACTGAGCAACTGAACCTGTCTTACAACAAATAAGGCCCAGAGCTCTCCAGCTAAACAGACAAATCCAAGAATAAGAAGGTGTGTCCTCATGAAGCAATCCAAGTAATCCTTTTTAAGGCAAAAAGCACTTGAGACTTCTGAAACTAGGGGGAAAAAATATAAAAATAATAAAAGCCAAGCATTTAGATCAGATTCTAAAAACAGAGGATTATGAATGTCAACCTAAACACGCAAACTGGACCATGGAAGTTGAGACTTTCCTTTGATCCTGTTCCACAGACAGAGCCTGTGGCACAGACAGCATCTTCTGTCAACTCAGGAATGAGCCGTGGGGAGGCCTGTCTGCCCTGCAGTTCACGAGAGAGTCACATGCCATGGACTCCAAGAAAGGAAGGGGGCAGGACATACAGAAGGGCTCCCTGCAAGGGCAGAAGTGAAGGGACCAAGACCCTCCCAACCTGGCCAATCCTGGCCCAGGGCTGGAGAGCCAGAGACTTGATCTTGAGTCATGAGGATGACTGAAGACAGTCCCTGTCCTTCACCATCTCCTGGAGTTTACTAATTGGTTATCCCATCCAACCATCTCATCCTCTATTGCTCACTTCCCCTCCTGCCCTCAATCTTTCCCAGCATCAGGGTCTTTTCCAGTGAGTCCGCTTTTTGCATCATGTGGCCAAAGGATTAGAGCTTCAGCATCAGTCCTCCCCATGAATATTTCAGGGTCGATTGCCTTTAGTATTGATTGGTTTGATCTCCTTACAGTCCGAGGGACTCTCAAGAGTCTTCAACACCACAAGTTGAAAGCATCAATTCTTCGGCGCTCAGCCTTCTTTATGATCCAACTCTCATATCCATACATGACTAGTGGAAAAATCACAGCTTTGAGTAGATGGACCTTTGTCAGCAAAGTGATGTCTCTGCTTTTTAATATGCTGTCTAGGTTTGTCATAGCTTGTGGGACATGCAAAGTCTCGGCCCCCATCTAAGACTTTCTTTGTCAAACTGAGGTGAACTCAGTATGCTGTTTTAACAAAGCCTCCAAGTGATTCAGATGCATACTTAAGTTTGAAAGCAACTGCCATAGAGATTTTAATTACCAGTTTTTAAAATTATACTTTCAAGACTTCCCTAGTGGTCCAGTTGTTCTGCACTCTCAATGCAGGGTGCCCCAGTTTGATCCCTGGTCAGGGAAGTAGATCCCACGTGCCTCAACTAAAAATCCCCTGCGCTGCATCGAAAACCCAGCACAGATAAATAAATTAAAAGGTAATAATAAAGAAAATAAAGCTATACTTTGCACTTTGTGAAAATTTTCTTAACTGCTTCGTGATGTGCAAGCAAAAATGCACGCTATACCTCTTAGGTCTAATTTTAAGTAACATTTGCAAGGCTTCATTTGGGTAATTAACTTTCTTCCACCCCATGGTAGATATGGAAACTCTTAAGTCTTTTCAAATGTGTACACTGTTATTTTAGGATTGGGAGGCTAAAGGTCAAAGGAGAGAACTAACCAAAAATAATTCAGTTTGAAAAAGAGCATCCATATGGTGTTCATTCTGGACAGAACATTGATGGAGGAAGAAGTTATTTGCCTTTCAAACCTGGTAGGAGCAAAGAAAGGGAGGAACAGGCTCAAAGATTTGGGGCACTTATAAAATGTACTCTTAAGGCGAGAAAAACGGATCAAACTGAAAGGTTGTTTGAACATCAGATTTAGATGTTTCTTTTTTTATGTGCCCTAATTCAAAACAGAAAAAAAAAGTGACCTTATGAGATGTCTAGTTATGAATGTTTACTCCCCTTCTTTTATCTTTCTTTTTAAGAGCGGCTAGAAAAATCAGAGCTAGGGGAATTTTTCTGTCCAGCAAAGCACATGAGATCATTGAAAATGCACACTTTTAATTTTACAGCCTATCCTTTCCAAATATATTTTCCTTTATTAAAACAACTGCACTTTTGAGAATGTCAATGAGAGGTGAATTCATTTGGCTGTTGTCAGAGGCTTTGAAACATTTTAAAATTGCCACCACCACCACACCTTCAACCCTTCAGAATAAATAGAATTTAGCCTTTGAGATGGAATTTGATATAGAAAAAGCGGTGCTTCCTGGTCAAATATTTCTCCAAAGAAGGCAAAAATACCCTCAAATCTGAGATTTTGCCGGGCTTCTCTCTTGCAGTGATAACTCCCTTCCCTGGAAAGGTTAATATTTAAAAAAAAATTGTTTCTAACTGGAGGATATCTGCTTTACAATATTGTGTCGGTTTCTGCCATGCAGCAACATGAATCAGCCATAGGTATACGTGTGTCCCCTCCCACGTGAACCTCCCTCCCACCGCCACCCCCATCCCACCCTTCTAGATTGTCACGGAGCACCGGCTCTGAACTCCCTGCGTCACACAGCAAATTCCCACTGGCTGTCTATTTTACATATGTATGTATGTTTCAGTGCTGCTCTCTCCATTCGCCCACCCTCTTCTCCCCTCTGTGTCTGCCTCTCCATTGCTGCCCAGCAAGGAGGCTCAGTAGTACCATCTTTCTAGATTCCATATGTATGCGGTGCTGTGCTGTGCTTAGTCACTCAGTCATGTCCGACTCTTTGCAACCCCATGAACTGTGGCCTGTACATGCGTTAATATATGACATTTGTTTTTCTCTTTCTGACTCACTTCACTTTGCATAACAGGCTCTAGGTTCATCCACCTTATTAGAACTGAGTCAAATGCATTCCTTTTTATGGCTGAGTAACAGTCCATAGGGTTGCCAGAGTCAGACACGACTTAGCGGCTAAACCACCAACCAGCACCAATATTCCATGGTGTATATGTACCACAACTTCCTTATCCATTCATCTTCCATGACCTGGCTATTGTAAATAGTGCTATGATGAACATTGCGGTGCATGTCGTCTTTTTCAATTATGATTTAGGAAAGGTTAATATTTCTTAAGTGATGTGCTGCCTTCATCCAGGCAGGACGGATTACTGTGCTGAGTGCCCTCTTCCTTTTGGTGGTGTTGTATCTGAAAGGCCTCAAAGAGGTGGGCCCTGGTGTCCTGGGGAGAAGACAGTGGCACACCACTCCAGTACTCTTGCCTGGAGAATCCCATGGATGGAGGAGCCTGGTGGGCTGCAGTCCATGGGGTCGTGAAGAGTCGGACACGACTGAGCGACTTCCCTTTCACTTTTCACTTTCATGCATTGAAGCAAATGGCAACCCACTCCAGTGTTATTGCCTGGAGAATCCCAGGGATGGGGGAGCCTGGTGGGCTGCCGTCTATGGGGTCACACAAAGTCGGACACAACTGAAGCGACTTAGCAGAAGCAGCAGCTGGTGTCCTGGGGTTTATGGAGTTTTGAGTGAATGGGATCCTTGGCACCTTGTTCTCCAGAGGACCAGACAGGTGCTCCCATGCTGTAGCTTGGGATGCACTTAGATGGCTGTCACTAGCTCTCCTCAGGGCTTTCTTGGTGGCTCAGACAGTAAAGAATCCGCCTGCCAATGTGGGAGAGCCAGGTTCGATCCCTGCGTCGGGAAGATCCCCTGGAGAAGGCAATGGCATCCCACTCCAGTATTCTTGACTGGAGAATTCCATGGACAGAGGAGCCTGGTGGGCTACAGTCCATAGGATCTCAAAGAGTCAGACACAACTGAAGCAACTTAGCACAAGGAAAGAAGACAGGAGCAACTCTGAATTCACTGAGGGTCTGCATTTCAGATTTGTCCCCCTGAACCCACTGCAGCCTTTAAGTGAACACTGGAAAAGCTGCTTTGCTAAATCTCTGAGCCCCCAGAGAGATAAGACTGTACAGTTTCCTTCCTCCTGGCCCAAAAGGCAGCTGAGGAGAGAGCAAAGACACCTCTCCCACTAACGCCCGTGACACAGCTTAGTCTCAACACCCAGAGGGCTCGTGGGAGCACAGCTCTGTGTTCACAGCTCAAGGGCCCACCTCAGAGATACTCTCAGGGAACTTCAAGAAAAAACTAGGGGCCTCCTTTGTAAGAGCTACAGGTCATATAATGGCAGGTGGGTGAGAGCCAGAGGGGTGGGATTGCATCTGTTTTCCTGTGATGGTGGTCCGAAGAAGCTCCGCTTTGCTGTTAATGGTATATTTTCCAAATCTTATGGGCTCTGGGAAAACTCGCGCACACAGTGATCACTCATTCTTTTATTAAATGGAGTGAACTTTCATCACCCTCCCTCTGGGTCTTAGCATTATTTACATACAAAACTTGAGGTCTTAGAAAGCAGATGCCCTGGGGACTTCCCTGGCGGTCCAGTGGCTGAGACTCCAAGCTCCCAGTGCAAGGGGCCCAGGGTTCGATCCTTGGTCGGGGAGCTATGTTCCACTGCCCCAACTACAACAGATCCCAGATAGTGCTATTAAAGATCCTGTGTGCTGAACCAACACCTGGTGCAGCCAATGAAAAAATACATAAAAGTTTAAAAAAGAATGTAGACCTCATATTCCCAAACCCTGCCTCCCAACTGACTCAGGTACATGTTAGTTATTTCTCCATTGACAGATGTTGATCTAAAGTGCCTTGAACTTGGATAAATCCCCAAAGGTCACACAGCTAATAAGTGGTTGCAACAGCGCCTCAGACTCAGCCCTTCCAGTTCCTGGGCCTTGGCTCTCAACATGGCCCCCCGGGGTGTTGGCACACAGTTCCCCTGATGGAAATGAAAGCCAGAAAATGCCAGAAAGTGCACAGCTAGCAAGGCGCAGTCTGGCAGACCAGGAAGAAGCTGCTGAGAAACATTCAACTTCATCTCTTTCGTAAGAAGCACATTGTTTCCAAGAAATTCACCCAGTCTACTGTTGAGTGGAAAGACTCAAGCCATTCTGAAAGGCTTTCGATAACAGCCGTGGAATCCACACCCTGTGTTCTCGTGGTCGGCTCAGAGCGGCTGTGGAGGCACAAATGCCCACTTCTGACGTGCGAGCTTGGCTGGGCATGGGGTGAAGGGAATGGCGGTGAAAAGAGTTCACCTCTAGGAGACCCTTTGATGTGAGGTGTGGGTAGAGAGGGAGGAAAGAGAGAGATCAGGACACGGTCCGCTGAGAATGAAAGACTGGAGGCGAGATTCGTCCAAAAAGCAACACTTACTGAGTCCCAAACACGTGCCAAAGGCTGAGCCAGGCACTCTGGACGTATTGGTGGTCCTAGTTGGGGGCAGGGGGGGTGACATTCCAGTTCTCTAGGGTAGGTGTCTTGGAAGGAAGGGATGTAAGCCAAAGCAAGCTGACCTCCTGGGGGACCAGAAAAAAGCTTCTATTGAGAAAGTGACCTTGGAACACATCTTGGCCATGAAATGAAGACTCTTGCTCCTTGGAAGGAAAGTTATTAAAAACAGAGATGTCACTTTGCTGACAAAGGTCCATGTAGTCAAAACTATGATTTTTCCAGTAGTTATGTATGGATGTGAGAGTTGGACCATAAAGAGGGCTGACTACCAAAGAATTGATGCTTTCGAATTGTGGTGTTGGAGAAGACTCTTGAGAGTCCCTTGGACAGCAAGATCAAACTAGTCCATCCTAAAGGAAATAAACCCTGAATATTCCTTGGAAGGACTGATGCTGAAGCTCCAGTCCTTTGGCCACCTGATGTGACGAGGCAACTCATTGCAACAGCCCCTGATGGTGGGAAAGATTGAGGGCAGGAGGAGATATGGGCAACAGAGGATGAGATGGTTGGATGGCATCACTGATTCAGTGGACATGAGTTTGAGCAAACTCCAGGAGATGGTGAAGGATAGAGCAAGCTGGCGTGCTGCAGGCCATGGGGTCACAAAGAGTCAGACCGGACTGAGCAACTGAAGGACAGCAACAAGGCCAGGATGGGTGAGGAAATCATGTTCCAGATCCAACAGTGTTCAAAGGCCCTGTGGCAGGGGGAATATTTGTAGGTCTGAAGACTTTAGACGAAGCATCATGGCCAGAGCAGAGAGAGCTTGGAGGGAAGTGATGCCAGACCCAAAAGTCCATGTGACGAATTTCATCTTTTCCCTAGGGGCAATCAAAATCTCGGAGGATTCTAGACGGGATGACAAGAGCTGACTCACATTTGGTTTCACAAGTGGTCACTCTGGCAGCTCTGTGGAAGTCAGATGGGAAGGACTGTGGTGCCTCGGGCAGTTGACAGTGGTCTAACCTGGGCGGCAACTGTGACTATGGAGAGCAGGTCATATCTGAAACAGAGCAAGTCCCCTGATGGCCTTTGCTTCATCTGGTTTTGCTCTTTAGTGAAAGAGGAAGGAAGATCCTCCTGAAAAGTGCGTCTGGAGATGATTCTGGTGTCCTGAGAGCACCAGTGAGGATGGGGTCATGGAAGACGGAAGAGGAGCTGGTGGCAGACTGGCAGCTACTCAGAGAGCTTGGTGACTGGAAGGGCTCGGTGACCTTTACAGCAGCGTCAATCGGCCAATTGCCAGGCGGATGAGGCAGGCAGAGGACATGGCTGAGCTGAGTGGGGCAGGCTCGAGGACTCAGATGAGGCGCCACAAGGACAGGTGAGTTTGGGCTCCTTGGAGATGGTCAGAGAAAGGACTGAAGCCGGAAGGGGCCTGAGAGACGGAGACCCAGAGGCCCAGGCCCCTCAGTGAGGTGGGGAGGTGGGTTTGGTGGCAGAAGGGACCGGGCCAGGCAGGAGGACCAGCGCGAAGGGTCGCCTGGATCCTGAGGATGCTGACCTCTGGAGGATCCTCAGCGGAAGTAACAGTAAACAACCACACACTCACGGGTGAGCCTAGCACCACAGTGGAAGGACGAGCGGAATGTGGTTGACGTGCCGACAGGTCAAGACCGTCAAGCCCCTGCAGAGGATGGGAGACGGGATAAAATGGCCAGCGGAGTCGTACAGTCCAGCCTTTACATCAGAGTCCATGGGGGGCGCCGGGGCTGCACGTGGCCCCTTGGCCCCATCCCAGGGGCTCGTCCTCCGCCAGGCGCTCACATGGTCCTCCGCCCTCCTCTCTCAGGGTCACCCAGCAGGGGCTGCCAGAGTATCCACGTCCCCCTGACCTCCTGTGTCTTTTCCCTGGCCCCCTCAGACCCCTCATCCTTTTACTCCCGCCCTTCTTCTCCTGAGTTGGCTGTCAGACCTCGGCTGCATCCAGACCCTCCATCTACCCGCTTCTCACCAGCCCAGGCCAGATGAAGAGGGAAGCGGGAGGGAGACAAGCTTCCTTCTGGACACATTAGAGCTCCCAGGTTTGCCAGGCACCATGCTCAGGAGTTTCCCCCATCACCAGAGTTCCTGTGTTGACCTGGTGTGCACAGTTGTGGAAACTTCCTGGCTTTTTAAACAAGTCTCTGTTTAGGACCTAAACCAGGGATTTTCCACCGAGGATGGTTTAGGCCCCCAGAAGACATTGGGCAATGTCTGGAAGTGCTCCTGGCCTCTCATGGGTAGAGGCCGGGCCTCTGCTGAACACCCTCCATCTCCCGGCACAGCCCTTGCCTCAGAGAAGCATCTGCACCGATGGGGCAGGAGGGGACAGTGAGCCAGGAGTCTCTTCCATCCTTTTTTGTTTGTTTTTTAAATTTTATTGGAGTGTAGACACTTTTTGTTTCCCAGGTTGTGCTAGTGGTAAAGAACTTTCCTGCCAATGCAGGAGACCTGAGAGACTCAGGTTCGATCCCAGGGTAGGGAAGATCTTCTGGAGGAGAGCATGACAACCCACTCCAGTATTCTTGCCTGGAGAATCCCATGAACAGAGGAGCCTGGTGGGCTATAGTCCATGGGGCCGCAAAGAGTCGGACACGACTGAGTGACTGAGCACACACACATATCCCCTCATGTAGAGGCAAGGAATCCAAGTGTAGGGAGCAGGGCAAGCTGGACTCCCAAAACCCCCAAAGGAACAAAGTGTAAGCTGGAGACCTAAGAGAGTCATCTGCAGGACACTTCAGATGCCTTATCCCAAGGCAATGTGAAAACCACAAAATTCCCATCAACATGGAAAAAAAAAATCTCATTGGCACAGCCAAGTCCTGTGTCCACCCCCCAGCTCAACTCCCAGGCATTCTGGTGACACGCCTGTCTGCAGCCCCTCTGGCCGACCTCAGTCCGACTTTGCTGGGGCCAGGAGCCAGAGAAAGTGCCTTGTCTCTTAAGTGGGTGACTTTGCAAAGGTCGACCTCACCACCGCCCCACCTAGAATTTGCCTGGGGGCAGCACCTTCCTTCAGAAGAGGGTGGCAAGATTTCCCGGGAGGGTTTGGCAAGCTTGGAAAAAGAAAATACTTTCCATCTGGCTCATCTCTCTGCTCCTCTGACTTGCATGATGCTTCTCCTGGGGTTGGGGGAGCACTGTGGGTCTCTCCCCCCCAGGGATCTGGGCTCTGTGGCGATTCCTCCCTGGACTTGCAAGGCTGCCCAGGAATGGATGAGAAGGAAGAAGGACCGAGGATGCCGGTGTGTAAATGGATGACATCTGGTTCCACGCTGGTCAGCATATGGTCTGAATTAAGACAACTGAGATGGTTTTCAAAACATGCTGCTCTGGGCAAGAACTTCATTTGGCTCTAGGAAAACCAAGTGTAGAAGATATTTTGGAGCCCAGTGGGGGAAATCTGAACAAGGCCCGAGTGTGAGATGATAGTAAGAAACTGCTGATCATCCTATTATGGATCAACCCAATCCATATTTGGGTTATGCAGGGAAGTGTCCTTCTCTTTTAAAATTCATTTACTTACTTTTAAATGAAACAAAGGTGAATATTTTTAAAGACGAAAGGTACAATTCACAAAGAAGATAGACGTCATAAACCACTAGACCCCTAACAACAGACACAAAAATACATAAGTAAAGCAAAGATGAAAATTGAAGTCTTGACAGAAAATTGTCATGATAGCTGTAATTTGCTTTATTTTTCTAAATATCATTTTGTTCCTGTTGTCCTGTCATAAACTTGTCTAGGGAGCTGCACCTCACAGCATGTGGGATCTTAGCTTCTCGACCAAGTTTCGAACCCATGCCCCCTGCAGCGGAAGAGGGGAGTCTTAAACACTGGACCGCCACGGAAGTGCCCGTAATTTACTTGAAAATATTTCTTCTCCAATGGATATTATACTGTCCTTCTCACTTTTCTCATCTGCTGAAAATTTCATAAGGAGAAGTAAATGCAAAACCGAAGTGAAAGGTCTCTCAGTCGTGTCTGACTCTTTGTAACTCCATGGACTGTAGCCCGCCAGGCTCCTCTGTCCAGGGGGTCCTCCAGGCAAGAATACTGGAGTGGGTAGCCATTCCTTTCTCCAAAAGACCCTGCAAATTTACTTCTGACTGGGGGTGAAGGAAAAGCTGGCGTGATGTGGGAACAGGCCTGCTTCTCCCAGGAGGGCAGGATCTGCCCCGCTTCTGACCCGTCTCCCCCACCTTCTGTGCGGACATAGCTCCTGATGACCTCTGTCCCTTCTTCCAAAAGTGAAAATGGAGTTGTTGCCACATGTTCACTCGTTCAGCTGTGTGTCTAGTCATCCAGCAAAGGTTGACGGAGGGTGTGTCATTTGCCAGTGTCTGTGTTGGGTGCTGGGCACACAGTGATGGGAGAAAATAAACATGGTCCCCGCCCGCAGGGAACTTAACCGTCTTGTGGGGGAGGCAGGTGTTAATCCAAGACAGAGGCAGAACTGGGGTGGATGAACCTAGAGACTGCCGTACAGAGTGAAGTAAGTCAGAATGAGAAAAAGCAGTATTGTATATTACTGCATATATATGCAATCTAGAAAAACGGTACCAATAAACCTATTTGCAGGGCAGGAATAGAAAGATGTAGAAAACAGACTTGTGGACACAGAGACAGGGGAAGGAGAGGGCGGGACAAATTGAGAGAGTAGCATTGAGACATATACATTAGCATATATAAAATAGAGTGGGAAGCTGCTGTATAGCACAGGGAGCTCAGCCTGGTGCTCTGTGAAGACCTAGGGAGGTGGGATGGGGGTTGGGGGGGGGAGGTCCAAGAAGGAGGGGACAAACGTGTACTCATAGCTGATTCACTTTGTTGTACAGCAGAAACGAACACAACATTGTAAAGCAGCTATGCTCCAATTAAAAATAAATTTTAAAAAAAGATAGAGGCAAAATTACAAATCAATAAAATGACAAGTGTTGTCATAAAGGAAAGCATGGAGAAGAAGATGACCGAGCCAGGAGGCTGAGTTTGGAGGGAGGACAGTGGGGGTGTGCAAAGGTCCTGAGGCTGGTGACAGCCTGCCAGCCCTGAACCCTGAGAACACTGGTGTGGCTGCTGTGAAGGCAGACACAGAGGCAGGGGTGCCCACCCTCCCCGTGGGCTACTTCTCCCTGGGTATGGACATTAACTCGAAGCCTGTGTTCTTATTGCAGTTGAAATCTGGTTTTTCTCCCTGGCCAACTGTTCTCAGTACTGCAGAGCCTTCTGACACACCCTCCACCTGACCCCTGCTAAATTGTGGATTCTGTAACCTTTATGGTGGGTCCCTCCCTCCATTTTTGGCTTTTCCCTCAGCTTAACATCCAGCCCTACCACATCTTGTGAGCTGGGCTGCAGCAGGGAGCCCATGACGCACGTGTCTGCTCCACTGTGTCTCCTCCTCTGTCTTCCTTCTGTGGTGCAATGGAGAGGAGAGATCAGGATTTCCAAGTCTTCCTCTTACACAATACCTCCTCTGTCCCCAGGTCCTGAAGCCTGTGACTGCTGGGCTGTCTTCTCTATGCTCCAGAAGAATCTCTATGACCTGAGTATACTGGGTTTGACATTAGACACGACCACAGATAAAATAAATATTGGTTGGACTTCCCTGGCGGTCCAGTGGTTAAGATTCTGTGCTCCCAATGCAGGGGGCACCGGTTTGATCCCTGGTGAGGGGAACTAAGACCCACATGCTGCAGCCTAAATATAGTCCAGAAGAAACCCTCTCAGATAGGGGAGTAATAGTAATAAGAGATGCTATTAATCAAATGTGCTGATATAGTAAGGATATTATTGGGGGGATCTTAAACTTCTATATATTTTTATAATATAAATATAATAATATATAATACATATATATTTTAAAATATAAAGCACATGGCTTTATAGGCACATATTTATAGTATACATAATATAGTTTGTATATTCATATTTATAAATATATTAATATGCTTATATTTTATAAATATAATAGAAGTTTATAGAACTACTTCCTCTTTAACCTAAGAGTCATGCTGGGCTCACCTCACCTAGGTCTGCGCCTCTAGAGTTTTCAGTTTGGTGACACAGCTCATTCTCCCTAAATCTTCAGTCCCTAGTGACAGAGCCTGGGAGGGTCTCAGGCGCTTCTGCAGCCTCGTGTGTCGCCCTGCTCCTGAGGTCACCTGTGCAGACCCTGCCTGGTGGAGCCCGGCTCTCGGTTGCCCCCTGGTGGAGCCCTGTTGTACTGCCCTGCCTGCCCCTGGTTGATTTACCAGGCGGGATTCGCGGTCCAACCCTTTGACCCTGTAAGAAAAAAAAGAGAGGGAGGGGAAAGCCCCACACGAGCTGGGCCTTATCATATAAAATGAAGACACTCCGAGGTGTTTTCATCTGTCATCTGTTGAAGGGGTGAAAATAAAGAATAAGGGAAAGTGAATATTTATTCATTGCCTGTTGCATGCCAAGCCCTTACAAAACAGTGTATTTTGTTTCAGGACAGACTTGTGAGGCAGATAATAGCGCTGATGGAGCAGGGGAACGAGACTTTAAGTGCGTGAGCAGCAGTGCTGGGATGCTCAGTCTGCTGCTGCCACTAAAATATAGGGGGGGTTTGTTGTTGTTTATGTGGCTAAGTAGTGTCTGACTCTTTGCAACCCCATGGACTGAAGCCCACCCGGCCCTTCTAGTCCTAGAATTCTCCAGGATAGAATACTGGAGTGGGTAGCCATTCCCTTCTCCAGGGGATCTTGCCGAGCCAGGGATCAAACCCGTGTCTCTTGCACTGGCAGGTGGATTTTTTACCACCAAGCCACTAGGAAAACCCGAAATATAGATCAGGTAAAGAGATGACTGAAGGAAATAGAAAATTCCTGCTTCGTTTCCAGAAGAAATCAGGATGGGGATGTCAGAAAGCCCCTTGCAGTTCCCAGAGTTCACAGCAGGGGCACAGGGAGACAGCTGTCCTCCAGTTCAGAAAAGGATGGTATGTTCTAGCTAGGAACCTCCTGGCTCCACCTGCTCAATATCTGGACATCAACATGGGGCACCCCTAAGAGCAGCTATAGCCAGGTGAGTGAGCATCTGGCTTGGGAGCAAACAGTCTTCTGGGAAAGGATACAACTCGGAACATAGCTGTGCCCATCTGTCTGGGTCCTAGTGCCTGGGTTACCCCACCTAGGGCTTTAGGAGGACCATATCCTGTCCCTCGTCCAGCCCAGTCAGCTGACCAATGCCACACTCCACCCCTCCCCAATCCTTTGGGGGAAGCTGCTCCTAGGTGGGGCTGGGTCATATAGATAAGAGCACAGTGGCTCGCATATCTGAAGACGCTTGTCTTTCTCCTGCCCAAAGAGTGCAAAGCCGAGACCCAGACAGCACATCCTTGCCCCTCATTACAGAATGCTGTTCCAATAGCACAGTGAACCAGCCTTCTGATCACAGAAGAAACGCTGTGAATGTGGTTTTAATTTCTGATGGGTTCTGCTGTGTTGCTTCCCCAAAGTGTATATCCATCCATGGTGTCACCAGCTCTGTGGGTACACTTTTTACTAGTGCCTGATCTGCAGTGGAACAGAATAATAGTTTTTTAAAAGTGTTAACTAATTTAGTAGGTGTAAATGGCACTCAGACAGTCACTGAATTGAATTTGTACAGTGATTACAGTCTTGGCGTTTAGCTGTCTATTTTCTAGTGAGAATTGGATTTAATTAGGCAAATCTGGATTTAAATTCCAACTGTGCCTTTTTACCAGCTATGAGAACCAGGATAACTTACTTATCCTCTCAGTACTTCAGTTTCAACATCTGTGAAAAATGAAAATCACAATGTTTCAGAGCTCAAATGCCAGTTGTGAGGATTCAATGAGATAAAATACATAAAACACTTTGTATAGTTCCCAGCACATATTAAGTGCTCAATAAATGCTCACCAGTTGTGCTAGAATATAAGACTACTTCTTTCTTAAGCTCAAGTTGTTTTTTTAATGTTTTTACAAAAAATTAATCCATTTGATTTTATTTTCTTGGGCTCCAAAATCACTGCGGACAGTGACAGCAGCCACGAAATTAAAAGACACTTGCTCCTTGAAAGAAAAGCGATGGCAAGCTTAAATAGCATATTAAAAAGCAGAGACATCACTTAACTGACAAAGGTCCCTATAGTCAAAGTTATGTTTTTTCCAGTAGTCATGTATGGGTGTGAAAGTTGGACCATAAAGAAGGCTGAGCACTGAAGAACTGAGGCTTTTGAACTGTGGTATTGGAGGAGACTCTTGAGAGTCCCTTGGACTGCAAGGAGATCCAACCAGTCCATCCTAAAGGAGATCAGTCCTGAAAATTCATTGGAAGGACTGATGCTGAAGCTGAAGCCACCTGATATGAAGAACTGACTGACTGGAAAAGATCCTGATGCTGGGAAAGATTGGGGGCAGGAGGAGAAGGGACAATAGAAGATGAGATGGTTGGATGGAATCACTGTCAATGGACATGAGTTTGAGGAAACTCCAGGAGATAGTGAAGGACAGGCAAACCAGGTGTGCTGCAGTCCGTGGAGTCACAAACAGTCAGACATGGCTTAGTGACTGAACAACAACAATAATACGTTTGAAATCATGATCACTTCTAATGCAAATATACTTTGCAGATAATTTTCTCCCTTTAATTTTAGTTTGGTTATATTTCACTTTTAATAGACTAGTTTCTCTGTTGTCGATTCCATTCTTTGCTGTTTTCTTTGATGACTTGAAAGCTGAGAAAACATTCCTCCACGAGCCTGATACATCGCTATTTTATATTCTTTGCTTTGAAAGATAAAATGATATAAGCAAGAAATTGGTGGACAGGGCTGGAAAATACGATTAGCTGGTTTTCCCAGCCACGTCATGGGGGCCTCAGCTGGCAGGTTTCTCTCTGGAGTTATGAACATTCTTAGAATATTCTGAGAAACTTTGAGTGACCAAATTCCATGAGATGTCTGAAAATTAATCACTGGACATACTGACCAGCTAATGATGAAAGATTCACTCACCAAATATTTATTAATAACCCACTCCATTATGCAAAGTCCCAGGCTTGTCATGGGTCCTGGGGGGCAATTCTGATATGGATGCTATACTCTAGGATTTCACAGAAGGGAAAGAAGCCATGTGCTGGAGATTCTCTCTTTGCCACCCCACCCCCGGCCCACTCTCTAACCTTCTCCACCTGCTCTGGGCCCCCTGGAGGCTGACCTCTATGGGCTGGATCAACACTTTGCCTTGTCTCTGTTTTCTTATTGGGTTCAGCCAGTGGGATTCCCTGGTGGCTCAGACAGTAAAGAATCTGCCTGCAATGTGGGAGACAGGGTTCAATCCCTGGTCAAGAAGATCCCCTGGATAAAGGAATGGCAACACACTCCAGTATTCTTGCCTGGGAAATCCCATGGAGAGAGGAACCTGGTGGGCTACGGTCCATAGGATCGAAAAGTCAGACTCAGCTGAGCGAACTTTCAGCCAGTGGGTGGCACTAGTGGGACAGCAGAGGGCGCTGGAGAGAAAGGTGGGGCATTTATTCCCCAGATGCCCTGCCTGCCAGGCTGCTCTCTAGCCATGTCTGTGCTCCTCTTCCCAAGCCCGGGGCTCCTCTCAGGTGACCCTCCCCCGACTCCAGGAACCATCCCCCCACCTTGTCCTTCACAGTGGTCATGGCTTCCAGCAATGGCCAGCCTTAGGGTGCCTCAGCATACTTGTTAGTTTCCCTTAAACCTGACAGTGTCTATCTAAATAGTCCCTTTGACTAAATAAACTCTCTCCAGGGGACTTCCTGGTGGTCCAGTGGTTAAGACTTCGCCTTCCACTGCAAGTTCGATCCCTGGTGGCATTTGAGCTGGACTGTGAGGACAGAACTTGGGTGGGTCAAGGGACCCATCCAAGAAAGCATGAGCATTCTGGACAGAAGCAGAGGCTGGGGGCCAGGACAAGAGGCAAAGAGGAGTTGGTGGAGGGTGGAGGTTCTCTGAGTGTGGGCCCAGCCCAGCTGCAGCAGCAGTCTCATCTAGAATAGATGCAAACCCTGCAGCCCACTATCCAGACCGACTGAATCAAAACCTCTAACCCCAGTAACCACAGTTTTAACAAGTCCTCCAGGAGATTCTGGTGCAGAATCACCAGGGTAAGGACTTTAGTCCAGAGACTGGAGAGAGATGAGGACACAAAAATGAAAAGACGAGTGTGTACTAAATCACTTCAGTCGTGTCTTACTCTCTGCGACCCCATGAGACTGTAGCTGCCAGGCTCCTCTGTCCATGGGATTCTCCAGGCAAGAATACTGGAGTGGGTTGCCAAGTCCTCCTCCAGGGGATCCTTCCGACTCAGGGATCAAACGTGCATCTCTTAGATCTTGTGCACTGGCAATCGGGTTCTTTACAACTAGCACCACCTAGAAAGTCTGGAAAGATAAGTAAGTGAGCCCTAAGTGTGCAGGGCTTAAACAGTTGTCAGAGTTTGGACTGTGGGTGATGAGTGCTGTGAACAGTGTGTGTGCGTGTGTGTGTGTGCGTGTGTGCACTTGTGGCATGAACAAAGCTGCTTCTAAGGAGTGATTGAGTTCTGTATTACGTGTCTGAATTTTTGTGTGTGCAATAAATGTTTGAATTAAGCCTTCTTAGAAAATAAAATAAAATAAGCTTCTAAGAATGAGTGGATGGACTTCCCTGGTGGTCCAGTGGTTAAGAATCCTCCTTCCAATGCAGGGGGCAGGAGTTCCATCCCTGGTCAGGGAACTAAGATCCTCCACACCTCCGGGCAATTAAACCCTCATGCCACAACTACAGAGAAGCGGAATCGCTGCGACAAAGATCCCGTGTGCCAGAACTAAGACCTCAGGCAGCCAAATAATTTAAAATAAATAAATACTGAAAAACAAAAAAGAATGAGATTGGAGGTAGAGAGGCCGTTAAGAAGGTGACTGATCACCAGGGAGAGGAAGCCTCAAACAGGGCTTTTCTACCTCAGTATGATGGGCATTTGGGGCCAGGTCACTTGGTTGTGGGGTGTCTGTCCTGTGCATTGAAGGATGTCTAGCACCATCCACGTTTCTATCTCCACTAGAGGCCGTTAGATCATTCAGTTGTGCCGACCAGAAATGTCCCAGATATCATCAAACGTCTCCTGGATGGTGAAGCTGCCCCAGTTAGGAACCCCTGGCCTAGGTGTATCAGTAGGACGGAACACGCTGTAGGGAACAGCAGTGGGGTAACACGCTGTAAGGTCAGCCACATCTGGCCGCTGGCTGGAGCACAAAGCCTGCCGTGGCGACAGCGGTCAAACTGAGAATCTAACTGAAAGCTGCTCATTAGAAATTAAATATTGATCTGT
Organism: Bos mutus; assembly: GCF_027580195.1. Taxonomy (NCBI): domain Eukaryota; kingdom Metazoa; phylum Chordata; class Mammalia; order Artiodactyla; family Bovidae; genus Bos; species Bos mutus. The sequence continues at coordinate 22,963,660 of NC_091637.1, forward strand.
TTGGGCAAACTGCTTTCAGGAATTTTCCCCAGCAGTTTGTTCAGGTAACACTGTTCCTAAATACAGGCTCTTGGGGGAGCTCTAAAAACAGTGAGTGCGGACTCCCCTGGTGGTCCAGTGGCTAAGACTCCACGCTGCCAATGCAGGCCGCACGGATTCGATTCCTGATCAGGGAACTAGATCCCACATGCCACAGCTGAAAGATCCTGCCTGCCGCAACAAAGACCCTGAACAGCCATATAAGTAAATATTTAAGAAACAAACAAAAAGCAAGTCAGTGAGTGAACTGGACAAGGGCAGGCTGCTTCGGTGGGAAGTGATCACTTAAAACAGACCCCACCTTCTGCCTGCTCTCTCCGCCTTTCTCACCATCTGGTTTCAACCACTTCCCCTAATATCTTTTCAGTGTAGTCCTAACAATCTCCATTTTATCTTAAATAGCAATCACTAAACAGATGCCCCTTTTGGAAAATGAGCCCCCTGCTTCTCCCCTCCATCAACATCACCTCCTTTGGAGGCTGTGGGGGCCGCAGGACCACAGCCTGTTGCTGAGACTTGCCTGACCGCCAGGTCCCATGCTAGATGGGAAGAAGAGGGAAAAGTCATATACTATTGCTTTTGAGGAGTCCAGTGTTCCAGAAAAATCCACATCTTGAGGGATACAAATTCTTTTTTTAAAAAATATAAATTTATTTATTTTAATTAGAGGTTAATTACTTTACAATATTGTATTGGTTTTGCCATACATCAACATGAATCTGCCACGGGTGTACATGTGTTCCCCATCCTGAACCCCCCTCCCACCTCCCAAGAATTCTTAAACTTGACCCTGACTCAACATCACCTGTGCTTGCATGCTAAGTCACTTCAGTTGTGCAAGCCCATGAACTGTAGCCCACCAGGCTCCTCTATCCATGGGATTCTCCAGTCAAGAATACTGGAGTAGGTTGCCATTTCCTCCCCCGGGGAATCTTCTCAACCCAGGGATCCAACCCACATCTCTTATGTCTCCTGCATTTACCACTAGCGTCACCTAGGAAGCCTCACAATCTCCTGTAGGACTTGCTAAACACAGAGTTCTGGGACCCACAGTCAGAGCTGCTGAGTTAGTGGGTCAGGGGCCAGGGGATCTGTGTTTCTAATATGTCCCCCAGGGGCCATCCCCGCTCCCTGAGAACCTCCTGGCTTAGACTCATGAAGTTAAGAACAGCCATGTGACACCCTAAGCAAAGTTTAGGATCTGGCCCAGGACACCCAATCCAACTCTGCCCTTCATGTGCTGCAAAGTCTTGGGAGAGGTTTCAGGGTTCCCATTGATTAAATGATGGGTATAGCGACAGGCTGGTCTTCCCAGGTGGCTCAGTGGTAAAGAATCCACCTGCCAATGCAGGAGACTCGGGTTTCAGTCTTCAGGTCAGAAAGATCCCCTGGAGAAGAAAATGGCAGCCCACTCCAGTATTCTTGCCTAGGAAATCCCATGGACAGAGCCTGGCGGGCTACAGTCCATGGGGTTGTAAAGAGTCAGACATGACTTGGCGACTAAATAACAGCAGTGTCCTTTCATGCCAGACTCTCTGTGCTGACGCTTCTGATAAATTCTTGAGGTGGGGTATGAGTCACGCTCTAAAAATCTTAGGATTGAAGCTCCAGTCCGCTACTGTTGCAGTCTGGTAAAACAGGAGAACTTCACTGATCTCATGGCCACAGGTGACATTCAGAAGAGCTAAAGGATGCGTCAGAGCTTCAGAGTGCACAGTGAAGGAGCACTGGGAGCCCAGATCAAAAATGCCCCTGGTGGATGAGCTGTGATTTGGTTTATCACTGAGTAAAGGTTGTTGTTTGATCTCCCTGACCCCAATTCCTCCCACTCCAACATATATGTCTGAGAAAGGACATGGAAGAGAGTTAAGAGGTTTCGAGGAGGTAATTGCTGCTGATACTCCTGCAAAAGGGGCAGAGGAGGAAGTGGGGACCACCATCAGCTTCTGGGGGTTTATCTGAGGAGTATTGACTGGGGCCGCCTGGGCCGAGGGCCAGCTGTGGGCTCAGCAGTCGTCTCGGCTGAAGGCTTTTCTCCTGGCCCCTTTGGTGTGCCTGGGACTAGAGGAGAACTCTGTTATTTCCTTTCTTTGCCATCAAAATACAGGATTGTGGCCGGATAATTAGAAACTTTGTTGTTTTTCTTTTCCCTCCGCTGGACCACAGGATGGCTGTGCATCAGCCAGATTGCTCTCTTTCTGAGCGTGGATCGCTCCCAAGTTCTGAAATGTTACATATTTGTCTTTGCCATGATACCATTTGCGGTGGTGAGGGTGCAGCTCTCTTTGAAGGTCTCACATGATTTTCTTGAAATTTCCATCGTGAGGCTGGAAAGAATTCCACCCTCCCTACCAACAACTGCATAGCTGGGGTCTGACAAGTAGTGAGTTAGTGGAGCCACCATAGGAAACCTGGCTTCTGAGGGGAACCAGCAACTAGGAGCTTCTACGGAGGCACTTAGCACCTGGCAAGCAGGCCAGATGATAAGAGGCTAAGCGGATGGAGGTCCTTTTGAACACCCTTGGGCATTCCTTCTTTGAGCAATTGGCATCCTTCACTTTATATTTTGATTTCTATGTGTAAATATCGCAAAGGTGTGAGCTTCCAGGAAAAAGCAGTTCTATCAAATCTTTTATGATAAAATCATAGAATATTAGAGTTGAAAGACCCCTTTGAAACCATGTTGTTCCCAAACCATGATTCATAGAGTAGCAAAGAGAAGTTCAGAGGGTAGTGTACCTGACCTGCCCAGTATCGTGCAGCAGGTAATGAGAAGGACCAGACTGCGACCACGTTGCTGGTTCATGCTTTTACCCATCATCTGCTGTGTCCGTGAGGAATGGGGAGAGAGGGAGTTGGGGAAAGGGAAGCAGGTTGCCTTAGATGAGCCCCTACTATGTACCAGGCACTGGGCTCCGTGTTTTCCAAGTTCATTCGTCACTTAAGGGTTCCTAAGTATTAAAAAGCAGAGACATCACTTTGCCAACAAAGGTCTGTAGAGTCAAACCTGTGGTTTTTCCAGTAGTCATGTACAGATGTGAGAGTTGGACCATAAAGAAGGCTGAGCGCTGAAGAACTGATGCTTTCGAATTGTGGTGTTGGAGAAGACTCTTTAGAATTCCTTGGACAGCAAGGAGATCAAACCAGTCCATCCTAAAGTACATCAGTCCTGAATATTCATGGGAAGGACTGATGCTGAAGCTGGAGCTCCAATCATTTGGCCACCTGATGCGAAGAGCCAACTCACTGGAAAAGAGTCTGATGCTGAAGGAGACGGAAGGAGAAGAGCAACAACAGCAAAGTGCTCCTGACTGAGGCTGAAACTCCAAGTCAGCAGCCTGCAGCTGTACACATACCCAGGGACCTTAAATAGCTGTTGAAAGTCACCAAGGGACAGACAGGCGTCCACACAGCACAGAAAAGTAAACCCATCCAAATGACAGCCCCTTAGAGTTGGAGAGTTTGAGGTAGACAGGTACACTCTGCTATATTTAAAATGGATAACCAACAGGGAACTGTACAGCACAGGGAACTCTGCTCAGTGTTATGCGGCAGCCTGGATGGGAGGCGAGTTTGGGGGAGAATGGATACAACCCCTTTGCTGTCCACCTGAAACTATCACTGTGTTGTTAATTCGCTATACTCAATATAAAATTAAAAGTTAAAAAAATACTTAAAGAAAAACAATGACAACCCCTTAACCACTCAAAGGGCTTCCCTGGTGGCTCAGATGGTGAATAATCTGCCTGCTAATGCAGGAGATCCCTGGGTCAGGAGATCCCCTGGAGAAGGGAATGGCAACCCACTCCGATATTCTTGCCTGGGAAATCCCATGGACAGAGGAGCCTGGCGGGCTACAGTCTATGGGGTCACAAAGAGTAGGACACGACTCAAGGACTAACACGTCAACGCTTTTTCTAACCTCTCAGACTCCTTAACTTTGAGCCTGGAAAGGGTCGGTAAAGCAGATCAGTGCAGGATGTTGCATAACAAGGACCCAGCCCCACCGAGAATGTCTCCGAAAGCCTCTCTTCTTGTCCTTTGCTGCTCCTTTTTGGACTCTGTCTGCTCTTCTCATCTCCTTTACACACTTCCTGGTGAATCAGAATCTCTTTGAATGCAGTCCTCAGTAGACTGGGTTACAATAACAAAGCAACCATTACAACCAACATTTACTGAGTGCCCAGTAGCAGGCGTTTTACACACAATAATTCATTTAATCTTCACCACGACCCTATTATTATCTCCTAGTTTACAGTTGAGAAAATTGAGACCCACTGTGACTGACCCACCCAGAGTCACCCAGCAGAGCCAGGACTCAACATCAGGTCAGCCTGACCCCAGAGCCTGTGCTCTTCACCACCAAGCTTCTAGGTCAGATCATGTTCTTTCTTTTTTTTGGCTGTGTTGGGTCTCAGTTGTATGAGGGATCTTTCATTGCCCACCCCCACCAGGGATTAAACCCACATTCCCTGAATTGGAAGGAGGATTCTTAACCACTGGATCACTAGGGAAGTCCCTTGGCTGTGCTCTTTAACTGAAGACCTAACTCCACAAATTAATTACCAGTGGAACAATTATTTACAACTACATTTACAAGTGTGTGAAACGATGACAACTTAAGTGCGTGTTCAGTCGCTCAATTGTGTCCTACTCTTTGCCACCCCATGGACTGTGGCCCTCCAGGCTCCTCTGTCCATGGCATTCTGCAGGCAAGAATACTGGAATGGGTTGCCATTTCCTTCTCCAGGGGATCTTCCCAACCCAGGGATCGAACCCAGGTCCCGTGCATTACAGGTATTCTTCAGTGTCTGAGCCACTAGGAAAGCCCAAAATTATTCATAATCTTTGTCAACTCCAATTCTAGGGATTTACTCTCAGGAAGTATCTTTGATATAGAAAAGAATTATTTATAAAAATATTCAGCATTGCATTGCTCATGGTAGGAGATATTTGGCAAAACATTAAAATTTAGCAAAATAATAGGAGTTGTAGTAAGTAAATATGATATGACAGTGGAAAACGATGCATCTATTAGAATGATTCTGTATAAGAATATTTAAAGTATGCCAAACATTTGTAATCAACTGTTAAGTGAAAAAGCAGTTTATAAAACAGTGTCCTCCAGTGCAACCCAATTTCCTTAATATCTGACCATCACTGGGTGAGAACGTTAACATCACTGACAGCGAGGTAAGTCCATTTCACGTGCACCGTGATAAGACACAGTGAAGACTCATTACTTCCGGGGCATTTGTAACCAAAAACAGTGTATAACCTGAATGGGTTGTACATGAGGAAACACCAGGCTACCCTCAACTGAGGGGCTTCCTATAAATTAACTGGCCTGTATTTTAAAATATCAAGGTCATGGAAGGTGAAGACTGAGGGACCCTTATAGATTAAGGGAGACTAAAGAGACAAGAAAATTAAATGGATTGTGACATTCTGGGTTGGTTGCTGATCCGGGGGGCGGGGAACTACTATAAAGAAGATTATTAGGGGACTTCCCTGGTAGTCCAGTGGTTAGGAATCCACCTTCCAATGCAGAGAACTTGGGTTTGATCCCTGGTCGGGAAACTAAGATCCCATGTGCCTCAGGGCACTAAGCCTGCATGCCACACTTAGAGAAAATCCCGTGCCACAGTGAAAAACCAATATAGCGAAAATAAAATAAACCTAAAAAGAAGATGATTAGGACAACTGATATCACTTGAATACAGACTGTGGATTACATAATAGCATTAATACTAAATTTCCTGATTTTGATACTGGCACTGTGGGTCTGGAAGAGCCTTATTCTTAGGAAATAGTCACTAAAGTATTTAGGGATAAAGGGCTTGGTAACTTTAATTTTATCTCAAACGGTTCAGAAATTGTCTGTCTAAATTACATGAGTACATTGCTAAAAGTTATTATTTTTTAATAGTCACAATAACTTTTAATATATTTATGAAGATATTAGAATGTACTTAGCATATTATAAAAATAATTGAATATATCAATACACACTACACACACACATATATATATATATATCTCCAGGGAGAAAGAGGAAAAAGGAAGAATAAAGGGAGAAAAATCAAGCAAATGAGGCAAAATGTGAACAACTGGTGAATCTGGGTGGAGAGTACAGGGGAATATCTTTGTACCTCTCTTGCAGCATTTCTGCAAGTTTGACATTATATCAAAATAAGAAGTTACAAAGGAACTGCATCAAAACTGTAATGTTATTCACAAAAAAGTGAATATTTTTCTTTCCTTATCTAGCTGATTTTTATGTCCATCTTTCTCCAGACAAATGTTTTCTAAACTTGCCCGCATGAACATCTATACCTATATAACTGGTTTATCAAACAGTCTGAACTCAAGGGGGTTTAGACATGGAACAGTCAAAAAAAATCCCAACTTCAGCTGTGCAGTTCATTTTTTTTTTAATGTCATCCCAGAAAGATATAAACTTCCTAGTCACATGTAAGTATTACAAAGTCTGGTCCACATAGGGAATGCACATGTGGACACAGAAGGGAAAGGGGAGGGGGACAAACTGAGAGAATAGCACAGACATACACACAGCACCATGTGTAAAATACAAAGCTCGTGGGAACCTGCTGTGTAGCACAGGGAGCTCAGCTCGGGGCTCTGATGACCTAGAGGGGTAGGATGGAGTAGGGGAGAGGCTCAACAGGAAGGGGATATGTGTATACATACAGCTGATTCATTTTATTGTGCAACAGAAACCAGCACAACATTGTGAAGCAATCATATTCCAATTAAGAAAATAAAAATAAGAATTCTGGTCCAGATGAAAATCTCTCACATCCAACCACAAGCTCATCCTCCTGTGTCCAGCATCAGAAGTGATGTTCTAAAGCTTATCCTTTGCCAGAACCCAAGGGCTTTCCAGGTGGCTCAGACAGTAAAGAACCCATTGCAATACAGGAGAGCCGGGTTCGATCCCTGGGTCAGGAAGATCCCCTGGAGAAGGGAATGGCAACCCACTCCAGTATTCTTGCCTGCAGAATCCCATGGACAGAGGAGCCCAGTGGGCTACAGTCTGTGGGGTCACAAAGAGTCAGACATGACTGAGCGACTAACACACTATCCCCTTCACTCTACCACCAGAGACGGATGCTCATCCCCCACCATCCCAACCCTTCAGTGGCTCCCGACAACAGTAACAACCACAGCCAACCACAGCCACCACTTACTGAAAGCCTAACCCACGCCAGTTATTCTGTGCCAGGCAGCAAGCTGCGGCTGGTCGGGGAGATTTTAAATAGAGTCACTCTTGGCGCCTGCCTGCTGTCCCACCCTGCACCCCGCCAACACACACACACACACACACACACACACACACACGGACAGTTTAGATCCTCAGTGATTTCTATTTCCAAATGCCAACCAGAAAGAAGAAAAACAGATGTTTTCTGGGGGTGTTAATTAGTGAATGGTGTGTTCGTCATTATCTACCAGAGATGATTGTCAGCAACGAAGCAAACACACACCCGGATGGAAGGAGCGGCGCTGAACTGTGCTCTTGTGATGCAATCAGGCCGCTGTGTTCTTTAAGCAAAGCTTCACTGGAAAAGGAAGCAGGTGTGCAGGGTTAGCGCGCCTACGAGGTGCAGGGCTCCGCGGTGTGAGCTGAGTTTGCAAGTCCTGGGTGCCTGTCTTCCCTAGGAAGGGCCCCAGGCACACTTTCTCGGACGTATGAACCCAGCCATTCTGTCCATATGGACCTGGTCACCGTGGCAAGTCCTCCAACACTGAGAAAGTACTGCAGAGAGCCCAGTTGTCAGCGGGCATCTCCCAGCCCATGGAGGTCCAGGAGATCCTGGCTGACACCTTGTTCCAGGTAGCCCCTCCCCAAAGGATGCAAGGAAGGCTCAACTCTCCCCAAGATGCCTGGGGTTCCCTGGGGCCTCCATCCCCACAGCCACCTCCATACCCAGTGTTGCACATCTACTGAATTATCTGACGCTCTGTTCCCTGCACTTTCCTCTATATCTCCACCCAAGTGATGACCCATGGAAACTCTCTACCTTCTTTCTCTTCCAGGAAATCAACTGGGGATGTTCCAGGGCATTGCTTTTGGAGCACCTATGGATGAGCTGTGGGTCACCAAGGAAGTTCATGTGGTGGATTTGAGTGCAAGCAACTTAAAACAGCATGCTTGACACTCCTGTTATAAACGTCCTTCTGACCGACCTACGTACGGGAGGGCTTCTCACTGGCCCTTTCACCCTGCAGAGCCCTCGGCCTTCTGCCACTTTGCTGGTTCTTCTCCATCTCTTCTCTTCCTCCCTCTGCCTTTCATCCCCTTCCAGAGTCAGCTCCAGGCGGGTCTGCATTCATAGAGGTGCTTGGCAGAACAAAGAGTCTTTGTGGGCCAGAGCACCCCTTCCTTAGAGGGCTATTGTGGTTATAAATAGCAAAGACATTTTCCTCCTTTACAGAATCAAGTTTCAAGAACCAGAAATTCCCCACCTTGGGTGTTCCTACTGCCTTGCAGGCACGCAGACAGCCCTGGACTCAGGTCCCTGATGCCAGTTCCTCCCCCTGTCTCACCTTGGAGGTTTGTCCATCTCCCTGAAACTTTGGGGGGTATGAGGATACCCCACTTTCCCCTCTTCTGAGTCACCCTCACCTCCTCTGCCGACCATACCCTCTCTCAGTCAGCTCTTTATGGTGGCATGTACTAAAAATTATCTTCCCTCCTGTCCTCCTCCTCCTTCTTTACATTAATAGACTCTACTTTTTAAGCATAGAAGAGTTTTAGACTTATAGAAACATTGAGTAGATTGTACCAACTGTTCTCCTACACACCCCCCGCCCCCCGACAAAGTGTCTCCTATTATAGTCACCTTACCTACCAGCATGGCACACTTGTGAGAATTGATGGAACAACAGTGGTCCAGTATTATTTATTTTTATTGGAGTATAATAGCTTTACAATGTTGTGTTAGTTTCTGCTGTACAACAAAGTGAATCAGATATATATATGTATGTGTGTGTGTATATATATATATATATCCCCTCTTTTTTTTAAATTTCCTTCCCATTTGGGCTTCCCTGGTAGCTCAGACAGTCAAGTGTCTGCCTGCAGTGCAGGAGACCCTGGTTCAACCCCTGGGTTGGGAAGATCCCCTGGAGAAGGAAATGGCAACCCACTCCAGTACTCTTGCCTGGAAAATCCCATGGACTGAGGAGCCTGGTGGGATACAGTCCACAGGGTCACAAAGAGTCGGACACGACTGAGCGACTTCCCTTTCACTTCCTTTTACTAGGTCACCACAGAGCATCAGGTAGGGGTTCCCTGTGCTAGGCAGTGGTTTCTCATCATTCGTCTATTTTACACATAGTATCAACAGTGTATACATGTCAGTCCCAATTTCCCAACCCGTCCTACCCTGCTCTTCCCACTTGGTGTCCATATATTTGTTCTGTATCTCTATTTCTGCTTGCAAATGGGTTCGTCTGTACCAGTTTCCTAGATTTCACATATATGCATTAAATATACAATATTTGTTCTCCTCTTTCTGACTTCCTTCACTCTGTATGACATTCTCTGGGTCCATCCACATCTCTACAAATGGCACAATTTTGTTCTTTTTCATGGCTGAATAATATTCCACTGTGTATGTCATCTTTATCCATTCTTCTGTCCATGAGCATTTAGGTTGCTTCCATGTCCTGGCTATCATAAATAGTGATGCCATGAACATTGGGGTGCATGCAGTTTTTGAATTATGGTTTTCTCTGGATATATGCCCAGTGGTCCCTTATTGTTAATTAAAGTCCACTGTCTGTTTGGATTCTCTTGGCTTTTCCCTATGTCCTCTCTCTGTTCCAGAATCCCACTGAGGACAGCACATTACATTTAGTCTTTGCATCTCCTTAGGTTCCTCTTGGCTGACAATTTATGAAACTTTCCTTGTTTTTGGTGGCCTAGACAGTTTTCAGGAATTCTGGTCAGGTATTTTGTAGGATGTCCCTCTTCTGGAATAGATCTGATGAGTTACTCATGATTAGACTGGGGTTATGGGTTTTTGCAAGAAAGATAGTATGACACCAACATCAATAGTACGTACTCTCAATGTGAAATACGGCTGCCCACACTGGCCTTGATCACCCAGGAGACACGGTGTTTGTCGGCTTCTGCACCATGAAGCTACTCTATTTCTTTTTTTGTTTTTTTTAAGTCTTTTTTGATATAGGTCATTTTTAAAGTCTTTACTGAATTTGTAACAATATTGCTTCTGTTTTATGTTTTGATTTTTGGGCCCTGAGGCACGTGGGATCTTAGCTTCCCCAGAGATGGAGCCAGCACCCCCTACATAGGAAGGTGAAGTCCTAACCACTGGACCGCCAGGGAAGTCCCAAAGCTACTCTTTTTGCCCCTTCCCCCGCTTTTCCATCCTCTGGTCTTTTGAAGGAAGCCAGGACACATGGCCCACACATAAGGGATGGGGAGTTATGCCCAACTCCTGAAGGGTCAGCGTAAACAGGAATGATTTGGGATTCTTCTGCATGGGGCACTGGTCTCTTCTCTCTCCATTATTCAATCTTTTATTTCTATCAGTATGAGGCAGGGGTATTTATTTTATGTTGTTGTGTAGTCACTCTGTGGTTTCCCGCTCTTTTGCTACCCCATGGACTATAGCTCACCCAGCTCCTCTGTCCATGGGGATTCTCCAGGCAAAAATACTGGAGTGGGTTGCCATGCCCTCCTCCAGGGGATCTTCCCCACCCAGGGATTGAACTTACATCTCCTGCGTCTCCTGCATTGCAGACAGATTCTTTATCACTGTGCCACCAGGGAAGCCCATTTATTTTATACTTTGGTTTATAATCCAATGTCCCTTAATTGTGTTGCTCAGATCGGTCCAGCTTTGGCTATAGTGGGGGCTCTTTCATCCTCCCTGTGGTCCTTTGACAAACTCCCACACATACCTGTGCCTGGGTATTCAATCACTTTTTACTTTCGGGCACTACAAGATGCTCTCTTCTTTCTTGTCATCCCCACTCTTGGCTATTCTTGGTCTTGTTCTCAATTCTTTTTTCTCCTGAAATAAAATAAATGCTTCGACTGCCAGAGCACCAAACAAGCCCAGCCCTCTCCCGTGGGTGACCCAGGGACTGCCCACATCTCTTCCTGGCTGAGCAGGCATGTTTTCAGTTAGTCACCTCAGCACACCTCTGCATCGGCACCATCCAGCTCATCTTAGAGTGAGTCAGGGACATGAAGGAATTGGGCCGGAACCATGCAGAGGACCTGAACCCGAGGCTTCTCTTACACAACGCAGTGGCCTTGACTTGGAGGAAATGTTCCCTTAGCTTCTTCTTGGAGCAAGCGCAGTCCTAGCACTTCTTTGAGGGGGACACGGACCTCCAAGTCTTCCCCACTTTTCCTTCCTTTGAAACATTCCTTGTGGACCCTTCAACACCATCCCTTTCAGGCCATGCCCATCCCTCATCTCTGCTTGGGGGTCTGGAAACACACCTCCATGCAAGGTAATGGAAATGGGTGACTGGATGACTGTTAATCAACAAATCATGCCTCTGTAAACAGCTTGAAGATCCATTCCCTGGATTAACAGTTGTCTCTGGCGGCTTCCCTGGTGTCCAATAGCTAAGACTCTGTAATGCCAATGCAAAGGGGGTGGGTTCCATCCCTGGTCTGGGAACTAAGATCTCATGTGGCCAAATGAATAAAACGGCTAATAATAAATAATGCTTAAAAAAATTGTCTCCATCAGTGGGGGAGGGGCATGACCCACTGATTCTACTCCCCACAAGATGGCTTTTGGTGGATTTTAAATGACACTTAACACATGAAGGGAAAAAATAAGCATAAGCCGAAACCACTCTATTTTTATGAGAGGGTATGCATATTTATACATCAATCTCATATTTAAATGTTCCAGTTTGGGCTATGGTTTTTCCGAAAAAGTACTTTTTTTTTCCTTTTTATAGAAACACAGTTCACTTTGAATTGTGGCAGATTTTTTGAAAAGAAAAGACTACATTTGAACTTTAGAACTCAAAGAGTGGTCCGTAGCAACCACAGGAACAAGATTTCACGAAATCCTCAGGGGCCCTACCAGGAATGGGACAGCGGGGACGTCCGCTGGCTCGCTCATGGTTAAGTGCCATCGTCACTGGGGCCTGTGGTCCCAACCGCGAGCATGTGACGAGGGGCTCTGGATGAAGCAGCTGGGCTGAGTCAGACCTTCTGCTTGCCTTGGCACCCGCTCGGCGGAAGGCGGTTCCCAAACAGATGCTTCCCCCGGCCCTCCCTGGGCCCGCCCTCGCCCGCCCTGGCCACGCCCCTGCCCGAGGCCCTGGCTCTCCGCACTGCTGCCAGGGCAGCCTCACTCCTGGGCCTGGCTCCGCCCGGCCGGCTGCGAGAGGGGAGGACCGCGCAGGAAGGGAGGATCAAGAGGGGCTGGGAAGTGTGGACCGAGTCGCTGAGCCCAGTGGGTCCAGAGAGGAGCCTGGCTGTGTTCACCAGGCGAGGGGTGTTGTCTGCTGTCTCTGGCCAAGTCAGGCTCACCAGGAGGGTGGGTTTTAAATTCCCCTTCGAATCCTAGCTGGGGGCCAGACTCTGGTCTGCATGAAGCTTTGGAGGGAGGATGAACTCAACTTTTTTGATCCAGAGAAATTCATATTCCTTTGACCAGCTCCCTCTGTCGTAAGGGCAGGGTCTACTCTAGTCTCCTCATTTTTTTTTTTTTAATCAGATCTTTTTAAAAAGTCTTTAATTTGTTACAATATGGCTTCTGTTTTATGTGTTTTTTGGCCTTGAATCATGTGGGATTTTAGCTCCCTGACCAGGGATCAAACCTTCTCCCCCTTCACTGGAAGGCAAAGTCTAACCACTACACCGCCAGGGACGTCCCATTAGACCCTTTATTAAGTCACGGTGGCAATTTTGCAGCTCTAGCATCAGGTCCAGTGTGAAGTGTGTTACAGGTGTGCCTTATCTCAGTCTTGTCCTACAGCATCCCTGTGAGAAGATAGAATCCTTATCCTCAAGTTGCAAATGACTAAGAGGCTCAGAGATGTGAGCAGGTAGGAGAGTATGAAGTCAAACCCAACTCCAAAGTCCATGGACGGACCACTGGGTGAAACTCCCTGCCTGGATCTGACCCAAGTATCAAAAGACCTGGAACCTGATGTTTGTTTGTCCTTAATCAGCTGGGTCACCTTGAGTAAGTCACTCTCCCTTCTCCGATCCCAGGTTCATTATGAGTCAAATGGAGCTCATTCTAGGACTCACCTATCAAGGTGTTCTGAAGAAATGTGTTTCCTGTAGCAAGTGACAAAAAGTCTGCACATAAATTCCCCTCTCCCTCCACCCCTGCTGAGTTCTGAGGCATCTGCTTCATTCTCATAGCACCTTATGCTCACGTTGTTGTTCTTCAGTTGCTCGGTCATGTGTGACTCTTTGCCACCGCATGAATTGCAGCCTGCCAGGCTCCTCTGTCCAGGAGATTCTCCAGGCAAGAATACTGGAGTGGGTTGTCATTTCCTCCTCCAAGGAATCTTCCAGTCCCAGGGATCAAACGCGAGTCTCCTGCATTGGCAGGTGGATTCTGTATCACTGAGTCACCAGAGAAGCCCTTCTTTTGTCTTTAGACCTATGGGGCAGCAGAAGAGAGGAAATAGTCTCCCCAGAGCCCAAATCTGACTGAGGGTTCTCCGTGATGACCACGAAACCCCTCACTTGCAGAGACTCTTTGGACTCATCTTTCCCCTGCACAGAATGGGAGGCTGGGACAGAGTCGCTCAGTTCCAAACCAGGTCTTCCTCCAGGCTCCTGATATGCATCACTCACCAGTGGTTATTGGTTTATCCCTTTGGCAGCTTGTCTACCTGCCCCCTCATCTCTAGTGTCTTGATGAGTCTAAGTTCAGGCTGTACTTCTGAGGTTGTTGCCTGACTGCTGAGTGGTCCCGCTCTAAAGCTGTGCTCTACCTAGCCAGTCACACAGATCTTTGGCCCTTCCTCGCTTAAAAAAAATGAGGCTTCCTAGGTGGCTAAGTGGTAAAGAATCTGCCTGCCAATGCAGGAGACTCAGGAGACATGGGTTTGTTTCCTGGGTCAGGAAGATCCCTTGGAGGAGGAAATGGTAACCCACTCCAGTATTCTGGCTTGGAAAATCCCATGGACAGAGGAGTCTGGCAGTCTATAGTCCATGGAATCTCAAGAGTCTGACACAACTAAGCAACGAATACTTTCTCTATTCTTAGCTCTGGGGGAAATCCTCACCCCTGGCCAGGATAGAAATAGAAGAAACCAGCTTTAAAAAAAAAAAAAAAAAGCACTCTTTTCCCTTGGGGGCAGAAAACCACCAGAGCCCACCACATTGACTTTGTCTAAACACAAGGGATCTGCTTAAAACAAAATAGAGAGAAAAGTGCGTCTCTCCTTTGTCTGGAGTTGGAGCTACATATTGCACAGACAGAGGGTTTTGCACCCCTCCTACAGGAATCCCTCTCTTAATAAAGCCGCAGCGCCCACAACCTGAGTACGACTGGGGTTAACCTAAGGGAGGGGAGGGGACAGACAGGACTGCAGCGCCTTCTGCATCTACCTGTCATTTGTCTCAGGGAAATCGGTCCAGAAATTCTGTGGACATTTGCTATCAGCAAATAATTCTCCCATTTCCTACCGCAGAGTTATATGCAATACAAATATAAACGCTGGTGGGTAGGAGCAGGCCCAAGCGACTTCATAGACAGAAATGCAATTCTTAGTGAATGAAAGCACACAAACAAACTCAGCAAAATTCTCGACGGTCTAGAATCTTCTGGGATGGTGCAGTCCTAAATTACAGAGTCTCTTTCTTGAGATGAAACTGTATGCCTCAAGATGTAATTATTCTTTTAACCATTTTGGAAGGAAATTATTCTCCCTGAAGGTTGAGCTCCTTGAAGGCAGAGCTGTGTGTTAATCTCTGCATCACCCATGGTGCCCAGCTGTGAGAAATATCTTCCCAGCATCTCTTTTTCTTTCCTCCCTCTGTATTGTATCAAGCTATAGTAAAAATCTACATTTCCCATTCTCCTCGCACCTAGAGATGGCCAATGAAATACAAATAAAATTGGGTAACGTTTCCATTAAAGCTGTTTTGAAAGAGGTTGATTCAGATGGAAAATATGCCTTTACTGCCATTTCCCTGTCCTCTTCCCTGCTGACTGGAATTTAGCTGTGATGACTGGAATTGCAGCAGTCATATTGTGATCATTAGGCAACTTTTAGACTGTAAACCAGAATGGTGAAAAAAAGGGAAAGCAGAAATATAGAATGTTATTAATGAAATAGGATGCCACCATACAAGCCTTAGACTCCCTACTTCTGGGATTTCTGTTATGTGAAAGAAAAATACCCACTATAGCTTGTTTGGCTCCCTATAACTAGCAGCCAGAAACAATAGCTAACTAATATACTAGAAGAGGCCTTGGCGTATAGTAAGGGGCTTGGTGAAAGACTGAATGAATGCATGGTATGGTCTTGTAATAAGTCCTCAAAGTCTTGATGTGTGCATGCTTGCTTCAGTTGTGTCTGACTCTTTGCAACCCTATGGACTGTAGCTCACCAGGCTCCTCTGTCCATGGGATTTCCCAGGCAAGAATGCTCAGTTGGTTGCCATTTCTTTCTCCAGGGTATCTTCCTGACCCAGAAATTGAACCTGCATCTTCTGCATTGGCATGCAGGTTCTTTACCCCTGAGCCACCAGGGAAGCCCTTCCATGTGGATACATATTTATTTAACTCATTCCTTTTTATTAGCTCCATCATATTACATTGTATGATGTTTTGATAATTTGCCAAGTAATTCTTTGGCAAAAAACATTTTTTGGAATCTTTTCCAGCGTTCCACTATTGCCAAAAAAATTTTTAAAGTGCTGAACTGAACAACAGGCATTCTTTTAAGATGAAGTCCTAGAGTGGAGTTGCAGGGTCAGAAAGTATCTCATCTCTAATTGATCATCAGGTAGTGTCCAAATTCCCTCCTCAAAGTTTCTGGGCTCTTTTTCTAATAAATAAACTTAATGAATACCAAGCATGTGTGCCTAAGTCACATGTATGCCAGATGCCAATCTCCTCACCTCTGCTCATTATTAGCTGACAGCTTGACCTTTGTGGGGGCTTCCTGGGTTGTGCAAGTGGTAAAGAACTCACCTGCCAACGGGGGAGTTGAAAGATACATGGGTTCAATCCCTGGGTCAGGAAGATCCCCTGGAGAAGGAAATGGCAACCCACTCCAGTATTCTTGCCTGGAAAATCCCACGGGCAGAGGAACTTATTGACCTTTGTGATTAACACCCCAAGTCACCCCATACTTGTTGGCATCTCCAAACAGTGCAGGCCCACCACTATGGGTGGCATTCCACACTCTCTATTTCAGTGTGATTTTGTGTGGAAAGCCCTTGCCATGCTGTCTGCCCTCAAACTCCTCCAGAACAGTGGCCGAGACATCTCAACAGGTCCTCACTCTTCTGCCTTTGCACTCCTTTACATCACTTTGTGCATGAGTGGTAAGTCACTTCAGTAGTATCTGACTCTCTGCAACCCCATGAACTATAGCCCAGCAAGCTCCTCTGTCCATGAGATTCTCCAGGCAAGAATACTGGAGTGAGTTGCCATTTCCCTCTCCAAGGGATCTTCCCCACTCAGGGATTGAACCTGTGTCTCTTATGTCTCCTGCGTTGGCAGGTGGGTCCTTTACCACCGAGCCACCAGGGAAGCCCTTGCATCACTTCACAATACCTAAAATTATTTGTTAGCATATCTTTTTTTCTCCCAATGGATGGGGAATACTTACATGTCAGAGACTGAGTACTAGCTAATTATGCAAAGAATGTGCTCTTTGACAATCAAATGATGATTTCTGAGCATCTTTTGTTCCCATTGGTTGCTTTCTGATAACTTGCTCTCCCGCTCCCCCTGAGCCTGGTAGATGTTCAAGCAGTGCCGATTGCTGTGTTTGGTCATAGTCCAGAACTTTATGTACCTACCAGTGATAAAGCTGCCCTAAGGGATAAAATGGGGCAATGGAAACTGACAAGCTAAGGAGGTAATAACTGGGACTTGCCAACAGGGAGTGATGAAGATTGAAACTTTGTGAGTGTGTGGGTTCTGTGGAGGGCACAGGAGGAAAGATCCTAGGGAATGGATGAAGAGAGAGAGAAGCAGCCCTAGACAAAAGGTGCACCTGAGAGAGAGAGAGGTCAGAGGTCAAGGGGATAGACTTCCTGCATAGTTGTGTATGTGTGTGTGCGCACGCGCGAGTGCGCTTAGCTGCTCAGTCATGTCCGACTCTGCGTCCCCATGGTAGCCAGTCAGACTTCTCTGTCCATGGGATTCTCCAGGCAAGAATACTAGAGTGGGTAACCATTCCCTTCTCCAGGCAATCTTCCAGATCCAGGGATTAATCTGGGTCTCCTGCTTTGCAGGTGGATTCTTTACCATCTGAGGCACCAGAGAAACCCTCCTGTATAGTTAGGGGGAACATAATCAGGGGAGACTTCCTGGAGGAAGGGGACTCCCAGGTGCAGGTTTGAGTCCTAGCTTTGCCACTTACAAACTTGTGACCTTGACCTTGAGCTTGATAATTCATAAGCATCTTTCTCATGTGTCAAGTGAGAATAATAAGACTGATCTGCTGGAGTTATCCTAAGGACTAAATGAAGTCATGCCTCTAGCATGGTTCCCCTAGCATCTCATTTCTCTGCTCAGTGACTCGTTCAGAACAATGAACCACATAGGCAAAACACCTATCAAATCTCTCCCCTATAAGGTGACCTTCAGTGGATCTGTGGGGATCCATCAGTACCACCAATACTTTTTCTCCAGACTCAATGCTCCTAGCCCATGACATCCTGATCATGCTGCTCTGAACCCCTTTCCTAAGAAAGCACTTGGAGGTGAATGCTGGTGTTCAGCATTGGGGGCACTCTTAGCCACCCCCCTCAGTCCATATCATTCATGAGCATTTACATTTTTATTTTTAATATCCCAATTATTGTGTTGCCTTATAATGAGCTTGTGGTTATCTGGAACTCTTAGGCATTTACTTTTACAAATTAATTTTTGCCACCAAGTAAACTCTTTTGTTGCCAGAGTTTATCCTTATTTGTTGAGATCTACCTCATCACAATGTCAGCCTGACGGCATATTTTGAAACCTCATCCTTCTGTCCAGAGAAATGTCAGCCAATATGTTTTCTAGTAGCCAAAGGCAATGGTTGTGCGTGTGTGTGTGTGTGTGTGTGTGTGTACACTCAGTCGTGTCCAAGTCTTTGGGACCCCATGGACTATAGTCCACAGGCTCCTCGGTCCATGGGATTCTCCAGACAAGAACACTGGCATGGGTTGCCATTTCCTCCTCCAGGGGACCTTCCCAACCCAGGGATCAAACTCATGTCTCCTGTGTCTCCTGCATTGGCAGGTGGATTCTTTACCATTCAGCCACCTAGGAAGGCAATGCTTCTTCATCGTCTTTGCCACTTTCATCAGGACCTGTGCTCTAGACAATTCCCCAGTGTGTTGCCCCGAGTTCTGGACTGATGTGTGCTTCCCAGGGCCAAACAGAGTGGGACACTTACTTTCTTTTTTAATGATATATTCTTTTTTTTTTTTTTGCCATGCCCCTTGTGGCATGCAAAACTTCCCTGACCAGCAATAGAACTTGTGCCCCCAGCATCGGGAGCGAGGAGTCTTAACCACTGGAGTACCTGGGAAGTCCGAAACTTTCTTGATATAAAGGTTCCTTTCTGTATGTCCAGCCTAAGATGGTGACAGTCTGCTCTACGGGGCGTTTGTTGCCCAGTAGCATTCTGAGATCCCTTTCACGTAAAAAATCTTCCATTCATAGAAGCTGCTGCCTGGAAGATTGTGGGCAGTTTTGAATCTTTATTAAGAATCCAGTGATCGCCCCAGGGATTTCCCTGTCGCACACAGTAACCATTGCTTATTGTTTCCAAAAAGGGAATGAGGGAGTTTGGCAGTGTCTGAGCACAGCCCTAAGTGGCTGAAGGGGGCTGTCATCCCCGTGGCCAGGCATCTCTCCCGAAGCAGTGGACCTTCAGAAGGTGACGGATGAGCAGAGCTTAAGATCAAGCCCCAGGGACAAACACACAGCACACTTGAAAATGCCCCAGCAAGCATTGCTCAACAAAGAGTGTTTTGGAATCTGCAGGGAACGCGTGCACTCCACGAGGGCTTTCAGGGCAGGCATTTGTGGTTACAGCGTACCGTTCGCTGACGGTTTGCTTTTTGGCCTCTTCCCAGCCTTAAATAAATAAAGATGATTTATCATGTGAGACATGGGAGTTTCCCTTTATAAATCGAAAGTATAGAGTAATGGGAATATCATGGAAGGCTTGTTATCTGGGAAAGGAATAAATTCCCATCTAACATCATGGCAGTTGGGTGTCTCCTTACACTTTGACCTCTAAGAGGGTTTGAAGTAGGGAGTGGAAGGCACGCCCTTTTATTTCCTCTACAGCCTCTTCTTCCTTCCATCAAAAGCAGGGAGCCATACGTATCTGGTAGTGATTCAACTAAATCTCTTGGAGTGGGATGACCCTCCTCATAACTCCACTGGAGAGTCCCTGTAATCCCATGGGGTGTGTGTATGTGTGTATACACAGACACATATGTGTCTGGACCAGAGCCAAAAGCACTTTCTGCCATAATGGAAATTTTCTACAATCTGTGATGTCTGATACCGTAGTCACCAAACATGTGGCTATTGAGCACTTGAGATGTGGCCAGTGTGGTGGAGAAACTGAGTTATTATTGCATTTCATCATAATGAAGTTTAAGTAGCCACGTGTGGCTATAGCATAGGTCTATACCCCAGAGCTGTAGGTTCAAGTCCACCTACTCACTCTCTGTCTCACTTATTTATTCAGCAGAAGTTCTCCTAGCATCTTCTACCTGCCACGTGCTAAGCTGAAGGCCGATAGTCTTAGAGAGGTCATAAGCCACAGCCCCACACTACAGAGAACTTACTGTCTCATGGGGACAGAGAGCAGGTGAAAAGACAATTCAGGTGCAGTGTGGAAAGTACGGGAACAGAGGTGTCTACAAAGTAGCATTCAGGAAGGCATGGGAAGTTCTGTGTCTGAAGGACGTTTGGAAAATGTTTGCAAAAGAAATAATGTTGAACAATGTGTTCAGATAATTGTTTCTAAAGTCCTGGACTTGGCACTTGTTTTCAGAAGGAATTTAGAAGTTCCATCTCTAGCCCAGCCTCAATTTTACCCCCTAACATGGTTTTTCAGCAACTCCTGGCAACAACACCCTTGGAAACACATTTCTCTGTTTTGGTATCTCAACAAATCTGTTAATCAACCAATGAATACTACTAGGAAATGTGGTTTCGACATAGATCAACAGTCCCACAAGTTCATGACAGTCATCTGGTCCAAAGACTTTTCAATCAGAGA
Source organism: Bos mutus (assembly GCF_027580195.1). Lineage (NCBI taxonomy): Eukaryota > Metazoa > Chordata > Mammalia > Artiodactyla > Bovidae > Bos > Bos mutus. Next base: position 22,984,165 of record NC_091637.1, read on the forward strand.
AGCAATGCTCAGAAAGGAGAGCAATTTAGGTGAGAGCGAAGATGAGGTACTGCTGGGGGGCTGGTGGAAAAGGTGGGGCTTCAAAACAGGATATTCCTTCTTGAAGACAACTTTTTGTCTATCATTCTTAATTTAGAAATTAATCCAAAGCATGAGAACCTATAAAAAACAAACATTTTGTTTCAGATTTCTTTCTTTTATTTTTTAAACTTTTTATATTATATTGGGTTATAGCTAATTAACAATTTTGTGATAGTTTCAGGTGGAAACTATCCACCTGAAAGGAACTATCCATAGCAAAGGATAGTTAACAAAAAGGATAGTTTTGCTACCCAAAGCAAAGGAACTCAGCCATACATATACCTGTATCCATTCTCCCCCAAACTCCCCTCCCATCCAGGCTGTCACATAACACTGAGCAGAGTTCCCTGTGCTGTACAGTAGGGCCCTGTTGGTTATCCTTTTAAATATAGCAGTGTGTACATCCCAAACTTCCTAACTGTCCCATCCCCCAGGCAACTATAAGTTCATTCTCTAACTCTCTCTTTCTGAAAAAGCAAACATTTTTGGCTATCAGGGTTAAAGAACATTTAGTACAAAAATGAAACTTAGAATCATATTTGTGTACTGCCCAATGCTCTGATTCCTAAGAAAGGCTAATGTTTTCATCAAAACTGAATGTGAACTTAACCTAATGTCTATATCAGTTAAAGTGGAAGAAATCTTTTCTATCAATTCCCTGGCTTCCAGCTGGTGCCACTCCTCCTTTCCACCACCATCAGTGAAGGATCTCATGGAAAGTCAACTGCCTTTGTACTTCTGAGTAAGCTTCGATCACACACTCATCAGAACTCTGATTTTTTGTTACAATGTCTGACAGATGAAGGATGATTGCTTGAAGCAATACAAAGACTAGACAATGTAATTGCACATGAAAAATAAAGGGAGTGCAATATTAGAAAGAGAGACAAGGATGTCATCATTTTAAGGAGACATAATAACATACAGTACTAGATGCCAGGTAACTGTAGCTAAAGGAGTATTCTCGAACACATTCTTAAAAAGGAAATTGTCCTTTTGAATTTAATAAAATTATTTCATTACAAGGAAATAAAACAATTGAAATATTATGATCTTTTTTTTTAATTATGAAATACTTCAGTTCAGTCGCTCAGTCATGGCTGACTCTTTGAGACCCCATGGACTCCAGCACTCCAGTCTTCCCTGTCCATCACCAGCTTTCACGGAGCTTGCTCAAACTCATGTCCATCAAATCAGTGATGCCATCAAACTGTCTCATCCTCTGTCATCCCCTTCTTCTCCTACCTTCAATCTTTCCCAGCATCAGAGTCTTTTCCAATGAGTCAGATATTCCCATCAGGGGGCCAAAGTATTGGAGTTTCAGCTTCAGCATCAGTCCTTCCAATGAACACTCGGGACTGATCTCCTTTAGGATGGACTGGTTGGATCTCCTTGCAGTCCAAGGGACTCTCAAGAGTCTTCTCCAACACCACAGTTCGAAAGCATCAATTCTTTGGTGCTCAGTTTTCTTTATAGTCCAATGCTCACATCCATACATGACCACTGGAAAAACCATAGCCTTGACTAGATGGACCTTTGTTGGCAAAGTGATGTCTCTGCTTTTGTGTAAAAAGAAGCAGGCGTCTTTTAATTTCATGGCTGCAGTCACCATCTGCAGTGATTTTGGAGCCCCAAAAATAAAATCTGTCACTGTTTCCATTGTTTCCCCATCTATTTGCCATGAAGTGATGGGAGCAGATGCCATGATCTTAGTTTTCTGAATGTTGAGTTTCAAGCCAACTTTTTTACTCTCCTCTTTCACTTTCATCAAGAGACTCTTAGTTCTTCTTCGCTTTCTGCCATAAGGGTGGTGTCATCTGCATATCTGAGGTTATTGCTATTTCTCCCAGCAATCTTGATTCCAGCTTGTGCTTCACCCAGCCCAGCATTTCGCATGATGTATTCTGCATATAAGTTAAATAAGCAGGGTGACAACATACAGCCTCGATGTACTCCTTTCCCGATCTGGAACCAGTCTGTTGTTCCATGTCCAGTTCTAACTGTTGTTTCTTGACCTGCATACAGATTTCTCAGGAGGAAGGTAGGTGGTCTGGTATTCCCATCTCTTGAAGAATCTCCACTGTTTGTGGTGATCCATACAGTCAAAGGCTTTAGGGGTAGTCAATAAAGCAGAAGTAGATGTTTTTCTGGAACTCTCTTGCTTTTTCGATGATCCAGCAGATGTTGGCAATTTGATCTCTGGTTCCACTGCCTTTTCTAAACCCAGCTTGAACATCTGGAAGTTCATTGTTCACGTACTGTTGAAGCCTGGCTTGGAGAATTTTGAACATTACTTTGCTAGCATGTGAGATGATAGCAATCGTGCAGTAGTTTGAGCATTCTTTGGCATTGGAATGAAAACTGACCTTTTTCAGCCCTGTGACCACTGCTGAGTTTTCCAAATTTGCTGGCATATTGAGTGAAGCACTTTCACAGCATCATCTTTCAGGATTTGAAATACCTCTACTGGAATTCTATCACCTCCACAAGGTGGTGTTTCCTAAGGCCCACTTGACTTCTAATTCCAGGATGTCTGTCTCTAGGTGAGTGATCACACCATCATGGTTATCTGGGTCATGAAGATCTTTTTTGTACAGTTCTTCTGTGTATTCTTGCCACCTCTTCTTAATATCTTCTGCTTCTGTTAGGCCCATACAATAATTGAATATATATATACACACGAAGCAAGATATATATACATGTTAGTTGGTCAGTTGTGTCCAACTCTTTATAACCCCATGGATTGTATCCTGCCTGGCTCCTCTGCCCATGGACTTCTCCAGGCAAAAATACTGGAGTGGGTTGCCATTTCCTACTCCAGGAGATCTTCCTGACCCAGGGATCAAACCCGTATCTCCTGCATTGCAGGCAGATTCTTTACTGTCTGAGCCACCAGGGAATTACAAAGTAAAATAATGTAAGTGGTAGTTCACAGTACCCAGTTTAAGAAGTACATAATATCTAAAGAGAAAACAATATACAAAATATTCTTGGAAGATATAAATAAAGATTTGAATGTACTATGTTTCATCTGGGAAGGCTAAATGCTATTGAAAGATGATTTTTCTATGAGGCATTTACAGACATTATAATCAGAATAAAAAAGTCAAGAGACTATTTAATGGAGATACAGAAAATAATTTCAAACTTTATTTTAAAAGACAGATGAAATAGTTACAATAAAATGATTTAAAATTCAATATTAAAATATGTGCAAGTTCAAATTAAATATAGATGAATGGAGCAGAGCAAAAGGTCCAGAAATATACTTGGCTAAATATAAAAATCTAATATTTAGCATTTTGGAACCAGAAAGCAATGAAAGATTATCTGATAAGTGCTGCTTGACATCTGGGGGCTTCCCAGGTGGTACTGCTGCTGTTGCTAAGTCGCTCAGTCGTGTCCGACTCTGTGCGACCCCTTAGACGGCAGCCCACCAGGCTCCCCCGTCCCTGGGATTCTCCAGGCAAGAACACTGGAGTGGGTTGCCATTTCCTTCTCCAATGCATGAAAGTGAAAAGTGAAAGTGAAGTCGCTCAGTCGTGTTGGACTCTTCTCGACCCCATGGACTGCAGCCCACCAGGCTCCTCCGTCCATGGGATTTTCCAGGCAAGAGTACTGGAGTGGGGTGCCATTGTCTTCTCCCCCAGGTGGTACTAGTGGTGAAAAATCCACCTGTCAATGCAAAAAACACAGGAGACGTGGGTTCCATCCCTAGGTGGGGAAGATCCTCTGGAGGAGGGCACAGCAACCCACTCCAGTATTCTTGCCTGGGAAGTCCCATAGACAGAGGAGTCTGGCAGGCTACAGTCCATGGGGTCGCAAAGAGTCAGACCTGACTGAAGCGACTTAGCACACACACACACACACACGCGTAAATGCACAGTAGGCACCTGGAAAAGTATAGGATGATAAGTACGTGGACTCAACGTGCCAAGTGCTTTAGGTGCTGAGAAACACGCAAAGTGCTTTCAGGTGCTGAGTGTAGAGTGTTGTTGTTTTTTAACACAGATGTGTCCCTTCAGGTGTTCATCATTGTGGAGGGGACACAGGCTGGACAGGCAATCTCAGTGCAATAAGACAGATGCTCTAGACAAAGTAAGCATAAGAGCTTTGGGAAACACCCAGGAGATCTCAACCCAGACTTGGGCATCTGCAAAGCTTTCTTAGATGAAGAGAAAGCTAGTCTGGGACCTAAAGGTGGTGGAATTATCTAGCAGAATGAGTCCTTTCAGCAGCAGGGTAAGACTGACTTCAGGATGCCTTTGTGACTTCAGAGGTGACTGGAGGAAACTGAGGCGATAGTTCTTTCAAGAATCTTACATGAACAGGCAGAGACATAGGGCCTGAGCTCAAGTCAGGTGTGGAGTGAAGCGAGGGAAATTCTTTATGAAGGAGAGAGTGGGACAGGCCGACATTCTAATGGGAAGCAAGCATATATGAGGAAGAACTTAAAGATACAGAAGATAGAGAGAACTTGAGTGGAGAGGGTGCGACGAGGCTCAGTCGTGTCTGACTCTTTGCGACACCATGGACTCCGGCCCGCCAGGCTCCTCTGTCCGTGGAATTTCCCAGGCAAGAATACTGGAGTGGGTTGCATTTCCTTCTCCAAGGGATCTTCCTGACCTAGGGATCGAACCTACATCCCTTATGTCTCCTGTATTGAGCAAGCAGATTTGTAAAAAATCACGCCACCTGGGAAGCCCAGGTGAGGGGGATAAATGATAAAGCAAGATCTCCACAGAGGCAGAAAGGAAGGGATCCAGGGCAGAGGTAGGAGAAATATGTAGACAAGTTGTTTTTTTTTTCTTTTTCAGGGGAGGTTGTTTAATGAGCTATGGGGACAGGGCATACACAGCTTTATACAAAAGAACCAGACTTTGATCCGTGGGAAAATACAGGAAAACAGAAGACTCAGACTTGCTGGAAGAGGGAACAGCGTTTCAGTTGGCTGTTGGAAGAGAAGGAATGTTCCCAGGGTCGAGGGAGCGCAGTGGGGCCTCAGGACTGGGGGCATGGGAGTCAGGGGTGCACCCTGGGATTTGAAGGGTGAACTGCAGGAGGCTGGGGGTGGACCCCAGGAACTGATGGGAGGAGGAGAGGGAGGACGGTTCTGGGAAATGGGTAACTGTGTGTGTGTGTTTTGTTGAGTCAAAATTCACACAGCATAAAAGTAACAATTTTATGGGCTTTCCTGGTGGCTTGCCAGTGGTAAAGAATCTGCCTGCAATGCAAAAGATGTGGGTTCAATCCCTGGGTCAGGAAGATCCCCTGGAGAAGGGAATGGCTACCCATTCCAGTATTCTTGCCTGTAGAATCCCATGGACAGAGGAGCCTGGTGAGCTGAGAGTCCATGGGGTCGCATGGACATGACTGAGCGACTAAACAACAACCATTGTAAAGTGAACAGCTTGGTGGCAGTTAGTACATCCACCCACTCTATCTGGTTCCAAAATATTTTCATCACCCCCAAAGGAAACGATATACCCGTCAAGTAGTTGCTTCTCATCCCCACTTCCTCCCAGTCCCTGGTCACCACCAATCTGCTTTTGTCTCTGTGGATTTGCCTACCCTGGACATTTAATGTAAACCACAGGGGGTGCAGTGGTTAAGACTTCACTTTCCAATGCAGGGGGTGTGGGTTTGATCCCTGGTCAGGGAACTAAGATCCCACATGCCTCTTGGCCAAAGAACCATAACAGAACAGAAGCAATGCTGTAACAAATTCAATAAAGACTTATAAACAATGGCTCACATTCAGAGGTGGACCGTGGAAAAGTTTGGACAACAAGGCCTCATTTGTGATAGCTATGCCTCTCTGATGGGTAAACTGCATTCCTCAAGAATTTTATATAAAACCTATGGAGATAAACTGGATCCAATTATCAGTGCATGCAAGGGGGAACCTACACTCTCCTTTTCCTGTGCTGTGCTCAGTCGGTTCAGTCGTATCCGACTCTTTGCGACCCCATGGATTGTAGCCCACCAGGCTCCTCTGTCCATGGGATTCTCCAGGCAAGGATACTGGAGTGGGTTGCCATGCCCTCCTCCAGGGGATCTTCCTGACCAAGGGATTGAACCTGGAGCTCTTAAGTCACCTGCATTGACAGGTGAATTCTTTCCCACTAGCTAGTGCCACCTGGGAAGCCCACTCTTATATACTCTTAAAATGCTTTTGTGAAGTGGACCACATTTCATGATCCTGTGTGAGAGATCATATTTTGAAAATCAGAAAACAAAAGCATTATGTTGGAAAAGCCACAGTGAACGGGACTAACCATCTAAATGGACCCAACTTCTGCTTCATGCTGTTTTTACTAACTGCTGTTGGAGCCAAAAGAGGCCAGATTATAGAGCCTGACTTCACTGAGTGAATCTGTTGCTGGAAGAGAAGGAGCGAACACTGACTTTTTGAAAGTAAATTGCCCTTTAAAGCTCCAGGGGACTGTGCTGTTTAAAGGAACAATGGGGTGAGTGGAGCTCTAATGAGGGGACTCCAGCTTTGGGGTTTGGTGTAACTAGTTTGCTCTGGGCTCCTTTTCCCCTAACTGTGAAGTGAGTAAACAGACCCCTTCTGATGGGGAGGTTCTTAACCAGGGCTGTTCCTCTGCATCACCTAGGGGGAGGTATAGCCCCATATACAGCCCCCTACCCCAGCCCACGGTCCCTACCCCTGTGAAGCTGGATGGAAGAGGGGAGGGCATGGCTGTATGAGCTGACAAAGCTCCCTGGTAACTCAGCCACAAGTTTCCAGTCAGAAACCACAGTGAACGCATCTTATTGAAAAGCTTCAGTTTTGACTTTTGGCAAAACCCATTGCTTTTAAAATGGGCCACTTTTGAGGAAGCCAGCACATGACTAGCATCACAGGACACGTCCCCAACCCAAAGAAAAGAAAGCAAAAGATGAGAAGCAATGCTGGGGCGATGGAGGGAGCTGGTTTTTACTCAGCGTATACCAAAGACAGGAGGGAAGGTGGAAGCGAGGAGACTGCAGGAGTCTATAACCAGCCTTTGATTAACTCGACACCAGATAACAAAGCCATGACTGAGAGGTTCTTAACTGAAAGTGGGAGAAGAGATTCAAGAAAATCTTTTTGCAATCCTCTGTAGTAGCTCAGTGGTAAAGAATCTGCCTGCCAACATAGGAGACGCAGGAGATGTGGGTTCAATCCCTGGGTTGAGAAGATCCCCTGGAGAAGGAAATGGCAACCCACTCCAGTGTTCTTGCCTGGAAAATCCTTTGGACAGAGGAGCCTGGCAGGCTACAATTCATGGGGTTGCAAAGAGTTGGACAGGACTGAGCACACACACAATCAGGTAATAGAGCAATAATGAACATTATTCATTTTGTAATCAGAAAAAGTATTTCTCATGAAAAAGCGTCTGGCCTTTTGAGTTATTAAAGTAGAGGGATGAGCTGACCACACGCATGGCTAGCTCTGTTCTAGCCATACCTGGTCCTCGTGTCTGAAGCTGACCAAAGGCAGTGTGGTTGATGACATTAGCATACAAGTGTTTGAGGGAATTTTACCTGTGTATCACTGGTGCTGTGGTGCCCCTGGTCATTTTTCAGCCTCGCCTCCTAGTGACCAACCCCTCTGACTGTGGGGCCAGCCACAGTGAAGTAATTTGTCATCTCTTGGTCATCCATGCTTTGCACATGCAGTTTCCTCTGCATGGAATGAGGACTACCCCCCCTTCCTTCCTTCTTCCTTCCCTTCAGCCTCCAGGCTCCCTCCCATCCTTTCCAATCTTGGGTCAAATTCCTCCTCTGAAGACATCTCCAATTCCACTTGAAAGACCCAGAGCCTCCATCTCTGGGGATCCCTTGGCACTCTGGACCACCATGATAGCAATAGGTTGAGTGTATAATAAATGCATAGTTATGTGCCTGTCTCCCCCAATCACACTAGTCAGCATTTATGGAGTATTTCCATGGAACAGGTATTATACTAATTTTGGGCCAATGTTCTCATTGGATCATCAGAGCAACTCTGCAAAGTGGCCTTTTTTTTTTTCTTTGGTAGCATGCAGAACTTCCTGAATGGGGATCCAAATTGCTCCCCCTGCAGTGGAAGTTATCTGGGAGGAAGAGCAGTGAGAGATCCTGAAGAGAGATCTTATTTCCCTGCCCAGTAATTCAACATGAGTAACCTGGATGAAAACCAAGAGCCCTAGCCACTAGACCACGAGGGCTAGGGGCTTAAAGCAAAGTGGCCCTGGCTCTTGCCCATGTTTGAAAGCAAGAATGTTTTCAGGAGGCAAACACTGTAAAAACAGGTACAAAATTTATTATTAGAGACACAGCACAATGTATGGGAGAGAGCACAGAGAAACAGGTTATTTATTTAGGGCAGAAGCAAGGCAGAAATGCACTCCTGAAGAGGAATGTGGGCATCCTGAGCGGGGAGCACGTTAAGTCAAAACTAGGCAGTGCTGAACACCTGGCCGTCCTTTCTAATGGGGAGGAGCGCAGAAAGTCAGAAGTCAGAAACTAGGCAGAGGTGCATCCCAGGAGAGGAGTGCGGGGGTCCCGAGTGAGGAGGATTGCAGTAAAGAGGTGTTTACATCGCTTTTATAGGACAGTCCTTCCAGGTCTTTGTTAATATTTGGCCAGTTGTCTTGTTTCTTCACCACTCACTGACTAGTCCATGGAATCTCCCCAAGACGCATGTGGAAATTTTGCTAAGACAGATCCCACTGCAGAGGCCTATGGGTACCTGTCCACACTTATTATGGGATGGAGCCACCCCTCCCTTTCCAACCCGCATAAGGCTTCCTGCGCATGTACAGACAGGGACGTCTTCCTTGACCTCAGAGTGGGCACCTTATCTCTCTGCTTTAGCAGAGCTCCACTTTTGCCACTAGCTTTGTCCTTGGAGTGTCTGGGTGGGAACAAAAGCTCAGTTTTACTCTGCTTGACAAACACCAGGTGTCCAGCCCAGAGGCCCACTGTCTCATACTTCATAAGCACAGAGTCCTAACTACTGGAGTGCCAGGGAAGACATCCGAGGTAGTTTTTACTCTCACCCCCATTTTTAGCTCTGAAGCTCAGAGCTTGGTAACTCACCTATGTCTCAAAACAAGTAAATAAAACCCAGGTTCTTCCTACTCCTAACTTTGTGCTCTCAGCTGTCATGTAAGCAAGTTTGGGACAGAGATTGTCTCTGACATTTGTATCTTTGATGCCCGGCCTGGGGGAGGTGCTGGATGGCTCACTGTGGAAAGAATTGAATACATCAGTCATTACAGGCTTTGGCAGATCCAGCTCTCACTCTTCCTCAGTCATTCCCTGAGGTGTTGATTACCTGCAGGGGTGCCCTTCCTAGAACACCTGTGACACCAGCCTGCACAACTGACACAGGACGCTGAACAGTTTGTCAGTGTAATGGATATATAAATGGATATATATAATCAGTATATATATATACTGTCAATATATATACTGTCAGTATAAATGGATATAAGGCAAACCAAGACGGGATGCTTAAAGCACTGCCAGCCGTGTGTGTGTGTGTGTGTGTGTGTGTGTGTGTGCGCGCGCGCGCACGCACTCAGGTGCACACGTTAACATTTACCCCCCAGAGCTGAAGGTTTTAAAATAAATATGGCCCTATTCAACCTATTTGAGCTTTTCATGTTTTTAATTTGCAACCCCATGGACTATACGGTCCATGGAATTCTCCAGGCCAGAATACTGGAGTGGGTAGCCTTTCCCTTCTCCAGGGGATCTTCCCAACCCAGGGATCAAACTCAGGTCTCCCACACTGCAGGTGGATTCTTTTCCAGCTGAGCCACAAGGGAAGCCCAAGTTAGTTAGTTCCCTGACCAGGGGTCAAACCTGCGCCCACTGAGTGAAAGTGCAGAGTCTTAACCATGAGACCACCAGGGAAATACCTTCATCTTTTTTATTTTGAAGAGAATTTTTAAAAGTTCTGACCCTTAATGACAACATTGGTATAGGACAGTAGAGTGGATAAAAGTGTTGTATCAATGTTGAATTTTCTGAAGTTGGTAATTGCAGTATGAGTTTGTTAGAAAATACTCCTATTCATAGAAAACGTATGATGAAGTATTTAGTGGTGAAGGCCATGATGTACACACTGTGATGTTCATGCTAGTTCTGTGTATATCTGTATCTATCCGTATCTGCATCTATGTTTATATTGAGAGGGAGAGACAACAAAAAGCAAGTGGGATAAATGTTAACTGGGTAAATTCTGGGTAAAGAGTATAGGAGTATTCTTTGCACTATTCTTGTTTTTGCAACTTTTCTGTAAGTTTGAAACGGAAAGTTAAAAACATTGCCGCATTGTATTAATAGCTCATGGATGGACCTACAGCGTGTCATACTGAGTGAAGTAAATCAGATAGAGAAAGAGAAATATCGTGTGACATCCCTTATGTGCACAATCTGAAGAGAAATGATACAAATGAACTTACAAAACAGAAAGAGACTCACAGACTTACAGAATGAACTTATGATTGCTGGGGAGGGAAGGGATAGTTAGGGAGTCAGGGATGGACATGTGCACACTGCTGTATTTAAAATGGATAACCAACAAGGGCCTACTGTACAGCACATGGAATTCAGCTCAACGTTATGTGGCAGCCTGGATGGGAGCAGAGTTTGGGGGAGAATTGATCCATGTATATGTATGGCTGAGTCCCTTCGCTGTTAACCTGAAATGATCACAACATTGTTAATCAGCTATACCCCAATACGAAATAAAAAATTCAAAAGGGAAAAAAAAGAGTTAAACAGAAGATTAAAAAATTTGCTTCATTGTAAAGCAATTATATCCCAATTAAAAAAAAAAAACCTGAAGTTAAAAAAAATTACTGCATTGTTAAAGCAACTATACCCCAAATTAAAAATAACAATAATACCTGAAGTTAAAAAAAAAAAATTTGCTGACCTTGGGAAAGATCTACACTCTAGAGAAAAAGGTGTGATGAATACAATGTGCTTCTTTGAAATATAGGGAGCAGAAGCTGGTGAGGTTGAATGAGCACTCCCTTCAGACTGACTCGTCACCGCCAGTTTTCTTTCCCAATTTCTGGGCCTTGACTCTGTTTCAAGTTCAGCTGGCCGTGTTCCGCGAGAGGCCGGTGGGTTGCCTTGCAGATGTGATGCTGGGAGGACAGTGACGCCTGTGCCTCAGAGGAGCCAGCCGACACGTGCTGGGGCAGACGCCCAGATGGTGTCAGGCCTGCAGCCACAGATGCGGCCCCCTTGGAACAGTGGGGCCTGCAGTTGGAGGGCAGTGGGGACAGTGGCATCAGTGTGGCTCCAGACTCACCGGCTGTGAGTGGGGACAGTCAGGGCTCTCTGTGGCCGGCACATCTGCTGACTCCATTCACCGCAGTGACCCTGAGCCCTCCAGCTACAGACCCTCTCACTCTCACCATGTCAGCTGTCATGAGCATCCCTCCACAAACATGTTCTGAGCATCTTACTGGGTGATATTGCTTCCCTGATGCTAGGGACCGCGTGATGTGATTACATGTAGCGTTTTAAAAAATCCTTGTGCTGACTCCATGAGCATCTTACAATTAATATCCCCCTGCCCCCACCCTATTTTCCCAGTTTGTGCTACAGGTAAAGAACCCACCTGCCAATGCAGGCTATATAAGAGACTCAGGTTCAATCCCTGGGTCAGGAAGATCCCCTGGAGAAGGAAATGGTAACGCACTCCAGTATTCACGCCTGGAGAATTCCATGGACAGAGGAGCTGGGTGGGCTACAGACCATGGGGTCACACAGAGTGGGACATGACTGAAGCGACTTAGCACACTTGCACCCCTATTTTTCTGAAGTGGAGACTGAGACACAAAGGTTAAGTAGTTTCTGAGGTAACAGAAAAAAGGGTAGAGATTTCTCCAACGGACCTGTAGACTCGCAGGGGCAGTAAGAGGATCCATGAAGAACAATAATACAGTAAGTCTCCTACATACGAATGAGCTATGTCCCAAGAGCACCTTCATAAGTCCAATTTGTTCATGAGTCCATCAAAGTCAGCTGTGGTACCTAACTAACACAATCGGCTAAATGGTACTATACTGTAATAGCTTTATAATACTCTTCACACAAATAATACATAAAAAATAAGCAAACACAAAACGAAGGAAATATTTTAATCTTACATACACTACCTTGAGAAGTTCAATTGTGCAGAACAATGGCAGGCACATAGGGGCTGGCATCAAGTCAGCAGGCAAGAAGAGTCACTGACTGGAGGAGGGAGAGGAGGTGGGAGATGGTGGAGCGGAAGGGTTGCCAGCAGTAGGAGATGGAGGGCAAGCTGCTGTTTCACTCAGGCCTAACACTGATGGCACAGGTTCTGGTTCCTTGCGGAAGCAGATGCATGTTTGAATCTTTGAAAGTTCACAACTTAAAGGGTCATTTGTAAGGCACTTACTGTATCAGGCTGAAGGAAAGGGGTGCTGATGACAGACCCAAACTCTTGGCTGGCAGATGAAAAGGAGAGGAATCGCGTTTGATTCTGCCGTTGGCCTGAGAAGCTTCATCAGGGAGGTGGCCTTTGAACAGCGCCTAAGAGAATGCTGAAAAATTACATGAGGAAAAGAATTTTTATAAGAGGAGAATTCAAGGCAGTGTTATGGAGAGCAATGTTGATGGAAAAACTCCATGGATGTTGAGATGATAACAGCTGGCATTGACTGAGCCCTACCCATGCGCTGAGTGCTGTGGGATGCACTTTAGATCCATCAACTCACTTAAAGCAACAGTCTCCAAAGTAAGTCCTAGGACCACCCTCATTTCACAAATAAGAAAGGGAGGCATGGCAGCATCACACTGGTTATACACATCTGGTTTGGCAGCGAAACTGCTTAAAAAGTGCTTCCTTATAATGGCTAAATGATCAGTCCTGATACTGATGAGGAGGAGAGGAGAGGGAGGAGGAGGAGAGGGGATGGAGAAGCAGGAGAAGTAATAGTAGTAGCAGTAGTAACTGTAGGAATAGCAGCAGTAGTAACAGTAGCAGTAATAGCAATAGTACTATAGTAGGAATAACAGGAGCAGTAGTGATAGTATTAGTAATAGCAATAATAGTAGCATTGATAGTAATAGTGGTGATTGGTGGTGGTGGGTTGGGGGTTAAGTCCTGAAGTGCTTAAGAAGCTGCCCTAGGAGTTTGGCTTCCATCCTCTCTGCCTTTAGCCTTGATCAAGCTGGTCATCACTCCCTGCTTGGGGACATATAAGGTGTCTTTTTTAAAAAGTCACAGGCTCGAAGGATAAAAGATTCTCTGGAGACAAGATCATCTCCCTTCCCAAGCCATTTTCTTATTCTTGTCTCAGCTCTGATTCTGGTATTTGATGCTTTTACAAATCCTGCAAAAAATAAATAAAAATTAAAAAAAAAAAACACTAAAACAAAACTATCCAAAACAACTTACTCCTTCTATGCAGTTAGTAGGTGACTTAGCAGAGAGTCCTGGCAGGCAGGCACCACAGGCAGGATAGAGAGGATGATGGGAGCCCAGGCATCCTGGGCGGGGAAGGGCTCATTCACAGTAGCCAGGTCAGCCCTCTGGAGACTGTCTGGCAGCAGAGGACATGATAGTGAGGATAGGAAACCCATCCCAGGGGGAGCCAGTTCCCATGGGCGCACCCCCGCCCCAAGCCTGGGGCACCTGCGCCAAAGCTGAAAAAGGTACAGGAAAATTGTGTGTGTGTGTGTGTGTGTGTGTGTGTGTGTATTGTGTCTTGTATGTATATACTAAATAAACGAAAAGCAGACTGTTCAGTATGGGGCAGAGGAGGAGGAGAGGGGAAGACCAGTGGCTTCTGCCTCTTAGGGGACATTTGCCTAAATGCCACTTAGGTATGGTAAAGATATAATCATTCCTTTCCCAAGATCGGAAACCAGAAACACTGTTAGTGCAAAGATCTAAGATCAACGGGCGATCAGAAAGCCAACCTGACAATGTTAAAGGCACAGGTGGCTTTTCCTTCTAGGATTCTCCTCCTCAACACAAAGCCCTTTAAAAATCATAAGTTTCCAGGTCTTCTTTGCCTAAACCTACACGGGGAATCTTCATGGTTTCATTACACTAGCCATGGATGTAGGGAGTTGGGAGGTTTGTGAAAATATGTAAGGCTCCTGGATTTAAGAGAAAAACAGGTTTACATTTCTTCCCACCTCAGTGGGAAACCTTAAATCAAAGGCAGCCAACAGATCAGCACACGCTTGTCTGTCAGCATACTTGTCCCCGTTTGTGATTATCCATTTATTTGTGTGTGATCAACGCTAGTCTCCTCATTAGGCTGTAAACTCCCCGAGAACATTTATCTTGATTATCCTTGAATCTCAGGACCCAGGCAGTGCCTGGCGCACAGGGCACTCTACATATTTGAGTCAAGAAGGAAGAACAGGAAGGAAGGAAGGGAGGGGGAAGAAAAAAAAAAGAAGGAAAAGAAGTAGCTAGTGAGAAGCAAGTGGAAAGATTCTTTACAACTATCCCGTCCAGCAATGATAGGGTTGCTTGTGATCTTTAACCACAGAGAAAATGGAGATAATACTAGTTATTGTCGTTCAGTCAGTCATGAAGTCGTGTCCGACTCTTTGTGACCCCATGGACCGTAGCATGCCAGGCTTCCCTGTTCTTCACTGCCTCCTGGAGTTTGCTCAAACTCATGTCCGTTGATTCGGTGATGCCATCCAAGTGCCAGATGTTGATGCCATCTAGTACTTATCTCATAACTCAAATAGTTTTTTTTTAATTATTATTTTAGTTTTCCAGTTTTTAAAATTTTAAGTTTTTTCAATTTTATGTTGCAGTATAGCCAGTTAACAATGTTGTGATAGTTCCAGGTGGACAGCAAAGGGATTCAGTCACACATGTATGTGTATCCACTCTCCCCTAGACTCCCTTCTCATCCAGGCTGCCACATAACATTGAGCAGAGTTCCCTGTACCACATGGTACAGTAGGTGATAGGTTTAAAGTGAAGTGAAAGTTGCTCAGTCGTGTCTCATTCTTTGAAACCCCATGGGCTGTAACTCGCCAGGCTCTGCTACCCATTGGAATTCTCCAGGCAAGAATCCTGGAGTGGGTTGCCGTTCTCTCCTCCAGAGGATCTCCTCCTCCCCTTCCTCCACGGATCAAACCCACATCTCTTACATCTCCTGCATTTCAGGTTCTTTACCACTAGCCCCACCTGGGAAGCCCTAATATAAAATTCTAATTATAAATGAATTTTAGAGAACTAACTTCATTAGAACACCTTTTAACCCGGTTCCACCTCTAATCACCATTCACACATACATTTGTATATATATATATATACACACATACACATATATATTTGATTTACTGTTTCATGTGTACAGCAAAGTGGTTCAGTTACATATATATTTATACTTTTTCAAATTCCTTTCCATTATAAGTTATTATAAAATATTGACTATAGTTCCCTGTGCTCATAGTACCTCCTTCTTATTTACCTATTTTATGTATAGTAGTGTGTATCTGTTAATCCCAAGTTCCTAATTTATCCCTCCCCTGCCTTTCCCCTTTGGTCACCATAAATTTATTTCCTGTTTTGTAAATATGTTGATTTGTATATGTTTTTTTAAGATTCCACATTTAAATGATATCATATGATATTTGTCTTTCTCTTTCTGAGTTACTTCACTTACAGTATGACCATCTCTGGGTCCATCCATGTTGGTGTAAATGGCATTTCTTTCTTTTGTATGACTGAGTAGTATTCCATATGTACCACATCGTCTTTATCCATTCAGCTGTTGACGGGCATTTAGGTTGCTTCCATGTCTTATCTATGGTAAATAGTAAACATTTTCATTATGTACTTGTTACTATAGCTGAGAACAAACTCTAATATTATTCATCTAATATTTTGTCCAAATTAACTTCCTTTTAAGCATGCATATCAACTTTAGCTTCTTCCTTGCCTTGATATCAGTAAATTCTAAGGTTTGGTATACTAAGATCTTATAATTCAATTAAAATAAATATAGGATGATTAAAACAAAATAGAGTTATCTGTGTGTCCTTATCCCAAGGTCCTTGCTGGTACCTCACATTTGAGAAAGCCCTGCTGTACATTATTTTGTCCGGCATTACGTAGTTTCTTTACATAAGCCTTTCCCTAAATGATTTCCACCATTAGGATCATGCTCAGAAAGCCCTTTTCCAACTTAAAAATCATAGAAACAGTGATTTCCTTTCAGTTCATTCATGATTTCATTTTTCAAACTTAATTCCTCAACCCACCTCGAATTTATTCCATTGTATGCAATGAGGTTAAAAACAAAATCAACGCAATGTAGTGCTTCTAGACAGCCAGCTATATCTCACCATCGTTTTTGGACTATCTTTCCCCCCACTCGTTTTCATGTCTACCCTTGTCATATAATAAATACTTTTACAGTTTATGTTTGTTTCTGAATGTTTATGTCTATTGTAACGATCTAGCTCTCATCTGATGCTGATGTATGCAGTTTTAATTTTTTACAGCTGCATAACTTAGTTACACACGAGAGTGCACGTGCTGCTCTTTTTATTTCACAGTTTTCCTTATCAGTTATGCGAGCATCACCCTGTGCCTTGGCAAGCATCACTCCTCACACTTCATTCACATCAGCCCAGGGAGACAGGTGCTGTAACCACTTCTATTTTACATATAAGGAAACTGAGCCCAGGAAGAGGAGACGTAACTAGCAGGACTGGAAGCTCTCAAACCCAAGCAGTCCAGCCCCAGAGACCAAGACCTGGACCTTTACAAGGTAAAATTAAACCTGAGAATCAAACTCTCTTCAAGAAGGAATCTATTCTCTTCATATTTGTTATTACCAACTTGTTGGCATTTGCTTTCTTTGGTTGTTTAATGCTTTTGTATGGGCTTCCCTGGTAGCTCAACTGGTAAAGAATCTGCCTGCAATGCAGGAGACCCCAGTTTTATTCCTGGGTTGGGAAGACACCCTGGAGAAGGGCGAGGCTACCCACTACAGTATTCTTGGACTTCCCTGGTGGCTCAGATGGTAAAGAACCTGCCTGCAATGTGGGAGACCTGCGTTCGATCCCGGGGTTGAGAAGATCCCTTGGAGGAGGGCGCGGCAACCCACTCCAGTATTCTTGCCTGGAGAATCCTCATGGACAGAAGAGCCTGGGAAGCTACAGTCCATGGGGTCGCAAAGAGTTGGATGCAACTAAGCACACAATGATTTTGTATGCTTTATTGTGTTTTGCTTCATACGTCTCATTTATAATGCTTCCAGCTAGAGACCACATTTCTTTTTTTACCCCTGAGATTTACTTGATGACCTCTGTTTTAATTCTTTGGTTAGGTTTACTACCGATTGTGCTTACTCCAAAGCATTCTTTCACTAGTATTTCTTTGGTTGTCAGGGTCAGTGAATCTTCTTGATATGGCTGCCTATACATTTTACTGATGGTAGGATTTTAATAAAATTGCAGAAGATTTGTCTTATTTTTTAAAACATATTTATTTGGCTGCTTCAGGTCTTAGTTATGGCATGCCCACAGCTTGTGGGATCTTAGTTCCTTGACTAGTATGTTAGCCAAACCTGCATCCCCTGCATTGCAAAGCAAATTCTTAACCATTGGACCATCGTCCCCAAGATTTATTATATTAACATGACAAAACTGATTCTATTATTAGCTAAAATTTCAATAGCCTCGACATAATTTTTATTGTTTGAACTCAAACGCATGGGGAAAAATGCTTTTATCCTGAGGATAAACTAGATAATAGTTCAGAGTTCTTTGTGAGAATATCATTGCTGTATTTAATTTTTTAAGTTTTTTTTTAATGTGGACCATTTTTAAAGTTTTATTGAATTTGTTAAACATTGCTTCTGTTTTTTGTCTTGGTATTTTGGCCCTGACATATGTGGGATCTTAGCCACCCAACCAGGGGTTGAACCTGCAACCCTTGCAATGGAAGGTGAAGTCTCTACCACCAGATCACCAGCTGCATTTTATTAATAGCATCCAGACTTTGGGGGTGATGTTTAATATACACAGAAAAGTTCTCTAGGTTATAGAAGTATTCCTTACTTTTTAAAAAAAGTTATGAGATCAGAGACAATGTGCTCATAGAAAGTCTTGAAAAAGACTAAAAAGCCTTTACTACTTTTTTCCCATTCTGTATTCTATCACTTTAGACTATGCCTACATCCCACTGGCAAGAAGGACTATCTCACATTTGTTACCTGCCTACATAAGGACTAATATTTCTATTTTACAAATGAGAAAACTGATGCTCAGAGACTAGGTGACTACTTCAATGTTAATAGACCAAAAGGAAAAAAACCTCAAAATTTTTACCACTGATTAAATTCACCTATCTGCCCAGCCA
Organism: Bos mutus; assembly: GCF_027580195.1. Lineage (NCBI taxonomy): Eukaryota > Metazoa > Chordata > Mammalia > Artiodactyla > Bovidae > Bos > Bos mutus. Next base: position 23,002,622 of record NC_091637.1, read on the forward strand.
GCCCATGAACCCTCTGTAGATGTCTCCTGGTTCAGTGGTCCTCATGTCTGTGAGCATCCCTTGTGGGGTGGCCCACCCTGATCACCTGCTGCTTAAGCAAATCATTATCCTTTGCCAGTATGCCTTCCAGTAGCTTCTATCCTTGCTCTGCTCCACAGAGTTTCACAGAACTCACCTCCCATTGAGTAGTTCTTTAAATATCCTAAAACCATCCATTCCCTGCCTTGTCTCTTCCCACTTTTGATTTTTTAAACCTCTATTTACTGAGCACTTAACACTGTTGTTGTTGTTCAGTTGATAAGTCACGTCTGAATATTTTTAGCCCCATGGATGCAGCACACCAGGCTTTCCTGTCCTTCACTATCTCCTGCAGTTTGCTCAAACACATGTCCATTGAGTCAGTGGTGCTATCCAACCTCTGACTCATCCTCTGTTGCCCCTTTCTTCACCTGCCCTCAATCTTTCCCAGCATTGGGGTTCTTTACCAATGAGTTGGTGCTTCACATCAGGTGACCAAAGGATTGGAGCTTCAGCTTCAGCATCAGTCCTTCCAATGAATATTCAGGATTGACTTCCTTTAGGATTGACTTATGACTGTGAGGCACTTTATCTTTTTTTTTCAATTATTATTTAGATTTTTTGATGTGGACCATTTTTAAAGTCTTTATTGAATTTGCTACAATACTGTTTCTGTTTTATGTTTGTTTGCTTTTTGGCCGTGAGGCACTTGGGATCTTAGATCCCTGACCAGGGATTGAACCTGTGCCTGCTGCATTGGAAGCACAGTCTTAACCACTGGACCACCAGTGAAGTCCCTATTTTATTACTTTAATCTGTTTGTCACTCTCAACTCTGAGGAATAAATATTGTTAGCCCCAAGCTCCTCTTGTTCAAAGAGTCATAATTGCCTCCATTATTTCTCTTACAGCATGATTTTGAGACTTTTCACTATGCTGGTTGTCTTTTCCTGGAGTGGGTTGCCATGCCCTCCTCCAGAGGATCTTTTGGACCCAGGGATCAAACCCACATCTCTCATGTCTCCTGCAATGGCAGGGGGGTTCTTTACCACAGTACCACCTGGGAAGCCCATTGAGACTTTTAGCACTATTTAATTTTTAAACTAAGCATGCATTACTTTAAAAAACAAATTGAATAAAGATAAAGGCCTACTCTGAAACATACAGAAAAGCAAAATGAAAATAAAATCGTGACCCATCATTTAAAGAATATGCACTGTCAAACTTTGATGTCTCTTTCTAGCCTATTCATTTGCTTTTTCTAAAGCTTATTGAGTGTTTAGTAGCACACATGCACACATACCTTATCTCCCTATTTCCGTTTGTTCAACATAAGATCATTTCCCATATTATTAAAATATTCTTAAAATATATGTGCGAGTTCCACATGTTATATGTTGCTGCTAAGTTGCTTCAGTCATGTCCGACTCTGTGCGACCCCATAGACGGCAGCCCACCAGGCTCCCCTGTCCCTGGGATTCTCCAGGCAAGAACACTGGAGTGGGTTGCCATTTCCTTCTCCAATGCATGAAAGTGAAAAGTGAAAGTGAAGTCTCTCTGTTGTGTCCAACTCTTCGCAACCCCATGGATTGCAGCCCACCAGGCTCCTCCACCCACGGGATTTTCCAGGCAAGAGTACTGGAGTGGGGTGCCATTGCCTTCTCCAGTGTTATATGTTACATACATGTTAACGGTATAAAAGCCACGGAACATCAGAAAAACAAAATGCTGTCACATCCCCTCACACACGTGATTGTTACAGAAGCAAGGCTGGAAAAATTTCCAACTTCCAGCTGAGGAACTGTGTCTCAGAAATGAGAAGGAACTTAGGGGTGATTAAGATCACAGGCTCAGGTACCACTTACTAGCTTCCAGACCTTAGGTGCAATAGTGTATCTAAGATTAGAAGGTTACATCATTTTAGGGCTACTCCTTAAGAAAAGGAATTTATAAAACAACTTTACTCTTGAAAATTTTGCTAAGATCTGTGATCCTGTAAATAAATTGCTAAGACCCCTCCCAGACTGTGGGCAAGAATCCCTTAGAAAAAATAGAGTAGCCCTCATAGTCAACAAAAGAGTCTGAAATACAGTACTTGGTTGCAATTTCAAAAACGACAGAATGATCTCTGTTCATTTCCAAGGCAAACCACTCAATATCACGGTAATCCAAGTCTATGCCCCAACCAGTAATGCTGAAGAAGCTGAAGTTGAATGGTTCTATGAAGACATACAAGACCTTCTAGATCTAATACCCAAAAAAGATGTCCTTTTCATTATAGGGGACTGGAATGCAGAAGTAGGAAGTCAAGAAACACCTGGAGTAACAGGCAAATTTGGCCTTGGAATACGGAATGAAGCAGGGCAAAGACTAATAGAGTTTTGCCAAGAGAATGCACTGGTCATAGCAAACACTCTCTTCCAACAACACAAGAGAAGACTCTATACATGGACATCACCAGATGGCCAACACCGAAATCAGATTGATTATGTTCTTTGCAATCAAAGATGAAGAAGCTCTATACGGTTAGCAAAAACAAGACCGGGAGCTGACTGTGGCTCCTTATTGCCAAATTCAGACTTAAATTGAAGAAGTAGGGAAAACCGCTAGACCATTCAGATATGACCTAAATCAAATCCATTATGATTACAGAGTGGAAGTGAGAAATAGATTTAAGGTACTAGATCTGATAGACAGAGTGCCTGATGAACTATGGATGGAGGTTTGTGACATTGTATAGAAGGCAGGGATCAAGACCATCCCCAAGCAAAAGAAATGCAAAAAAGCAAAATGGCTGTCTGAGGAGGTCTTACAAATAGCTGTGAAAAGAAGAGAAGTGAAAAGCAAAGGAGAAAAGGAAAGATATACCCATTTGAATGCAGAGTTCCAAAGAATAGCAAGGAGAGATAAGAAAGCCTTCCTCAGTGATCAGTGCAAAGAAATAAAGGAAAACAATAGAATGGGAAGACTAGAGATCTCTTCAGGAAAATTAGAGATACCAAGGGAAACTTTCATGCAAAGATGGGCTTAATATAGGACAGAAATGGTATGGACCTAACAGAAGCAGAAGATATTAAGAAGAGATGGCAAGAATACACAGAAAGAAGGAAAGTTAAGTCACTCAGTAGTGTCCAACTCTTTGCGACCCCATGGACTGTAGCCCACCAGGCTCCTCCATCCATGGAATTTTCTAGGCAAGCGCACTGGAGTGGGTTGCCATTTCCTTCTCCAGGGGATCTTCCCAACCTAGGGATCGAACCCAGGTCTCCTGCATTGTGGGCAGACGCTTTACCGTCTGAGCCACTAGGGGATCCCTGATGAATACACAGAAGAACTAGACAAAAAAGATCTTCATGACCTTCATGACCAAAAAAGATCATGATGGTGTGATCTCTCACCTAGAGCCAGACATCATGGGATGGGAAGTTAAGCAGGCCTTAGGAAGCATCACTACAAACAAAGCTTGTGGAGGTGATGGAATTCCAGTTGAGCTATTTCAAATCCTAAAAGATGATGCTGTGAAAGTGCTGCACTCAATATGCCAGCAAATTTGGAAAACTCAGCAGTGGCCTTGGGACTGGAAAAGGTCAGTTTTCATTCCAATCCCAAAGAAAGTCAATGCTTAAGAATGCACAAACTACTACACAATTGTACTCATCTCACATGCTAGCAAAGTAATACTCAAAATTCTCCAAGCCAGGCTTCAGCAATACATGAACTATGAACTTCCTGATGTTCAAGCTGGTTTTAGAGAAGGCAGAGGAACCAGAGATCAAATTGCCAACATCCACTGGATCATCAAAAAAGTAAGAGAGTTCTAGAAAAACATCTATTTATGCTTTATGGACTATGCCAAAGCCTTTGACTGTGTGGATCACGACAAACTGTGGAAAATTCTTCAAGAGATGGGAATACCAGATCACCAGACCTGCCTCTTGAGAAACCTGTATGCGGGTCAGGAAGCAACAGGTAGAACTGGACATGGAACAACAGATTGGTTCCAAATACGAAAAGGAGTACGTCAAGGCTGTATATTGTCACCCTGCTTATTTAACTTATATGCAGAGTACATCATGAGAAACGCTGGGCTGGAAGAAGCACAAGCTGGAATCAAGATTGCCAGGAGAAATAGCAATAACCTCAGATATGCAGATGACACCACCCTTACGGCACAAAGTGAAGAACTAAAGAGCCTCTTGATGAAAGTGAAAGAGGAGAGTCAAAAAGTTGGCTTAAAGCTCAACATTCAGAAAACTAAGATCATGGCATCTGGTCCCATCACTTCATGGCAAATAGATGGGGAAACAATGGAAACAGTGGCTGACTTTATTTTGGGGGGCTCCAAAATCACTGCAGATGGTGACTGCAGCCATGAAATTAAAAGACGCTTACTCCTTGGAAGGAAAGTTATGACCAGCCTAGACAACATATTAAAAAGCAGAAACATTACTTTGCCAACAAAGGTCCGTCTCATCAAGGCTATGGTTTTTCCAGTAGTCATGTATGGATGTGAGAGTTGGACTATAAACTGAGCATCAAAGAATTGATGCTTTTGAATCGTGGTGTTGGTGAAGACTCTTGAGAGTCCCTTGGGCTGCAGGGAGATCCAACCAGTCCATCCTAAAGGAGATCAGTCCTGGTGTTCATTGGAAGGACTGATGCTGAAGCTGAAACTCCAATACTTTGGCCACCTGATGCGAAGAGCTGACTTATTTGAAAAGACCCTGATGCTGGGAAAGATTGAAGGCAGGAGGAGAAGGGGATGACAGAGGGTGAGATGGTTGGATGGCATCACCGACTCAATGGAGAGGAGTTTGAGTAGGCTCTGGGAGTTGGTGATGGACCGGGAGGCCTGGTGTGCTGTGGTCCATGGGGTCGTGAAAAAGTCAGACACGACTGAGCAACTGAACTGAACTGACCTCCCAGATTGAGGAACAGCTTGTGTAAGGGAAGGCTCCAGAGGCTTAAGCTGCACCTGTGAGTGTGTGTGTGCGTGTGTGTGTGTGTTTAGTCACTCAGTTGTGTCCAACTGTTTGTGAACACACGGACTGCAGCCCGCCAGGCTCCTCTGTCTATGGGATTTCCCAGGCAAGAATACTGGTGGTGGTGGTGGTTTAGTTGCTAACTTGTGTTCAATTCTTGCAACCCCATGGACTGTAGCCTGCCAGAAATACTGGAGTGGGTTGCCATTTCCTTCTCCAAGGGCTCTTCCCAACCCAGAGAGCAACCCCACATCTCCTGCATTGGCAAGTGGATTCTTTACCACTGAGCCACCTGGGAAGCCCATTAAAATATTGCATTATAAAGCATTTGGTAAAAGTGCCAGGCACATAATAAGTGCTTAATGATTATTACCTGTGAATATTATTATAAAGAATCATGTAGTTGTGGCTGAAGTCGTCTGAGCCATTTCCCAGACACTGGTATTCATCCATATAATTAAGAAAATTATGCCTTAGGCCTTTTCAACCTGGTTCACTCATTCACTTAATAAACACTTATTGAGGTCCTATCATATACTATGCTACCCACTAGTTTCAATTAATTCATCTACCTCATCCTTTGAAAGCGCAACTCAAATGTCCACTGAGAAGTCTTCCTGGAACCTTAGGCAGACTGAATTTAACCTTATGACAAATGAATTTCACTACCATCTGGACACTTACCTCTGCTGTGAACTGGATTTGGACCGGTGTCCAAGGGAGGGGTTCACAGGTGGCGCTGGTGGTAAAGAAACCGCCTGCCAATGCAAGTAGACCTAAGACACGGGTTTGATCCCTGGGTTGGGAAGATCCCCTGGAGAAGGAAATGGCCATCCATTCCAGTATTCTTGCCTGGAGAACCCATGGACAGAAAAGCCTGGCAGGCTGCAGTCCATAGGGTCGCATAAGAGTCGGACACAACTGAAGTGACTTAGCACACATGTACCCACGCATGCAGGGGGTCCAAGGGAAAGGATTCCTCTGTCTTGTTCATTTTTGTCGCTTCAGCACTTTACTCTGCACCTATAATAAAGTATGTAGCTGCTCGATAATGTTGAATGAATTGATTGAAAGTGCACTTGTGTTCCCATGAGGATTTTAGTTTCTTTTGCCAGCTAATTAGTTTGCCAAGGGGAAGCAAGATGTGTGCAAAAGAGTTTGGAGCTTCTGGAGAACAGGGCGGTCTCTTGCTAATCTTGTTTTTGTGTGACTTTACCTTTTTTTATGACAACTGAATTTCCCTATTATCTTACTAGATCACATTCAAGTTTCTCTCTTGTGCTAACAACAAAAAATAATATGGCCACATCGGGGATGTCCTTAGGGAACATGTCCTGTGTCAGGAAAAGTAGTTAAGCTCTGGGGTCCTGAAGGAGCCTGGGAAAGTCTAACCAGAAACTTTGGGGTTGGGTGTTATTATCTATTTAAAAACAGAACTAGACTTGCAAGCTCTAAGATGTCTTGGCTTATAAAAGCCATTAATTGAGAATTAAAATTTCCAGAGTATTACTTTTATAATAGCATTCAAGTGTCAGAAGATACCCTAACTGGTCAGTATTATTAATAAATAAAAGTAAAAAAAAAAAAAGTAGGTAAGAAGTGGCTGTGGGAAAAACACCCATTTTCCAATACTTCTGCTTAGGACTTTGCAACATGCAATGAATCAAATTCACTGTCATTATCTACCCGCTAAACCAACCCCCTCCTTCTCGGGAAGTAAATGGAAAGCTGGATACTAGTTTCTTTTTGTAGGCAAGAAACTCTGGGGCAGAACTGGACTGGGAACCAGATCTGTCGGCCATCCCAGCTCTGGCCACCAGGATCATACCCCTCCTACTCTCCGGAGGCCCTTAGATTTCATGGGTATCTTCCAAAAATGTGCTATCTTTGCACACATTTTGACTGAAGAATTCTGGTCGATGGAGGGTAACCTGAGCTGCGTGGCAGGTCATGGACACCTCGGGATTGGCACTTTACATGAACTCCTGTGGTCAGAGTTTTAGCTTATCCTTCATGGGGGCTGAGATTTCATGGCGCATTTGCACTACAGGTAGGTGGAGTTCCTGGCTTTCTGATTTAGTAAGGAAGGAAGATATTACACGTGTCACTTCCCCATCCACAGAGTGTATTCACCTTCCTGGGGAGGACTCAGGGACTTGGAAGCATTCAGATCTCCAGACCAGTTTCTGAACTGACCATCTGAAAGCTTCACACTGCTTTCAGTGTGAAGGGGAGGATGTATGACAAGACTGTTGCCTAGGAAACAGGTTGGGGGGAGTCTTCATTTACCTGGGCACAGGCCTCATCAGCCATGGAAGTCCAGCAAAAATTTGACCTTCATCAAGTCTGTTATTTGACAAAAGAAACCTCAGTTGGCCTGATCAGGAGTGTATGAAACTCCTAGAAACTGAGTTGAGAGGCCAAACGGAGATTCTGTTGGCAAGATGCAAATGCTGAGGCCTTTGACAGGAGGGCTTCTCCTGTCTGTTTTGGTGTTTACAGACCTTTAGTGAGGGGCTCCAGGCTGAGCCTTCTCTGTGCCACGCCCCTACCCCTAGGCAGGACCCTTTGTTCTCAGCCCTCAGGAATCCTCAAGGACACTCCTTCCTGGTTCTCAAATTGGTACGGCTAGAGTACAAAAACTAGGTTAAAAAATAGAAGAATTCTCTACTGGGGGTCTAGGTGGTGGCTCTCTGGGAAGGCTCAGCACTCCCATCCCGATCCCCACCCCCTCACCAAGCTTCCCCTTTGAAGAAACACACACACCAGGAAGCTGATGTAAACATCCTGCGGAAATAACCACTGCAAGTGGCTTCCAAGTCTCATTTCCCTAAGGAAATAATCAGCACCTCTTCGCCAAGACAGCTCCAGGTGAGCGAGGTAGGAAAAACACCTTCGCGTTCTCAGAAGTCTAGGCGTGTGCCTGACTGCCTACTAGTCGCGCTCCCGCCTGTTGTCACATCTAATTTCCAGAACCCACAAGGTGGGGAGGACTGTCTGATTTCCCCTATTTTATGGATTAAAAAGATTCGAGGCCCACCCAGGGCGCTCCCTCACTCGTCCCTGGGTCACGCAGGGGGCACTTTGGGGAGCCTCTGCCTTCGAGCCCCGAGATCGCCCCGCGGCACCGCGAGGACTCCAGAGTAAACCCGTCTGTGGGTTCGGCCACATGGCCTCATTGTCTTCATCAGGAGCCCCGCTGCGCGGACGCTGGCCATCCTCGCGATTCGCGGCCCCCACCGCTCTGCGGAACGGCCGGGGTCAGGCGCAAGGGGCCGGACGAGCCAGGCGGAGCCCAGAACAAAAGAGGGGAGCGCGCGCGCCAAGATCCGGGGGCACCCGCTCCGGCCGGCGGCGGAGGGGAGACTTGGGCGGAGAGGGACCGAGCAGCGGGGCAGCCGGGCATCGCGCCCCGTTCCGGCCCGCCCCTCAAAGCCTCCTTTCTTCTCCCTTGCGCTCGGAGGCGGCCCCTGGGAGATCCGGGAGGGGGCGCAGCTCGCCGTCCCCGCCGGCCGGTCCCATCGCACCCTCCCTCCGCCGCCACCCCCACCAAGAGAAGCGCACAAAGAGCCGCCGGGCCGCAAGCACACACCTCCCGTTGGGGCGGGGCCGCGGGAGGGGCGGGGGAGCTCCGCCGTGCTCGCCTTAAAGGGCCCGCCCGCTCGTCGCGCGCACTGCGCATGCCCAACCGTGAGGCTGGGAGGGATCAGAGAGCGGTGGGCGCGCACGCCCGCGCCCGCTGGAGGTATGACTGGCGTCCCCGCTGTGGCGGCGCGGCTCTCGTGCGCGTGTCAGCGCCCGCGGGGTCTCTGCCCGCGCGCCGGGCACGGGCAGGACCTCTGCGCGGTGCATTCCAGAAGTCGCCGGAGGCCGGGAGGGCCAGGTCGGCACTGCAGCCTGTTTCTTGCTTTCTGATCCGCAGTTTCGGGGCCAGTTGGGCGAATTGCCGCCCAAGGGGACAGAATTGCGGGCGCGCGCGCGCACGAGTGGGATGCGAGCGGGCGTATGCCTTTGTGTCTCCTGCGCTCGCGTGCAGGTGGGCAGCCCCGGCCGGGGGCCACTTGACCAGTGCACACAAGGATCTCGAGACCTGTCTTTCGTGTCCGAGGGATCGGTCTGTCTTTTGGGGGCAGACAATAGACCTTTCTCCCGGAGGCATCGTTGGCTCTAGGGGTGCTTTATTTGGGGACGCTAACGGGACTTTCTAAGGACCGCTCTCTTGGAGCTGGGGCCCTGGCATCAGAGTTGGGCGCGTTTCCTTTTCTCAGTCTGGCGAGGGAGGAGACCTGGGGATAGTGACTGTCCTCGGCTGAGAGGTGCAGGCAAGTGTCCCGGGCCGGTCGGTCCCGCATTAGACAACAAAGAGAGGCGTTAGCGGCGGCGGGGGAGGGGAGCGGGCGGGAGGAGGACGGGGCGGGCTGCGGCTAGCGCGGGGGTGGGGGGCGCTAGCTCTCAGCTCGCTCAGCCTGCGGCCTCCGCCCGCCCCCGGCCGGCGCGCGCCAATCGCCTCCCCCAGCGATAGTGTCAGTAGCATTGTAGTGTCAGCTCCCGCCGGTGACGTTGCGCCTCCCTCGTCCCCCTCCGGAGCCGTCTGGCTGCAGAGGCTCAGTCAAGAGGCGGGGAGGAGAGGAGGAAAAAGCGCTGAGTGAGGGCGGGCGGGCGGGCGGGCGGGAGGGAGGGAGTGGAGGAGCCGGGGAGGGGCTCCTTAAAGAAACGCTGCTGTCGCTCGCCTGCTCGCTTCTCGCTCGGCATTGTGGCCAGCCAGCCGGGCACTCGGGGGGCACGCGCGGCTGCCGCTCGAGCTCTGCCCCCACCCCACCCGCCAGCAGATCTGGGGTGGGGACCCAGGCGGCGGCTCCCGCAGCCACTGCCCGGCGCGGACCGCCAGGAACGATCCACTCCTCCCGGAGCCGAGGAAAGAGCCACGGAGCTGTCTGCAGCCGGCCGGCCTCCCCGCCCCTGACCACTCGCTTCCCGGCTGCCTTTGTGGCCGAAGCTTCTCGCCGCCGAGCCCAGGGCCGGCGGGGGCGCGGTGCGCACGGCCGAGAGATGCCCAGCTCGCTGTTTGCAGACCTGGAGCGCAACGGCAGCGGCGGCGGAGGGGGCGGCGGCGGCGGCGGCGGAGGAGGAGGCGGCGGAGAGACCCTGGATGACCAAAGAGCCCTGCAGCTCGCACTCGACCAGCTCTCCCTGCTAGGGCTGGACAGTGACGAGGGCGCGTCTCTGTACGACAGCGAGCCGCGAAAGAAGAGCGTGAACATGACCGAGTGCGTGCCGGTGCCCAGTTCCGAGCATGTCGCCGAGATCGTGGGGCGGCAAGGTGGGTCCGGCTGGGGATGGGCGGATGCAGGAGAGAGGGTCTCGGGCCACCGCCCCTCGGGGAGGGCGGGAGAAGGAGGTGGGAGACCCGCGGTGCCGGGGAGCCTTGAGGAGGAAGGCAGAGCCGCGCGAAGGGCCGGCGCCCCAGACAAAGAAAGTGCAGGCAGGCTGTCTCCCAGAGCTGCGCCGCGGCCACGGCGGGAGACACTCTCTCATGAGAAAATCACCGCCTTCTCCCCTGGCGCCCCCCACCCAACCCACTCCGGGGAAACAAAATTTAAATAGATGCTTGGGGGAGGGGGCCTCCGATCGGTCCTTGGGGAGGGGGGAGGAGGAGGAGTGAGCATCGGATGGGAGGAGGGTTCTGGATTTCTGCAAAGCGGAATGGAGCCCCGAGGAGGAACAATGGGTCCCGGGACTGCTCCCCACCCACCCCCCCCGACTTCCCACCAAGGCCCCCGCGCCGGAGGATCCCGGCTTTTGGTCGTCTTCCCCGGACCCCTCTGCCTTGTCTTCGGGGCGGACGGCGCGTCCCGCTGGGTCCCAGCGGCATCTCCCCAGCTGACTTTTTTCTGGGATTCTCGGATTTGACTGCAGTCACTGGGGGAGGGCTAGGCAGCCAGTGGGCTGGTCCTCTAGCGCCTCGCGGGTGGAACCGGCTTCCCAGCCCGGTGGCGCGGCCCGGGGGTCTCTGAGGGAGCCGCCCCCTTTCCGCCCATCGCGCGTTCCGTCTTCCAGCTACCCGGTGCGGGCAGTCCCTGGTCTCCGCGGTTAATGGGCGTGTCTGTCTGTCTCTCCCACTCCCTCCCCTGCACCCGGACTCCCAGGTTGTAAAATCAAAGCTCTGCGGGCAAAGACCAACACTTATATCAAGACCCCGGTTCGCGGGGAGGAGCCTGTCTTTGTTGTGACGGGCAGGAAGGAGGATGTGGCCATGGCCCGGAGGGAGATCATCTCTGCCGCCGAGCACTTCTCCATGATCCGCGCCTCGCGCAATAAGAACACGGCGCTAAACGGCGCAGTGCCTGGGCCGCCTAACCTGCCAGGGCAGACCACCATCCAGGTGCGCGTGCCCTATCGCGTGGTGGGGCTCGTGGTGGGGCCCAAAGGCGCCACGATCAAGCGCATCCAGCAGCAGACGCACACATACATCGTGACGCCCAGCCGCGACAAGGAGCCGGTGTTCGAGGTGACAGGCATGCCGGAGAACGTGGACCGCGCCCGCGAGGAGATTGAGGCCCACATCGCCCTGCGCACCGGTGGCATCATTGAGCTCACCGACGAGAACGATTTCCACGCCAACGGCACGGATGTGGGCTTCGATCTGCATCATGGGTCCGGCGGGTCCGGCCCAGGCAGCCTCTGGAGCAAGCCCACCCCCAGCATCACGCCCACTCCGGGCCGCAAGCCCTTCTCCAGCTACCGCAACGACAGCTCCAGCTCGCTCGGCAGCGCCTCCACAGACTCTTACTTCGGCGCGGGCACCAGCGGCAGCGCAGCCGCCACCCCGCGCCTGGCGGACTACAGCCCCCCAAGCCCAGCGCTCAGCTTTGCTCACAACGGAAACAACAACAACAACGGCAATGGATACACCTACGCGGCGGCGGCGGCGGCGGCGGGGGAGGCTTCGGTGCCTTCCCCTGACGGCTGCCCCGAGCTTCCGCCCGCCTTTGATCCGGCTCCCGCTCCGCCGCCCGGGGCGCCCCTTCTCTGGGCCCAGTTCGAGCGGTCCCCGGGAGGCGGACCTGCAGCTCCCGCGTCCTCTTCCTGCTCCTCCTCCGTATCTTCGTCCGCTGCTTCGTCCTCCTCGGTGGTCTTTCCCGGGGGCGGAGCCAGCGCGCCCTCCAGCGCCAACCTGGGGCTGCCGGTGCACCGCCGGCTGCACCCAGGCGCCAGCTGCCCGCGCCTGTCCCCGCCCTTGCACATGGCCCCGGGGGCGGGCGAGCACCACCTGGCTCGTCGTGTGCGCAGCGACCCAGGCGGAGGGGGCCTGGCCTACGCCGCCTATGCCAATGGGCTGGGGGCGCAGCTGCCGGCGGGCCTTCAGCCTTCGTCGTCGGACGCGTCCGGCTCCTCGTCCTCGTCCAGCTCGTCCTCCAGCTCGTCCTCTTCCTCCTCCTCCTCCTCCGGGTTGCGGCGTAAGGGCAGCCGCGATTGCTCCGTGTGCTTTGAGAGCGAAGTCATCGCCGCACTGGTGCCCTGCGGCCACAACCTCTTCTGCATGGAGTGCGCTAACCGCATCTGCGAGAAGAGCGAGCCCGAGTGCCCGGTCTGCCACACCGCGGTCACTCAGGCCATCCGCATCTTTTCCTGAAGGCAGCGCGCGCTTGCGCGCACCACAGGGCGAAGGAGGACCCCCCCCCCCCGCCCCCTTTCCTTCTGTCCTCACTCCCTGGCGACGCCTCTCTGCCTAACTCGAGGTGTCCCACCTTCTCCTCTCCGCCCTCCTGCTCACACTCTGAGATCCGAAGAGGAACTTGGAAAGCTGTAGTATCCGCTCATTTTTTTTTAATTTTAATTTTTAAACAAAGGAACTTGCCAGGATATCAGCATCCGAGTACTGTAGCCTGGGAAACCTCCGAACCACCTGAAATGCATGCTCTATAAATAATAGGAACGGCGACATGCTAGTAATGATAGTTTTTACACTGTACTGAATAGGAAGCTTCCAAAAGAAGAAAACCCCACAAGTTTTCCATTTTCTTAAAAGTAGGGAAAAAAATGAACAATAATTATTATGATGAAGAGGATAATAATAGTGCTATGGGATGTGTGTGGACTGTTTCTGTGTGTTCCCCTTTGTGGCTGGGTTCCTACCATTAGAGAACACAGTGGATCCTTTTTGAATGTTCGTAGAAGGGCCAGGAGTTCCTGTAATACCAGGATACTGCAGCTTTATTAAAGTTAAAGAAACTGTAACATATCTCTTATATATTAAAAAAAAAACGTTTAAAAGTTTTAAAGAGAAATTGAATTAATACAGATTGAAGTATTTTATTCTTTTTTGACTTGAAAAATTATATTTCATATTGCAAAGATGTTTACAAGTATTTTAATTTAAGTTCAGTGAACTTTTTTGTAGCTGGGTTAAATCTTTTTATTTTAGTATGGCCTTATGGCAAAGAACACTGTATTATTTTTTAATAATCACACAATTGTGACAGAATTACAAACCATAAAATGTGTAATGTTTTGAACAGTATTCTGTTGGGATGGAGATTTTATAGGTTCAGACAAATCTTCTAGAACTGCTTCACCCAGCATATTTTCTATTCAGTGATATAAAGCATATTTTATTCTATATTATTACAAAAAAACGGAAATGTATAAACATGTCAAAAGGAACTGTTGATGCTTTCTAACATTTGTATAAATAGAATTCAGTGCAAGTTACAAAAATTCTGTTGCACCACTATAGTTTTAGTATTTCTATTTTAATACATTTGTTTACCACTTGTTTATGTATATGTAGGTGACGTTACTTGAGCTTAAATGTACTTTACTGAGCAAAGTTTAAAAAAACAAAGTATATTTTATTTTATGATAAAGGGCCTTTAACCTCATGGTCAAATACTAATATTATATTTGCTGAGACAAGATTTGAAATTGTATCAAGAGTTTTATTTTTCTGACATTTAAAGTTCTACATAATAAAGGTAAAACTTAAGTAATGGTGCTACTTCATTTTTTAAGTATTTCTATATAAATAAAATATTGAAGAAAAGCTATCTTGTGTGGTGAGTTGATTTTTTTTTTAAGCTTCTCAGCATTTCCCTTTGTAAGGAATCATTCTTAAGTGATGAATTGAAACAACTTCCAGGTGTATTATGTTGGTATTTTATCAATAGAATGGACTTTAGAAAGGCTAAGGTTGTACCTAGTTAGATGGTTAGGCTGTGGGTAACGGTATTTTTTAATTGCAAGTTATCTACTGAATCAGAGCTGACTTCATTAGACATTGTGGGCACAGTGCCAAGGATCTGAGAAACTTTTAGGGGCGCAGGAAAATGTTTAATTTCTCTTCGAAGGAAAAAAAACCAAAATGAAAATATCGAAAAGTATCTTCAGGCCCTCGAAAATCTATTCAGTTTTGCCTGAAACATTAAAAAAACAGGTATCAAAGTATTCAAAGTTGTATCACAAATTTTAATATTATTATGGAGGAAGGAATCAAAGTGCCTAGAGCCCAGGAAAGTCATAATTGCACCCAGCAAGACCCCCTAAAAGTACAGGGGACCTGAGGGCTGTGCGGGCTGTGGTGGGTTTCCACTGAAGGTCACTTCCTTGAGGGAAGCCGGGAGATGACAGTTTCTGCTTGCAGGGAACCTTGGCTGGGTTGGAGTACTGGTCTTAATAGGCTTCTTGTCGGGCAGGCTAATTGGTGTTGACAGGCTGCGGGTGTTAACTGTGTGTTGTTGTTTGGGAGAAGTTTTTGTTTGTTTTTGGCAGGCTACACCTGCTCCCTGGCTGTGGGGCTTTGTCAAGGGCTGGAGCCAGCATGCTTTCACTTGACCCACAACTCTGCCTTCTAGAGAGTACTTAGGAATGACCAGACCATGCCGCTGAATTGCCAGCAAACTTCCAGGCTGAGCTGCTCCGGGAGAACCGTGTCTGCCTGGAATGTGGCAGGCTTTTATTTTAATCTTTGCTGATGGGTAACATTTAGCAGGTGAGTCTAAAGAGCAGACTATAACCTCTGTTGACAGTTCCTCTTTTCCCCTTTGTATTCATCTGTATTTGTCCGAAAGTGTAGTTACTGCCTACTTCATAGCTCCTGATATGTTTGGTTTGAATGATTCTGTACAAAGGCAAGAGACAGCCTTTGGGGTGGGAGGAGAAAAAGGAGAGGCCCTGCTTGGGAATTTTCTGGCATCATCTTCAGCTCTGGAAAGTTCCCAGGCAGTGTTTACCCCCGTTTTTCACTCCCTCAAGGACTGGAGGTTAGCTGAGGCCTGGCAAGGAGCAACATGACGGTCCAATTCCCCCTTTCTTTGAGCTGTTCCGAAGTGCCTAGAACAGAACCAAGAGTCTTTTTTGCACTTACATCTTTAATAATGCAGCTTTGCTTTGCTGTTTTAGCAGAGTGATTCCACAGAAGGCGAGGAAAAATCAAAGCCTCCATTGGTTGAATTTCTCATGGGCTCTTGCTCACTGAGATTTTGTGTGGTCCATAAAAATGAAAAAAAAAATCAGATTTTGAAAAGCTTTAGCAAATGAGAAAGAAAAAAAATATCAGATTTGGAGGCTACTGACACACCCTTGGATGGCTTATATTTCTTTGAGGTGTGGGGTCCCCTTGGCTGACATAAAGTTTGGGGATGTATTAGTAAAACCAGGATTCTTGAGAAAGAGAGGGAGCTTTCCATCATTGGTTTCCTCTGTGGGGCAGGTCCTTGTCACGGGCGGAGGATGTGGACACATGAATTCCAACCCTGGGATTGAACCCAGGTCTCCTGCACTGCAGGTGGATTCTTTATCGTCAGAGCCACCAGGGAAGTCCTGCTAGTGCGGCTAGATAATATTGACTTCTGATCCAAGGGAGGCCTTTTGTTCCATTCCCCAGGTCCCCCCAGATGACAACTGGAGGTGGTCAGTGGCTACGGAGGTGACAGTTCACCTGGGAGCATGAGAGGAGCCATCAGATATCCTCTGTTCTTCCTGCTCTCATGCTCATGCTCAGTGGCTCAGGCAAGTCTGACTCTTTGCAACCCTGTGAACTGTAGCACGCCAGACTCCTCTGTCTGTGGAATCCTCCAGGCAAGAATACTGGAGTGGGTTGCCATTTCCTTCTCCAGGGGATCTACCCACCTGACATCTTTCTGCAGCAACAAAATATCAGCCAGCGGACATCTCTGCCCCAAATTACCAGTGCACGTGTCCTGTGTTTATGTGATCTACTGGTTCTCAACTGGGGGTGATGTTGTAACCCCCACCTCACCCCTCCTCCCAATTTGGCATTCTCTGGAGACTCTTTGGGTTATGACCACGTGGGGTAGTGCTGCCGGTGTCTAGTGGGTAGCAGCTGGGGATGCTGCTGAACAGCCTACAAAGCCCAACAAAGAATTATCCAGCCCAGGTTGAGAAACCCTGATGTAGACAAAGAAAATGGGTCTTCCCTCTTGTCTTTTCACTGCCTTGAAATTGGTGACATTGTCCTGACATTTAAAGGCATAAAGGTTGGGGCTTCCCTGGAGGTCCAGTGGTTAAGACTCTGTGCTCCCAACACAGGGGAGCCTGGGTTGCACCCCTAGTCAGGGAACTAGATCCAGCTTGCCACAACTAAGACTCAGTACAGCCAGATGAAAATAAATAATTTAAAAGTTTAGAAAATGCATAAAGGTTGACCCTCAGTAGTGTTTTGGGATTGCCCATGACCCAGGGTGGAGAAGGCAATGGCACCCCACTCCAGTACTCTTGCCTAGAAAATCCCATGGACGGAGGAGTCTGGTAGGCTGCAGTCCATGGGGTCGCTAAGAGTCAGACACGACTGAAGTGACTTAGCAGCAGCAGCAGCATGACCCAGGGTATCTGTAGTGATATGAGGAATACTTTGTGGTTTATGTTGTTTAGTGGCTCAGTTGTGTCCGATTCTTTGTGACACCATGGACTGTAGGCCGCCAGGCTCCTCTGCCCATGGGATTTCCCAGACAAGAAGACTGGAGTGGATGGCCATTTCCTCCTACAGGGAATCTTCCTGACCCAGGGATCGGACCCAGGTCTCCTGTGTTGCAAGTGAATTCTTTACCAACTGAGCCACCAGGGATATTATCAGGGAATATTATAGTGAAGTGAAGTTGCTCAGTCGTGTCCCACTCTTTGCTACCCCATGGCCTGTAGCTTACCAGGCTTCTTGGTCCATGGTATTTTCCAGGCAAGAATACTGGAGTGGGTTACCATTTCCTTCTCCAAGGGAATATTACAGGGAAAGTCAAAAGCAGATGTGTGAGCACAGGGGCTCCAAAGGAAGGAAATCACTTTTATTCACCAAACAGAGGTAGCTTGCACTCAGTGAATAATGATTTTTTATTTTTTAATAAAAATTAAAATGTTTGCATGAAGTATTCAAAATGTTTTCTTTCCCATTCTCTCCGGTGGTCCTTCCTACATCCTAAGGGAAAAACCATTGATTCTCTGGTGCTTGTTTGTAGTAAAACATGAATACTCAAACTGTAGCCCTTGCAGACTCAAACCTGGGTTCTCTAGCCTCTGTTTGCACTCTTTCTGTCATATCAGGCTGCCTGTAGCTATGAGGCAGATTTATGGGTAAACTCTAGAAGTGGGTCTGGGCCAGCCACTCTTCTTCCTTCTTCCCTTATTGCATGGGGCCCCCGTATCCTACCAACATTGGCTCTGTTATTGTCAGTGAATAACAGGCACAAAGTGATGCACAACTTTTGTCTCTTAAGCCTTATCTTTCCAAGAAATATGAACAAATTTGCTCCATGTCAAGGGGGTTTTGAGCCTGCTGGCCAGTGCAATGCTCGTAGTAACTATCCTTAAAGCTTTATAGAGCCAAGGCAGCTTGGGAGGAGATGTGTTTGTACAGGAGATACAGGTTCGATCCCCGGGTCGGTAAGATCCCCTGGAGAAGAAAGTGGCACCCCACTCCAGTATTCTTGCCTGGGAAATCCCATGGACAGAGGAGCCTGGTGGGTTACAGTCCATGGGGTCACAAAATAGTCAGGCACAACTTATGCAACAAAACAACAACAAGCAAATGAGTTCTCTCACTCCTTCTCACCTGAAGAGAATCCCTCCCTCCCTGGCTTAGGCAGCAAGGGCCCTTCTAGGGCTGAATCCTGCCCACTTTTGCCTTCCTTTCCCCTGACCCAGTCAAAACATGACCAGTGATACTTAAAGAGCTAATGTCTCTTTCCTGCCTCTGTTAAGAACCATCTGTTTTCCAGGGAGAGGAATGTGAGAGAGAATTACTTACACATCTCTTACACTGGTCTAGTGGACATCAGTGATGATTGCTATAGTTCAATAAGCCCTCACTCTGAATCAGGCACTTTGCTAAGGGTTTTACAGTAATCCAACCCAGTGGGGTAGGTGTGACTAAGCACATTTCAAACATAAGGAAACTAAGTTGGAGGGAAGTTAAATGACTTAACCTCGGATCAAACAATCCTAAGCAATAGACCTAGGATTCCTACTTGGGTACCTAAATCCAAAGCCCCTATTATTACCACTTGAGAAAAAAAATTTTTATATATTTATTTCTTTATTTGGCTGCTCCAGGTTTTATTTGCGGTACGTGGAATCTAGTTCTCTGACCAGGAATGGAACCAGACCCTCTGCATTGCGAGCACGAAGTCTTAACCATTGGACCACCAGGGAATTCCTGAGAAAAGTGTTTTTTTAATGAGATATTTTCAGAAAAAGCCAGCACTCATTTGTTACAAAATGGTCAACCATGGGAATGATGTTCCCTTCTTACTGATAAGTGTTGTTGTTCAGTCGCTAAGTCAGATGTCTGACTCTTTGCGACCCCATGGACTATAGTACGCCAGGCTCCCCTGTCCTTCACTGTCTCCCAGAGTTTGCTCAAACCCATGTCCATTGAGTCCGTGATGCCATCCAACTCATTTCATCCTCAGTCATCCCCTTTTCCTCCTGCCTTCAATCTTTCCCTGCATCAATGTCTTTTCCAATGAGTCAGCTCTTTGTATCAGGTGGTCAAAGTACTAGAGCTTCAACATCAGTCCTTCTGATGAATATTCAGGATTGATTTCCTTTAGGATGGACTGGTTTGATCTCCTTGCTGTCCTAGGGACTCTCAAGAGTCTTCTCCAGTACTACAGTTGGAAAGCATCAATTCCTCGGTGCTCAGTCTTCCTTATGGTCCAATTCTCACATCCATACATGACTACTGGAAAAATCATTGATTTGACTCTATGGACCTTTAACTGATCTGAAAGATGGAGCAGGACCCAGTTTCTATAATGACTTCAGGACACACAGCAATGCTGCTGAGAACGCAAAGCATGATTAATACCTTACACACACAGGAGTATTTCTTCAACATGTATTCTAAAGTGACTGTTTTGTGACCAACTGAACAATGAACAATAAGCTAATTCTGTACTATAGTCTTTCCAGGTAGACAAAATAAATTAGCATTTAATGAGGGTAAAGTGAATACGGAATTCTCTTTCTCTAAAAAAAAATAATCCATAAAAATGTCACATGAACTAATTTAGACAGTGACTAAAAGATGCCAAAACCGTCCTGACTAAAAAGTGAAATATAGTCACTTGTTTGATTTCCAGAATGCCAAGCTCTGTGTTTTGTTTTGTTTTTTCTCTTTCACACTGACATCATTTTTTCAGAGCGTTTCTTAGACCTTATAGGATCTGGACATGGTCTAGACATGGCATTATGGAGGCCAATGCAGGAGACATAAGAGACACAGTTTTGATCCCTGGGTCAGGAAGATCCCCTGGAGGAGGGCATGGGAACCCACTCCAGTATTCTTGCCTGGAGAATCCTGTGAACAGAGGAGCCTGGCGGCTACAGTCCATGGGGTCAGACACGACTGAAGTGACTTAGCACACACGCATGCATGCTGCTCACCCCAGGAGTCTGTTATGCTATTTCCAACAAGAGCATGTATTTTCAGGGAAGGTGTGGGTGAGAAAAATGGCAGGTTTGTGATTTAGTTTGCTTATCTGTGGGAAGGGAAAGGGTTTACTTCCTCCTGGAATTATCAGACGTGCTTAGTCCCTCTTTGGGGCTTACAGGACACCTTGAACCTCCTGCCACAGTCATGTCTGCTGGGGCCTTCACAATTGTCCATCTCTTTGTCTTTTCTCCCTACTAGGCTGAGGATGCCTTGAGGTCAGGGGTCTTATCTTTCCATCTCTGTGTTCCCCACATCCAGCATAGAGCCTTGCCCACAGGGGTGCTTAATACACACCAGGAAAACTAGTAAAAAGGGTATTTTACCTGAAAAAGCCTGCATGCCCATCAATCGCGGACTTAAGTTATGCAACTGCCACTCGGTGGAATTCTTTGTGTTATAATAAATGGGAGGATCCTCTTGATGTTTGTAAAGGCATATGCCAAGGATATTATTTTGGGAAAGAAGTTTTGTATGCATTGGGCTTCCCTGGTGGCTCAAATAGAGAATCTGCCTGCAATGCAGGAGACCCGGGTTCAATCCCTGGGTCAGGAAGATCACCTGGAGAAGGAAATGGCAACCCACTCCAGTATTCTTGCCTGGAGAATCCCATGGACAGAGGAGCCTGGTGGGCTACAGTACATGGGGTCGAAAAGACTCAGACACAGCTGAAGGACTAACACTTTCACTCTGCACGCACAAACAATTTTTAGAAAGCTATCTAAAAGATATCTAAAGCTATCTATAGCTAGCTAGCTAGCTATCTATCATGATAGGCAGTCTTGTTAAAATTTTTTTAAAAATTTATGTAGTTGGCTGTGTTGGGTCTTTGTTGTAGCATGAAGTGTCTTCATTGGGTCATATGAGGTCCTTCATTGCTGTGCACAGGCTGTCTAGTTGTGACTGGACCGAGTGCTCAGGCTTCAGTGGTTGTAGTGCACAGGCTTAGTTGCTCTGCAGCATGTGGGATCTGACCAGGGCCTGAACTCATAGCCCCTGCGTTGCAAGATGGACTCTTAACCACTGGACCACCAGGCAAGTCCCACGATAGACAGTCTTTAAGATGGCCATTAAAGATACCCTACCCTCCTGGTGTTCATACTCTTGTGTAACCTCCACCCCTCGAGAGCAGGTTGGCCTTTGTGACTTGCTTCTAGTGAACGGAATACAGCACAAGTGATGGGATATCACTTATGAAATTAGGTTATAAAGTGACGGGCTTCTTGGGTGTGATCTCAGCTCTCTCACACTGGATGGAGCTAGCTGCCATGTCCTGAGGCAATCCAGCGAGGAAGTCCATATGCTGAGAAATTGAGGGGGGCCCTTGGCCATGAGAAACTGAGATGCTCAGTCCAATAGTCTGTGAGGCACTGAGACCCACCAATCACCATGTGATTAAACTTGGAGACACACCCTCTCCAAGTCCAGTGTTCAGTTGAGACTGCAGCTCTGGGCAACATCTTGACTGCCTCCTAAGAACCCCTGAGTCAGAGAGACACCCAGCTAAGCCAAACCCTGATTCTAGATCCACAGAAACAGTGAGATAATAAATGTCTGTTCTTTTAAGCCACTGGGTTTTAGGGCTATTTGTTATGTAGAAACAGAAAATGAATACAGTGGTCACCCTTGGAGAAGAAGGCTGACATTTGGGGGTGAAGACAGAAAAGTAGCACTGCCACTTCCTAGCTGTGTATCTTGGGAAAGTTACTCAACTTCTCTGTGCCTCACTTTTTTAAAATTAATTTTTATTGGAGTGTAGTTGCTTCATAATGTTGTGTTATGTGCCTCACTTATGAAATGAAGATAATAATGGTAACGTACCTCAAAGGGTTACTCTGAAAAGCGTAGAGGATAATGCATGGCTTGTGATATGTACCCTCTATCTATCTATCAGTCCTTATGCTATCATTATTTTTTCATTTAATATCCTCATGACCTTTGAATTTTTTTTACTATGTGATTATATCACTTTCATAGGTTGAAAATAATTTGAAGAATTTAGACTTGGATGCATTGAGTGATGTTAGTCAATTTTGTCTGGGCCTGATCTTCTACATCTGAACATTTTAGTGAAAGAAAGCGTTAGTCGTACAGTTACGTCCGACTCTTTTCGACCCCATGGACTGTAGCCTGCCAGACTCCTCTGGCCATGGGATTTCCCAGGCAAGTATTCTGGAGTGGGTAGCCATTCCCTTCTCTAGGGGATCTTCCCAACCCAGGAACTGAATCTGGGTATCCTGCGTTGCAGGCAGATTCTCCACCATCTGAGCCACCAGGGAAGCCCCTGAACATTTTGATGCACAACATATCTTTAAAGTGATACAATGCTATTATTTTATTTCATAGAGGAGACATTACACTTTTCAAAATGCTTTCATATGAATCAACTCATAGCCACCCTGTGAAGTAGTGGATAATATGGCTTTCATTATTATCCTCATTTTACACCCTGAGAAACTGAGCTTAAATGCGTTGCCCAACAGGGTGTCTTTGGTGAAGTGGATACTAGAGATTTCTGGAAAGCTAGTTCTCTCTAAACATGCCCTGTGCAGATACACAGAAGACTCTTGATTTTACAGAACAGTCCAGAGTGACTCCAATGAGTTATGAGTAAATTTAATAGACTGCTTGCTGAAAATATCCAAACCTACCACCCATGGATTTAGAGGCCAGTAAAACATACTTCTCATTAAAAGTCATGATGATATTGCCTTAATATTCCTTCGATGACTCAGAAAGCACTTCAACACCAGTGAATTGTACAGCAAGAAAATAATCACTTAAAATCTCTTGATAAAATGGACCATGATATTTGGGGTTACTTATCACAGTCACACTTTTATGGTGTGCCTCCTAGATCCGATCAGTCATCCACACTTCCTATTCAGGAAATCCCGTGGTTCTCTTACCTCTCCCTTTGTTCTGAGCCTTCGGGAAAATCACTATACACCCTCCATATCCAGTTTTCTCAGCATATTAATCCCTGTATGAAAGGAACCTAGAAAACATATATGAGATAGATATTTCAGGGTCTATCCCTTTGGAATTCTTATTCAGTACAATTGGGATGAGGTCTGGAAAACTGCAATTTAAAAAGTTCCTTCTATTCTTTCTCTTCTCTGGTGGCTCAGTGGTAAAGAATATGTTTATCGATGCAGGAGACTTAGGTTCGATCCCTGGGTCAGGTAGATCCCCTGGAGAAGGGAATGGCAACCCACTCCAGTATTCTTGCCTGGGAAATCCCACGGACAGAGGAGCCTGGCAGGCTATAGCCTGTGGGGATCACAAAAGAGTCGGACATGACTTAGCGACTAAACAACAATTCCTTCAATAGGGTGTGGTTAGTTAAAGATAAAAATACTAGACCTTAGACAACCCTGCAGAGTGCTATTATAAAGAATTAAGCAGATTGATTTATGTTGATATTGACAATATGTATTCTTCAGAGGAAATCATTAAGGTACATTAGAGTGTATATAGTATGCCATGCTATTCATTTGTATTAAAATTGTATATGGAGACTTACTACAAGTATAATTGTATATTCATAAAATTGACCTCTGGGGAGGGAGACTGGCAGTCAGGAGTCTGGGGCTGAGAGAGACTTTTATCTTTTTGTAGCATTTGGATCTTTTAGAAAAAAAGTGTGTGTTACCTATTCAAACACATTTTCTGTAGTTGTTAATGATGTGTCCCTGTTGGTTCATTGAGTGTAACATATGTATTGTGTTGATGGTGGAGGAGGCTGTGTGTGTGTGCCATGTGTGGCGGGGTGGGCGGGGGGTGTGGGGAGAGATGGGAACTCAACTTTCTTCCCAATGTTGGTGTGAACATAACAATTCTCTAAAAATAAGGTCTATTAATGAAAACAAATTTTTTAAAAGTGCTAGGCATGGTAGACCCATGTATGAATGAATGTAAGGCTAGCTTGATTGACGGATTGATGGGCTGACAGAGTAAAAGCTCCCTTTGACATTCTGATGTGTAGCTAGGTTTGGGAATCACTGGACCGGTTGAGTATAAGGCCCCTTCCACCAATGGTTCCAGGTGAACCGGAAAGTAGAAGGTAAGTTTGCAAAAGCAGGCTGGATACGGGCTGTGGAGAGCCTGGAAAGCGCGAATGGGGTTTTGGTGTGTCTTGCAGGTATCAGGGGACGTGGTTTCCATAGTGTCCTCTTCCTTTTTTTAAAGTATGCATTTATTTACCTATCTATTTATTTTGGCTGTGACACAGCGACTTTCTTAAACTGCAGGGAGCAGGAGCTGCTCTCGAGTTGTGGTGCACAGGCTTCTCAGTGTGGTGGCTTCTCTTGTTGCAGAGCACGAGCTCTAGAATCTGTGGGCTTCAGTAGCTGTGGCTCATGGGCTTTAGTTGCTCCATGGCATATGGAATCTTTCCAGCCCAGGAATTGAACCTGTGTGCCCTGCATTGGCAGGCAGATTTTTTAACCACTGGACGAGCAGGGAAATCCTATAGTGTTTTCTGAGAACCGTGAGCCATACGGGCTGGGAAAACTCTAGGACAGGCTGGAGTGGGGAGTCCACTGGGAAGCCAGGAGGTGGATGGTGAGGTGCTAAGTAGCAGAGCATCCGGGATGATGAGAGAAGAGGAGAGAGCCGTGATAAAGTATTAGGCTGAGTCATGTGAAATTGCTGATATTGGACCATTATTTCATGCATTCAACCCAATAGAATCAACAGTGCGATGGGGCAGAGGACATTTCTGGTGAGGTTGGGCAGGGTGATTTGGGGATTTAAGCCTCAGTGGCTAGAAAACTGTTATTAAAAATAGAGGAATGAGGATGTTTGAGGTGATGACTAAATGGAGTGTCATGGAATTTTAGTGCAAGCTTAGAGTAAGCTTTTGCTTACTATTTCCTGACTATATCTTGTGCTTTTACATATTTATGCCTTTGTCTGAACCATTCCCTCTGCCTAGGAAAGGTGCTGAGATATATATATATATATATTCCAAGCAGCAGCCTGCTAAAAAAAGAAACATGAAAGATCTAAGATCTACCTGGAGCATAGTTTATGAACTCATTGGGGTGGAGGAAGATTATGGAAAATTTGGAAGGCAGAGAGAAGCATGTACATTTGACAGGGGTGGGAAGGAAACTTGGAATGGAGCAGCACCCGAAGGAACATGATATTTTAAGAAGATGAGGTTGCTGGTGGTAGACAGGGTTGAGTACCCACAAAAAAAGATCAGTGACCCAAGATGAGGTGGTGAGCTCCCCACCCCAGGGAGATAGCAGCTGGACTCAGAGAGAGGGAGGGAATGAAATGAGGTGATTAGAGAATCTTGGCACAAGAAGGGAGTTTAAATTATGTATATACACTATTAATGGGCTTCCCAGGTGGCTCAGTGGTAAGGAGTCCACCTGCCAATGCAGGAGATGCAGGAGACCTGGGTTCGATCCCTGGGTTGGGAAGATCTCTGGAGTAGGAAATGGCAACCCACTCCAGTATTCTTGCCTGGGAAATCCCAAGGACAGGGAAGCCTGGCGGGCTGCAGTCCACAGGGCTGCAAAGAGTTCGGCACGACTGAGTGACTAAACAATAGGATAGATAGCTAGTGAGAACCTCCTGTATCGCACAGGGAGCTCTACTCAATGTTAGGTGGTGACCAGAATGGGAAGGGGGTTCAGAAAGAGAGGGTGTATGTGTATGTATAGCTGATCCACTTCGGTGTTCGGCAGAAACTAGCACAACATTGTAAAGCAATTATACTCCAATAAGAAAATTTTTTTAGTTGAAAAAAGGAATTAAATAAGTTAATCAATTCCACAATTTTATGCTACATGATAGTGATATAATTTTTTTTTTTTGCTGAAAATAAATAATTGTAATCTAATTCAAACGGCACCTCCACCAATGCTGGAGCCACCATTTTCTTGAAGAGTTTTGAGAAGTCATCATTTTTTCCCCTTCCAATTGTACTAAGATATAATTGGTCTACAGCTCTGTATAAATTTAAGGTGTATGGCACAGTGATTTGACATATATATCATGAAATGATTATCACGATAGGTTTATGAACATGCATCATCTCACAGAGATACAGCCTTAAAGAAATAGACCTATTTTCCTTGTT
Organism: Bos mutus; assembly: GCF_027580195.1. Lineage (NCBI taxonomy): Eukaryota > Metazoa > Chordata > Mammalia > Artiodactyla > Bovidae > Bos > Bos mutus. The sequence goes on from NC_091637.1 coordinate 23,028,659, forward strand.
ATGCAAACTCATGATTTAGTCTCTTAACAACTTCTATATATAGCATAGAGCAGTGTTAATTATCTTTATCATGTTGTATTTATCTCCTTAGTACTTACTTATTTTATAACTTCTTTATCCAATTTCCACTCCCCCAACCTGCCTTGTCTGGTAATCATAGGTATGATCTCTTTTTCTAGGAGTTTGTTTTGGAGTTAATTGACCTATAAAACCATGTTAGCTCCTGGTATACAGCATAGTGTTGCAGTATTTCTATATGTTTCAAAATAAAAAGTCTAGTTTCATCTGTCACCATACAAAGATGTTACACAATTATTGACTGTATTCCCCACACTGTACATTTCATACTGTAACTCATTTATTTTGTAACTGAAAGTTGATACCTTTTTATTTTAATAATTTCATTTATTTTTTTATTTGGCCGTGCTGGGTCTTCATGGCTGTGTGGGCTTTTTCTCTACTTGCAGTGAGCAGGGGCTACTCTCTAATTGTGGTGTGCAGGCTTCTCAATGTGGGGCTTCTCTCTTGTTGCTGACCATGGGCTCTAGAGCTCGTGAGCTTCAGTAATTGTTGCCTACAGGGTTAGGTGCTCTGTGGCATGTGGGATCTTCCTGGGCCAGGGATTGAACCCATGTCTCTTACATTGGCATATGGATTCTATATCACTGAGCCACCAGGAAGCCCTGAAAGTTTATACCTCTTAATCCGCCTCCCCTATTTCTCTGCTCCCCCCACCCTGTCCCCTCTGGCAACTGCCTGTTTGTTCTCTGAATCTATGACTCTGTTTTGTTATCTTCACTCTTTTTTTTTTTTAGAGACCACGCATAAGTAAAATCACACGGTATTTGTCATTCTCTGTCTGGAATCTCATCACCCTTTTGCCTTTGGGCCAGTCTAACTGTGAGAAAGCTGGTCTTTGTCCAGAATCTAAAGCTGAAACTCCACCCAGCAACCTTCATACTTTTTTTTAACCTTTTTCCTGACGGATCACCAGTGACTTGAAAGACACTATGAGACTTGAATCTTCTCTCTTCCATGCCGTGTAGCTACAGGGCTTTCACTTTTCTGTAAAGGATGTGCTTTTGTTCACCCTGAGGCCCGGTAGCGCCTGACTAGACGCTCGTACTCAGGCGTGCTCACACAGCAGCAGAGCTGGGGCACCTGTCTCCATTCATGTCGGTGTGGGAAGCATTCACCTTCTTGGTGGTTTAGTCACACTGGCCCATGCCGAGTGGTCCTGACACAAACCATGGAGGGTGCACCACACTTGCTGCCAGGTGTATGGCAAGATTTGGTGAGTGACTGGACGTGGAGGTTAGTGAGGACCGGACCTGCTCTCCAAGCAGGGACTCTGCCATGAGCGCTGGCTGTGGGCCAGCTGAAGAAGTCATCTGTAGGGTCCACATCTTTTTCCAAATTCCTAAGGGGACTCATTGGAGAGAAGTAGTAAAGGGTTTCCCAGGTGGCGTTAGTGGTAAAGAACCCACCTCCCAATGCAGGAGACATAAGAGATGCAGGTTCAATCCCTGGGTCAGGAAGATCCCCTCGAAGAGGGCATGGCAACCCACTCCAGTATTCTTGCCTGGAGAATCCCATGGACAGAGGAGCCTGGTGGGCTACAGCCCATGGTGTGTCAAAGAGTCAGACATGACAAGTCTAGATGTTGTTTGACCAACATGCCCTTCTTTGTTTATGTTTAACTTTAAAACGATGGAGCAGGAAATGGCAACCCACTCCAGTATTCTTGCCTAGAGAATTCCATGGACAGAGGAACCTGAGGGGCTACAGTCCAGGGAGTCACAGAGTCAGACACGACTGAGTGACTAACACACTTTAAAAAGAAACAGTGGTGAAAATATACTTAACACAAACTTATCACTTTAACCACTTTTTTTTTTTTTAATAGCAGCATAGCCCCAAATTTGACAACCCAAAATATGTCTGAACATTGCCCAGTACCACTGGGGGAAATATCATCTGTGCTGGAGAAGCCCTGTCTTCACCTTATCCTTTAGATCATACTCTAAAGGTAGAGAAAATTAACTCCATCTGGGAGTTTAAGCTGACTGCCTTGGGCTTCTATTGGCCTGATAGGGTCTTTCTCAAAGTTTACTGTGTATAAGAATCACCTGGGGGAATGTCTAAAATACAGATGCTTGATGTTTTCTCCAACAAATACATGGTGCAATAGGTCTGGGGTAGAAGAAGCTAAGAATCTGACTTTTAAAATGACAACATATTTTTGTATCGATAGCTTATTTATGTTATCTATAGTACATTGTATCTCAATCCCCTCCCCCATCTTGCCTCTCCCTACTCCTCTCTCCACTGGTAACCATGAGTTTGTTCTTAGTATCTGTGAGTCTGTCTCTGCTTTGTCATATGTATTTATCTGTTTTTATTTTTATTTTTTTAATTCCAAGTTTAAGTGATAACATCCTTGTCATTCTCTGTCTGACTTACTTCACTAAACATAATACCCTCTTGGTCCATATGTTGTTGCAAATGGCAAAATTTCAGTCTTTTTTATGGAGGAATAATATTCCATTGTGTATGTATATAAACATACACACACATATCGTATCTTCTTTTGAAGTGCACAATTCAGTGGCATTAAGTACATTTACCTCATTGTGCTAGCCTCTCAGGCTCCTCTGTCCTTGGGATTCTCCAGGCAAGAATACTGGAGTGGGGAGCCAATTCCTTCTCCAGGGGATCTTCCTGACCCAGAGATTGAACGCAGGTCTCCTGCTCAGCAGGCAGATTATTTACTGGTGAGCCACTAGGGAAGCCCCCAGAACCTTTCCATCATCTCAAACTGAAACTCTGTACTCAAGAAACAATAAATGACTCCTCATTACTTCCCCCTCCCCAGGTCCTGGCAACCACCATTCTACCTTCTGCCTCTGTGAATTTGACTGTGTATTCTAAGTCACAGCCCTCTTTTTATATTCCTGTTTATCACAGACTTCCTTCCCACCAGGGAAGATGGATAGGAAAAAAGCTGGTCCAGGGAAAAGGAGGCTGTATACATGAGTCTAGTAATATTCTGACTGTGTTAAGAAGTCAGACCTTCCTCACCTCTACCCACAGGCTCACCTGAGAGTCAGGTAAGCACTTGGTGTGGTCTCCACCTGTTGAGGATGATTTCAAATATGAAAAAAACTGCTCTTCAATAGGAAGATTGGGGACCAGGGTTTGTATACAACTTGGAACAATTTGTGCTAGATTTATCTTGATTATGTATATTAAAGAGTCTGTTTCCATATCCTTAGGCAAATGATGCATTTGGAAGCAAAGACATGACAGGCATATAAAGGAGAAGTGAGTATCTAGAGAGAGCTCAGTGTACTTGTTTATTTCAAAATGATGGGTGGGTGTGTGTGTGTGTGTGTAGCTTAAGAAAGTTTTCCAGCCTTCTCATGGGTGTGTTTTTTTAAAAATATTTAATTTATTTTAAAAATATTTATTTTAGTTTCAAGAAGGAGGGGACATATGTCTACCTATGGCTGATTCATGTTGTTGTAAGGCAGAAACTAACACAACAATATAAAGCAATTATCCTCCAATTAAAAATAAATTTAAAAAATATTTATTTTCATGAGATCATACTACACATGATAAAATTGAAATCTACCTTTTTCCTTAAAAATATGCCATAGACATTATTCTATACCAATTAATGCTGATATGCATCATCATTTTATCATCATTCATAATTCTTTTTATGAACCATCATCATTCATAATACTTTTTAAAGTTAAACTTTTTATTTTATGTTGAGGTATAGCTGATTAACAATGTTGTGATAGTTTTAGGTACATAGCAAAGGGACCCAGCCATACATGCACCCATTCTCTCATGGCTGTGGTTTTTATGTAATTGTTTTAACCAATGAATATACCATTTTCAGAGATTATCTGAAAATCCCCATTGCTGCTTTATATACACATTGATACTAATAGGTGACAGGGATATGATTTCTGTTTATAGGGTTGATTACATTTCTGAGAGCTTATTTATTTAATCTTTTTTGAAATTGTTTAGAAATTCTACAACAATTAAAGTTAAATATCTGTCATTGGTTTTGAATTTACTGCAGTAACTAAAAGGGTTTTTAGAAGAATCTTGTGTTTCCAAGGCTTCATGACACAAAAGTTGAAGATTTTTAAAAAGTAGAGAAATATAGCTTTCAAAACTTACGCTCTGAGGCACTTTATTGTAAGAATCACAGTGTAATCTGTAAGCAGGTTTACAAACAATACTACATATATGATAGCAAAGTAAGCAGTAAGGCACATAAAGGGAATATATTTGACCCCCAGACTCACTAAATGTTCAATCTGAGAAGAAGAAACAAAATGCTAACTGTATTTAAAATGACATGTCGAAATAAAGAATCACAATAGTTTAGCGGCAATGGCACCCCACTCCAGTACTCTTGCCTGGAGAATCCCACGGATGGAGGAGCCTGGTGGGCTGCAGTCCATGGGGTCGCTGAGAGTCGGACACGACTGAGCGACTTCACTTTCACTTTTCACTTTCATGCATTGGAGAAGGAAATGGCAACCCACTCCAGTGTTCTTGCCTGGAGAATCCCAGGGACGGGGGAGCCTGGTGGGCTGCCATCTATGGGGTTGAACAGAGTCAGACACGACTGAAGCAACTTAGTAGCAGCAGCAGCAACAGCAGCAGCAGTCACCATTAGAATTTGCTGAACAGTGTATCTTACACAGGATTCAGCTTATGTGTAATTAAATATCTAAGACCAACATTTGTTCCTAGGAAGCTTTTAAGAACCATTTGTCATTAGTAGCAGTTTTTCAAATCTTTTGTTTGTATGAGCGTGTACATCAATGTGTTATTGTCATTAAAGTTTAATTTCAAGAGCTCAGTCTTCATTCATACACATTTAGAACTAAGTGCCAGCTAGATTCCAGCACTTTCACTCCAAAGAAGAGATCAAAATGAATGAAAGCCTCCAATCTATATTTTCCATTTGGGGGAGAAAGAACACCTCAAATTTCACTCAAGCATTTATGAAAAGTTTGGGACTGAGTACCTCATGGACGGGGTGGGAATTTGAATTTACTGTCTAAGTATCTTGCCCCTTGCTTCATAAAGTTGGGGCTGCCAGGTAACTCACTATAATAGAGTGAAGAATAATCCAGGCTGCCACATTCTTGGTGGAACCAGGCTATATATTAAATTTGGAAACCTGAATGAAGTTCTTTCTGGGGCAAACCATTTGCGGCTGCTGCTGCTAAGTTGCTTCAGTTGTGTCCTACTCTGTGCAACTCCATAGATGGCAGCCCACCAGGCTCCCCCATCCCTGGGATTCTCCAGGCAAGAACACTGGAGTGGGTTGCCATTTCCTTCTCCAATGCATGAAAGTGAAAAGCGAAAGTGAAGTCGCTCAGTTGTGTCCGACTCTCAGTGACCCCATGGACTGCAGCCTACCAGGCTCCTCCATCCATGGGATTTTCCAGGCAAGAGTACTGGAGTGGGGTGCCATTGCCTTCTCCGGCAAACCATTTAATCCTCCCTTAATGGTTAGATGGAGAAGGCGATGGCACCCCACTCCAGTACTCTTGACTGGAAAATCCCATGGATGGAGGAGCCTGGTAGGCTGCAGTCCATAGGGTCACTGAGAGTCCGACACGACTGAGCGACTTCACTTTCGCTTTCCACTTTCATGCATTGGAGGAGGAAATGGCAACCCACTCCAGGGTTCTTGTCTGGAGAATCCCAGGGATGGGGAGCCTGGTGGCTGCCGTCTATGGGGTTGCACAGAGTCGGACATGACTGAAGTGACTTAGCAGTAGCAGTAATGGTTAGAAGGACTGATGCTGAAGCTGAAGCTATAAAACTTTGGCCACCTGATGCAAAGAGCTGACTTGTTAGAAAAGACCCTGATGCTAATGTTGGGAAAAATTGAGGACAGGAGGAGAAGGGGATGACAGAGGATGAAATGGTTGGATGGTATCACCGACTCAATGGACATGAGTTTGGGTGAACTCCGGGAGTTGGTGATGGACAGGGAGGCCTGGCGTGCTGTGGTTCATGGGGTCGCAAGGAGTTGGACACAACTGAGCGAGTGAACTGAACTGAACTGAAGAGGAAAAGTGGGCGACATAGGATGAGATGGTTGGATGGCATCATCGACTCAATGGACATGAGTTTGAGCAAACTCAGGGAGGTGGTAAAGGACAGGGAAGCCTGGCGTGTTGCAGTTCATAGGGTCACAAAGAGTCGGGCACGACTTAGTAACTGAACAGCAACAAACGGTTAGAATATTGAAACTCCTGCTTCCAAATGAATCTCCAAAATGAATCCATCAATCTTAGAAAGCTTCTCAAGATAGAGACAGACACAGGCAGGATTTAGAGCCCAGGACAGTCAGAATGCGAAACCATGTTATTGTCTGGCTCTATCTTATTGACACAAGACTGTGATAGGACTGTGGCCACAGGCAGTCTGTACACAAGTTGATGCTTTTCCAAAAGCAATGGGCTCCCCCATGAGTGGGAGGAACTCAACTCTTGGCTTTTGTTAAGAGCTCTGAAAAATCTCTCTGGTGGTTCAGTTCTTAATGGCTCATTAAGTTTAAATACAATTTACTGATATCCCCACAGCTCACTGAACAGTCATCTTATGTCAGAGAGGTTTTTTTTTTTTTTCCCCAAATGTTGGATTAGATCAGATGATGGTTGAGGTCATAGGTAGGGTGAGTGTGGGGGAGGCAGCGGAGATGGGGGGTTGTGTGGCCGTATCATACAGGCAGGCATCCTGTTTCAAATAACAGAAAACCCTCCTGTAGTTGTTTGTTGGGGCTGACTAAACACCACATTGAGGGGCTGAAGCAACAGGAGTTTATTGTCTTACAGTTCTGGGAGGTGTGAAGTCAGAGAGCAAGGTGTCAGAGGAGTCGGTTTCTTCTGAGGACTCTGAGCAAAGCCTATCCTCTTGGTCCCTTTGATTTGTAGACAGCAGGGAGAAATATCAACCACTTTAGAGATGCAGATGATGCCACCTAATGACAGATAGTGAAGAGGAACTAAAGAGCCTCTTGATGGAGGTGAAAGAGGAGAGTGAAAAGGCTAGCTTAAAACTCAACATTCAAAAAATTAACATCATGGCATCCAGCCCTATCACTTCATGGCAAATTGTTGTTGTTCAGTCGCTCAGTTGTGTCGAACTCTTTTCGACCCCATGGACTGCAACACGCCAGGCTTCCCTATCCTTTACCATCTCCTGGACTTTGCTCAAACTCATGTCTATTAAGTCAGTAATGCCGTCCAACCATCTAATCCTCTTTTGCCCCCTTCTACTCCTGCCCTTGATCCTTCCCAGCATCAGGGTCTTTCCCAATGAATCAGTTATTTGCATCAGATAGCCAAAGTACTGGAGTTTCAGCTTCAGCATCAGTCCTTCCAATGAATAGTCAGGGTTAATTTCCTTTAGGATTGACTGGTTTGATGAAACCAGTATCTGTATACACTCTATGTATCTGTATCTATTTCCAAATCTCATTTGAAAATGAGGACCTCAGTCATGCTGGATTCAGGTCCACCTTCATGACCTCATTTTTACTTGATTTCTTCTGTAAGGACCCTATCTCCACATTAGGTCACATTCTGAGCTCCTGGAGACCAGGACCACAAAATATTGTTTTCCAGGGGATATAAATCAATCCATAACACTTTCTATAGTGGCTTAAGCGGGATTTGAGTGGGTTTACATATAGGCAGTCTCAGAGTAAGCAGTTCAGCACTCATTTGGTGGCTCAGAGCCACAACCAGAATCGCAGCTCTTTCTATCTTTCTGCTTTGTCATCTGTTTTGCGCTTAACGCCTCAGGGTCAAAAAATGGCTGCTCCAGCCCCAGGTCTCTTATCTGTGGTTCCAACATGAAAAAGCTGGGTGAAAGAGCAAAGGAGACCATAAAGAGGCATGTTCCTGCTACACCTTGGCCTTTTCATTCAGGGTCTACCTCTCACTGGCCAGAACTGTTCATGTGGTTGGGAAATCAAATATTTCAACTGGACATAACGTTACCTTGAATGGAATCTACATTTTGCTGGTAAAGATAAAGGATAAAATTGAGGGCATGCATGCTCAGTTGTGTTCAACTCTTTGTGACCACGTGGACTCCTCTGTCCTCTTCCACCAGGCTCTGTCCGTGGGACTCTCCAGGCAAGAATACTGGAATGGTTTACCATTTCTTCCTCCAGGAGATCTTCCCGACTCAGGGATCGAACCTGAGTCTCCTGCTTGGTATGCAGATTCTTTACCACTGAGCCACCTGTGAAGCCCACATCTCAGGTTACCAGCTGTGAAATCTATAGCAATCAGGTAGCCACGTTGTGCCAGGGGATGTGCCCACACTCCAGTGGAGATGAGTTCCTCCTTGCTGATCTCACAGTGAGTCATCCAGTTCTAAGAGGAATTCCAGGATGAAGGAAGTCATCAGGGATGACGGAACTGCCTGGGGTTTACTGGGGTTTAGGACTCTCTTCTTGGGCTTCACAGGTGGCATTAGTTGTTAAAAAAAATCTGCCAATGCAGGAGACATAAGAGACCCACATTCGATTCCTGGGTCAGGAAGATCCCCTGGAGGAGTGCATGGCAACCCATGCCAGTATTCTTGCCTGGAGAATTCCATGGACAGAGGAGCCTGGCAGGCCATGGTCCATGGGGTCACAAAGAGTCAGACGCAACTGAAACAACGTAGGAACCTCTTTGGAGGGGTTTACTCTGACATGAGTCCTGTGGCTCACAAGGAATCCTCAAAAGGTGATGCGACAAGAAGAATCAGAAATTTATCAGTGAGTAAAGGCCTTGTGGACCTTATTTCTCACCATTCTAAGAGGGAAAGGGAGCTCTTAATGGGCAGTGTTTAGGGAAGCAGAGATGGAGCATCTCAGAGAAAGTGATTGGACTAAGCAAAAGAAGTGTTGAGAGTCAGTGTATACATTGAGGGGTGGGCAAGATGGCAGCATCGGATCCCTGTATTAAGAAATGCTCAGGGACTGAATGGTCTTCCCAGGTGGCGCAGTGGTAAAGAATCCTTCTGCCCATGCAGGAGACACAGAAAACATTTGATTTGATCCCTGGGTCAGCATGATCGCCTGGAGGAGGGCATGGCAACCCACTCCAGTATTCTTGCCTGGGAAATCCCATGGACAGAGGAGCCTGGTGGGCTACAGTCTATGGGGTCACAAAGAGTCAGACATGGCTAAAGCAACTTCACATGTATGCATGTCAATCCCAATCTCCCAATTCATCCCACCCCTCCTTCCCTTCTTGGTATCCATACATTTGTTCTCTATGTCTGTGTTTCTATTCCTATTTTGCAAAGATCATTTGTACCATTTTTCTAGATCCCACCTATGTGCTAATACACAACATTTTTTTTCTGACTTATTTGACTCTGTATGACAATCTCTAGGTCCATCCTTGTCTCTGCAAATGACACAATTTCATTCCTTTTCTATGGTTGAGTAATATAGTATGTATGTACCACATCTTCTTTATCCAGTCACATTTTTCTTATTGAAAAAAGTTTGCCTAATTTGAGAACATGGAGTTTCTTGTTCCACGCTGGAATCCTGCCATGGTTCACTCTTTGTACATCTTTCCTGGCCCCACATCCCTGTTGCCCTGTGTTGTCCCCCTTCCCTTTCTCCATCCTCTCCTTTTTCTGTGGCTTCTCCCAACGCTCCTCTTTGACCCTTGCTTTTCTCTTTTCCTTTCAGTCTTCCGGTTGCTTCCCTTCCCTCTTCCTTTGCCCTTCCTGACAGATACCCCACACTTCCTGCAGCAGCCCTGCCATCCTAACATACCACAGTCACACACACAAACTTTCACAAACTTGTCTTCCCTTTGAGTTCCCTGAGCCCTGCTTTGGACTGAGGAATTGGCTTCTGACTTCAAAGATTTCAGACCCAGCAGATGTCAATTATTTGACTCCCTTCTAGGGGTTAATCTGGATGCAAGAACTTTGACTTGAGAGGCAAATATGTGGAGAAAGGCAATTTCATTACTTTGAAGTCTATAGATAACCTACTGGAACATGATCAAGAGGGAAAAGCGAAAACCTCTGTATCAGGAAATCTTGTGAAAGCCTTAACAGAAAGAAAAGATCCATCCTCCTTCCTTAAATATATTTGCTGATGTAAAATGTCTTACCTTCAAAGAGGTCAATATTTCTTCTACTTAAACTAGAACGTGACTAAGGAAAATCACATTCTCCTCTATTGAGATAAAACTGCATTTTGAAAGTTTAGTTAAAAAAAAAAAAAATCCAGGTCCCAGTGGATAGCTTTATCCAACAGTCAATAAACAAATATTGGGGTTGGGATGAACTAGGAGATTGGGATTGACATATATATACTATCTGATGTGTGTGTGTGTGTGAAGTCACTGAGTCGAGTCCGACTCTTTGTAACCCTATTGACTGTAGCCAGCCAGGCTCTTCTGTCCATGGGATTCTCCAAGCAAGAATACTGAAGTGGGTTGCCATGCCCTCCTCCAAGAGATCTTCCTAACCTAGGGATCAAACCCACGTCTCTTACATCTCCTGCATTGGCAGGCAGGTTCTTTACCACTAGTGACCCCTAAGTGTGTTAGTCACTCAGTCGTGCTGGACTCTTTGCGACCCCATGGACTGTAGCCCACCAGGCTCCTCTGTTCATGGGATTTTCCAGACAAGGACACTGGAGTGGGTTGCCATTTCCTTCTCCTTGCCCCCTGGGAAACCCATATACTATTAATACTATGTATAAAACAGGTAACTAGTGAGAACCTAATGTATAGTACAGAGAACTCTACCCCAAACTGTGTGTGACCTAAATGGGAAGGAAACCCAGAAAAGAGGGGATATGTGTAAATGTATAGCTGGTTCACTTTACTGTACAGCAGAAACTAACAGAACATTGTAACGCAGCTATATGCCAATAGAAACTACTTTTAAAAAAGAAGGGAATGACAAATATTTGCACTTCTGCTTGATTAAAAAAGCCAAATGTTGGAATTAAAAACAAACTGATAAGTACTCTACAAACACAAAATGCACAAAATGGGCCACAACATCTACAAACAAGGTATGTTTTAAGTTGAATACAATTTTGTCATTAGGTATTACTATTATTAGTCTGTTTGAAATCACACACTAACTGAATATTCCCCAAGTAATATGCCCTCAGAACTTGAAATGAAGAAAGAGTTAGCCCCTGGGGTGGGAGTGGGACAAAGTTGTTGGGATTTCATAGACTGCCAGGCTGGAGAGAACCTCACAGATCCCTTGAAACCAAAACCCGTAGGGCAAAGTTTCTCAACCTCCCCACACTGACATTTTAGTGCAGGTAACCTTTGTTGAGGGAGCAGCCCTGTGCTTCTTAGCTGTTTACTGGAGTGCTTGACCTGTGCCCTTCACCACCTCTACCAGCAGCATCCCTCCACCGTCAAGTGACAATCTTTTTTGGATATTAGTTCTAAAAGATCTCTCCACCATGACCCGCCCATCTTGGGTTGCCCTATGGGCATGGCTTAGTTTCATTGAGTTAGACAAGGCTGTGGTCCTAGTGTGATTAGATTGACTAGTTTCCTGTGAGTATGGTTTCAGTGTGTCTGCCCTCTGATGCCCTCTTGCAACACCTACCATCTTACTTGGGTTTCTTTTACCTTGGGCATGGGGTATCTCTTCACAGCTGCTCCAGCAAAGTGCAGCCGCTGCTCCTTACCTTGGACAAGGGGTATCTCCTCACTGCCACCCTTCCTGACCTTCAACGTGGGATAGCTCTTCTAGGCCCTCCTGTGCCCGCACAGCCACTGCTTCTTGAATGTGGGGTTGGTCCTCCCGGCTGCCGCCCCTGACCTCAGACTTGGGTAGCTCTTCTCAGCCGTTCCTGTGCTGTCGCAGCCTGGCACTCTTGGCCACTGCCCCTGACCTCGGACGTGGGGTAACTCCTCTTGGCTGCCGCATCTATGTCTGCTTTATTGACTATGCCAAAGCCTTTGACTGTGTGGATCACGATCAACTGTGGAAAATTCTGAAGAAGATGGGAATACCAGACCACCTGACCTGCCTCTTGAGAAATCTGTATGCAGGTCAGGAAGCAACAGTTAGAACTGGACATGGAACAATAGACTGGTTCCAAATAGGAAAAGGAGTACGTCAAGGCTGTATATTGTCACCCTGCTTATTTAACTTCTATGCAAAGTACATCATGAGAAACGCTGGACTGGAAGAAACACAAGCTGGAATCAAGATTGCTGGGAGAAATATCAGTAACCTCAGATATGCAGATGACACCACCCTTATGGCAGAAAGTGAAGAGGAACTAAAAAGCCTCTTGATGAAGGTGAAAGTGGAGAGTGAAAAAGTTGGCTTAAAGCTCAACATTCAGAAAATGAAGATCATGGCATCCGGTCCCATCACTTCATGGGGAAACAGTGGAAACAGTGTCAGACTTTATTTTTTGGGGCTCCAAAATCACTGCGGATGGTGACTGCAGCCATGAAATTAAAAGACACTCCTTGGAAGGAAAATTATGACCAACCTAGATAGCATATTCAAAAGCAGAGACATTACTTTGCCAACAAAGTCCATCTAGTCAAGGCTATGGTTTTTCCTGTGGTCATGTATGGATGTGAGAGTTGGACTGTGAAGAAGGCTGAGCGCCAAAGAATTGGTGCTTTTGAACCGTGGTGTTGGAGAAGACTCTTGAGAGTCCCTTGGACTGCAAGGAGATCCAACCAGTCCATTCTGAAGGAGATCAGCCCTGGGATTTCGTTGGAAGGAATGATGCTAAAGCTGAAACTCCAGAACTTTGGCCACCTCATTTGAAGAGTTGAATCATTGGAAAAGACTCTGATGCTGGGAGGGATTGGGGGCAGGAGGAGAAGGGGACGACAGAGGATGAGATGGCTGGATGGCATCACTGACTCAATGGACGTGAGTCTGAGTGAACTCCGGGAGTTGGTGATGGACAGGGAGGCCTGGAGTGCTGCGATTCATGGGGTCGCAAAGAGTCGGACACGACTGAGTGACTGAACTGAACTGATAGACAAGCAAGGGGGTCCAGAGACCTCACGGGGATTTCCACTATGGAAGAGAAAGAATATTCTTGGCTGGATCCTCCAAATGAAGAATCTACCCAGGAAAAGAGCAGTGGGCAGCGAAGGAGAAGTCTTTCCCGAGGTTAACACACTGGACTGTGGGGCATCAGAGAATCAGTGGAGGACCCTAAAGAAGGGGGCATTGAATGGGAGGCAGGGACCATGTCTTTAACCCCTTGAGGGTCCCCTTCCTCCATGCCAAGTCTTTGAGCTTACAGGAGAAGGCAGTGTCCTCCAATAGGCAAAACTAACTCCGGACCCCTGGACAGTTCCATGGGGATCCTTGGAGACAAGATAGAATCTGAACTAGCAGAGCTTGTTCCTGAGATGGAGGAGAAAGAAAGGCCCCAGGCGGTGGGTGACCTCGGCTGGAGTAGCTGGTTACTATTAGTGGCTTCTGCTGCTTGGCTTACTGCCAAGAGATAAGAGAAGGCAAAGAAAGAAACATGTCCAGTCCTGTAAGAGCAGTTGGGTGAGCACAGACAGCAGCTGCACAGGCTGGAAAAACAGCTGGACAGGCTGCAAAAAAACAGGAACCTTGGCAGAAGGACAAGGAACCCCCTGCTCCTAAATGAGACTGAGGATAAAAAGACCTTCAACTTAGGAAGAGAAATCAACCAAGTGGGATGTTTTGGCCTCTTTTTCCAAGGCTCTGCAGCAGGGACCTTTGAATTGGCCACACATCCCCCCTCCCACTCTGGTGGCCCAGCAGGACCAGCCCCGGGAGCAGGTGTTCTGGGAAGAGTCTCAGAATAGCTGACCTTAGAGAGACACCCAAGCCCAAGAGAAGAGGGTGGAAGCAGGCCCTAATCAGGAAAGGGGAGTTCAGCACCCAAGCAGGAGCCTCACTATTAACGTGAGAGAAATTTCTGTGGGTAATGGGTGGATGGAAGAGGTTCTAGGAATGTCAGCTGTTGAGTGTAGGGGGCTGACCTTTGACCCAGGGAAACAGTTCTTCGAAATGTGAAGAAACCAGAGCAGCTGCCAGGCTGTGAGGAAATTTCATGGGCAGGAGATATGAGTTTACTTCTCTTCTAAGGAACACCATCATCCCCCACCAAAGCAGAGAGAAAACGTGTATCCCGAGATCCTCAGAAAGAACTGAGGAGAGCCCGTGATTCAGGAAGACACGCATATTCAGAATCCAAGGCTATTTGGCCTGAAGGGGACTGTTTTGTTTTTTTTTTTATTAAAATCCCTCACCCATACCTCCAGGGGGAGAAAATCCATTACCTTTCTAATCTCTGACTGTTGCCCAACGTGCTGAGAAGGGGCCCTCCCTGACTGTTTTCGAAAGGGATTGTGCTAGAAGGGACCAAGACGCTCCTGGGAGGAAAATCCCCCGGGATGAAGTCTGGGCAGAGAGGCTGTGTGAGTCATCGTGTCCTCACGGCCCAGCAGCAGGCCTGGCAGAGAGAAAGCATCAGCAAAGGTCTGTAGATTGATCAGATGAATTAGATAATGAATGGGAGGAGGTGAATGCCTCTTGGCTGGGCTGTGTCCGTGTACTCTCTGCTGGCCTCCAGCGGCTGTGGGCTCCTCCCTCACAGGGAAACCAAAGGCCAGGAGGTAGGCTGACTGCCACAATGCTTTGCTACTAGCTCCAATTCTGATCCTTCTCTGGACACCGAGGCAAAGACAGACCCAGGGTGTGCTGTGCGCTTAGTCGCTCAGTCGTGTCCGACTCTGGGGAGGAGCATAAAGACGAATGCCAGGACCAGAGGTGTGTGGGTGTTGGGTTCAGTCTGTCTTTGGAAAAATCAGGGGAAAGGGTGTTGAGCAGGAGCAGAGCGGGAGTCTCTTCACGTGGATGTTGGCTATATGACATCATCCCTTCTGGGTTCTGCTCTCAGGGGTCTTCCCTGGATTGCCCCACTGGGAATCCCCAGGAGCTCTATGGACTGAGAGCACTTCTATTGGCTTGGGGCCTTGAATCAGTCATAGTCAGGCTTCTGTTTTCATTTGGGATGGCTTGATCAGTTTTGAGATGTGATGTCTAGAACAAAACAAGCAGACTTGTTTCCAAGGTCGGGGGAAAGTCGCTCAGCTGAGTCCTACTCTTAGTGACCATCGCAGATTATAGCCCACCAGGCTCCTCTTTTCATGGAATTCTCCAGGTAAGAATACTGGAGTGGGTTGCCATTCCCTTCTCTAGAGAATCTTCCCAGAGATCAAACTTGGGTCTTCCGCATTGCAGGCAGATTCTTTACCATCTGAGCCACCAGGAAAGCCCAAGGTGGGGGTGAGGGAGGAACATACATTAGGAATTTGGGAGTAACTATATAGATAAATACACCACCCTTATGGCAGAAAGTGAAGAGGAACTGAAAAGCCTCTTGATGAAAGTGAAAGTGGAGAGTGAAAAAGTTGGCTTAAAGCTCAACATTCAGAAAACGAAGATCATGGCATCTGGTCCCATCACTTCATGGGAAATAGATGGGGAAACAGTGGAAACAGTGTCAGACTTTATTTTTTGGGGCTCTAAAATCACTGCAGATGGTGACTGCAGCCATGAAATTAAAAGACGCTTACTCCTTGGAAGGAAAGTTATGACCAACCCAGATAGCATATTCAAAAGCAGAGACATTACTTTGCCAACAAAGTCCGTCTAGTCACGGCTATGGTTTTTCCTGTGGTCATGTATGGATGTGAGAGTTGGACTGTGAAGAAGGCTGAGCACCAAAGAATTGGTGCTTTTGAACCGTGGTGTTGGAGAAGACTCTTGAGAGTCCCTTGGACTGCAAGGAGATCCAACCAGTCCATTCTGAAGGAGATCAGCCCTGGGATTTCGTTGGAAGGAATGATGCTGAAGCTGAAACTCCAGTACTTTGGCCACCTCATTTGAAGAGTTGACTCATTGGAAAAGACTCTGATGCTGGGAGGGATTGGGGGCAAGAGGAGAAGGGGACGACAGAGGATGAGATGGCTGGATGGCATCACTGACTCAATGGACGTGAGTCTGAGTGAACTCTGGGAGTTGGTGATGGACGGGGAGGCCTGGCGTGCTGCGATTCACGGGGTCGCAGAGTTGGACACGACTGAGCAACTGATCTGATCTCATCTGATCTGATATAGATAAACAAAGACTTGCTGTATAGTACAGGGAACAATACTCAATATTTTGAAATAATCTATATGGGAAAAGAATCTGAAAAAGAATATAAATATATATGACATGTGTGCTAAGTCACTTCAGTCATGTCTGACTCTTTGCAACCCTATGGACTGTAGCCCACCAGGCTCCTCTGTCCAGATGTAGGCAACTGAATCAGTTATACTTTTCTGTATACCTGAAACTAACACACACTGTAAATAAACTATACTTCAATTAAAAAATATTTTTAAAAAGAGATTATGTGTTTGCCAAAAAAAAAAAAAAAGCAAAAACCCCACCTCTCCCCTCACATACACCCCCCAAACAAGCTGTCTGTGAAGGACCAGGGGAGAGGGGAGGTTGGTGGGTCCTGGGGCATGGGGACCTTCAGAAAACCTAGAGGAAGGAAGAAGGACATGTGTCCCTTTCAGGAAGCTCCAGCCTAGGGGCGTGGGCAAAGGATGCCCAGGTTACAGTTGGCAGATGTGCTAGGATGCTCTGGAGCTTGCAGTATCCATTGTCCGTGACACAGGCCCGGGGAATTGAATCTGTAGAAGCTCAGGAAAACCATGTTGGATGATACAGGGTTTCTAGTGAGGTTGGAAGGGGTGGGAGGAGGGAAACTGTAGTCCAGGCATCTGCCTGTAGCCGAGTCTGAACCTGTCATGACAGTGCTGCCTGGGTGAGAGAAGAGAGCTGGGAGACACCTGGGTATCCCTGAGGATCAGGCAGGAGCATCCTGATACCCAGAAGTACAGGGAGGGTCCCTGGTGTTTCTAGGATGGGCAGAGGTTGGAAACCAGAACCCTCTGGTGAGCATTTAGCCAGAGCATTATTTTCTCCCAGTGAAAACTGGCCCCCATCAAAACGATTGCTTCCATCTTCCCTCCTGGTAAAAGGCCTAGGACATAGCACAATTTTCCTTCCTTCTTTTGGAAAGAAGGCAGTTAGCAAATAACACAATGGATATTATGGAGAAGCTTTCACTGACATCCATGGTTCCAAGCAGATTTCATATCCTGTCTAGTCCACTCATTTCCATACAGTATATGCTCAGTATATATTTGAGGCATCATTATTTTGGCTCTTTCTATATCTGGAAACCAGAAAAGTGAAAGTGAAAGTGAAGTAGCTCAGTTGTGTCCGACTCTTTGCGACCCCGTGGACTATATAGCCAACCAGGCTCCTCCGTCCATGGGATTCTCCAGGCAAGAATACTGGAGTGGGTTGCCATTTCCTTCTCCAGGGGATCTTCCCGACCCAGGGATTGAACCCAGGTCTCCCACATTGCAGGCAGACGTTTTAACCTCTGACCCACCAGGGAACCAGAAGAGAATGCTAAATTAAAATTTGAGAACTGGGTGTATGTGGCAGGGGTAGCCGATAACCATATATTAATAGATTTTCTCTTCTTTCTGGATTTCTCTTCTTTCTAGATTATAATTCCCAGCCTCCTTCACAATGAATGTGGTCATGTGTTTGAGTTCTAGCCAATGAAATGTGAGCTCAGGAGACTTGCCCAACACTCAGGCCTCCCACACATTCTTCTTGACCTTCTGCATCAACCTTGGAGATGGTAGCTGTTGATACAAGATGCGAGGATCCTGGGTTCCTGAATTTTCGCTGAGAGAGCAGAGCTTGCTAATCAGAAATGCCTATTTTGGATTAATATGAGTCAGAAATAGGCTAATATTCTCTTATGCCCTGAGATTTTGTGGTTTATCTGCTGTGTTGCAGCTGGGTGGCTTATTTAGTTCAGAAATTGGTATCCAGTATCTTGGAGTGAGGTGATGCTGTAACAAAAACCTAAAATATATGTCCTTGGCTTACTTTTTTTTAGTAAAATATTTCTTTCTTTCTTTTTTTTTAATTGGAGTATATTTCTAGTTCCTTTACACTGCAGTGTCAGTTTCTGCTCCACAGCAAACTGAATCAGTTACACATATATCCCATCTTTTTCGGATTTCCTTCCCATTTAGATTGCCACAGAGCACCAAGTAGAATTCCCTGTGCTATACAGTAGGTTCTCATGAGTTAAGTTTTTTACACATAGTACCATATCAATAGTGTGTATATGTCAATCCTAGTCCCTGAATTCATCCCACCCCTTCTTTCCCCCTTGGTGTTCATATGTTTGTTCTCAATGTCTGTGTCCCGTTTCTGCTTTGCAAATAAGATCATCTATATCACTTTTCTTAGGTCTTAATCACATAGCAAGAAAATGGCTATCAGATGATGGAAAGACAGAGGCTCACATGATGCAGTGACAAACATTCAGTAAAGCTGTTTAACACTGTTAATTTTTGTGTGATTTATTTTATTTCTTTTAATTTTAAAAATTTTATTTACTTATTTTTGGCTACACATGTGGAATCTTAGTTCCTCCACCAGGGATCAAACCTGTGCCCCCTGCATTGGAAGCTCAGACATGCAGCCTCTGGACCACCAGGGAAGTCCCACCACTGATCATTTTAAAAACAAGGTCTCTGTCTGATGAAACTGTGGCTTTAAGGACAATGTGTTTCTCTGACTTTTTGCTTTGAAAGCATGTTAGGTCTTCTTGTTCAGGATAAGGATTTTTTAAACACACACAAACATCACTCAAGGTCCAACCATGAGGAGAATTATTTAACTCCCTTCAGATTAATTTCCCCTACCCTTAACAAGAGGATAAACACTCTATCACAGGCTACTTATGAGGATTAAATGAAATAACAATATGCAATGTGCCTGGGTGGAGGGCAAGACCCATAACAGCTGCTCAATAAATACTAGTTTCAGAATCATCTGTCCTAGATAAGACATGCACGGTGCTTGCTACATGAATGAAAATGGACACAATCCCATCAAGAACACTCTGGAACCAGATATAGAAAGTTGAGAGTTCGTTCACTTCCCCCATACATCCTCCTCCGTCTGTCCCTTTGTTCTGACCCAGGCATGGAGGGGAACTCCCACTGCAGTGTCCCTTTGGCCAGATCCATTCCCCATACACTTCTCACTCATGTTTTCTGCTGCTTTTCCCTCTTGCTCTTACTTTCCTTTCTCTTTCTCTGAGGTGCCACCTCTCCTTTCCCCTACGTGGTTCCCATCCTCTTTTGACACACTGTCATCCTGCATGTGTCCCCTTCTGTACTTCCTGCCTGTGCTTCCCTGCCACCCTCCCATCTCCCAAGTGCTCTGTATGCTACATGGACCCCCCTGTTGGCTTTTGTGACACAGCATTGCTTTGCCTAGATAGAACAAGTCAGTCTGAAACAGGGGCAGCGGACTATGTTTACACACATGCAGTTTTCTTTTTCACACACATATAAAAAGTGCTATAAAGCAGCTATAAAGCATCACTGGCTCTATGGACTTGAGTTTAAGCAAACTCTGGGAGATAGTGAAGGACAGGGAAGCCTGGCATGCTGTAGTCCATGGGATTTAGCGACTTAACAACAACAATAAGGTGCTGACTGTGCAGTTGATCAAAAAGGAGAAATTGGTTTTTAATGATTAACTCTTCTAAGAGCTTAACAAAAATCTGATTTGCAGCATTTAGTTATCATCCATCCTGCTGTAGGAAGCCACCTTTTACAAAGAGGTCTGTGGTCTTTTAGTTCACCCATAGTGGAGCTTAGAAAAATCTTATAATCATCAATAAAAGTAAAATCTCATTTTGATCATTCTCCAAAGCGACTATTTCTAAATTCTGTTACACATGATAATTAAATAGCAGCTAGACAATAGTAATTATAGCCAGCATGGACAGAAGAGGAAGGTGAATGACACAGAGTCCTTGTCCTCCACAGCTCATGGCCATTTTATATATCTGGTTCCAATTAAGTTTAATTAGCAGAGCATCTTAATGTCACACTTTATAGTCTATCTAGATAAAATACTGTTTTATCCTGTTTATTTTGTAATTCAAGGAGGACAAATAATAAGTAAAGCAGGCCATTCTCAGTTCCTTATTCTGCTATTAAGTAGCAATTCGTTTCCAATCTTCTTCTTTCTCTCTTTCATCTCTCAGCTCATTCCAATTCTGGATAAAATGGTAGCTTTATCATGAATGTATCTTCATCTTGTTGTTCAGTGGCTCAGTCGTGTCTGACTCCTTGTGACCCCACTGTCTGCAGCATGCCAGGCTTCCCTGTCCTTCACTATCTCCCAGAGTTTCCTCAAACTCACGTCCATTGAGTTGATGATGCCATTCAACCATCTCATCTGTTGCTCTCTTCTCCTGACCTCAATCTTTCCCAGCATCAGGGTCTTTTCCAATGAGTTGGCTCTTCTCATCAGGTGGCCAGAGTACATACATATCACAAAACTGGCTTAAAGCAGCACAACATAAGTATATATACTGCAGAGATTAAAATGTAATAAGATACTATTATGTGCAACTCTCTGTCCCATTTTTGATTGTTTTTTTTTTTCAATTTATTTTTTTATAGAAGGATAATTGCTTTACAGAATTTTGTTGTTTTCTGTCAAACCTCAACAGGAATCAGCCATAGGTACACATATATCCCCTCCCTTTTGAACCTTCCTCCCATCTCCCACCGTATCCCACCCCTCTAGATTGATACAGAACCCCTGTTTGAGTTTCCTGAGCCATACAGCAAATTCCTGTTGGCTACCTATTTTACATATGGTAATATAAGTTTCCATGTTACTCTTTCCATACATCTCACCTTCTCCTCCCCTTTCCCCATGTCCTTAGGTCTATTCTCTATGTCTGCTGCCCTGTAAATAAATTCCTTCAGTACCACTTTTCTAGATTCTCTATATATGCATTAGAATATGATATTTATCTTTCTCTTTCTGACTCACTTCATTCTGTATAATAGGTTCTAGTTTCATCCATCTCATCAGACCTGACTAAAATGTATCCCTTTTTATGGCTGAGTAATATTTCGTTGTTTATATGTATCACAACTTCTTTATCATTCAGCTGTCGATGGACACCTAGGTTGCTTCCACATTCTAGCTATTGTAAATAATGCTGCAAAAACAATGGGATACATGTGTCTTTTTCAACCCTAATTTCCTCAAGGTACATATATATATATATATATTTCTATTGAGCTGCATGAGCTATTTGTATTGTTGTTTGGTCTCTAAGTCATGTCAGACTTTATTGAGACCCTATGGACTGTAACCCATCAGGCTCTTCTGTCCGTGGCATTTTCCAGGCAACAATACTGGAGTGGGTTGCCATTTCCTTCTTGAGGATACCTTCCCAACCAAGGGATCAAACCCATGTCTCCTGCATCTTCTACACTGACAGGTGGATTCTTTACCACTGCACCACCTGGAACACTGAGATGTTTGTATATCTTAGAGGTTAATCCCTTATTGGTGGCTCACTTGCAAATATTTTCTCCCATTCTGAGGGTTGTCTTTTTGTCTTGTTTATGGTTTCCTTGGCTATATAAAAACATTTAAGTTTAATTAGGTCCCACTTATTAATTTTTATTTTTATTTTCATTTCATTGACTCTAGGTGAGTCAAAAAAGGATCTTGCTGTAATTTATGTCAAAGAATGTTCTGCCTATATTTTCCTCTAAGAGTTTTATAGTGTCTGGTCTTATATTTAGGTCTTTAATCTATTTTGAATTTATTTTTATGTATGGTGTGAGGAAGTATTCTAATTTCATTCTGTGCCCCATTTTAAAACATGGATAAAATGCACAATTTTCTAGAAAAATATAACTTATCAAATTGACCCAAGAAATACAGAAAATGTAAATTGTCCTACAAACCATTAAAGAAAGAAATCAATAGTTAAAAACTTTTCCCAAACTGAGTCCTTAAAGTCTAAAGACTTTAAAGCTGGGATCTAACAAACAGTTAAGTGTAAGTTAAGGAACACACTTTTATAGTCTCACAAAAATATTTCATAAAATAGGGAAACAAGGGAATTTTCTATTACTTGCTTAATAAAGCAAGCATAACATTGATATCAAAGTCAGACAAAGACAGTAAGAAAAAGGGAAACTTATGGCCAGTTTCAAATATGGACTTGTGAACAAAAAATTAGCAAGTTGAATCCAGCCATGTGTAGAGGTAACAGTACATCATAGCCAAACTGGATTTGTCTGAGGAATATAAGGAGAGTTTAATTTAGAAAATCTATTCATGCATTCTTTTATATTCATTGATTAAAGCAGAAAACCATATGATCATTACAATAGATGCAGGGCAAACATGTAAAAAAAATTAAGCATTCATTCAGGATATATGATTTTTTTTAAGCTTTAAAAAAGTTTTAAAGTCTTTTATTGAGTTTGTTACAATATTGCTTCTGTTTTATATTTTTTTTTTTTTTTTTGGCTCCAAGTCATGTGGGATCTTAGCTCCCAGACCAGGGTTTGAACCCATACCCTCTGCACTGGAAGGGGAGTCTTAACCACTGGACAACCAAGGAAGTTCCATTCATGGTAAATTTGTAGTGAACTAGGAATAGAAGGGAACTTTCTTAACTTGTTAAAGTTTACCTACAAAAAATCTACCGCAAAGATGAATAAGACATAACCTCTGCCCTCAAGGGGTTCAAAATGAGAAGGAGATGAACACAGAAACAGTGTATGAATCATATAATCATATAATCATCCTTGTAAGTCATCTTAACAGAGAAGAAAATAAGAGTCACATCAATTAAATCAGTCATTACATTCTAATTTCTTTTTATATAACAATATTGCTCAAACATTCCCTTTTCTAATACCTAACCATATGATCTTCCTGTTTCATTGCACCATTTTATCTGTAAATAGATCCTACAAGAGAGTTTTAAATGCTCTGTTAAAAATCAAGCAACAGTGTGAGTAGGTCACTTACCTAGTGTACATGAAATTTTAACTCAGAGTAAAAGAAATTCTGGAGACATTTTGATACAATTTTAAAATAATATTTTAATTGGTAATCACTTTATTTTTATTTTTTAGACTTTTAATTTTATAGTGGAGTATAGCTGATTAACAATGTTATGATAGTTTTAGGTGGACAGCAAAGGAACTCAGCCATACACATACAGGTGTCCATTCTCCCCCAAACTCCCCTCTCATCCAGGCTGCCACATAACATTGAGCAGAGTTCCCTGTGCTGTACAGTAGGTCCTTGTTGGTTATCCTTTTTCAAAAAATTATTTTTAATTAATTAATTTTATTTTTTGGTTGTACTGGATCTTCGCTGCTGCAAGGGCTTTTCTCTAGTTGTGATGAGGAGGGGCTATCTCAGGATGCAGCACTCAGGCTTCTGGTTGCGGTGGCTTCTCTTGCTGTGGAGCAAGAGCTCTGGGTACACAGGCTTCCATAGTTGCAGTTCCCAGGCTGTAGAGCACAGGCTCAATAGCTGTGGTGCACAGGCTCTGTTGCTCCAAGGCTTGTGGGATCTTCCTGGACCAGGGATTGAACCCATGTTTTCTGCAGGTGGAGTCTTTACCACTGAGTCTCCAGGGGAGAATAGAGCAGTGTGTACATGTCCATCCCAAATGCCCTAACTATCCCATCCCCCTGTTCTTCCCTCCCAGCAGCCATAAGTTTGTTCTCTATCTGTGAGTCTGTTTCTGTTTGGCAAATAAGTTCATTTGTATCATTTCTTTTTAGATTCCATACATAAGGGATGTCATATGATACTTCTCCTTCTCTGTCTGAATTACTTCGTTCAGTATGACAATCTCTAGGTCCATCCATGTTGCTGCAAACGGCGTTATTTCATTCTTTTTAATGGCTGAGTAATATTTGATTATATATGTGTGTGTGTGTACACCACAACTTCTTTATCCATTCCCCTGTAGATGATATTTATATTGCTTCCTTGTCCTGGCTGTTGTAAACAGTGCTGCAAAGTGCTGCAATGAATACCGGGGTGCATGTATCCTTTCAGACCATGTTTTTCTCCAGGTATATGCCCAGGAATGGGACTGCAGGGTCACGTGGTTTTGTTGCTAAGTATCATGTGTACACATCCATGACTTTAACCATCCCTGTGCTTCAGGGTGATTGGAGGTCATCAATGGGGAGAGAAATGGAGTGAAAGTAAAGAACAAGGTGAAAAGAAACCCAGGGGAATAAGGGCAGAGTATATTTTGTGACATTTATTCAGCAATAAAAAAAACTTGGCAGTTGAATGTTCCTTTGTTTAAGGGTTAATTGATAAGTATTAAGTTCAAAATTTCTACTCTCTCTTGAATTTCACTTCATTCTGAGTACAATAGTTTCAGAAAATCGGTTGAGACTTAGGGAGAAGGAGAGGGGTCTCCTGAATATACTGCTTGATAATAAAATGCTTAAAGTTTTTTGAATGCCTTTAAAATTTTTTCATGTTTGTATTCGGTCACTTTACTGTAGTGGGTAGCCTTTTCCTTTTCCAGCGGATCTTCCCAACCCAGGGATCAAACCCAGGTCTCCCACATTGCAGGTGGATTCTTTACCAGCTGAGCCACAGAGAAGCCCAAGAATACTGGAGTGGGTAGCCTATCCCTTCTCCAGTGGATCTTCCCAACCCAGGAATTGAACCAGAGTCTCCTGCATTGCAGGGGAATTATTTACCAAGTGAGCTATCAGGAAAGCCCTTTTAAAAATTTCACGTTTATATTCAGTGATTTTACTGTATTTTCAAAAATTTCAGTTCCCATTTGATTTGGGTGGGGGGGAATAGTGCTTCGCCAAGATAGTCTGAGAAACACTGAAATAGACTCCGTGAAAATCAAGAAATGCTATTCACAAGAAGGTCCTGCAAAGATGAAATGACATCCTGCAAATGGAAGAAAATGTTTGCCACACATAGAACTGACAAAGACCTAGTCTCTAAAATGTATAAAGAACTCATTGAGATCAATTAGAAAAATGGGAAAAAACTTGAAAAGGCACTTCATATGAAAGGAAATCCTAATGCCCAATAAACATATTAAAAGGCCTCCACCTCATTACTCATCAGGGAAATGAAAATTAAAACCACAATGAGAAATCACCCATCATCAACAGATTGGCAGACACTTAAAAACTCCACAAGCCTAAATGTTGGTAGAGATCCTGTGAGTTACAGGAAGTCTCAAATACTTTTTGCTCCTGAGGGTATAAGTTAGTTCAACTACTTTGGGAAACTTGTTGGCAGGATCTACTTACTTTGAACATATATACACTCTATAACCCAATAATTCCCAGGGACCCAACAGAAATGTGTTACATATGTGAACAAATTATGTGTACAAGGAAATTCACAGAGCTGTTATTTATAATAGCTCCTAAATGATTACAGTCGAGATGTCCATCAACAGTAAAAAGTATAGACACGTGGCAGTATCCTCACATAATGGAAAACTCTTCAGTAGTGACTCTCAAGAGCGTGGACCATGGACCAGCTGCCTCAGCATCACCTGGGAACTTGTCAGGGATGCAAATCCTCGGTCCCCTCTTCAGACCTAGTGAATTAGAAATTCCGGAGGTGAGGCTCAATGCTGTTTTAACAAGCCCTTCGTATGATTCTGACACGTTGAATTTTGGAAAACATTGGTTGACTGTGTTCAATATGAATAAATTATAGTTTGGGGCAACAACATGAAAGAGTTACATAAACATAAGTCAGTTTTTCTTAAGTGGAGCCTAGAATGCTTTCTAGATTTCCTCTGGTGGTTCAGTAAAGAACAGGTGATTCTTTACTGAAGGCGGTAAAGAGGCAGTAAAGAACCCACTTGTCAATTCAGGAGACACAGGTTCAGGCCCTGGGTTGGGAAGATCCCCTGGAGAAAGAAATGGCAACCCATTCTAGTATTGTTGCTTGGAAAAGCCCATGAACAGAGGAGCCTAGAGGGCTACAGTCCATGGGGTTGCAAAAAAGTCAGACACAACTTAGTGACCAAACAGCAGCCACAGCAGCAGAATGCTTTTTTGGGCAGAAGAGACACACATAGATATTACAAGATCTGGGTTTGAGTTAGTTAAAAGAGTTCAGGCATTATTGCTTTTCTCCATTATTGCTTTTCTCTGGGGCTTTGAGGTACAGGCCAGGGGTACCAGACAGAGGAGACTGAAGAACAGTTTCAGATGTGAGTTTCAGAGTTTCAAAGTTTCAGAGTGGCCAGTCAGAACTAGGTGGAGAAAACAGAGCCCCACAGTTAGAGCCAGAGGATGGGGGAAACAAGTGATCCCCACACACTTCCCTCTCCTCTGGCACAGTGCATCTGACACCAGCCTCAAAGTTTACCCTTCTTGCTTTTAGTTCTTGATTGCTCGACAGTGAGAAAAGCAGAAAAAGAGAAAATGAAGACTTCCCTAGTGATCCAGTGGATAAGAATCCACCTGCCAATGCAGGAGACATAGGTTCGATCCCTGATCTGGGAATATCCCACATACCTCAGAGCAACTAAGCCCGTGCTCCACAACTACTGAGCCCAGACTTCCAGAGCCCATGCTCTGCAACAAGAGAAGCCACCGCAATGAGAATCCCACATTTCACAACTAGTGAAAAACCCTCACAGCAAGGGAGACCCAGCACAGCCAAAAATAAATTAAAAAAAGAGAGAAAATGATGTCATGCTAGGGATTGCTATGTGCAGTTTTATGATTCTTTGTTCTTTCCTACCAAACATCCCAAAAATTAGAAATAAGAGAGACTGAATTTATACATCAGGTAAGATATTTTTATTAAAATCAAATTACATTTACATTAGCAATCCTGCTTCTGAGAATACATTTCAAGGGGACAAATCTAACTATGAAAAAAATATGCAATGAGATGTTTCTCTAATACAGAAAAGTCCATCAGGTCAGTATACCATGATTATTTAATTATTCCTCTATCATTAAAACTGTAGATATCTGATACTTCTCACCTGATGTATAAATTCAGCAATCCCTAGAGCATAGCCCCCGCTTCCCACAACTACAGAAAGGAGTGCATGCTAACAAAGACCTAGAACAGGCAAAAATCATTAATTAGTTAACTGGTTTAAAAGTCTTTAAAAAATATATAATTCAGTTTCATTTTAGAGAATTTGAAAAGTAGACAAACATTATCTTTTGCCTACCATCCAAATAACAGCTGCATGTTGATATATTTAATCTTTTTTCTTTATATAGATTTCTTGGTTGCTTTATATAGTTTAAATTATATTTTATGTGTAAATTTGTGTCACTTAATGTGAGTATTTTCAAGTTATCTGTTAAAATCATTATGAAAATTTTATAACTTGAAAATACTCACATTAAGTGACACAAATTTGTGGGAAGCGGGGGCTATGCTCTAGTTGTGTTGCTTGGGCTTCTCATTGCCGTGACTCCTCTAGTTGCAGAGGATGGGCTCTAGGGCGCTCAGGCTTCCGTAGCTGCAGCGCGTGGGCTCCGTGCTTGTGGCTCCCAGGCTCTAGAGCAGAGGCTTCAGGAGTGGTGGCGCACAGGCTTAGTTGCTCTGAGGCATGTGGGATCTTCCTGGACCAGGGATCAAACCTGTGTCTCCTGAGTTGGAGATTCTTTACCACTGAGCCACCAGCAAAGCCCAAGTTTAGATAGTTTAAACGATTACTCAGACAACTTTGGTTTAATCAGGTCTCCCAAATGCAATTGAATTATTTGATACGATTACTTACATAATACTATACATTTTCTTTTAATTTGTATTTAGATTCAGGTATAATTTTTAGAATGTACATGTATATTTTATAGCAGATTAATATTCTAAGAGCTAATTTTGCAGCTATAGCTAGAATCTGAATTTTGAATAATTTACCTAATTTCTTGAGCCACATGTCATTTTGGTCAGATAAACAAATCCATTTCAACAATGATCATGGATCTCAGGGCAACTATTTCTGTTATAATGATTAGAACTGCTTCTAGACATTGCTACCTGGACCTTTACATTTAATATAAAAAATAATAAATTAAATGAAAAATCTCTCCCTTCTTTGCCATTCTCAGGACAATACCCAACCAAACCATGGTTGATGATATATGTCACCCTTTTGAAGCTGTGATCCAAATGCTTCAATTCTGGCGTGTGGCCTGCAGATTTAAACAGGGAAAAATTAGGGAAATTAGGGAAAAATAATTTTAATTGAATCAGATTCTTTGCTCTATTATGCATTAAGGGGTCAACGTTGGACCCCCACTTTTGCATTCACTTTCTGTCCTCAGTTTTCTTGTTACATCCCCTGCTTTCTCTCTCTTCTAGATTTCCTGACAGCTTTTCCTCTAGCCCAGTGAAGTCTATTTCTCCTCTTTCTTTCCTCCCAAGTCTGATCACATAGACATGTGAACACATGCACAGGGGCACAAACCCATGCACACTCTTCCTTGGAAGGAAGCCAGTGGGTAAAAGCTCAATAGACAAAGCCTGAACCTTTTAGCGAGCACAGGGTGTCGGAGTGTTGTTTGTCTTCATGTAGTATCTAATGCTTTGGCCACCTGATGCGAGGAGCTGATTCATTGGAAAAGACCCTGGTGTTGGGAAAGATGAAAGCGGGAGAAGAAGGGGACAGCATAGGATAAGATGGTTGGATGGCTTCACCGCCTCAAAGGATGTGAGTTTGAGCAAACTCTGGGAGACAGTGAAGGACAGGGAAGCCTGGTGTGCTGCACTCTATGGGGTAGCAAAGAGTTGGACATGATTTAGCAACCGAACAACAATAACGAATACCCATCTGTGTTGTTGTGATGTACTTCCTTGCGCTCACACTGGTGCAGCTGGATACCACGTGCTGCTGATTATCCCCCATTCCTCTTCAGGGTATTTGCTTGCTCATCCTCATCCAGTTTGCATCTCCATTGCTTCTCATGGGTGGTTTCCACCAGCTCTAGATGTGACTCCTACTCCTCCCGGTTAGCCTTCCTACAGTGGACAGTCCCCCAATTAAGCTTTTTATTATACTTGTTGCTCTTCTGCCCAAAGTCTTCAGTCCTTTCCTTTTATTCTTGGAGTCAAGTCCAAGTGCCTCAGGATGGTATTCAGCATCTCCTGGGACCTGATCCCAGTCTTGTGTTACTGAGTCCAAACTCATTCTCCTGTGGAACAACAGGCCAAGGAATCAGAGACGAGGTGTTGAGGTAAGGATTACGACTTTATTCGGAGAGCCAGCTGACCATCTTCTCTGGGTCTGGATGCCATATTCTTTTACAGATCAGAGACTGTGGAGGTGAGGAAACAAAGAAAAAAAGGTCATTAATCTTGCAAATATCTCCTAGAAGGGCAAGCCTCAGGCAGGGGTGTGTTAATTTCTTCCTTCCTGCCATCTACAGGTGGACAGGGTTCTGAACAAAGGCACTTCAGTTTACCAGTCAGGCAGAGGGGCAGGGTCCTCTGAGGCAGGTCATTATGCCTGATTATAGTAACAAAAACCAGTCAAAGAAACAGTTCCAACATGGAGTCAGAATTGACTTCTCCCTATTATATTTGTGTTACCCTTCCATTCCCATCGAACAACTTCCAGAGTACATTTTGCCTCTGCTCTTGGCACCCAAGCTCTCCCCTTGGCTTCTTAACCTCAGCTCACGCTGTGCCTCCTCCTTGGCGTACTCTTCCCCATTCAACTTGTTACAGTCTTTCTCATCCTTCATTTCAGTCCCAAATATCTTTTTTTCCCCATGAAACCTCACCTGGTCCTTCTAGGTGAGGACCTTTGCTTTTCCTGTGCTCCCATGGCTCTACTGCTTTTAGGGATTTTTGTTTTGTTTTGAAAAAATATTTTAACTATTTTCTTATGATACACAGGGTCGTCATTGCATCACAAGTTGCAGAGCGGACTTAGTGGCATGTGGGCTTGGTTGCCCCGAGGCACATGGGATCTTAATTCCCCAACCTGGGATTGAACACATGTTCCCTGCATTGCAAGGTAAACTTAACCTCTGGACCACCAGGCAAGTTCCTGCTCTTAGTTGTAGTTATTTTAACCTTTGTTGGGCTATTTGTACATTTATTTTGTCTCCTTGGAGGAAAGGGTGACGTCTGGTTCATCTTGGTACCCTCATAGGACTCACTACATTGTCCTGCATGTAGTAGGTGCTCAGCTATTCATCTTTACACAATTAAATGTAAAGAGCTGAGAAGTCTTTCTGTTCTCAAGGAGTGTTTATACGGTGGTTATTTTCCTTCAACAAGAATCTTACTCATTTGTCAGCATAAGCATACATTTCGATGCAACTATTTTAATTTAAAAGTGAGTTTTGTGAGAATGAAAAAGAGGAAAGCCAGGGCACCAAGATATGATTAAAGTCTTACATTTGCTGTTAGTCTAGTTTTTACTTTTCATTCTAATTTATTTGTCCTCTAAGAGAAGATTAAAATACACTTATTCCTTGGAAGGAAAGTTATGACCAACCTAGAGAGCATATTCAAAAGCAGAGACATTACTTTGCCAACAAAGGTCCGTCTAGTCAAGGCTATGGTTTTTCCAGTAGTCATGCATGGATGTGAGAGTTGGACTGTGAAGAAAG
This sequence comes from Bos mutus, assembly GCF_027580195.1. NCBI lineage: Eukaryota > Metazoa > Chordata > Mammalia > Artiodactyla > Bovidae > Bos > Bos mutus. The sequence continues at coordinate 23,059,288 of NC_091637.1, forward strand.
CTGAGCGCTGAAGAATTGATGCTTTTGAACTGTGGTGTTGGAGAAGACTCTTGAGAGTCCCTTGGACTGCAAGGAGATCCAACCAGTCCATTCTAAAGGAGATCAGTCCTGGGTGTTCTTTGGAAAGAATGATGCTAAAGCTGAAACTCCAGTACTTTGGCCACCTTATGCGAAGAGCTGACTCATTGGAAAAGACTCTGATGCTGGGAGGGATTGGGGGCAAGAGAAGAAGGGGATGACAGAGAATGAGATGGCTGGATGGCATCACCGACTCGATGGACATGAGTTTGGGTGAACTCCGGGAGTTGGTGATGGACAGGGAGGCCTGGTGTGCTGCAGTTCATGGGGTCGCAAAGAGTCGGACACGACTGAGACTCAACTGACTGACTGACTGAAGAGAAGATAACATGAGGTTAAGACCAGTGTCCGAGCTTCTAAATGCCTGGCAAATGATTTAGTCTCTTCAATGTGTCCATGTGTGCAATTCATTCTCTCTGAGAGATCCTAAAATTTAAACTTTTACTACAGTCCTTGGACTACAGTTAATTATCATAAAAATGTCAAAACAATGACTATATATGTTCCCCATTACTATATAATTATATATTATAATAGAAACGGAGAAGGCAATGGCAACCCACTCCAGTACTCTTACTTGGAAAATCCCATGGATGGAGGAACCTGTTAGGCTGCAATCCATGGGGTCGCTAAGAGTCGGACACGACTGAGTGACTTCACTTTCACTTTTCACTTTCATGCATTGGAGAAGGAAATGGCAACCCACTCCAGTGTTCTTGCCTGGAGAATCCCAGGGATGGGGGAGCCTGGTGGGCTGCTGTCTATGGGGTTGCACAGAGTTGGACACGACTGAAGTGACTTAGCATAGCATAATAGAAAAATATAATTCTTTTTTTAACAAAGTATTCATTTATTTTTTGGCTGTATCAGGCCTTAGCCGTGGCACGTGGGAACTTTGTCACCCTGGCTTCTCTCTAGTCATGGTGCACGGGCTTAGTAGTTGATGCACTCCAGCTTAGTTGCCCTGCAGCGTGTGGGATCCTAATTCCCTGACCAGGAATTGAACCCTTGTTCCCTGCATTGGAAGGTGGATTCTTAACCACTGGACCATCAGGGAAGTCCCTATATCATTCTTTTTTTCTTCATCTCTAATAGATCTTGAACAATTTGAGATATAATTTGAGTTCAATACAAATAAATTTGAATTTTTCAACTCCATTTCACAGAAACTAAAAATTATTTTTATTCATCACGGTGTTGGAAAAACTTTAATTGAAAACAGATTAGCAAGTATGTCCTGCGTGCCCAGCATGTGTTGATCTTGAGTATTTTAGTATGTGATTTGAGGCTGTGGTACCAGACTTTTGAGAAGAATACATAATTCATTACCACCACCATTTTCACAGAACTGTATTAATGAAGCTTTTCTTTAGGCTTGAGGCCGTCTTGGCTGTTTCAGAATTTTGGTGAGCAGATTGAGTGATAATTTTAGGCTTCTAAAATCAGCCTGTGTCCCCTCAGTCACATGATGTCATAAGCAGCTGGTGTTGCCTTGGCAACTTTACAGAATAAAAGTGCTGCTTTTGGTAAAACTTTGGGTCATGTGACCTAGCTCTGTAGCTGGGGAAGACAACACGAAATTATTACTTACTTCTTCACCAAAACAAACCCAGATTTGCATAAGAGAAAAACAAAACCAGAACTCAAAGTCCCAAGTGAATTAACTACCCGCCTTGCCATCATCTGAAAGCCAAGTTTGTTTGACTTTGTAATTTCAACATGCTCCACTCCCTGTAATAACTCTCATATTTGTGTGTTGCTTTCCCTCATCCTCCCCATGACCCAGGAGGGTATGTCTGTTTCTAAGGCATTAGCAAGGCCAGGAGAAGAGTGATAAAGCCAATCAACCCAGAGGAATTTTGATGGCCTAATCCTTAGTCCAGGGCTCTTTCTAGCATCTAATGCTTTGTTGAATTCAGTCATTGCTATCAACTTGCCATGTGATTTTGAGATCTATCCCCAAAATCTGTCTCCTGGTTAAGGCCTCCTGTATTGCAGATACAAGCCCTTATGGTCAAGAAATCATGGTGTCAGGCTTCCCTGGTGGGCCAGTGGTTAAGAATCCACCTGCCATTGCAGGGGACACGGGTTTGATCCCTGGTCCAGGAACATTCACTTGCTACAGAGCAACTAAGGCAGTGAACAGCAACTGCTAAGCCCATGCGCCCCAGACCCATGCTCTGCAACAGGAGAAACCACTGCAATGAGAAGCCTGCACACCACAACTAGAGAGAAGCCACCACTTGCCACAACTACAGAAACCCTGAGAACATCAACAAAGATCCACTGCAGCCATAAATAAATAATAAGTTCTTAATAACAAAGAAATCATGTTAAATTAGTCATCCATAAAATACAAGTAGCCCAATAGTAATTGGGTTGCAAAAGAGTTGGAAACGACTGAGCGATTAAATAACAACAATAAAATTATTCAGATGGCCACTTTGTGCCACTTAATGACAAATTTATAAACACAGGACAGTCATGAGTGTAATATCCTTTTGCAGATTTTATTAAAATTTTTATTTTCATTTTTCAGATATCTAAATAAATATATCTTCAGCCTCAGAACTTAATATATCATTTTCAAGCAACTGAATTGTTTTTTTGAATCTAGATGATTGATGCATGCTATAAGATTTCCTATCATATCAATTATGTAAGAGCTACATTATATACTATTATTTTCATTATTATATAATTTATATTTAAGACAAAATAAACTATATATAAACAAAATAAAAAAATTTCTTTGTATTTAGTGTTGGATGTTTATAAGTACCAGCCTTTAAAAGAATGTTTGAAAAACAGAAAAAATAGAGTAAAAATTACATAGTTTTCTATATTATATATAATATATATATTATATGTACTAATTTACAATTAATATAAGAGTAAAATTATACAATATAATTATTAAAATTACATAATCCAGAGGCCATCATTATTAATATTTTAGAAAATTTCCTCCTATTTTAAAAGATATTTCCCTATAAACAAGTTATAGCATATATTTCAGTACAGACACACAGTGTTATTATGCCTCAACCCATAAAAACCATTGCTCTATAGTATCCATAAATTTATGTATCTATATATTTCCCCAGCCATCTTATACAAGAAATAATTTAAGATGGCTTAAACTTTCTTTTTAATGATTTTTACTCTTTTATTTAACCATTTCCATGTTGTTTGACTTTTCTAATATTGTGCTATTGTAAATAATACAGCAAAATGTTTTGCATTTAAAAATGTGAAAATACAACATAAAAGTCTGCATAAAAAGTTCTAAGGCTGTATACATATTGAAAATTTGTTTTTCCAGAAAAATTTAATTGTATCAGTCACTTCATCCATAACGGATGAAAATATCAATTTTAATATATCCTTGACAGCACTGAATCACATAAGATTTGTTTGAAAAGAGTTTAACACCTAGTACCTAGTTCTTAGGAGAAGGCAATGGCACCCCACTCCAGTACTCTCGCCTGGAAAATCCCATGGATGGAGGAGCCTGGTGGGCTGCAGTCCATGGGGTTGCTAAGAGTTGGACACGACTGAGAGACTTCACTTTCACTTTTCCTGTCATGCATTGGAGAAGGAAATGGCAACCCACTCCAGTGTTCTTGCCTGGAGAATCCCAGGGATGGGGGAGCCTGGTGGGCTGCTGTCTGTAGGGTTGCACAGAGTCGGACACGACTGAAGCGACTTAGCAGCAGCAGCAGCCAGCAGCACCTAGTTCTTGGTTTCTAATACCATTTTCCAACTAAGGCAACCAGGAATTCTTGGAAAAGAAACTGCTTCTAGGTGTGGGATAGAAAATATACAAAATGAAACTGGGGTGTTCTGTGTTGCAAGAAAATAAGGAAGTGCTCATAAAAGAAAGTGATGAAGGCTGTACATCAAAATGTCAGAAGTTCCTTGGTGATCCAGTGGTTAAGACTGCCTTCCAATGCAGGGGTTCAATCCCTGGTTGGAGAGCTAAGATTCCACATGCCTTATGGACAAAAAAACCAAGGCATAAAACAGAAGCAATATTGTAATAAATTCCATGAAGACCTAAAAAACAACAAAATTGCACAGGAACCAACTAAAGAGCTCCCAATGGCTGAAGCTAGGACAGTTTGAACAATGAAATAAAGTAGTATTTAGATTAAAAGCCAAGCATAAAATAAATATCCATGACTCCAAACTGATATAATGATTGAAGGATGAGATGGTTGGATGGCATCAGTGACTAAATGGACATGAGTTTGAGCAAACTCTGGGGGATAGTGAAGGACAGGGAAGCCTGAAATGCTGTGTAGTTCATGAACTACATACTGTAGTTCATGTTCAGCTCATGCAAAGAGCTGAACATGACTGAGAGACTGAACAATAAATAAATACAGGGAGGAAAGTGGACAAAGCTCTCAAGGAGAAGAATTTCAAATAAGTGGTATGGTAACTCTGTCCTCAAGTAGGTGGAGCAGAACTCTCTCTTCTTAACCATGGCTGTGCACAGAGGCATCCTTCTGAAGGGTGCAGTATGGAAGCAGGAAAGAGAGGTACTCAGAGTCATCATGGTAGGTCGTGTGAATGGCATGCTGTCACTCAATATGATGTAATGCCATGGCACTTTACTTCTATGGTCCTCTACAAAGGAAGTTATCCCAGTCTGTTCCTGAGAGGGGCACTGGACAAATCTAAATTGAGGGGTGTTCTCCAAAACATTTAACCAGCATCCCTTAAAACTATCTTTGTTATTGTTCAGTTGCTAAGTCGGCCCACTTTGTGACCCTATGGACTGTAGCTCACCAGACTCCTCTGTCCATGGGGTTCTCCAGGCAAGAATTCCGGAGTGGGTTGTCATGCCTACCTCCAGGGGATCTTCTTGACCCAAGGGATTGAACCCCAAGGTCTTACGTCTTCTGCACTGGCAGATGGGTTCTTTGCCGCTAGCAGCACCTGGGAAGCCACATCCTTGTCTTACATTACTTCAAAACCCTAACTATTCTCTGTGCTTCCTCTATGTTCTCCCTACAATCCATTCTTCACACAATGATTAGCCTAATATTTTAAAAGTATAAATTTGATCATGCAGTCTCAAGGATAACATTTATCATCCTTATCAAAATAAAATATAATTCTTACCAAGATAAAGTATTCAGTTCAGTTCAGTCGCTCAGTCATGTCCGACTCTTTTCGACCCTGTGAATTGCAGCACGCCAGGCCTCCCTGTCCATCACCAACTCCCGGAGTTCACCCAAACTCATGTCCATCACGTCAGTGATGTCATCCAGCCATCTCATCCTCTGTTGTCCCCTTCTCCTCCTGCCCCCAATCCGTCCCAGCATCAGAGTCTTTTCCAATGAGTCAACTCTCTGCATGAGGTGGCCAAAGTACTGGAGTTTCAGCTTTAGCATCATTCCTTCCAAAGAATACCCAGGACTGATCTCCTTTAGAATGGACTGGTTAGATCTCCTTGCAGTCCAAGGGACTCTCAAGAGTCTTCTCCAACACCACAGTTCAAAAGCATCTTCTTACCAAAATAAAATCCAAAATCTTTACTGTGGCCTACAGTTTCTTCATGATCTAACTCTTGTGTCCAGCTCTCCCATCCCCACCTCTCTGGCCAGCTTGTGCTACTCCTGTGACACAACCTCCTACTGAATCCTCAAAACCCTTCCCTATTTTCCCCACAGTTGACTTCTCACTCTTTAGTTCTTACTTCTTCTATTGTCTCCCTTCCTTTTCCTTGATGATCTTATCTTGGTGGGCTCATCCCTCTTCTGTTAGTTCCTCTTATCCTCCATAGGGTTGATTGCAATTCTCTTTCCTTCCTAGGGAACGAAAATCTGCCACCCCAAGTATGCTCCAAGCATAAAGGTTATTTTGAGCTGAAGGCAAAAGAGAAGAAACAGACACAAGAAACTGCCCTCTTCTTATACCTCAAAGCAGGACATAGTTTGGAAAGGTGTCTCTTTCCTGTACCAGGAAGGAAAAAGCTCATCAGGACTCCCAACACTTACCAGCCCAGAGCACAAAAAGAGCACATAACAATCTTCACTAAAATAGTCCTTATCTTTCATTACTTTCCCACATGTGTTAAGCTTCTCATGGTCTGCTACCTTGAAAAGCCTAGACCCCTCTTCCTTTGTCTTGTCACTTCTCCACAAATTTATTGTCCTTTGTAAAAATGCTGTATAAAGCCCCAATTCTAACCATGGCTTTGAGTTACTCATCCCTGAATTCTCCCACATGTACACATGATGCATGTGTTAACTGATGCTGTTTTTCTCCTGTTCATTCATCTTTTAAAAATCTAATCTGCAGAGCTACAGCAAAAAAACAAAAAACCTAAGACAGGTAAAGGAGAACAAGTTAAACTTTTCCTTGCCTATACACTCTCTTTCCTTCTTTTCCTCCAGACTCGCTGAATGCCCCGCCTCCCAGTGGTCCATGGGGGTAGGGACCTTGTTTGTCCATCACTGTATTTTTAGCACATCTCACATAGTATATGCTCAGTACTTTTTATTGTATCAATGTTAAATGAATCGAACAATTGGCATGTCTTGATACTGGAACATATTTTATTTATATATGTTTAAAAAAATTTTTCCTCTCTTTGCCCAGAACGTGTGGCATGTGAGATTTTAGTTCCCTAACTAGGGATAGAACCCAAACCCCTTGCATTGGGAGCTCAGAATCTTAACCACTGAACCACCAGGGAAGTCTCTAGGAGTATATTGTAGATCACTAGAACTAAAACATTAGAGCACATTTTTATTGAGTCATTTTAATACATGTACTCTTCCAAATGAATTTGTAAATTTGTTTTTTCAAGTTAAGAATATTGAATTCTGATAAGAAATACATTATAGCTGTCTTTCTAGATTACTTTGGGGATAATTGATATGTTTAGAATATCAAGCTCTTCCATTCAGGCACATGATATTTTTTTTTTCCTTGAATATTTTTGACCCAGGATTGGTTGATTCCATGGATTGGAACCTGTGGATGTGGAAGGCTGACTGTATATGGCATTTTGTTTACCCATTTATCTGTTAATGGCCACTTATTGGCCTTTTTGAAAAATTGATGTACAAGTACCAATTTGACTGCTTCTTTCGATTATTTTGGGTGTGTACGTAGGAGTGTAATTATCTGATCATATAATCATTATATTTACTTTTACATACATTTTTGGCTAGTTGAATTGCAATCCCTTTGCAGAGGAAATGCGTATACTTCTTTGAGGCCTCACTTTATAGTGTTTCACCATCAATAGTGATATTTTTTCTTGCATCAAAGTGGGCATTAAAAATGTTAATAAACCACATTCCTTTTATTAATTTACTAAGTGTATATATATATATATATTTCTTGATATAGGAATGCATTTTTAATTTTATCAAATTCCATTTCAGTGATATTTTAAAATAAAAGATTAATTTTCTTCATGAACTATTAACATTATCAATTATAATACTAGATTTTCTAATATATAAGCCATTCTTGACTTTTTATTTTAATGATACCTTGATATTAATTCTTTCTTTATGGCAGTAAATCAAATTTTCCCCTTTTTTGAAAATTAATTTTTAATTTCATGAATGCTTTATATGCAAATCTGGCTCATACAATTTCTAATATTTGAAATGTGTTAAACTTATTTTTCACTTCTAATCTTTTCTATGATCAATTTTGTTTCATGAATTTTAGAGAAGATATAGCCTAAATTTCAAATTCTCTTGTTTTTGTTTTATTTATTCATTTAAAAATTGTATTCCTATTTTTATATCCTTACTAAGTTTTTACCTGCCTGATCTATCACAGCTTGACACTTTTTATTCAGTTACATCTATTTGTATTCATTTCTTTTAGTATATCTCTAAAGGAAAGTGGATACAAGGTTACTCAACACATAAAGATTCATTATAGTTACTTTTTCATTGTAAATTATATTTATCAGGATAAAATTACCATCTTTGTGCTCTTTAATGCTTTTTTATTTGCTTGAACTTTGTGTAAAGTAAATTGATATCTTGGCTTTATTTGCTATTGCTTGATATACTTTGCCTCTTGTTTCACTCTTAATCTTTTCCACCATATTTTAAAAATGCTTTTTATAGACAGCCTGTTTACTACTCTATTAGAGAGTCCCTCCTGTTTGAAAAAAGATTTTGATTTAGTTTCAATAATCATCATAATTGATAGTATCTGATCTTCCTTTTTTTGCTCTCTGTTCTTAAATTTTTCTTTTGTTTATTAAATAACTTTATTGTTTTTATCTTTTACATCATTTGAAATATACATGTATATTCATAGATCTATCTATCTAACTATATCTCAACCAATTCTAAATAACAGAGCCCTTCAATCTTTTTCCTCATGTACTGAAATGCCATGCTTGACACAGGGATCAAACCCAAGTCTCTGAAGTCTCTTGCATTGAAGGTCAGGTTCTTCAGCACTGGAGCTACCTGGGAAGCCCTCATATAAAGCAGTTTTTATCAAGCATGTGGTCTTGGGCTCCCCTGGTGGCTCAGACTGTAAAGTCAGAATCTCCAGTAATGTAGGAGACAGGGGTTTGATCCCCTGGTTGGGAAGATCCCCTGGAGAAGGAAATGGCAACCCACTCTAGTATTCTTGCATGACTTTCGCTATGTGGTCTTGGCTTTACAGATTTTTGAAAACGTTCCCTGAAAACTTGTCTTTGTGTGAGATATATTTATCATTCTTTGCCATGTTAGAAATTAAAAGTGAGAATTTAAAATATGTATTAACTCATTTAAAATAGAATAATAAACTCATTAAATCTTACAAATAATGTATTTTCATGGAAACTACCTATATTTCCAAAAAATAAAATTCACTGAGGAGAGTGGCATTGCTTTATATAATTACAAATCTCTTTAGTAAATGTTAAATAAAAAGATAGCCAAATTCTCATACCTGCTTCTTTTAATTTACTTTGTGGCATTATGTTGTTTTGATTGAAGTGTGAAAAAAAATACAGCAACACAGTTATGTAACTGGAGAATAAAGGGATATTTTAAAAGTCTTTTTGGATAGTTTTGAAAAACTTTCTTTGATATTACACCAAAACTTGGCAAATGTTAGTTTCTTAAAGATGAGTTGCAATGTAAATGCTGAAACCATATCAATGAACTCTTTGTCCTCTGTTACATTAAGACCCACTGACTTACTTTGCACTTCAAATGGATCTTTTATAGCATCATGCATTGGTTATTTGGGTTTCACAGGTGGCTCAGACTTGAAAGAATCCGCCTGCAATGCGGGAGACTTGGGTCTGATCCCTGAGTTGGGAAGATCTCCCCAAGAAGGGAATGGCAATCCACTCCAGTATCCTGCCCTGGAGAATCCCTGTGGACAGAGGAGCCTGGCAGGCTGCAGTCCAAAGGGTCGCAAAGAGTCAGACATGACTGAGCCACTTTTACTTCACTTTCTTTGGTCATTTTAGAAGATATATTAAGTCTCTGAGTTCTATAGATTTTCCAAATACCCACACATTTCATTAAACCATGTTTAAAAAATCGCATTAGTTAATATCACCTTGTCTCATCAGAAAAAGACTTTATGTATTAGAAAACTGTAAAGACCCATGTGTGGCAGATACATATGAAAAAAAAATCTAATTTCCTTTTGAAAGCCTCAGCTTTGTCATTGGCAACACTTGCTGTCAGTTGTCCTTGAAGTGACAGGTTCACTTTGTTCATTTTTGAGAAAAAGCATGTCACGCATCCTCTTCTAAATAACTGTCATTTGCCAGTGTTCATTCAGTAAAGATGCAATCCCTTAAGAGAAGTGGCAGTTTCTGTTAAGAGCTCACCTGGAGCAACCGCTGGACTCTGCAGGTAGCGTAGGGCTTCATGTCTGTCTCCTGGGCTGTAATGAATTACCCCTAAATTTATCAGCTTAATGCAAAAATAAACATTTATTTTATCTCACAGAGTTTCTGTGGGGCGGGAATTTGGAAATCCGCTTAGCTGGGTGATTCTGGCTCAGAGTTTCTCGTGAAATCATAACCACCACGTCGGCTGTTGGCTGAAGGCATGACTGGGGCTAAGATCCACTTCCAAGAGGGCTCCTCACATGCTCAGCACATTCATATTTGTTGACATGACAGCAGATAGACCTTAGTTCCTCTCCGCAGGGCCCTCGCCCCTGAACCACCTGGGAAGATGCAAGATAAGATCTGTTATCTTCTGCATATTGTTGTATCTTTTATCATTTTAGTCTATTCCTCCCATTCTTTTCAGTCTGAGGATGGTTCTCTAGCTTTTTTCCGCTTTGCTGTCTCCTTCTCCTGCACCATCAGTTTTGTCATTTCCTCTGTCCACTGAGGATTTGTACTCTTCTTATAGTTGTCGTTGTTTTTCCGCTTCAGTTACTCCTTCTCTCTCCTCTTTACTTATCTGTTTTAGCTCTCCTTTGTGGAAACACAATGATCTCTGTTCTCTGATATGCTGAACTAATAGGGTATGCACGGAACATGACATCCAATATGTACTGCTGGGCCCTTCTGTCTCTCCCCAGCAAGCTGTCCTTACAGGAAATCCCCTACACTGGAGCGTGTGGCAGGTGCGGTCATACTCTAAAGACACCGAGAAAATGTACCTGCAGCCTTGCCCGCTTAGGAGTTTGGCAATGACCCATCTCTTTGAATAAGACAATGGGAGAAGTAAGACATCACATCCCCAAGTGGCTCAGTGGTAAAGAATCAGTCTGCGTAAGCAGGAGACACAGGAGATGTGGGTTCGATCCCTGGGCCAGGAAGATGCCCTGGAGGAGGGCATGCCAACCCACTCTAGTATTCTTGCCTGAGAATCCCATGGATGGAGGAGGCTGGCAGGCTGCAATCTGTGGGGTCACAAAGAGTTGGACATGACTGAAGCGACTTGTCACACATGCATAGAGGTGTTGTGAGATTTTATGTTTCTTTATAGAGGTTTCTTTGCATGAGTGCATGCCAAGTCACTTCAGTCATGTCCCACTCTTTGCAACCCCGTGGACTGTAACCTGCCAGGCTCCTCTGTCCATGAAATTTTCCAGGCACGAATACTGGAATGGGTTGCCATGCCGTCCTCCAGGAAGATTTCTTTATGTTTCTTTATCGAGAAAAACCTTGCACATGTCATGATAGAAATGTCCTGAGGATACTGGAAGAATGCATTCAAATATTAACTGTAGATAACACTGGGCAGTGGGATTTTAAGTAAATTTAACTCTTTTTTATGTGTTTTTGTATTTTTCACCATTTTCATAAAGTTAGTGGATTAATATTTTTATTATACAAGTAATACACATGAAAAATGTTGGTTGTATAAAAATCCAAACAATTTAGAAGAAATAGAATCCTTTGTTTTCAACTCCTTCCCTAATACTTTTGCCCTTGGCCACCATTATCCAGTTTGGTGTGAATCTTTTTTGTCCTTTTTCAGTATATTTATATTCTTATATGAATAGATGTATGTTTGGAATAAACATCTTCTCATATATGTGTTTCTGAACCTTGATTTTTTTCCCCTTTGTTGATATGTCTTGGAAAGCTGTCCGTGTGAGTATATGTACATCTCATTCTTTTTACAAGCTATGTTGTACATCATAATACAGGTACATCATAATTTGGTTAACCACTTCCATATTAATGAGTAGTTAGTTTTTTGCTTTATTACAAGCCAGTGCAATAGACATCTTTGTATATGAATTATTTTGCCAAGGTACCTATATTTTTCTAAGATAAATATCTAAAATAGAAATGGTGGATCAAAGAGCATTTTAACAGATGCAAATGGCACAGTCTTGAATTGGGTATGCAAGAACGAACCTCTAAGCTCCCATTTCAGTTCTTGGCAGAAAACCTGAATGTTCCTAAGAGTGATAGTACGCACAATGGAAACAAAATCTGGAGGAATGCGTAGCAATTCCTATAATGGTTATGTCTTCTACACCTGCTGAAGGATGGAGGCAGCTGCTATGGATGAATTTGCTGTTTTCTCTCAGCACCTGGTGTCTGCAAAGACCCCGACCAGCACTTATACCCTGAAGAAGGGGGTGTGGTGCTGAACTACGGGGTCTTCCCAACCACTGTGGCGTTAGACGTTTTGTTATTATTGGGCAATTGCCCCAGGTATATGAAGAGTGTGGAAGTCAGAAAGATGGAGAAGAAGGAAGGGAGGGATCAGCAGAGAACCAGAGGGTTCACATTTATAGTGTTTTTCCAAAATGGAACATAGGATAGAAAACACCAAACAACAATAATCATTACTTTGGATATTCAGCATAGTAGGCTTATCCATTAGAGACAAGACAATGCTTGGCAAAGAGTTTTGCTTCTTTTCCTTCTTTAAGCCAGTGATAGAGCAGTTGATAAAAGTCACTGGATGTTTTTAGTAGTGAAGACTGTTAGGCTTAATAGTTTGCCTTCTTCACCTATCCTCCAGCCTGCCAGAAATACAGCCCAGGGTCTCTTCACCCCTTGTGCTTTTAGTTCTTCCTGTCTTTTCAGAGTGTCCTTGACTCTATAATCAGATGAGGTCAGCAAATGTTCTAGGCTTACACTGAATTTCCCCATCACCTTGAATCCACCCACGTTCATCCTTCTGTGGATGGCATTTTGTCTGTCTCTTTCCTATGCTGTGATTACACTCTTTCTTAAAGTCAGTTATTGAATTCTTATTTTTTTTAAATCTTTATTGGATTTGTTATAATATTACTTCTGTTTTGTAAGACGTGAGATCTCAGTTCCCCGACCAGGGATCCAGCCCACACCCTCTGCATTGGAAGGTGAAATCTTAACCACTGAACAACCAGGGAAGTCCCTGAATTCTTATTTTTAATAGATATAATACCCACATGTCGTCCAAAACCCAAAAAGCACAAAAAAGTGTCGAATGAAAAGTTTATTGTCTTCTCACCGCTTATCAAGTCTCTCTCTCTCTAGTTTTTACTCACATTGCACTGTGTATACTATTCTTCACTTTAATTATTTCCTTTATTTTTATGTATGTATTTTATAGTATCCTAGTGTATTGATTTTTGGAGCCCCAAAAAATAAAGTCTGGCACTGTTTCCACTGTTTCCCCATCTATTTCCCATGAAGTGATGGGACCAGATGCCATGATCTTCGTTTTCTGAAGGCTGAGTTTTAAGTCAACTTTTTCACTCTCCTCTTTCACTTTCATCAAGAGGCTTTTTAGTTCCTCTTCACTTTCAGCCAGAAGGGTGGTGTCATCTGCATATCTGAGGTTATTGCTGTTTCTCCCGGCAATCTTGACTCCAGCTTGTGCTTCTTCCAGCCCAGCGTTTCTCATGATGTACTCCGCATATAAGTTAAATAAGCAGGGTGACAATATACAGCCTTGACGAACTCCTTTTCCTATTTGGAACCAGTCTGTTGTTCCATGTCCAGTTCTAACTGTTGCTTCCTGACCTGCATACAAATTTCTCAAAAGGCAGGTCAGGTGGTCTGGTATTCCCATCTATTCCAGAATTTTCCACAGTTTGTTGTGATCCACACAGTCAAAGGCTTTGGCATAGTCAATAAAGCAGAAATAGATGTTTTTCTGGAACTCTCTTGCTTTTTCGATGATCCAGCGGATGTTGGCAATTTGATCTCTGGTTCCTCTGCCTTTTCTAAAACCAGCTTGAACATCTGAAAGTCCAAAATCACTGCAGATGGTGACTGCAGCCATGAAATTAAAAGACGCTTACTCCTTGGAAGAAAAGCTATGACCAACCTAGATAGCATATTGAAAAGCAGAGACATTACTTTGCCAAAAAGGTCCATCTAGTCAAGGCTATGGTTTTTCCAGTGGTCATGTATGGATGTGAGAGTTGGACTGTGAAGAAAGCTGAGCGCCGAAGAATCAATTCTTCTTTTGAACTGTGGTACTGGAGAAGACCCTTGGACTGCAAGGAGGTCCAACCAGTCCATTCTGAAGGAGATCAGCCCTGGGATTTCTTTGGAAGGAATGATGCTAAAGCTGAAACTCCAGTACTTTGGCCACCTCGTGCGAAGATTTGACTCACTGGAAAAGACTCTGATGCTGGGAGGGATTGGAGGCAGGAGGAGAAGGGGACGATAGAGGATGAGATGGCTGGATGGCATCACTGACTCGATGGACTTGAGTCTCAGTGAACTCCGGGAGTTGGTGATGGACAGGGAGGCGTGCTGCGATTCATGGGGTCGCAAAGAGTCAGACACGACTGAGCAACTGAACTGAACTGAACTGAGTGTATTGATTTCTTAATGGGCAGATTCCAGGACATCCTGTTGAACCTCAAGTTTAGCTGGCTTGAGGGAAGACCACCTCTCTAAGAGACATACTTGTAGGCCACTCAAAGTAGATTTTATTTTTTTTAACTTTCTACTTTATATTGGAGTATAGCTGATTAACAATGTTGTGATAGTTTCGGGTGCACAGCAGAGACACTCAGTCACATATACACATGTATCCATTCCCCACACTCCCCTCCCATCCAGGCTGCCACATAACATTGAACACAGTCCCATGTGTATACAGCAGGGCATTGTTGGTTATCCACTTTAAATATAGCAGTGTGTTCCTGTCTATCCCAAACTCCCTAACTACACCATCCTTCCCCCTGGCAACCATAAGTTAATTCTCTAAGTCTGTGAGTCTGTTTCTATTTTGTAAATAAGTTAATTTGTATCATTTCTTTTTAGAATCCACATAGAAGGGATGTCATGCAATTTTAGATGGGCCATGGACTCTATACTGTGCAGTTGTCTGTTCCCAGCATTCTTACTACATTTGTTGAAGTTCTGTTCAGTCTGGTATTAAAAAGAAGGCATAGACAGATGTAAATTTTATTTTAGTTCTATAGATTAAATTAGAAACACCAATGGCATTAGAAAACAATGAAATAAAATAGTAGCTACAGGGAGCATCTGCTACACAGGGAGGGTTTCCCTGGGGACCAATTTCAAGTGAAGGCATTCATTTCAGGGTTTGGTTTTTAGCCTGGTGGCTCCCTGACACTTTCTAAAAACAAGTTACAGGGCATTCAGCAAGTCTGCTGAGTTAATGATTGAAAGCCATAAAATAGATCAAGTTGTCTGGAAGGACTCTCAACAACCAAACTTGAGGTGTTCACGTGCAAACTGGGCTTCCCAGGTGGTTCTAGAGGTAAAGAATCTGCTTACCAATGCAGGAAATGCAAGAGACATGGGTTGGATCCCTGGGTCAGGAAGATCCTTTGGAGGAGGAAATGGCAACCCACTCTAGTATTCTTGCCTGGGAAATCCCGTGGACAGAGGAGACTGGGAGGCTACAGTCCATGGGGTCACAAAGAGTCAGGAACGACTGAGCAACTGAAAGTGAAAGTAAAAGTCGCTCAGTTGTCTCCAGCTCTTTGGGACCCCATGGACTATACAGTCCGTGAAATTCTCCAGACCAGAATACTGAGGTGGGTAGCCTTTTCCTTCTCCAGGGGATCTTCCCAACCCAGGGATCGAACCCTGGTTTTCCACATTGCAGGTGAATTCTTTACCAGCTGAGCCACAAGGGAAGCCCAAGAATACTGGAGTGGGTAGCGTATCCCTTCTGCAGCAGATCTCCCTGACCCAGGAATCAAACTGGCATCTCCTGCACTGCAGGTGGATTCTTTACCAACTGAGCTATCAGGGACTGAGCGACTAAGCACATATGCAAATCAGGAGGGAAATGTTCACTTAAGAAAATTTGGAAGCAGGAAAAGTTCAACCTATGCTTCGATGAGATTTTGAATATAATCCTGGAATATACCAGCTTAAAAGACTTTGTGTTTTGTTGTTGTTGTTTTGTTTTTTAAAGTGAAATTTTCTTATTTAATCCATTTGAATTAGATACCTTCCCTTTATTATTCCAAATTCTTTAAAAAAAATTTTATGTATTTAGCTGTGTCAGGTCTTAGCTGCAGCACGCAGGATCACGTTTGGTCACGTGGGTTCTTTCCTTGTGGCAGGCAGAGTCCCATGGCATGTGGGATCTTAGTTCACTAGGAATTGAACCCGCATCCCATGCATTGCAAAGCAGATTCTTAACCCCTAGACCACCAGGGAGGTCCCAAGCTAATGAGACTTTGGAGGACTTCCATCTTAAAGTGTGTAGCCAGGAAAACTGAGTCCAGAATAGGAAAGGGACGTGCCCAGGGTCGCCTGCTGACGTATGTAAATCTGGTCTCCAATCTGCATGGCTGCCTGAGCACTAAACAAAATGTGGTTACCACCTGCATCTCTTTTTTTTCTCTCCTTTAGATAAAATCTCTTGTTTGACTTTTTGGAATATAAACACGTTCAAACAGATTTTAAAAATTGTACTTTTAGAGTTAACCCTTACAGGAAAGAAGATTTTTGTTGTTGTTCAGTTGATAAGTCGTGTCTGACCCTTAGTGACCCCGTGGACTGCAGCATGCCAGGCTTCCTTCCTTGTCCTTCACTATCTCCTGGAGTTTACTCAGATTCATGTCCATTGAGTCAGTGATGCTACCTAACCATCTCATTCTCTGTCACCTCCTTCTCCTGTTGTCTTCAATCTTTACCAGCATCAGGTTCTTTTCCAATGAGTTGGCTACTCACATCAGGTGGCCAAAGTATTGGAGCTTCAGCATCAGTCCTTCCAATGAACATTCAAGGTTGATCTCCTTTAGGATTGACTGGTTTGATCTCCTTTCAGTACAACAGATTCTTAAGAGTCTTCTCCAGCACCACAATTCGAAAGCATCAGTTCTTCGGTGCTTGGCTTTCTTTATGGTCCAACTTTCACATCTGTACATGACTACTGGAAAAACCATAGTTTTGACTATAATGATTACATTTCTTTAAATCTATAACTTGGCTTCTGTTCAACCACATTCACCCACCCCCTGACAAAGGAACACTGCATCTACCATTTATGAGCATTGCTTCTTTCCCACATTTAAAATACCAAATCTAAAATAAACCCCAAAGTCTTGGTTGAGGTTGAGTTTATGCAACTCACACATCTGAAGCTCAGCATCACTGTGAAACTTACACATTCTTTCCTCACTGGTGGAAATTCACATGCATTTGGACTAACAGATTCCAGGTCTGTGTCTCTTAACTGGGGCATTTTGTCATTAAATATTCATAACTTCATCTTTATTCATGTCAGCTAAGCTTTTTATTGCCCTACCATTGCTTTTATTAACAGCAAAGTGGATGTGTTTATTTACACTTAGACAGGAAATGAACCGAAGTTGCCTGGTGGTATGGGCCTCACTCAAGTCATCCACTGTACTTATCTTAATTAGACTTAATGCAGATCTGAAGCTTGGTTTTCTTCCTTTGCAGAAGTAATTTCTGGAAAGGGCACAAATAGAATTCAGTGATTATAGAAATATGAAGCTCAATTTGTGGTACTTATAGTTTATTAACTTTTTTTAAAGAAAATGTGTTTTGATGACTGACACATATATGATATGCTGCAGTCATGAACTGCAGTTCATAAAATGACTTCACTCAGTAGCATTTATGATGAAGAGAAAGTAATCATTCTAATAATGAAATGACCATGACTTCCTCTATGTTCATTTAAAGTGCAGTTTCAGTTCAGTTCAGTTCAGTTGCTCGGTTGTGCCTGAGTCTTTGCAACCCCATGGACTGCAGAATCCCAGCCCTCCCTGTCCATCACCAACTCCTGGAACTTGCTCAAACTCATGTCCATTGAGTCAATGATGCCATCCAATCCTCTCATCCTCTGTGGTCCCCTTCTCCTCCCGCCTTCAATCTTTCCCAGCAACAGAGTCTTTTCAAATGAGTCAGTTCTTCCCATCAGGTGGCCAAAGTATTGGAGTTTCAGCTTCAACATCAGTCTTTACAATTAACACTCAGGACTGATCTCATTTAGGATGGACTGGTTGGATCTCCTTGCAGTCCAAGGGACTCTCAAAAGTCTTCTCCAACATCACAGTTCAAAAGCATCAGTTCTTCGGCACTCAGCTTTCCTTATAGTCCAATAAATATAGTCTATAAATGACTACTGGAAAAACCATAGTCTTGACTAGACGGACCTTTGTTGGCAAAGTAATGTCTCTGCTTTTTAATATGCTGTCTAGGTTGGTCATAACTTTCCTTCCAAGGAGTTTATAAAACTGCAAATAAATGATGCCAGGCTCCTCTGTCCATGGAATTCTCCAGGCAAGAAAACTGGAGTGGGTAGCCATTCACTTCTCTAGGCGATGTTCCCGACCCAGGGATCAAATCCGGATCTCCCACATGGCAGGCAGATTCTTAACCATCTGAGCCACCAGGGAGGCCCCAAATAAATGACTACAGTGAATAAAAGGAGAACATTAAAACTGATATTTTTAAATGCAGCAAAACACTAGTCCCTGGTCTGGAAACAACACCAGATAGAAACTAAAGGTGATACTTATTTCTTAAATGAATTTTCTGATTTTAAGCCTTCCTTTTGTACCCCACGAGAAGTCATCTAAGAATTCAAATGCTGTAATCAAAATAAACTGAAGCTCGTTAATAAGCCCAATAAGGATTCCAAATCAAGATTGGCAGGAGAAATATCAATAACCTCAAAGATGCAGATGACACCACCCTTATGGCAGAAAGTGAAGAGGAAGTAAAGAGCTTCTTGATGAAAGTGAAAGAGGACAGTGAAAAAGCTGGCTTAAAACTCAACATTCAAAAAATAAAGATCAAGACATCCAGTCCCATCACTTCACGGCAAATAGATGGGGAAACAATGGAAACAGTGACAGACTTTCTTTTCTTGGGCTCCAAAATCATTGCAGATAGTGACTGAAGCCATGAAATTAAAAGATGCTTGCTCCTTGGAAGAAAAGTTATGACCAACCTAGACAGCATATTAAAAACCAGAGACATTACTATGCCAACAAAGGTCCATCTAGTCAAAGCTATGGTTTTTTCAGTAGTCATGTATGGATGTGAGAGCTGGACCACAGGAAGGCTGTACGCTGAAGAATTGATACTTTTGAACTGTGGTGTTGGAGAAGACTTTTGAGAGTCCCTTGGACTGCAAGGAGATCAAACCAGTCAATCTTAAAGGAAATCAGTCCTGAATATTCATTGGAAGGACTGATGCTGAAACTGAAGCTTCAATACTTTGGCCATCTGATGCAAAGAACTGACTTATTGGAAAAGACCCTGATGCTGGGAAAGATTGAAGGTGGGAGGAGAAGGGGACCACAGAGGATGAGATGGTTGGATGGCATCATTGACTCAATGGACATGAGTTTGAGCAAGCTCCAGGAGTTGGTGATGGACAAGGAAGTCTGGTGTGCTGCAGTCCATGGGGTCACAAAGAGTCAGACACGATTGAGTTACTGAACTGAACTGAAGGATTCTGAGCTATGAAGACAGCATTGTGGCTAACTTTTAAAAAAAAATAGCATTGGAGAAACTAAGAAAGCAGGGAGATTTCCCTGAAGTCACGAATGACGTGCCAGAAAGCTGTGACTGGAAGCATGTTTCTAGACATCGGTTTAGTGCTCTTTACACTGTCACCTGTGCTGTGATTAGAACTCTGTTTTCCTCTCCTCTCAGTTTTATTCATTGCTAGCATGTGTCTGGCAGCTGGTCTCTTTTTAGGTTTATAAGAATCACTTGACTTCTGGTGTTTAACACCCACGCAGTATACTGAAGACATGGTTGAGTGTGGAAAGGACAAAAAATATTATCTTTCAGGTAAATGTGGAGGACAAAAACAGGGGCACGTAGGTTCGGCTTCTGATTGTCCCTCTTAGTTAATCAGCCACCCATCCATTCATTCATCCATCCCTCCATCATCCATCCATCCATCAGACATTGGCATCAGTGACGTCTTCCTGGCTTCTGGTTTGACAACCATGTAGAAAGTGGAGCCACCATTTATGTATTTAATTTATCTGCTTGTTTTTGATTGTGGTAAATGCCACAGAAGATAACATTTACATAACATAATGGCTTTAAGTGCACAATTCACTAGTGTTGACTATATCTATGCTTCCCTGGTGGCTCAGAGGTTAAAGTGTCTGCCTGGAATGCAGGAGACCCAGGTTTGATCCCTGGGTCGGGAAGATTCCCCTGGAGAAGGAAATGGCAACCCACTCCAGTACTCTTGCCTGGAGAATCCCATGGAGGGAGGAGCCTGGTAGGCTACACTCCATGGGGTTGCAAAGAGTCAGACACGACTGAGAAACTTCACTTTCACTAGATCTCTAGAATGTTTTTATCTTGCAAAACCTAAACTTTGTCCCCACAAAACAACCACTCCCTTACTTGCCTCTCCCAGCCCCTAGCACCCACAGTCCTACTCTGGGTCTCTATGAATTTGACTGCATTAGATATAAGCAGAATCATATGATATTTATCTCTTTGTTGTTGTTGTTCAGTTGATCAATTATGTCCAACTCTGCTTCCCCACGGACTGCAGCACACTAGGGTTCCCTGTCCTTCACCATCTCCCGGAGCTTGCTCAAACTCATGTCCATTGAGTCGGTGATGCCATCCAGTCATCTCATCCTCTGTCACCCCCTTCTCCTCCTGCCCACAATCTTTCCCAGCATCAGGGTCTTTTCTAATGAATCGGCTTTTCGTATCAGGTGGCCAAAGTATTGGAGCTTCAGCTTCAGCATCCGTCCTTCCAATGAATATTCAGGATTAATTTCCTTTAGGATGTTCTAGTTTGATCTCCTTGCAGTCCAAGGGACTCTCAAAAGTCTTCCCCAGCACCACAGTTCCATAGTATCAATTCTTCAATGCTCAGCCTTCTTTATGGTCCAACTTTCACATCTGTGCGTGACTATGGAAAAACCATAGTTTTGACTATATGGAATTTTGCTGGCAAAGTGATTTATCTTTTGGACTAGTTTATTTCACTTAGCATGATGTCTACAAGGTTCATCCATGCAGTGGCCTATGTCAGAATTTCTTTCTTTTTTAGACTGAATAACGTTTCATTGTGTGCATAGACCACATTTTCTTCTGCCGTTCATCCATTAGTGAATGTTTGTATTGCTTCCACCTCTTGGAGCCGCCACTTAAATTTTTTTTCTAAATTACTTTATTTATTTAGGATATTCTGGGTCTTTGTTGCTGCCTGGACTTTTCTCTAGTTGCAGGAAGCATGAGCTACTCTCTAATTGCAGTGTGTGGGCTTCTCATTGCAGTGGCTTCTCTTGCTGTGAAGCATGGGTTCTAGGGCACGTGGGCTTTGATAGCTGCAGTGCATGGGCTCAGAAGCTGCCGTTCCCCAGTTCTAGAGCACAGGCTCAGTAGTCATGAGCCACCACCTATTAAAGGAGAGGAGTAATCTAACTTCTCTTTTCCTTTGTTTATTTGTAAAAGAAGTGATAATAAAGGACCACACTTTAGGATTCCGGTGCAAAGTGAGAGATTTATAGAAGTCACTTTTAATATGTGTAGCATGGTGTTGCAGATCTGGGAAGCAGAGAGTGTCTGCTTGCTCTCACTCTTATTATTTTTGATATTTACCGAGAGGTGGAATCTTGGAAGAGAACCAAGTCTGAAGGGAAGATAACACGTTCCGTTTGGGACACACTGAATAGGAATGATCTTTGAGATATCCAAGTGGAGATGTAAAGTGCACAATCAGACAGGGCTCTTTGGAGCTCTGAAGAGCACTCTTACATTCTGGATGGTACTGAAGCTGTGTGTGTTGATGAGGCTACTCAGGGAAGGGATGCACGGTGATACACCGAGACCCTAGCGTGGAGACCTTAGGAAAAATAAAATAGGGTGTAGGGGAATGCAAGCCTACAGAGAAGTAGAGAAGGCACAATCGGAGGATGAGGATGACTATTGAAGGCAGTGTGACGTCATGGAAGGTGAAGGGGGAAGGGGCAAAGGTTTCCACCAGAGACAGTCCCCACCAGCACAGAAGCCTGTGTGAAGCCTTGTTAGAAGGGGGCTCAGGAATCACCATGGGGCTTGTTGATATCATTGCTGGGGTGATGGCCTCGATAAGAAATCTAGAGTGTTTGTGTGTGAAGGGGAGAAGAGGAGATGCTACGAAGGGTAGAAGAGAGAACTTACTCAGTCCCTCCCTGCGCCATGGAAGGCTGCATGCTCTGGCTCAGCTCCTCTCACTTATTTATTTACAAAATGTTTATTTTGTTTTTGGCTGCAGGGGTGTGATACCTTAGTTCCCTGACCAGGAATTGAACCCATGCCCCCTGCATTGGTAACATGGAGTCTTAAATACTGGACCACTAGGGAAGTCCCTTTAGCAACATTTCTTAAAATTTTTCTCTTTCAGTGTCTTCTCTGAGTGTCCCCCACATGGACTGCAGCTACTCCCATGAAACAATGGTCAGCCCCAGATTCTCTTTGACATCCTATCTGTTCTCTCGCTCTCTTCCCTCTGATTCACCTGAACCTGATTCTCCTGAACCTGTTCAATGCAGACCCACTTTCTACTCATGACCTCCAGCTGCCATAAGCCCCTCATCTTCCATATGAACAGCTTTTCTCTCCTTGATGCATACTTCTCACTTTACTCCCTAAGTTCTGATGAATGAAAAGATATATGAGGTGCGTTCCTGGGTACAAAGACCTTCAACCTGTGATCTCAAAGAGGAGAACTCCTATGATACCCACAGTAGCCTTGGGAATATACAGCAGCCTCTCATTTGTAAGAGAAGAATATTTAGGCTGAAGAAGGAATGAAAGAGCTAATACTTTGTTCCTGCAAGGCTGCTGTCCATATGTGGGCCAGGGTGGACCAAGAACAAACATTGGATTTAAGCTCTTGGGTTCTGATAGATTATTGGCAAGGTTGCTGTAGGGCTGGCAGAGAAGGAGGAAAGGAGTGTTATAATTGTGCCTGACTGGGACTGGCAGCTTGGAATTCTGCATGCAGCGTGGTGACTTCTGCCCCTCGCTGAATGTGGCTCTTGTTGCTGTGTGTTTGGTTGAGCTTTGCTACCATTTGTGAAGATGTCTCCAAATACAGACAGAGACCACAGGGCAGCTCTGCATCTTCCAGCCTGACTTGTTGGGGGCAGCCCTAAGGCTCTTTGCCTCAGGTTGGCGGTTCTAAAGGCCCATCTGGACAGAGGCCATTCACAAAGGCACGTCTTTTTTCTCTGCCCTGACTCATCAAGGATCCAATTCCCTGACCTAATTCTTCTGTCTAGAAGAGACCCAACCCAAGATCATCCAGATTTGTTATTTTTTCACCAAACTTACTATATACCAAACACTGTTCTATACAGTGTAGAACAAGCAAGTTCTTTGTTATATACAAACAAGCACTTTGTGCATATTTAATTCTTATTAATAAGCCTATAAGGTAGATCCTATTATTACCCACATTTTGATGCAGGGAAAAAAGAAGGCTCAGAGAGGTTAAGTAGTTAGCCCGAGATCACACAGCTGGTAAATGACAGAAACTAGGCACTCTTTGTCTGAGTGTGTGTTGTTTACCATGACCCTCCATCACCTCTTAGAGAAAAGCTTTCTTTGCCATCATACAAAGCATAAACAAGCAAAAGGAAGGAGGCTTATAAAATGAGCATAATAATAGGTCTTGTCTCATTGGGATGTAGTTAGGATCAGGTTTCATCATCAACATAAAGCAGTTTGTATATTTCTTGGCATGTTGTTCCTTCTTAATAGCTATTGCTCCTATTATAGATAAAAAATGAAAACTGTAAGAGTTCACGGATTTGTTCAAGATCACAGAAATAGTTGGCACCCAACTGGGAGATTCCCGGGTGGCACTAGTGGTAAATAACCTGACTACCAGTGCAGGAGACATAAGAGATCTGGGTTTGATCCCTGGGTTGGGAAGATCTCCTGCAGAAGGGCATGGCAACCCACTCCAGTATTCTTGACTGGAGAATCCCATGGACAGAGGAGCCTGGTGGGCTACAGTCCATGGCATCTCAGAGTCAGACACGACTGAAGCAACCTAGCATGCACAGTAGAAAAAAAAAGTTCTCTGAGTTGGGGCAGTGGTCCCAACCTTTTTGTCACTAGGCACCAGTTTCATGGAAGACAATTTTATCATGGACAGGGGTGTGGTGGGGGAATAATTTGGGGATGATATAAGTACATCACATTTATTGTGTACTTTTTTTCTATTATTATTACATCAACTCCACCTCAGATCATCAGGCATCAGAAATCCTGGAGGTTGGGGACCTCTGCTCTAATGGACACTTAGGCTGTTACCTCTCCTTACAGGATGTTTACAGTCATTCAGCAATATGCCACAAAATCTCTCAGCTTGTTTCTCAAGTTGTAAAAACAAATTGCGACAGGCCCGGCAGTGCTTCTAATCATTGTGGTCACTGGCTTGTAAACATACCGTTTGGTTTTGTTGGTGCAAACAGCCAGCAGTGTGCAAGCACACTTGGATACTTTTTCATATGTAAAGAATTTTCCAGGACCTAATGCTGCCAGAATGTCAGAAGAGTTAATGGCAGATGTGGTTGTGAAAACGTTCTGTATTTTTAGACAACCTTTAATTAAAACACTTTGTATGTCTCGGGGACCAAATCATATGCTGCCGCTTGAAGGCTGTCAGAAGGGGGAAAAGTATACAAAGCTTCTAAAAGCAGCTTTGCTTATTTTTATCGGAGATGGAATGAGGGAGCCTTTGCAGGGACAAAGCTTGATCTCTTGCTACAAAATTATATGAATTTAATCTGCAGCACAAATATGCAAAGGGTTCAACATACTGTGCTTAGTTTGCTACATTCAGGGCAGCCTTGGGGTCAGTCTGGGGGCAGTGAGCTAAGCTTGGGTCCCCCAAAAGGCCCATGACCTGCAAGACCTTCCTAATAAGTCGATACAATTGCTTCTTGGTGTTGAGCACCCAAGCAGAAGGGCTGTGCTAACGCAGAGTCAAAGTTTCCTAGAGATACAAGTGATGCTACATTCGTGTCAAGGAGCCGCCGTGCTGAAATGGCCATCTGGAAGCAACTATGTGAGAAAGTAAACTTCTACCAACAGCAGCTCTACCTAAAGGGCTGTTTTAACTGATTGAATTTTCCATGTTGAATTGCATTTTCCAACAAGTCCTTAAAGGGCCAGGTAATGCAGTGCTAAATCTTAATTCTCTTTGTATATCTGAACATCTGTAACAGGTCCTTGTATCCATTAGGTGGTCAACAAAATAGATGACTGGATCATTCAAGTCTGTATTTATTTATATATTTTAAAATATAATTTGATTAATTTATTTATGTTTTTGGCCATGCTGTGCAGTATGTAGGATCCTAGGTCCCCAACCAGGTATCAAACCCACACCCCCTGCATTGGAAGCCTGGAATCTTAACCACTGGACCACCGGGGAAGTTCCTGTATTTATTTTTAATATTAACAATAACATGAAAGTCACTCAGTCATGTCTGACTCTTTGTTACCCCATGGACTGTAGCCCACCTGGCACCTCTGTCCATGGGATTCTCCAGGCAAGAATCTGGAGTGGGTAGCCATTTCCTACTCCATGGGATTTTCCTGACCCAGAAATTAAACCCAAATCTCCTGATTGCAGGCAGATTCTATACTGTCTGAGTCACAACACATGCAAGTTATTTACATTCAGAATGTATAAACTGCTCTTCTTCAAACATCTTGGTTCTTGCTAATAATGACAATGTCATTCTTATTTTTGGCAGCTCACTACTTTCAGCTGCCATTTACTTTTCACTACATTTTCTTAGGCATTTGCATTCTTAAATTTTTAGGAATGTGAGTAATGTATGGTGTCTATTTTGTTCAGAAGTTAAAAATGATAACCCATGAAAGACTTTCCTTCTTCCCTTTAATTCACATTTGAAGGATATCAGAAACTGATACAATATTGAAATACTAACTGGTACTAAGAAACTACAAGAATAATATTAATCGTAAGCCACTGTCTATGTATCTCTGTTGTTTAGCAGTTAATATAGCAAAACCATAAATAAATTGTGCACACACCAAAAATAAAAAATAAAAACCACAATAAAAATAGTGTTTTTATTGCCAAGTAATGTGCACAACAGAATTTGCCACCATCACTCCCTTCCTGAATCACCACCCAGTCTATGGTGGTTGTAAAATATGAACAAATGCTTTGGGGTCTTATTCCTCTCCTGGGAGTGTGGGCTGGACTCAGTGACTCATTTTTTGTGAAAAGAGTAAAGTGGAAATGATGGTGTCCATTTCCAAGACTCTGTCATGAAAGACTCAAAGGCTTCCTCCTTGCTTTCTCTTTCGGCTCTCTCCTTCTGAGAGCAGTGAGCTACCAGGTCCTAGAGACACTCCAAGAGCCCCATAGAGAGGCTAGGGGCTGACATCTCGGCTGCAGTCTCATCGGAAGCCCCGACCCAGAACCACCTGGCTACACCACTTCCAGATTCCCGACCAACAGAACTTGCTAGACAAAAGCTGTTAGCTGTTTGAAGTGTCTAAATTTGGGGTGATCTTTTAGGCAGTTGTAGGAAGCTAAATTGCACCCCCATCCTCCATTCTCTTTGAATTGCTCTATGCCCTTTGTGTGGTTCAGCCATTAAGTCATGTCTGACTTTGTGTGACCCCATGGACTGTAGCCCGCCAGGCTCCTCTGTCCATGGGATTTCCCAGGTAGGAATACTGGAGTGGGTTGCCATTTCCTTCTCCAAGAGATCTTCCCAACCCAGGGATTAAACCCAAGTCTCTTGCATTGCGGGCAGATCCTTTACCATCTGAGCCACCAGTAGTGTCCTTTAGAAGCTGGAAAAGGCACAGAAGCAGATTGTGCCCTGAAGCATCTGGAGGAAACATAACACTGCTGGCAAATGAATTTGAGCCCAGTGAGACCCATTTCAGACTTCTGTCCTCACAACTGCAAAGTTGTGCTTAAGTGCCATTATGTTTGTGGTGGTTTGTTGGGCTGCTGTAAGGGATGGCACAGATGATGTTGTCCAACCCCTTCATTATATGAAGAACTCTGAAGCCCAGAGAGACAAAAGCGCCTTGGAAAGATGCTCAGGAAGAAATAAATCTCATGGGGCAAGGGTGTGCTATACAGGTCTGTCCACTCTGGTGAAGACCTGGCTGTGTCTGCCAATTGGATCCAACTGGTCCAGAGAGTGTTGTTCTAACAGTCCCTTAGCACCTCCTTAAATGACAAGAGCATGAGTGAATTCATCCTATGGAAAAACACTGCACAGTTCATTAACAGTATGATTATTTTAGCAGGCTTCCTTTCTTGTACTGGTGGGTCTGGTGTTAACAGTTAAGAACTTCATTAGGGGACCTTGGACCAGTTTAGCTAGGCGTGGCCAGGGGAAATGACTCTCTCCCACTTTTGAATCATCGTGGCTTCAGTTCATTCACATGCTTCCTGTTACATCTCACCTACCCCTCCACGCTGCCACGATCTGTTTCAGAACCTGCACTTGTACCTATGGATAGGACACAGCAGTCCTACTCCTGGGTATATAGCCTGAGAAAACCATAATTCAAAAAGACATATGCACCCCAATGTTCATTACAGCAGTATTTGCAAGAACCAGGACATGGAAGCAGCCTAAATGCCATTGAGAGATGAATGGATAAAGAAGATATAGTACATATATATAATGGAATATTACTCAGCCATAAAAAGGAAATTTTTTGGGGGGGTCATTTGTAGAGATGTGGATGAGCCTAGAGTCTGTCATACAGAGTGAAGTAAGTCAGAAAAAGAAAAACAAATATATTAACACATATATGCAGAATCTAGAAAAATGGTACTAAAAGTCTAGAAAAATAGGACAAACCTATTTGCTGGGCAGGAATAGAGGCACAGATGTAGAGAACAGACTTATGAACACAGGAGGGGAAAAGGGAGGGTGGAATGAATTGAGAGAGCAGCTTTGACATATATACACTATCATGTATAAAACAGATAGCTAGTGGGAAGCGGCTGTATAGCACAGGGAGCTCAGTTCAGTGCTCTGTGGGGACCTGGAGGGATGGGATGCGGGTGGGAGGGAGGCTCA
The DNA here is from genome assembly GCF_027580195.1 of Bos mutus. NCBI lineage: Eukaryota > Metazoa > Chordata > Mammalia > Artiodactyla > Bovidae > Bos > Bos mutus. The sequence goes on from NC_091637.1 coordinate 23,087,332, forward strand.
AGAGGGAGGGGATATATGTATATGTATAGTTGATTCACTTTATTGTACACTGGAAGCTAACACAACATTGTAAACCAATTATAGTCCAATAAAAAATCAATTTTCAGTCTTTTTATCTGTGACAACCCGAATTTCATTCCTTTGACAAAGTCTTTACTAGCTGTATTTTTATAACCACAGCTATTTAGTTTCTAATATGCTACCTCTAGGTCAGACTAGGTGTGACATTTGGAGGAGGTAGAGATGCCTTTTTTCTCTTTCAACCAGTTTTCTGCAAAATACTTGCCCTGCCTGTCCTTCCTAGAAGATGTTTACACCCCGGGCCTTTGTACCTCTTGGCTAGAGGTAAAGCCCTCTGTGATCAGGGGACCCTGGAACCTAAGCACCATCTGAAGGCCTGATCAAACAGTGGACTGACATCTTTAGGCAGTGCTACAGCTTCCTAAGTTGTCCTCCGTACTGTTCACCCTGATTTCCTTTACCTGGCCTTCTTTTGTGTGACAAACAGCTCAGTATGACTATGTCCTACAAAAGGATCCACTTAAGCTGTCACACACATTGATTTCTAAGGCTCCTTCAAGTCCTGAAATGCCTCATTTTATTTGACAGCCATCCTGTTATCTCACTTACCACCTGCCTTCTTACAAAGAGGATGACATTTTACTGCAGTATTGAGGTGAAGAAGAGGGTTTCAAACTTTCGGAGGCCACAGATGCCGCGCCTGGCTTCTTGGTGGTAGAACTTCCGACCTGAGAATTGTTTTGACTGTGACATTATGAAAACATTGCTGCTTCTTAATGTTTTCAAAACCCGTGAATTCCAAGCAATGCAATTTTCTCCAACAATGTCATAATACCCTCCTGTCCAAAAAGCCCAGATAGTTTTTTTTTTAAACAAAAGACAAAAAGCAAAAGAAGTGAAGAAATTTAATCAGATGTCAGAACAATGCAGAATTTTCATTATATATAGTTTCAATAGCAAAAATGATACACTGTTAGACTATATTTAAAAATTTTTAAAGTGTCAAGCCAAAAAATCTGAAGTTTTTCACTCACTTTTTTTTTTTAGAAAAAAAAAATACTGTACTTGTATCAATATTACATGGTTTTGATTTAAATTGTGTTTTGTTCTAAAGATGCTGTATATTTCTTTCATCAATCATTTCAGTTTTGTCCCTTCGTCCATCTTTTTGGACAAACAGATACTTTCTCATTTTTCAGTAGCTTGATATAAGCAAAAGACAAAGAAAGAGGAATTTAGAGTACATGGTGATGCGAATTTGGGCTCTAGTTCTGTATAAGGGCTAATGTTGGTTACCACCTCTCTCCCTTTTTTGTTTAGCACCAAAGCAACTTTCCCTGCATTGCTGAGTTGGTGGCAGGGAGTCCAATGTACTTTTGGCTCACTCTTACCCCCAAGGGAGTGGCTTTTCACCATTGTGGCAGAATGTGGGATATGGAAGGGCCATGCCAGACCTGACACTACGGGTGAGCCTTAGCTTTAACATCAGTGCTTTGTCTCTTGGCCTGGAAGGCAATGAAAAGACTAGTTTCGTTCCTCTGAGGGAACAAATGGCAGGGAAGAGTTAGGTGACCTCACTGGGTCCTGGTCTTTTGCTTAGTTTTGACCTGTGAATTTCTGGGTGAAGAAGTGTCTAAAGTCTAGTGGGGAAGTGCTTATATGTGGATCTGGAACATTATTATAAGTAATAATTGAATTGCCTTCCCCCTAAGAGATGTTGAGGGCTTCCCAAGTGGTGCTAGTGGTAAAGAATCCACCTGCCAATGCAGGAAACCCAGGAGATGCGAGTTCGATCCCTGGGTCAGGAAGAACACCTGGAACAGGAAAGGGCAACCCACTCCAGTATTCTTGCCGGAGAATCCCACGGACAGAGGAGCCTGGAAGGCTGCAGTCTATGGGGCTGCAAAAGTCAGACACGAGAGAAGCATCTTAGCATGCACACTATTCTGAAAACAATGGAAGCAACTTAAGAGTTTAAGTGGGAGGGGTGGTTAATGCGATCACAATTATGTCGTATTTTAGAAAAGAGCACACTTGTAGGAGTTTTGTGGGGGTTTTCTCCATTTTATTCATTTTATTAAAATTTTAATTTTATATTAAAGTATAGCCGGTTAACAATGCTATGACAGTTTCAGGTGGACAGCAAAGGAACTCAGACATACATATACATGTCCCCATTCTCCCCCAAACTCCTGTCCCATCCAGGCTGTCACATAACATTGAGCAGAGTTCCCTGTGCTATACAGTAGGTCCTTCTTGGTCATCCATTTTAAATATAGCAGTGTGTACATGTCCATCCCAGACTCCCTAACTATCCCATCTCTCCATACTCCAGCCCCCCCAGTCTCCTGGCAACCGTAAGTTCCTTCTCTAAGTCTGTGAGTCTGTTCTGTTTTGTAAATAAGTTCATTTGCATTGTGTCTTTTTAGATTCTGTAAATATAGGATGTCATATGATGTTTCTGCTTCTCTGTCTGACTTACTTCACTCAGATGGGGTTTTGAGATTGGACTAGAAGGAGATAGGAAGGAGAGACTGAAGACAGGTACCACTAGGGAGGCTGTCTTTGCAGTTGTCCAGGTAGGAAATGACAAAGTTATAAACTAAGGCAGTGGCAGTGATTTTGAGGGGAGAAGAATCTAGTCTTGAGATGAAGAAGACCTGGGGTTAATTAAACTGGGAACAGAGAATGTTTATCAGATGTCTTGTCCCTGGTGGCTCAGGGGTAAAGAATCCACCTGCCAATGCAGGAGGCTTGGGTTCAATCCCCGGAGAAGGAAATAGTAACCCACTCCAGCATTCTTGCCTGGGAAATCCCATGGACAGAGGAGCCATGGGCTACAGTCCATGGGGTTGCAAATAGTTGAACACGACTGAGCATGTATGCATGCCTGTAGGGTCATGAAATGTCTAGCTTGGGATCCCAAGGGGAGAATGGTGCCATACAGATAAGAAAGGAAATGACGTCCATGGAATGGGTGCTGAGTGTAGTTTGGACATGTTGAGTTCAGGCGCCTTTGGACATTGGGAAGGAGATAGTCAATTATCAGGCAGAAGATTGGAATTCAAGAGAAAGATCTGGGTTGGAGATAGAAAGACATCACTTAGGGGTGTCAATTAAAGCCCAGAATGTGGATACGTCACATTCAAAGAAAATAAACAGTGTGAAAAGAAAGAGAGAGCTCAGTATGGAACCTTGGGGAATAACACAGTTTAAGAGATGGGGAGAGAAAGAGGACCCAGTAAAGGACCCCAAGAAGGGTCAGCCAGGCGGACAGGAAGAGCCCAGGAGAGAATGTGGCAAGAGATGCAAGATGGAGAGTGAGCCAAAGAAGCAAATGCAACAGAAGAGCAGTTTTAAAATAGAGTGGGTGAGGACAGAAACGAGTCTAGGATGGTTTGGGGAGGAAGGGTGAAAGGAGAACATGGAGCTATCTCTGGTCAGCTCCCGTTTCATGAAATCCGACCACAAAGGGAAAATAAATCAGATGATAACTGTGGGAGGCACCAGGAGGAAGGCTATGTGTAGGAAGAGAAAAGGAGGTTGGTGACCAGAGAGAAGCAGAATCTAGGAACCTGGAGAGCAGGTATTCGAACTCCACACTGTCCTTCCCAGTTGTTCCAATGGAAAAATCCCCTCCCCTACCCTTTATCGTTGCTCTGATGATGGTGATGCTTAAACACATTTAGATTTCTGTCACAGAAAGTTTGTAAAAAGGGCTGGTGAGAGGCACTAGGATGAATGAGTTCCCCCCAATTCAGGACCCTCAAAGCTGAATTGAGAGTGTAGCATTGACATATGTACACTCTTTGTGGCCCCATGGACTGTAGCCCAGCAGGCTCCTCTGTCCATAGAATTTCCCAGGCAAGAATACTGGAGTGGGCTGCCATTTCCTTCTCTAGGGGATCTTCCTGGCCTAGGGATCAAACCTGAGTATTCTGCATTGCAGCTAGATTCTTTACCATCTGAGCCACCATGGAAGCTCTATATATACATTATCATGTGTAAAATAGGTAGCTAGTAAGAACATGCTGTATAACACAGGGAGCTCAGCTCGGCGCTCTGTGATTACTTTGAGGGGTGGGATGGAGGGTGGGAGGGAGGCTCAAGAAGGAGGGGATATATGTATACATGTAGCTGACTCACTTTGTTGTATGGCAGAAACCAACCCAACTTTGTAAAGCAATTATCCTCCAATTAAAGAAAAAATTTTAAAACAGTTCAGTGCATTGTCTTGTCTGACTTCTCTCGTCTGCTCAAGCGAAGACCCCAAATGGCAGGGAAACGCTGCCACTGACATGGGGAAGAAAGAAGGGCCATTATGATCTGCAGGCATTTTATAGATAATTACAGAGCTATAATGTAGCTGTCAGGGATCTCGGGCTTGTAAGAGAATTGCATTGTTTTGATAAAGCTTTGACTCTGTGGGGTTGTGGCACATTAATGTTGCTTGCACAGAACACCATCCTGTTCTCTCCCCTCTGGATTACAGGGTTTTATAGACTGAGGGCTGACCCTGCAACACAGAGGTTTCAAATTTAAAGCTTGACTTTTTCAAAGTCATCTGCTAACAAATTATTTAAATACCAGACTCTTAGTTTCAGAGTTTGATAGTATTAACCCTTCGATGAGGGGGGGATTTTGTCTTAACCACATCCTCTGCATTTTAGAGTTTGCAATAGAAGAGGGAACCAAGATTTATTGAAGAATTAGAGTTTGCTGTGTGGCCATACTGGGCTTCCCTGGTGGCTCAGTGGTAAAGAATCCACCTGCCAGAGGAAATGGCAACCCACTCCAGTATTTTTGCCTGGAAAATCCCATGGACAAAAGAGTCCGGCAGGCTGCAATCCATGGGATTCCAAGAGTCAGACATGATTTAGCGACTAAGCCATGGCCTGCACACTGATTAATTCTTGTTTAATGACTGAAAAATACCAGGAGTACCTCTGAAGAGGTAGAACAGGTGAGGCAGGTCAAAAGAGCATATCTCTGGGGCATCTTTCTCATTGGAACACCATGTCTCTGTTATTTTATTCATTTAAGATTAGCTATTGAAATAATGGAAAGAACCATACTCCCCAGTCCCTAACAGCCTGTCACAGATATAAATTCTGAAGTCGACATCACAGGATTGGAATTTGCCAGGATGCATGTGTCAAACATAGGATAGGTGTGTGACACCTTAAAAACACTTCAAGAAATTATATGACCCAGAGTGTTACATGTTGCATTTGCATGAGCCAACATGCTTTTCTTTTTTTTAAAATAAGCATGTTGAGCTGGAGGGTGCAAGCTTCCCTGTTTGAATGCCAGACCAGTTTCATGCATTATTCTTAAACATTGTTAATCCTGTAGATTTCACATCAGCAGATTTACCTAAATGTGATTCTGCTGAATGAATATACTAGCTCATGTTATGTTTAAAGCCCCTTTATCTAACAATTGCACCTGTCAAGAAGTGTCCTTAATTTGTTTAATTGAAGATATTTTTCTGAAGTCATTTGTTTTTCTTTCTAGGGTTAAACGTCCTACACAATTTTCCTTTTTTACTCACATCTGCAGAGGTTCTCAGAATGCTTGAGAATGAACACTACATGCTCTGTTTTAAAGTCTTAGGTGATTTCCCCCATGGGGCATATACATTTACTTCTTAAGGTCTTGTAATTCACTTGAAAATGTACATTTACTCACACTAATAAAATTTTCTTCCAGCTATATATTTTCCTGCCTTACATCATCTCATTAAGCACTAGAATCCCTCATGCCTGGATTTCCCCCAAAGATTGTGGGAAATCTGTGACTGGCTCCATGAAATGAGCTCTTATTCTGTGATGGTCTAAAAATAGTTGTACTGAACAGCAAAAACATATTGCAAGTGACTTAGATTAATACCTTTTTTCTCTGTTTGGGAGTTATTAGATGATGGGGTGGGAAGGAGCCTTTGAGATCATCTAGGCTGAGCCTTTTAGTTTACAGATAAGAAAACCGAGTCCCTGAGATGAAAAGTGACTTGTTCATGGTCCAGAGTGAGCCCTTGGCATTTCTATCACTGAACTTACATCTCTGGATTCCCTACTGTGAGGGGAAAAGGTTCAACTTTTATAAGTGCTTGGAAACAGGAGAGCAGGACATCTGTAATACTGTTGACCTAGATTAAAATCTTAACTTGATTGCTTAGTATCTGTGTGAGCCATGGGAAATCTCTACGTGTCTGTCTTGCTGTTTGGTTGCTCAGTTGTGTCTGACTCTTGCAAACCCATGGACTGTAGCCTGCCAGGCTTCACTGTCCATGGGATTTTCCAGGCAAGAATACTGGAGTGGGTAGTGATGCCATTCTCCGGGGGATCTTCCTGACCCAGGGATCAAACCTGGGTCTCCTGCATTGTATGTGGATGCTTTACTATCTGAGCCACCAGGGAAGCCCCAGTGGGTCACATGCTATGCATAAGCTATAGCTAAACTTATAGATTATTCTTCAGTACATATTGACAGTTTTCTGAAATGATTGTATTTTGTTTACACTTCTCCTAGGTGCCTATGAGAGTTCCAACTGTCCTATGTCTTTGCCTATAACTAGCATTATTACTAGCAGGTTTCCCTGGTAGCTCAGACAGTAAAGCATCTGCCTGCAATGCGGGAGACCTGGGTTCAATCCCCAGGTTGGGAAGATCCCCTGGAGAAGGAAATGGCAATCCATTTCCAGTACTCTCGCCTGGAAAATTCCATGGATGGAGGAGCCTGGTAGGCTACAGTTCATGGGATCACAAAGAGTTGGACACGACTGAGCAACTTCACTGAACTTCACTGAGAATTATTTCATCAAAAAAATTTTTTTAATGTTCTAGCAGGTGCATAGTGATGTATCTTTGTGTTTTAATATGTATTCTCCTGGTGATTGATAATGTTGAGAACATTTTTTTTTTCAAAATGTGTTAGCTATTTGGAGATTCTCTTCTGTGAATCTCCTGTTTAAGAGTGTTACCTAGGGTTGAACTGTTAATTCTTTGAAATTGATACAAGGACATCCCTGGTGGTCCAGTGGTTAAGCATCTACCTTCCCCAATGCAGGGGAGGCAGGTTCAATTCCTAGTTGGGGAGCTAAGATGCCACATGCCCGTGGAACAACTAAGCTCGTACATGGCACCTACTGAGCCCCTGGGCTCTAGAGCCCAAGCACCACAGCAAGAGAAGCTCACACACCGCTACTAGAAAAGCCAGCACAACTAGGGAGAAGCCAGTGTGCCACAACGAAGATGGAGCGCATCCAAACTAAAAAGTAAGACAGTTTAAGAAATTGAAAAATCCTTATGCATGCTTTATACATGCTAGGTAAATGTTCTCTTCTCCCACTCACTGGCTTGTCTTTCATGTTTTCACTCATGTCTTTGAATAAATAGGAATTCTTACCTAGGGTTGAACTGTTTTGGGGAAGAGGGCAGATGGTATCTTTATAAGGAAATATCAGCCTACCCCAAGATCATGAAGAGTTTGTGTTCTCCCATGCTACTACCTATAAACTTTATTATTCTACCTATTATATATTTGGGTCTATGGCCCATGTGGAATTGATTTTTGTTTATTTTAAGAGTAAGGGATTCAGATATTCTAATTTTTCTGAATAGCGAATTGACCCAGCAACATTTCTGAAAAAGATCGTCCTTTCCACATGCACTGCAATTTTCTCTTTGTTGAAATTTATGTGAACATATATATGGATTTCTGGGCTCTCAGTTCAGCTCCATTAATTCTTTTGTCTAGTCTTGTGCCAGCACCACCCAGTCTTACTTACTGGAACTTGATAATAAGTTGTCATATCTGGAAGCATAAATCATTCAAACGTGTTCTTTGTCTTGAAGTTTGTTTTCCAATGTAGTTGCCCCTTTTGCATTTCCATATAAATTTTGCCATCAGCTTGTCAATTTCTACAGAAAGGTCTTCTAGAATCTGATTAAGATGACACTGAATCTATTGATAAATTTGGGTGAACTGACATCCTTACAATATTGAATTTTCAAATCCTTAGTCATGGTGTATTCTTTTAGTAATTTAGGTCTCAAAAAAATCCTTCTCAGTAAGTTTTTATCACTTTCTGTGTAGATGTCTTTTACTTCTTATCTCTAGATTCTTTGGATGTTACATCATGCGTGCAGAAGGGTACTTACTTCCAAAACTCTCCCTAACACTTTTTTTCTTGCTTTATTTATTTAATTAACATTTCTGTGCTCAGTCGTGTCTGACTCTTTGTGGCCTCATGGACTGTAGCCCACCAGGCCCCTCTATCCATGGAATTTTCCAAGCAAGAATACTGGAGTGAAGTGCCATTTCCTCCTCCAGGGAATCTTTCAGACTCAGGGACTGAACCTGTCTCTTGGTCTCCTGCACTGGCAAGCAGATTCTTTACCGCTAGCACCACCTGGGAAGCTTATATAGAAATGGTGGTAATGGCGTATGTCTCATTTCCAAACTTAGGTGAATCAGTTTCACATTTCACCATTAATTAAGTTTACTGTATATTTATATTTTGCAGATTCCTTTTGTCAGATTTAAAAAGTTTCCTTTTATATCCCAATTTGCTAAAATTAAAAAAAAAAATCGTGAGTGAGTGGTTAATTTCCCAAATGTGTTTCTTTCTCACTTATTCGAGAAAAGTCTTCTCCACTTTTATGTTAATTTGGTGATTAAGTTTTAAATGTTAAACCAAGTTGCATTCTTAGAATAAACCCAACTTTTTTGATCCTTATTCATTTTCTTTTTCTTGTTTCACCGGATCATCTGATCTTCTAACATTTTTTTTTGGTTTTTACATCAATGTTCATTGGATTATAGGTTTTAAAATAAAAAAAATGCTGGATGAAGAATAAAAGAACTGGAAGGTGTTTCAACTTTTCCCTATTCTCTGGAAAAGTTTGTGTAAGATAGGAGTTCTTTTTTAAATGTGAAGAATTTACTCTAGAAGCCATTTGAGCTTGGAGCTTTCTTTATGGGAAGGTTTAAAATTAGGCATTCAACTTTTTTCATAGATAAAGGAGTGTTTTCATTTTTTATTTCTCCTTAGTGTCAGTTTTGACAAGTTGCTTTTTTTTTCAAAGAACCTAAAACTTTTTATTGGTATCTATGTTTTCTATACAATATTATCCTTTGTACTATCAAGACCAATTTGGTGATAAGAAGTTTAAAAAACATACTTGTTGGCTATTTTAATGACTTTCTTCCAAGCTGTTATTCACTCCCCCTACCTTGCCAAAACTGTAAGTTTTTATGTTGTCACTTCTCTATTTGAGTTAATTCATGACTTAGTATTTTCTTTAATTGAACCACATGTCACTAAAGTTAAGTAGATTCTATTCAAAGTCTGCAGGAAGTTTCCAGTGCTCAACACCTTAAGTACAGGCCTGCTTGATGTGTTAATTGGTAGTGCCAGTCTCTTGATGCTTTGAAAATTTGGCAACTTTTATTTTTTTATTTTCAGTTATGTTACTTGGCCACATAGTACAAATAATGAACAGACTCAGTTGAAGCAAAGACAACACAAATCATGATAACCAGGCTTGGACACATGCAAGTAATGACAACTACTTCAAAACAACTGTGTGTCTGAATATAATTTAACAATGTCACCGATCCCACTTTTAGAGCTGCTTGAAAATATCATAAAACAGATGAAATATGACAATTCTGTTAAATACAGTGACACTTCTCAGTCTTTTTTTCTCTTCTGAAATCTTTATTTTCTTTTGTGTTTAAGGAAGAAGCTATCTATTATAAGACTGGAAAAATAGGATAAGCAACAAGGTCCTATATATAGCACAGGTAACTATATTCAATATCCTATAATAAACCATCATGGAAAAGAATATGAAAACATATATATGTATATATATATGTGTGTATGTACATAACTGAGTATAATGTATATGTATATAACTGAATAACTTTGAAGTATCACAGAAATTAACACAACATTGTAAATCAACTATACTTCAATAAAATAAATTTAAAAAACAGTCAAATAAAAAATATGACTGGAAAAATAAATGAGTAAATTGTCTCCTAGTTGTTTGATTTCATTTATTATAATATACTTAATATAATATAATGAAATTTGTAATTTATTTTGAAGAATCATTTGTGGTAAGGATCTTATTTTATGTTTTCCCACATAGTTATACTAGAATATATCATGAAATACTGAACTGTGGATGTCAGTGTTCCATATGTTTAAGATATTCGTCTCTTTTAATATATTTTCCATTTGTTATTTTAATAGGAATCTAGGTGGGCAAGGTGAATGGAAATGGAAAGAGCTGTCCATTCAAATTTCCAATGTCACAAGGAAGTTTCTGAGTGGTCAATTCTTTGGACTGAAAATTAATTCCCTGTAAACCTTATTCACCTTGCCTGCTCCCAGAACCTAGAATGTGTTCTAATTTGTGTTGCCATTGAAACTTGCTCTTGTATCCACAACCGTGTATGGCTTCTTTGAAAATTCCTGTGTAATGGGAGAATGAGATATGTCACCATCCACAATCATACGGCCCATCAACAGAAAGATATCTGTGAGCCAGGCCTCTTGACCATGTGTCCCTGCTGTGATCTTTCCAGAGGCCATCCTGGTTGCCTCTTCACCTGTTTTGGTTACTTCTAACTGGACTGGCTATTTCTTGTTCCTTTGTTCTTACAACATCTCTGCAGTGAATCCTACCATTTGGAGACAATTAGCTTTGATTAGGTAACAGTGAGCATTGTAAGAAGGGATATTTATATCGCTAGAGCAAATTCAGGGAGATAGTGAGGAACAGGGAGGCCTGGTGGGCTACAGTCCATGGGGTCACCAAGAGTCAGACACAACGTAGCAACTGAGCAACAACAATATGTCAGAGATCAGGCATTTTCCAGAGGCTGTGTTTCCTGTATCATCATTGACAAGACGCTTGGGATGCAATCTGTGAATCAGGCCTTGGGTTTAGCACTGGGGACATAGAAATGGGTCCTATAGACAGTGATCTGAGTCCAATCAGAGAAAATCTTCCTTTACAGAGTCAGTCATCTCCTTTTCTATGAGAGAGCCTGCCAAGAACACCCTGGAGGGAAATGTCAAAGATATAGCAAGTACTCTTGCTGTGGGAAGGATTATGGTCTCAACTGATAATGGTGCGTGTGCCATAAAATAGAAACCAAGGTGACTGAATTGATCAGGAGGCTGTCCTCTGAGCAGGGCAGTGGGCATGGTTCCATGCTGCAGAGATGAACAGTACTCTGGTGCTGACACTGTGGGCTTCTCTGGATCATTGTGCTGTTCCTTCCTTGAAAGTGAACCTTTTGGAAACAGATGGAGTGAAACAGCTGATGTCATGCTTAAGGGAAGGAATACAGAGGTGAACATGACCGCTCATCCCTGAGTTAGCTGGGACTTTCTGTTTGGAGATAAGGAAAAAACAACTCAAAATGGCTTAAACAACAAAAGTCAAGGTCGATGGTTCATGAAACTGGAAATTTCAAAGATGGAGAGACTTCAGGATGGGATTGATTTAGTTACTTGACAGTTTCTCAAGGACCCAGCCACCTTTCCCATATCTGCTCAACTCTTTGCAGCATCAACTTCAACTTCAAGGTGACTTCCCTTCATATTTGCAAAACTGTCTTCGCTGTTGTAGGTTTCATATAGATATACCATATACCTAAAGAAAAAGCATCTCTTTCAGTATGTTCTCTTTTTTCCTTTCCCAGAATTTCTCAGAAAACCCTCCGGATATCTCATCAGGTTACCTGCTTGCTTATTTACTTGTTTTTGGCTGCACTGGGTCTTCATTGCTGCACGAAGACTTTCTCTAGTTGCGACAAGCAGGGGGCTACTTTCTAATTAAGGTGTTTGGGCTTCTCATTGAGGTAGCTTCTCTTGTTGCAGAGCAGGCTCTAGGCACATGGGCTTCAGTAGTTGTGACTCTCAGGCTCTAGAGCACAGGTTCAGTAGTTGTGGCACATGGGCTTAGTTTCTCTGAGACATGTGGGGTCTTCCCAGACCAGGTGTGGAACCCATGTCCTCTGCATTGACAGGAGGATTCTTAACCACTTGACCTCCAGGGAAGTCCTCACCTGCTAATTTTAGATTAGTCCCTAAGGATGGGGACAGCTAGACACTGATTGGCTTAGGTGAGTTACCTGAATAAACCCTGTGATAGGGGAGAGGGTCAGACCCCCCAGTGGATTAGATCCATCAGGATACACCGAGGGCACTGAGGGTTGGGTCAACTTTCCCCAAACTGTAAGGGAACCGTTAATATAAAGGCATTGAAGAGCTGAAATAAAATTGGGTAATGTGAGCCATTTCCGCTGTATTGACTATGCCAAAGCCTTTGACTGTGTGGATCACAATAAACTGTGGAAAATTCTTCAAGAGATGGGAATACCAGACCACCTGACCTGCCTCTTGAGAAACCTATATGCAGGTCAGGAAGCAACAGTTAGACATGGAAGAGCAGACTGGTTCCAAATAGGAAAAGGAGTACGTCAAGGCTGTATATTGTCACCCTGCTTATTTAACTTATATACAGAGTACATCATGAGAAATGCTGGACTAGAAGAAGCACAAGCTGGAATTAAGATTGCTGGGAGAAATATCAATAACCTCAGATATGCAGATGACACCACCCTTATGGCAGAAAGTGAAGAGGAACTCAAAAGTCTCTTGATGAAAGTAAAAGAGGAGAGTGAAAAAGTTGGCTTAAAGCTCAACATTCAGAAAATGAAGATCATGGCATCCGGTCCCACCACTTCATGGGAAATAGATGGGGAAACAGCGGAAACAGTGTCAGACTTTATTTTTTTAGGCTCCAAAATCACTGCAGATGGTGACTGCAGCCATGAAATTAAAAGACGCTTACTCCTTGGAAGGAAAGTTATGACCAACCTAGATAGCATATTCAAAAGCAGAGACATTACTTTGCCAACAAAGGTCTATCTAGTCAAGGCTATGGTTTTTCCAGTGGTCATGTATGGATGTGAGAGTTGGACTGTGAAGAAAGCTGAGTGCTGAAGAATTGATGCTTTTGAACTGTGGTGTTGGAGAAGACTCTTGCGAGTCCCTTGGACTGCAAGGAGATCCAACCAGTCCATCCTAAAGGAGATCGGTCTTGGGTGTTCATTGGAAGGATTGATGCTGAAGCTGAAACTCCAATACTTTGGCTACCTCATGAGAAGTGTTGACTCATTGGAAAAAACCCTGATGCTGGGAGGGATTGGGAGCAGGAGGAGAAGGGGACGACAGAGGACGAGATGGTTAGATGGCATCATCGATTCAATGGACATGAATTTGGGTGAACTCCAGGAGTTGGTGATGGACAGGGAGGCCTGATGTGCTGTGATTCATGGGGTCGCAAAGAGTCGGACACGACTGAGCGACTGAACTGAACTGAACTGAGAATAGAAGAAGAGGTGAGTAGATGCTGAGTAACCACCAACAACCACCATACAATGCCAGGCACCAAGTAGAATCGAGTCCAAAGGAGAGAGAAAATAACTGATCATTAGCTATCACTGTATGGAACACCCCAGAGATTAGTAAACAGACTCCAATTTTAAATTCAATGACCTTTCTTGTTTGTCCCTCCCTTGATGATTTTACCACCTCTATATCATGTGTACGTATGTCCATGTCCATGTTCCACGAATAGGCACACACATATGCATATGTCAACCCAAAAGATTTCCACTGACTCCCTAGCATTCGAGGGACAAATTCACTCTCAGTGCTACCAGTCATTTCAGGGACATCTCCCATGGTCTAGTGGTTACGAATATGCCTCCCAATACAGGGGACTCAGTTTGATCCCTGCTAAGATCCCACCTGCCATGGGCCTACTAAGCCCACGTGGCATGACTACAGAACACGTGCACTGCAACGAAAGATCCCACATGCTGCAACTAAGACCCAACGCAGCTAAATAAATAAATAAGTTTAAAAAACCAACACTACCAGTCATTCCATATAATTTCAAGGACGATTGCAGTTTTGATCAGTGGCCTAATGCATTTGAATAACTGTACTAATATGTGTGTTCTGATGGCTGAAAACCAATGACTCTCAATCTACCCCTCTCCCACTTTCCCACTGACATAATTATACAAATACAGAAGGAGATTCAAATTTTCAACAACGCTGGGAGCCAGAAATATGATTAAAAAACTTATGAGAAGCCAGGAGGAATTTCTGCTTTACTGAACTCAGGAGATGCGCTAAGTAACAGAGTAACACTATACAGGAAAAGGCGGTCATAGGAAATTCTTTCCCCATTATAGAGGCTTTCAGTCTCTCCAGCTAACTCCTGGGCTACAACTCCTAATATGCTAAAGGAGAAATGAGAATCTAGTGACTGGAAAAACTGTGGTATTAGCACAAACAGGAGACTCTGTTTTTCATTTAGTGTTTCAACATGGAAATAAATATACACTGTTTCAGATTTAGAAAGTTGACCATGCAGCTCCTTCTTCAGGTTAAGTAAATTGTGAATCCCAGGCAAGTAGGCTTGGACTAGGTAGAGATGTGCAGTCCCATGGAAGACATATACATGGGGGAGGAAGGGGGTGGGGCGGGGGGACAGAGCAGAACCGCACACACGTTTTATGAGCAAATATCAAGACTGAGATCTCGCTCTGATCAAAGGACTGAACATGTAAGAGAGAGAATGGGGGACTCAAGAGGCCTGGGAACAGTATACTTTAGGGGAAAAAAAATTATGATAAGAAAGAGCAGAAAATGCTTAGAAAATATCTAACTTGAGCTCCATAAACTTCAGGAAGCCGAGAATGAGATAAAAACACAATAGACTTTGATGAAAAGAGAGATTGTTGTGATAAGTAAAGCTTTTAAAGAAACTCAAATTTAATGACTTTTTAAAATGGTTGAAACAGATCTGGATGCAAAAAAAGGTACAAATATGCACAGAATATTGCATTCCTTTTCAATTTATGTGGTCGTCAGAGTTGATTCCACATCCTGCACTCCTCCTGCCTTTGGACAGATGTTTTCAGTAGTTCAAAATTTATTTTTAAAGTGTATATTTAGCTTTTTTTTTAAGAGAAAAAAATTATAAATTAAGTTCCTCCTTTACTATTTTGGCTTTTCATTGTCAAATGTCAATGTCAATGAATGCCAAATGTGCCATTAAAACTGCTCCAAGTGTTAATAAATCTGACTTTTAAACCTCTTGGCCTGTGCTGCCAATTAAATGTAGAGTTTAAGCTTTGGAAAGTTACAGGTGTATAGAGGAATTAGATATACAACTTCACGAAGTTTAGAATGAGTCTAATAAACTAAATATAGTATTGGGCATTAAAAATCAAATCACCAAATAAAAATCGATAATAGAAATAGTAAAGCCACAAATTGGGCTTCCCTAGTAGCTCAGCAGTAAAGAATCTGCCTGCCAATGCAGGAGACGTGGGTTTGACCCCTGGTCCTGGGAGATTTCACACGCCACAGAGCAACTAAAGTCCATGCACCACCGCTACTGAGCCTGTGCTCTAGAGTCCGTGCTCTACAGTAAGAGGAGCCACTGCAGTGAGAAGCCTGAGTACCACAGCTAGAGAGCAGGCCCTGTTCGCTGCAACGAGAGAAAAGCCTGCACACCAATGAAGATACAGCACAGCAAAATATAAATAAAGATTAAAAAATTAATCTATTTGTTTAATTCAGACTTCTCCAAATCACTCTTGAAAGAAAAGATAAGAAAAATATTCTCTCTTTTTGATGTGGGAGAAGGAGGCTAAAAGTTTCCAGAAAGTAAAATATCCATGAACTCTCTTTAAAAAATATTATTCCACAAAACCATGGAAGTTGGCCCAGAGATGAATCAAAATAAGTAGAAATGTGGTTGTTATAGTATGGAAGTATTCACTTGCAGAATTAAATGAGTTAAATAGAATTGTTTTATATATACTCTGTAAACTAAATGCAAAAATAGAACAAATAAAATGGATAAATTAACATTTCATTGTAATAGTGTTTCAAAAAATTCTAAGCATTATTAACAAAACTGTGAAGAGAGTAGGCAAGAGTCACAGATAGGCTGGGACTTTCCTGGTGGTCCAGTGGTTAAGAATCCACCCCCATTTCAGGGAGTGCCAGATTGATCCTGGGTCAGGAAGCTAAGATCCCACATACCACAGCCAAAAGGTCAAAACACAAAATAGAATCAATACTGTAACAAATTCAATAAAGACTTAAAAAAAGAAACAGTCATAGATAGGTGATTGTGAACCAAATGTGCCATCTTATAAAGGAGTAGTAAAAGAGATTTTATTATTTATTTGGTATTATTTATTTGTCTAATTGATAGTGAATTAATTTCCCAACATTTTATTTCTGAACATTTTGAGATATACACTGAAGTTGAAAGAATTTTATAATGAACATCAATATCCTCACTACCTAGATTCTACCATTAACATTTTACTATACTTGTTTTATCACCTATCCATCCATCTATCTATGCAAGAGATTTTATTTTTGATTTTGATCATTAAAGAAGTTTATTTTCAAGTACAGTTTTACAAAATTTAGAAGTAATTACTGGTATGAATTTTTAATATTACCAATTTTAATAACATCATGGAAGACAAAATAAATAAGACATGATATAAAACTATGAAAAACAATAAAACAGTAAATAAAATTGCACGTATTACTTGTAAAGTAAGGCGTACCTCCTTTTACTGTGCTTCACAGATACTGCATTTTTGACAGATTGAAGATTTACGGCAACTGTGTCTAACAAGCACCGTTTTTCCAATAGCATTTGCTGACTTTGTGTCTCTGTGTCACATTTTGGTAATTCTCACATTATTTCAAACTTTTAAAATGATTAGTTCTGGTTGTTATGGGGATCTCTCATTAGGGATCTTTGGTGTCACTAATATAACTTGCCAAAGGCTCAGATGATAGGATTTTTAGCAATAAAATATTTTGAAATTAAGGTATGTGCATTGCTTTTTTAGACATAATACTAGTGCACACTTAATACAGAACAGTGTAGTGTAAACACAACTTTTATATACCCTGGGAAGCTCCAAAATATATGTAACTTGCTTATTGCTATGGTCTGGATTCAAACCCACAACATCCCTGAAGTATGTCTGTATCTATCCAAGAAAGGAAAGAAAACCACAAGAGTAAAACCAAAATGTTTGGCTAATTGATGTTGTTACTGTTCAGTCACTAAGTCGTGTCCGACTCTTTGCAACCCCATGGACTACAGTATGCCAGGCTCCTCTGTCCTTCTCTATCTCCCAGAGTTGTGGGCTAATACACACAGGTAAATAAACAAAAAAAAGCAAACATCTCAAATAAAAGACTGCTATAAAAGTAGTATGTAATTAAGAATTAAACATACAAAAGCACTTAAACTGATGGAGGTTATTTTATTTTGAGAAAAAGTACAAGGCTCCCTACAGACATAAGGATATATACATGCATGTCACTGACATAGTGCAAAATATTTTGCATAAGGTACACAAGAAGAAAAATTTTGTAAGGTAGGAGAAAAGAAAGACTTGAGCACAGTTTTCTACATTTCTGAAAGATCAAGTAGCCAAAGTAAGTGAGAATATAGAGAATCTGGATAATAACATTACTGAGCTTAATTAAGTAGACCAAATTGGAATTTGTACCTTACAAGCAGTTGAATACCCTTTGGTAAGAGTTCATTGAACAATTATAAAATGTAATTAGATCGCAATGAAAACCTTAACCCCTTTCAAATGGGAGAAATTTTATAGTCCATTTTCTGTGATCACAAATGTCAATCACACAAACCAAAAATTGAAATCACCTAAAAAAATAGTCAGCTTGAATCTGTGATTTCAAACATCTTAGAAAAGAATGAAAATTAGAATTCTCCATATCAGACATAAAGGTGTTGTGGAAGCAGTGATAAAAGGAAGGTTTTTGGCTCAAAAGTGAAAATAAATGATAGGAATGAGAAATGAATTCAGTTCATCAAAGATTAAATCCAAGTTTGAAAAGGAAAGATAAGCTAAATCTGATGAAAACAGGAGGAAAAAATAATACAGAAATATGTACTGTACTTCCTAGATACTGCATTTTTATAAACGGCGGGTTTGTGGCAACTCTATGTAGAACAAGTCTGTTGGCACCATTTGCTCACTTCTTGTCTGTGTGTCACATTTTGGAAAACCTCACAGTATTTCAAGCTTTTTAATTACTATTATATTTTTATAATAATCTGTCATCAGTAATCAGTGGTTACTATGGTGAGTATTTTGGGGGTACCATGAACTGTGCCCATAGAAGGTGGCAAGCTTGGTGAACATGTGTGTTCTGACTGCTCCTTCATCCGCTGTTCCACATCACGCTCCCTCTCCTCAGCCTCCCCATTCCCTGAGACACAACAATATTGAAATTATGTGGATTACTAACCCTACAGTTGCTTCTGAGTGTTCAAGCAAAAGGAAAATTGCATGTCTCTCGCTTTAAATCAAAAGCTAGAAATGCTTAAGCTGAATGAGGAAGGCATGTTAAAAGCCAGGAGAGCTGAAAAGCTAGGTCTCTGGCATCAAATAGTAACCAAGTTGTGGATGCAAGGGAAAGGTTCTTAAAGGAAATTAAAAGTGCTGCCTCAGTGAACACATGGCTAATAAGAAAGCAAAACAGCCTTATTGTCGATACGGAGAAGGCTGTAGTGATATGGATGGATCAAACCAGTCGCAATGTTCCCTTAAGCCAGAGCCTGATCCAGAGCAAGGCCCTAATGCTCTTCAATTCCATGAAGGCTGAGAGAGGTGAGGAAGCTGCAGAAGAAAAGTTTGAAGCTAGCAGAGGTTAGTTCATGAGGCTTAAGGAAAGAAGCCACTTCCATGACCTAAAAGTGCAAGGTGAGGCAGCAAGTTCTGATGTAGAAGTTGTGGCAAGTCATCCAGTAGACCTGACTAAGATAATTAATGAAGGTGGGTATACCAAACAGGTTACCAGTGTGGCTCTACCACCAAAAGATTATGACTCACTGAAGGTTCAGATGATGGTTAGCAATTTGTTTTATTAAAAAGTATTTTTAAATTAAGGTATGTAAATTGGTTTTAGACATAATGGTATTGCACACTGAATAGAATATAGTATAGTATAAGCATAACTTTTTTATGAACTGAGAAACCAAAAAGCTGTGACTTGCTTTATATCTAATGTTTGCTTCACTGTGGTGGTCTGGAACTGAACCTATAATATTTCCAAGGTCTGTCTGTATTAAGCCAAAAATCAACAATTAAAAGCAGTAAACTACCGAATGGAGAAGGCAATGGCACCCAACTGCAGTACTCTTGCCTGGAAAATCCCATGGATGGAGGAGCCTGGTAGGCTGTAGTCCATGGGGTCGCTAAGAGTCGGACACGACGGAGCGACTTCCTTTTCACTTTTCACTTTCATTCATTGGAGAAGGAAATGGCAACCCACTCCAGTGTTCTTGCCTGGAGAATCCCAGGGGTGGGGGAGCCTGGTGGGCTTTCGTCTATGGGGTCGCACAAAGTCGGACACGACTGAAGCGACTTAGTAGCAGCAGCAGCAAACTATGGAAATTATAAAGAAATTAATCTAATCTCTAATTCTTTTTAGGTAAAGAAAGAAAGAAAAGAATATAGAAAACTTTCCGTGTAATTAGAAAAATAAGTCTGAGCAACTCAAAACAGCCTAATTTTACAGAAAGTATACCCGTAAAAATTTACGTTAGAAGTGAAGTTCTGAAAGATAAAATAACTAAAGACTGATTTCCAGTGATGCCAACATTTACACTTAAATCAAGAACTCGTGGGCCTGGATGGATGGTTTTGTTGGTTGGTTTCATTAAATGTACAAGAAACAGAACAAGGAAATATATGGAAAGTTTTCTTATTCGTGTGTTAATAACCTTAGTAACAGAGTTGAGATGATGCCTAGATCAATACAAAAAAATATATAGTTCAGTTTGGATTATGAAAATAAGCAAAAACTCCTGATTATAACACTAGCAAATTGAGACTAGCATTCTATTAAGTGAAGATGAATTCATGACCAAATTAACAACATTCCAGAAATACAATAATGATTGGATGTCAGAAATATTTTACTATAATATGTATTCATAAGTCAAAAAAAATACACCTCTCAATGGTAGCAAAAATGACATTTGTTAACATTTAAACTCAATTACAGTTGAATAATAATGAACTAGAAACAGAAAATTCTTCTTCAGTATTACCAAGTTTCTATCTTAATTGCTCTCTCAAGCCAGGAGTCTTAACTTCTAGTCCCACACAGAGCCACATAGTGACAATGGCAATGAATTCTGCTGGCAGAGAATATTAAGCCCTGTGTGAATACAGGGTAGGGGCTTCTGAATTTCAGAGGAAGTTAATACTGGAACTAGCCAGAATCACACAGAGCATTTTACCAATACACACTGATCTATTCTTGATGGGCTCCTTTGCCCCTGTGACGGTTGATCAGGAAGGCAGTAGAAATGAATGCAATAGCCGTGATACCTACTTCCACAGTGATGAGAAGAGCAGAAAGATGGAGAGGCTGCTCTTTAAGGTCCCATTGAAAAGTAATGATTTGATTCCACTGAGTGACTTCCTTTCAGTGAAAACAGATGTGCCCTTGCCTAGAACTTGAAGAAATGCAGACTAGAACCAACGACTTCTACAGGAAGGAGAAGAGGGAAAGAGCTATTATGTATTGATCTTCAGCAAAGTGACTACACAAAGAAGGCTGACTGCCAAAGAATTGATGCTTTTGAATTGCAGTGCTGGAGAAGACTCTTGAGAGCCCCTTGGACAGCAATGAGATCAAACCACTCTATCCTAAAGGAAATCAGCCCAGTGAATATTCACTGGAAGGACTAATGCTGAAGCTGAAGCTACAATATGTTAGGCCACCTGCCTTGCAGTTGGAACAGAGCTTGCTTGTTGTTGTCCTCTATCATGTTTGACTCTTTGCAGCTTTATGGACTGTAGCCCACCAGGCTCCTCTGTTCTTGGGATTTTCCAGGCAAGAATACTGGAGTGGGTAGCCATTTCCTTCTCCAGGGGATCTTCCCCACCAAGGGACTGAACCTGGGTCTCCTGAATTGCAGGCAGATTCTTTACCATCTGAGTCCCCAGGGAAGCCCGTTTGAATGTTTGTAAAATCTCCCCAGATGGTGTCCTCATTTTGAACGTGAGGCTCCATCTGCACCCTTAATGAGACATTTACCTGCACATTGACTGCATTCTCTAAGCTTAATATAATTCCAAATTCTTTGAGAGCAGACATCACGACTCACGTCTCCTTGTCTGCTGGTGCACGTAGGTCCATTTACCCCAAATTGTCTATCTTGAGCCAGAACCCTGGTGGGAACTGGAAATGAGAGGTGGAATAAACATCAGTCCCATCAGATGGATATAACTGAGGTCACTCAAATGTTAGAACTGCTGGGATCAGATGCCAAGGTGACCAGGAAACACCTCACGGAACAGAGGTTGCAAAACTGCCTCAAATATGACTGATGCTTGCCAGGTGGACCAACCATGAAAGGACTTTCCAGGAGGGGGAGCTGTGTGGACAAAGCACTGAGATGGAAAATTAAAAACCGCAGATTCAAGGAATTGCAAGCAGGTCAGTGCAATTGGAGTGTGGGTGAAATTCTGGAGACTAGTAAAAGACAGGAACCATACCATGGCCATGGTGGTTGAATGATTTTCGACAGGAGAGGGGCTTGGCCGGATTTGTGTTTTAGAAAGATCTCCTTAGCTTGGAGGGGGATAATGGATTTTGGAAAGGGACAAAACTGAAGGAAAGGAGACCACTTAAAGACTGCAAAGCTAAGGTGGGTGCTCTGGGAAATAGATGAATGTGGACTGTATGATTTTCTTTTTTTTAATTGAAGTTTAGTTGCTTTACAATGTTGTGTTAGCTTCTGTTGTACAACAAAGTGAATGTACATGTACATATACATATAGGCACTCTTTATCACCACAGATCACTGAGTGGAATTCCCTGTGCTATACAGTGGATTCTCATTATAGTCAATCAGATAGTTATCTATCTGATTGACTTTTTTTTCAGTGCTTGTTTTAGTGGAATGTTGGTAACATGAATCATTGAGCACCCAGTATGGACTGGAAATTATGATCAGCCTTATACATGTGATTTAACAGTTAATTCTGAGAATTACTCTGATAGAAAAGGACCATGATCATCTCCACTTTACAAATAGGAAAACTGAGGGTATAGAGAGAATAAATAAATTGTCCAATGTCATCCAGCTACTCAGTTTCAGAGCTGGGATTCAAACCCAGGTGGTCGAGCTCCAAGAGCCGGTCCTCTTAGCCTCTGAACAACATAGTCCATGGAGAATGAAACTTGGGGGAATCGGAGTTGGGGTGGTGTCCTTCAGCTGTAATATTTCCAGGTAATGAAAACCAGATTAAGAGCTTCCCAGGTAGCTCAGCTGATAAAGAATCCGGCTACAATGCAGGAGACCCCAGTTCAATTCCTGGGTCAGGAAGTTCCCCTGGAGGAGGGCATGGCAGCCCACTCTAATAGTCTTGCCTGGCGAATCCCCATGGACAGAGGAGCCTGGTAAACTGCAGTCCATAGGGTCACAAAGAGTCTGACAGGACCGAGTGACAAAGCGCAGCACAGCAATGAAAACCAGACTGAGATGAAACCAAGAGAATGGGGAAATGACATTGTGGGAGGATGTGGAACTGGGTTCATAAACTGTGAGCTTAGCCCAACCAACACCAGGAAATCTGTTTTCTTTTTATATTTTAATTTTTATTGTGGTAAGATATATGTAACCCAAAGTTTACAGTTCAGTGGAATTAAGTGCATTCATATTGTTGCCCAACCATCACCACCATTCATCTCCAGAACTCTTTTCATGTGGCAAAACTGGGACTCTGTACCCATGAGACAGTAACTTCCCCTTCTCCCTTTGCCCCAGCTTTCAGCGACCAACATCTTACTTTCTGTCTCTATGAATTTTACTGTTCTAGGTACCTCATGTAATTGGAGGGCTTTCCAGGTGTCACTAGTGGTAAAGAACCTGCCTGCCAATGCAGGAGACATAAGAAATGAGGGTTCAATCCCTGGGTCGGGATGACCTGCTGGAGGTAATCCTCTCCAATACTCTTGCCTGGAGAATCCCATGGACAGAGGAGCCTGATGGGCTACAGTCCATGGGGTCACAAAGACTCGGACATGACTGAAATGACTTAGTACAACTATAAATGGTATCATACAATATCTGTCTCTTTGTGGCTGATTTGTTTCTTTTAGTAAGATGTCCCTAAGTTTCACCCATGTCATAACAAGTGTGGGAATTTCCTTTCTCTTTAAGGTGGAAGATATTCCATTGCGTGGAATAACCTTTTCCATGTTCACTTTCAACTTATTTGTGTCTTTGGACCTAAAATGAATATTTTCTAGACAGCGTATAGTTGAATCATATTTTTTTAATCCATTCTGCCAATTTCTGATTTTCAATTTCTCTGAGAGTGTATTCCATTTATATTTAAAGTAATTACTGAGAAGGAGAGAGTTCTGTCATTTTACAATTTGTTTCCTATATGTATAGCATTTTTGTCCTCTTTTTCTTGCATTTCTGTTTTCTTTTGTGCTTAGTTGATTTTTGTAGTAAATCATTCTAATTCTCTAGTTTCCTTTGTATATATTTTACAACTATTTCCTTGTGGTTATAATGGGGGTTACATTTAACATCCTAAAGTTATACAACTCTAATTTGAATTTATACCAGCTGAAGTTCAAGAAAATATAAAACCTCCTTCAGAGCTCTGTTCCCATCTCTTTCAGTCATTTTTGTCATAAAGTTACATTTTTATACATTGTATTCCAAAAGGGTAAACTAATAAGTGACTTCCATGGGGTCGCATGGAGAAGGCAATGGCACCCCACTCCAGTACTCTTGTCTGGAAAATCCCATGGACGGAGGAGCCTGGTGGGCTGCAGTCCATGAGGTTGCTGAAAGTCAGACACGACTGAGCGACTTCACTTTCACTTTTCACTTTCATGCATTGGAGAAGGAAATGGCAACCCACTCCAGTGTTCTTGCCTGGAGAATCCCAGGGATGGGGAGCCTGGTGGGCTTCCGTCTATGGGGTCGCACAGAGTCAGACACGACTGAAGCGACTTAGCAGCAGCAGCAGCAGCATGGGGTCGAAAAGAGTCGGATACAACTGCCCAACAGAATTGACTGAATGACTGAATAAGTGATTTTTAGAAATACATTAGTCTTTTAAATAATGTAGAAAATAAAAAGCAGAGTTACAATTCATTGTTACAACAATTCTACCTTTTAAAATTGTTCATGTATTTACCTTTATAGAAATTTTTATTTTTTCATATGGCTTTGAGTTACTTTCTAGTGTCCTTTCATTTCAACCTGCAAGACTTCTTTTAGTACTTCTTACACAACAGATCTAGTGGTAACAAACTCCTTCATCTTAGGGAATTGTCTGATTTTTTGTTGAAAACTGGACACTTGAAGCTAGCAATGTGGTAGGAAAGTCAGAATTCTTTCCTTTCTCTAGGAAAAATTATTGTAGGCTCTCTTAATGTTGAGGTGTAAACTTAAAGGTCTTCTCAGTTCTCTTCTGAGCCTAAACCTTTCCCTGGGCATACATAGTGACTGTAATTTCCACTGTATACAGCTGTTGCCTTTGAATGATCTAGTCTTTAATGCTTGGTTCCCTAAAGGAGAAAAAGAGAGAAATGGACTGGGGAGGGGAAAGCCAGCCTTTTAAATCCTCCGGAAGTTACTTCAGTAGGATGGAAAGGAGCTTACAACAATGATGGGGGTGAGACAATGGCTGCATGCTTCTGTTTGCACCTCTGTGATCAGAATGGTCAATTGATCAGAACATGGACACCTAATTTGGGGAGAACAGGGTTCTTATTGTCCACTCTGACTTCTGAAAACTTTATGCCAGCTACTCTAGGAATAGGTGTACAGTGGCCTGCCATGGGACTGGAGCAGAGATGGTGGCTATTAAAGACTTACAAGCTGAAATTGACAAGACCTAAGTGTAATTTGCTTCCTAGGTGGCTTAGCTGCTCACCCTGCTTATTTAACTTATATGCAGAGTACATCATGAGAAACGCTGGACTGGAAGAAACACAAGCTGGAATCAAGATTGCCGGGAGAAATATCAATAACCTCAGATAGGCAGATGACACCACCCTTATGGCAGAAAGTGAAGAGGAACTCAAAAGCCTCTTGATGAAAGTGAAAGAGGAGAATGAAAAAGTTGGCTTAAAGTTCAACATTCAGAAAACGAAGATCATGGCATCTGGTCCCATCACTTCATGGGAAATAGATGGGGAAACAGCGGAAACAGTGTCAAACTTTATTTTTTTGGGCTCCAAAATCACTGCAGATGGTGACTGCAGCCATGAAATTAAAAGGCGCTTACTCCTTGGAAGGAAAGTTATGACCAACCTAGATAGCATATTCAAAAGCAGAGACATTACTTTGCCAACAAAGGTCCATCTAGTCAAGGCTATGGTTTTTCCTGTGGTCGTGTATGGATGTGAAAGTTGGACTGTGAAGAAGGCTGAGCACCGAAGAATTGATGCTTTTGAACTGTGGTGTTGGAGAAGACTATTGAGAGTCCCTTGGACTTCAAGGAGATCCAATCAGTCCATTCTGAAGGAGATCAACCCTGGGATTTCTTTGGAGGGAATGATGCTGAAGCTGAAACCCCAATACTTTGGCCACCTCATGTGAAGAGTTGACTCATTGGAAAAGACTATGATGCTGGGAGGGATCGGGGGCAGGAGGAGAAGGGGACAACAGAGGATGAGATGGCTGGATGGCATCACTGACTCGATGGACGTGAGTCTGGGTGAACTCCGGGTGTTGGTGATGGACAGGGAGGCCTGGCGTGCTGCAATTCATGGGGTCATGAAGAGTTGGACACGACTGAGCGACTGAACTGAACTGAACTGAGGTGGCTCAGCAGTCAACAATCTGCCTGCCAATGCAAGAGACTCAGTTTTGATCCCTGGTTTGGGAAGATCCCTTGGAGAAGGAAATGGTAACCCACTCCAGTATTCTTGTCTGGAAAATCCCATCGACAGAGGAACATGGTGGGCTATAGTCCATGGGGTTGCAAAGAGTTACAACTTGGTAACTAAACAACACCATCAAGTATAACATACCTTGTAAGCCTTCTCCCATAGAAGTTGCAAGCTCTCAGTAAACTCCAGAATTTCAAAATAGTTACAGCAGACAAATTCTTCCAGTGCAATTGTTGCCTAGATGGGAAGACAGATTCTTTGTGCTTCCTACTCTACCATCTTCCCAGGATCCAGCAAATATGTCTGGATGCACATCAGCTCTTGAATACCCTGTGGAGGAAAGTGATGGAGCCACTAGCAGATGCCTGGGCTGTAATAAAGGCAGGTTCACATCTGAAGGTTTAGTTTTGTAAACTTATCCTGTTGACACAATGGATGTTTTGCTGTTGCTTTCATTTGAATTTTGCACAGATAATTGTTTGAGATGTAGAAATTCTGATTTGTTATGAAAGCAGAGATGGGACACATCATGATTAATTTCAGTGGATATTGTACAAGTCCTCTTCCCCCCACCAATGGATATATTTTTCCTAACAGAATATATTTCTGCATATTTCTCCTCCTTCTTTTACAGTTGTCCTGTTTAAAACCTAATTCTGAATTCTTAAAAAATTCAATGGGCCAATTCCTTCAAATTACTTATTTTTTTAAGGAAATTGCTCTGTTAGATGCCCAAATCAGCCCAAATCTCTGTGCACAGAGGCATGATGTGGGTTCTATGGTGCCCAGGAAGCTCCTGAGAGCTCTGTATCTCGAGTTCAGTCAACTTGGCTCATGAGCAGCAGAAAGAAGGTTTTTGAGCCTCAAGGTAGCTTTAAAAGCTTCATATCTTAAAAAATCCAATTACTACTTTGAGTGAATGGTAGTGTTAAATATAGTTGCTCCCCAATAAAAGGTATAAAAGCATCCCTTAATTGGAATTGAAAGCAGACTCCAAAAAATTCATCTTGATTAGAGCTGGGGATGTGGGTGGGAATTAAATGAGACTAGTCTCCTTAGTTTCTTTAGTTTGATAAATGTTTATATCTATAACTGTGCAACATATTTATACACATAAAGATATTTATATCTATTGTTTAGGTAGATCAGAGAAGGGATGTTGCTGATATTGTTGCAATCAGCTGCTTTCTGGCAATTTCTAATCAAGGGCAAGGTGCTAATGCAGCAGGCTTTGTATTTTGTGCTGCTGTGAACATTAGGGACTCCGATCCTAAATTTTAAAAAGACTTGAGCCCTCTGGAAAAGCCCCTGATGATGGGAAAAATTGAAGGCAGGAGGAGAGGGGGGCAGCAGAGGATGAGATGGTTAGATAGCATCACTGACTCAATGGATATGAATTTGAGCAAACTCTGGGAGATGGTGAAGGACAGGGGAGCCTGGTGTGTTACAGTCCATGGGGTCACAAAGAGTTGGACATGACTTAGCGACTGAACAACAACAACAACAACAAAGAGCTCTCTGGAACTGAGAGATACTGCACCATGTAACGAAAGTCCCAAATTCCCTTTTGGGGAAGGGTGGCACACTGATCCACTGATGTGGTTGATTTTCCAAGCTGATCTTTCCCTCTTTTTTGTCTGAGTCTTCTGTCTCCAAGAATGGTGGCTTGAGAGTTGGGGGCTGGGTTGCTGGACAGATGGCTTTTCTTCCTGGTGATGCATTGAATTTAAGGCTGCTGGAGATCAAAATGAAGCTCCAAACTAAAACTCAGGCCTCAGAGAACCTGCTTGTTTACACTGTGAAACATAGCTCAGAGTAACACTGAAAGGGCAAACAGCCAGTCAGAGGGGATGTGGCACTCAGCAGAACTGACCTGGGGAAACCCTTACCAGCCCAAGTAACCCTGGATGCACTGAAGGAAGGGTCAGGACTGCTGCTGCTGCTGCTAAGTCGATTCAGTTGTGTCCGACTCTGTGTGACCCCATAGACCGCAGCCCACCAGGCTCTCCCGTCCCTGGGATTCTCCAGGCAAGAACACTGGAGTGGGTTGCCATTTCCTTCTCCAATGCATGAAAGTGAAAAGTGAAAGTGAAGTCGCTCAGTCCTGTCAGACTCTAGTGACCCCATGGACTGCAGCCTACCAGGCTCCTCCGTCCATGGGATTTTCCAGGCAAGAGTACTGGAGTGGGGTGCCATTGCCTTCTCCAAGGGTCAGGACATTCCTGCCTTAATCTCACAGAGCCAGGGAATCAGTCAGTCAATAGCAAATACTTTTGTGAGCATCCATATTACTGGGTAGACAAGAAGGAGGGTTTCCCAGGTGGCACTAGTGGTAAAGAACCCCCATGCCAGTGCAGGAGACATAAAAGACCGGGTTCGATCCCTTTGTTGGGAAGATCTCCTGAAGGAGGGCATGACAACCCACTCCAGTATTCTTGCCTGGAGAATCCCATGGACAGAGGAGCCTTGCAGGCTACAGTCCAGGAGGTCCCAAAGAGTCAGATGTGACTGAAGCGGCTTAGCACGCATGCACAATGAATGGCTGGACTTGGTAGCCATCAGTGTAGACATGGAAGGAGCCAAATGATGCCAGAGCTCAGAAGCTGATGCAGTGGGGACAATGGCTCTGAGAGGGAGCGGAGGAATGTGAGGCTCCAGTTCTGAGAACGTGAACTCCAGGAGAGCGGTGTTAGTGTTATTCAGCTGTGTCTGACACCTTGTGACCCCATGCACTGTAGCACGTCAGGCTCCTCTGTCCACAGAATTCTCCAGGCAAACATACTGGAGTGAGTTGCCATTTCCTCCTCCAGGGGTTCTTCTTGACCCAGCACTTGAGCCTGGGTCTCCTGAATTGTGGGTAGTGGTGCCAGGATAAAAATTCAAGTGTTGGGAGGAGAACTTCATTCAAATGTTGGGGGTGGGGTGGAGAGTAGCAATTCAGCTTCAGATAAGCTGAGTTGATGGCCCCAGGGGACATTCAAGTGGAGAGTCCGGCAGACATCTGAGTAATTGCAGATTAGGACAAATCCTTACTCTAGATGAACAGCTGCACCCTCTGAAACCACTTGTATTGTCAGCCTTCTTAGTAGCATGTCTGGGTTGGTACTGAACAGGGCCTCTGATGAGGTGGTGCAGGGAAGCTGAGCAGGCAGCGCTTTACTGTCAGAAAACAGGGAGGTCTGGGCTCCTTTTGGGGCTGGGGTCATGAGCATATGCCTGGTGTGCCTATCAGCCAGGTCCCAGCCATGGCAACCCATGGGGTAACTCCAGGATGTACAGTCAGCCTGTGAGCTGGTCAGCGAGGGTGATGACAAAGTTTGCAGCCTATGAATTTGTATTTTTGACTTCTAAACATCCACAAGGTTATAAAACCACATTTTAAGAAAGCTAGATTATTTTTTGATGGGTGGTGATGGTGGAGCAGGGAGGGGAAGGAAGGAGGGGTGAACTGAGCCACCTGAGCCTTTGGAAATGGGATGGACTTGAATTTTGTAGAAAACTGGTCCCGTCTCCTCTGACACCAGCTAATGATTTGTCTCTGTGGCTATGTTCAGACCTCAGGCTGTCATCACTCTGATGTGGCTCCTGCAGATCAGAGAGGGAGGCAGTGTCACCGCCTGGGCTCGCCTGCACAGAGGCCCTCGGTGCCAGCTTCTAGGGTACCCGGCTGGGGCTGTGCACATCATTACCCAGATTAATGAGGACAGATGGGGGTTTGTATAATCAGCCTTACTCCGCTGCCAGTCTGATTTGGTCGCCAGGTGGAATATCCCTGTAATGAATTCTTACAAATATAGCATCCAATTCTGACTTGGGGGGAAAAAAATAACAACTTTGGGTGCTAACACGGGAAAGAAGAAGATCCTGTATTATTGCACTTGAGGTTTGCCTTGAGGGTGCAGGGGCCGTCAGGATGAGGAGGCTAGTTTCAGTTACCTTAATAACAAGTAACAAAGGGGAAAATGGGGAGCCTAAGTTTTCCCTTTTCTTCCTTTCTCCCTATCTTCTGCTGTTCTCAGCATGCCCGGCTGTACCTATGGTTAAAAGGCAGACGCTCCAGGGAACTTCTGGGCTCAGTCATAAAGAAAATGGGAGAGGGTCCCATTAAAAAGAATAAAATAATGCCATTTTCAGCAACATGGATGAACCTAGAGACTGTCATATACTGAGTGTCATATACTAAGTCAAACAGAGAAAGAAAAATATCATATGATAACGCTATAAGTGGAAACTAAAAAGAAATGGTACAAATGAAATTACTTGCAAAGCAGAAACAGACCCACAGACTTGGAGAATGAACTTATGGTTGCCGGGGGAAGGCTGTGGGGCAGGGGTGGACTGAGAGTTAGGGACTGACAGGTACACACTGCTATATTTAAAACAGATAAACGACAAGGACCTACTGTATAGCACATGGCTGCTGCTGCTGCTAAGTCACTTCAGTCGTGTCCGACTCTGTGCGACCCCTAGACGGCAGCCCACCAGGCTCCCCATCCCTGGGATTCTCCAGGCAAGAACACTGGAGTGGGTTGCCATTGCCTTCTCCAATGCATGAAAGTGAAAAGAGAAAGTGAAGTCGCTCAGTCATGTCCGACCCTCAGCGACCCCATGGACTGCAGCCTTCCAGGCTCCTCCATCCATGGGATTTTCCAGGCAAGAGTACTGGAGTAGGGTGCCATTGCCTTCTCCGAGTAAATGTACATTGCCTCCCAAAATAAGTTTCCTTGAGGCAAAGATTTTATTAAAAATGAAAGAAGATTCTATAGGAAACTATCGGGGTTTCCATCATTGCCCAGAGCTTAGATTTACTGATTACAAAGTATGTCCCAGGCATTGTATAAAAACATGCTTCACATGTATCATCTGATATGATAGTACATCTGATGTATAGTAAATACAGTAAGTGCTCACCAGTGCGGCCTCTTATGAACAAGAATCTGGAAGTTGATGGACCTAAGGCTGGCCCAGCAACTCAAATGCCCACTCAAGGACCCAAGCCCTTTCTGTCTTTCCATTGTGCCATCTTCAGTGATTCATTGGTGGATGGCCTCATGATTGCAAAGTGGCTGCTGCAGCTCCAGCATTATATCTTCACAGGACATCAGCACAAGCCAGGAAAGCAGTGAAAAAAAGTACAGGGAAAAAAGACCTTCCTTTGAGAAGTTCTTGTCATTAATGAGGAGTGAATGTCTTTTCTAGAAGGCCCCAACAGACTTTCCCTTTGTAGAATTATCATGTGATCATCCCCTCAACAGTTTCTGGCAAAAGAGAACGTAACTGGCTTTGACTAATTATGATCCATACCTTGAGGTTTGGTATGAAACAAGTATTCTGTCCTGGGGGTTCAGAGGAAGTACCATCAGTCTGCACCTCAAATTATATAAAGTAGGATATTGTTATCACACCCATTTCCCAAATGAGAAGGATGTAGGAAAAGAGTAATTTTTTTCAAGGTCACACGCACACATCTTTACAAGCAGCCAGGCTTCCCAAGGCTGACTAACAAACTCCAGCTGTCAGCTCTTTATACCACATTGCAGTGTCTTCCTGGAGAAACCTATCCAGTCCAAACCCCATATAGTCTTAGACTATAAAATCCTAAAAGCATAAAATATAAATATTTAAAATATAATTATGTAGAATATAGATAAAATATAAAACATTTGAACTGGAAAAGACATTTAAGATCCAGTAGTTCTCAGAGTATGGCCCAGACCAGCACTATCGGTGTTGCTGAGGAACTAGAAATACAGTTTCTCAAGAGAAACTCTGTGGGTAAGGCCCAGACATCCATGTTTTACAGCTGACACATGCTAAAGTGTGAGAACCACTGACTAATCCAAGTCCTTCGTTTTAGAAACCTGTTCCAGGTCATTCAGCTAATTCATGGCACAGATGGAATTGAAGGTGGATGGGGCACTGAGGTCACCTGGAGTCTGTGATCAACATTTAAATGATAGATTCTTCCCCAGCGTGCACCCAGAAAGAGATTTTGCATTTTTGAATAGCCTCAGATGCACACAGCTCGTTAAAAATTTAATAATAATATAAAACCCATTCTAAGGTGCAGGCATTGTGTTATGCTCTTCTAATAGTTCATCAGATCCTCTCGACATATACACACAGCTATATTTAAACTGGATAACCAACAAGGACCTACCGTACAGTACAGGGAACTCTATTCCAATGTTATGTGACAGCCTGGATGGGAGGGGAGTTTGGGGGAAATGGATACATGTGTATGTATGGCTGAGTCCCTTTGCTCTCTACCTGAAACTATCACACCATTGTTAATCTGCTATACCCCAGTATTTAAAAAAAAGTTTAAAACAACGACAACAAAAACAGTTCATCAGATACTTGGCAACCCAGTCAGGTAGGCGTTAATACCTCCATTTTAGGGAATGGATGCACAGAGAGGATAAAGAAATCCTCACAGTCTTCTAATTGGTAAGGTGGAGACCCAGGATTCAAATGCATCTTTGTCCAAATGCAGGTCTGCATGAGACCAGGCAGATAAGGAGGCTAAATGTGATTCTGAGCCTTGGCTTCGCCCCTGTATGGGAAAGGGGTCATGGGCTGGTGTTCCCGTCCTCAGTTGGGCTTCTCACCTGAAACTGGTTGAGAAGGGGATGATGCTGGTCATGGTAAAGGCTTCCTGAGGTTGTGTAAACTCACCTCACCCTCCCTGGGGCTCACTGGCTACTCTGGCAACCCCCAGAAAGCCTCCGACTGAGTCTGTCTTTTCTAACTTTGCCGAGGCGCTATTGGCCAAGAGGAAGCTGGCCTCAGTTTGGTGGCCTGGGTCACTGAAAGCAGGAGGGGAGAAGCTGAGCCGTCAGCTCCATGAGATTGCTGCCACATCTGGCCAGCTGTTGCCCATCAACTGGAAAGCTAGCCAGAGTGTCTCCTACAGCTGGTCCCTGGAGTGTTGGGGTGCAGTGACGGTGCCAGATCCTGGCTGGGGGCCAGAGAGAAATCAATCCAGGCTGGTCTGTGCCTGCAGGGCCCCCACACCTGGTGCCTGCAATTTTAGGCTCAAGAGACTTGTCACAGAATGATGGGTGAACACAGCAGGAAGGGACTTGACTGGCCATATGCCCAGGGCTTTTCAAAGTTTTTAACAAGGTGGAGACATTTCTTCAAGTGACATTGCAGGTTGTAAAGACCAGTGCAGAGAACTTAAAGGTGGGTCTCAGAGCCTAAGGAGACCTGGGAGTCCCCAGTGCTCTGTGGAGCAGTGCAAGCTCCTTACAGCCGCCTTCCTGAAAGAGGACAAAATCTAACTTCTTTTGATATGGGTTAAAGATCCATGGGGCCGCAAAAGATTCAGACACGACTGAGCGATTAACACTTAACAAAGAATCATGTACGAATGTGAGAGTTGTTTCACAAACAAGGCTGAGCACTGAAGAATTGATGCTTTTGAACTGTGGTGCTGGAGAAGACTCTTGAGAGTCCCTGGGACAGCAAGGAGATCAAACCAGCCAATCACCCTGAATATTCACTGGAAAGACTGATGCTGAAGCTGAAGTTCCAATACTTAGGCCACCTGATGTGAAGAGCCAACACATTGGAAAAGACCCTGATGCTGGGAAAGATTGAGGGCAGGGGGGATAAGGGGGCAACAGAGAATGAGATGGTTGGATGGCATCACCAACTTGATGGACATGAATTTGAGCAAACTCTGGTAGAGAGTGGAGGACAGAGAAGTCTGTTGTGCTTCAGCCGATGGGGTCACATAGAGTTCACACAACTTAGCAACTGAACAAAAAAGAGTCCTGGGAGAAAGTTGACAGATGAGTGGCACCACATAGACACTGGGTCCACTCGTCATCTTCTGAGGAAGGTATCAGAGGGATTAGTTTGTTTCTGCCCCTGGGGTGGGGGATAGAACTTAGTTTAAGGCGATGCCACTGGCCAGGCAGTGAAGGGGAACAGTGGAGAACAGCTGTGCCGCACAGAGACGAGCCCGGCGATTCTCAAGTCTAAACTTCACCTAACACCATCAGTCATTAGGACTTATCCGGCTTCACGGGTCCCTGGCCTCCAGCCAGATTCTGGGCTTTCTGTGGACCCCAGGCTTAGGGCAGACACAGCCTGTCTCTCACTGCAGACGTTGTGACCGTGCCTGCTCTGTTTATTGGATTATTTCTATCCTCAAAGTTTATCCACATCTGGGTTTTGCCCAGCCCACTGACCTCTGTTCCATGCCCTGGACTTTATATAGCTGAGGATCTGTTTGTTTATTTACAGAGTCAAGACTTTATCCTGCTCCTTCTCGATCAGCCAGAGCTCAGAGAACGGAAACTGTCTACCTCTGTTCACTTGCACCAGGCGTCTGCTTAGCATGCTGCTTTGGCTGGGTTCTCTGAGGCTGTACTGCACTCAGTCCTGTGAGTAAGTCAGACTTAGCACAATACATCCTCATTTAACTATTTAAAGTACCCTATCCCTGGTGGCTCAGATGATAAAGAACCTGTCTGCAATGCAGGAGACCCAGGTTCCATCCCTGGATTGGGAAGATCCCCTGGAGAAGGAAATGGCTACCCACTCCAATATTCTTGCCTGGGAAATCCCATGAACAGAGGAGCCCAGCAAGCTGCAGTCCTCGGGGTTGCAAAGAGTCACACACGACTGAGCATGCACTCATGTACGGCATGCACGTCCCAGGCCCCCAGCTCACTTCGTGTATTAGACACTCAGATGGAGGGCCAGTTACTTTACAAAACCCCAGGCTGGGATGACATGCAGCCGTGTCTCTTCCTTTTTGGCACCCGGGTCACATGTTTCTTTTATTTTTATAATGAGCCTCTGCCTCTTGTCTCCACTGTGCAGTTAATTGCCTGTTACACTAGAAAGAATGCCGACTGCACTTTGCTGAAACCCAGCAAAACCATTCAATAACGATCTGCTAATTTCTTCCAAGCGATTATTTATTTATTTGCTTGCTTTTCTCGTGATGAGGGTGAAGGGGTTGAGAGGGGAAGAGGAGGGGGAATTTGTTCATTCCAGTGGATTTACCATTTCTGTGATGGTTTCCCCCAGAGAGGCCTTAATAATTCCTACAGAACATTATGCTTAACTTTCCATCTCCCAGATGTTTAAAACTAGATCCCTCTTTCAGGAATTTGCACCCAGCGTGGGGTCAGGGTAGGGACAAGCACATCCTAGAAGGAGCTGATCATGGACAAGGGGCAGAGGCTGGTGGGGCTCTGGGGCTATTTCCCCATCAGGCAAAAGCAGGATCAATGCCAGGGCTCAGGGTAACTTTAGAGGCCATGAAAATACCTTTGGGCTTCACAGGTGGCGCTGTTGGTAAAGAACCCCGCTGCTGATACAGGAAACACAAGTGACAGGAGTTTGATCCCTGGGCCAGGAAGATCCTCTGGAGGAGGATAAGGCAACCCACACCAGTATGCTTGCCTGGAGGATCCCCATGGACAGAGAAGCCTGGTGGGCTACAGTCCAGGGGTCGCGCATGACTGAAGTGACTTAGCAGGCATGCATGCAGAACACCTTCATTTGTTTTAAAATCAGAAGTCAGAGGAAAGACCATGGACATAATCAAAGCTAGATTAAATGTGTCTTCATATCAGTGAAGCTGTAAAATAGAACTTTTAATATCATTTTATGGGCTTCCAAGGTGGCTCAGTGGGAAAGAACCCGCCTGCCAATGCAGGAGATGCACAGACGCAGGTTCGATTTCTGGGTCGGGAAGATCCCCTGGAGAAGGAAATGGCAACCCACTCCAATATTCTTGCCTGGAGAATTCCATAGACAGAAGAGCCTGGTGGGCTCTAGTCCATTGGGTCGCAAAGAGTCAGATAAGACTTAGTGACTAAACAACAAGAACATCATTTTATGGAGGAAGGAGCCCAAGAAGTCAAAAGCACTGAGAGCCCCTGGAGGTGATAACACAATCCGTGTTCTATCACCACCTAAGGCCGCAGGCTCTCTCCCTACTCCCTCCCACTTTCCCTCTTCCCTGGGCCTCTCTATCTCCCACTTTCTATATTTCTCTCCTTTGTTCTTACAAGTCCTTGTTCAACACCCACACAGGAAGTGCTAACCTTTCTAAGGAGACGGAGAGAGACTGTCAGCGGAGTAGCCCAGGGCTGACCGTGGCAGAGACCCCTCTGCCGCTCCTGCATTGTGCTAGGTGTGTTTCCCACACTGGTATTGAATCACCCTGCTGTTGCTGCTGCACTGATTTTTAAAACAATCACCAAATGATAGAAGAGAAAAGGAATGCAAAAATCAAGGGTCATAGTTCTGGACCATTTTCCAGCTGTAGAACATAAAAAAAAATGACACGAAAGCATTTACAAAGTATGAGAGATGCAAACACACACACACAGACACATGCACACACACAGGGGAGAGATACACACATAATATATACACACATACAAAAACACAGATACACACACAGGGAGAGATACATACACATAGAAATACATGTACTGAGCCAACCCATCAGGAGCTGCGCAAGTGGAGAGGTGATGCCCCCACCCCATTTCCCCCTTTCAGGGGTCTCTGCACTGACCCTGATGAGCCTAATTCAGCCCAGCCAGCGTCTATTTTTCTGGGGAACACAGGTCTGCAGGAGGTGGCATCTTGTTAGTAGCAGAGCCCATCTTGCTCCCATGGGTGCCCTGCCCACGGTCATTTTCCTGGAGCACAGTTCAGAAGACTTTCGTTTGGTTTGGCCCTAAAGGATCCACTAAATGAGACTTAAGGAACCACAGGTTAATGCACAGTAAGCTGAATCTGGGAGCAGTGTAAATAGTAGATGTCCAGACTTAACGCTCTTGTAAGATCTTCAACACCTCACATGAATCAAGTCTTATTTAAGGAAGACTCACAAGGATCCAAACCTGGCTCATCCACATACTTTGCTTCTTCTTTAAAGAAGATGCTCCAAGGGCTTCTCTGGTGGATCAGATGGTAAAGAATCTGCCTGCAAGGCAGGAGACCCAGGTTTGATTCCTGGGTTGGGAAGATCCCCTGGAGAGGGTAATGGCAACCCACTTCAGTATTCGTACCTGGAGAATCCCATGGACAGAGAAGCCTGGTGAGCTACAGTCCATGGGGCTGCAAAGAGTTGGACAAGACTGAGCAACTAACACTTTCACACTTTCGCACATTGCTCCAGGGAAGCACCTGGCCCTGCCCTCTGCCTCCCCACCCCCACCTGCCTCGCCTTCCCCCCCACCCCGCCCCCACCCCCGTCTCCTCCCCCCACTTCCCTCCAGATCTGACAGGAAACCAGCTCTCTGTCTGCCCTTCGGTTCCCATGAAGTCTAGGCTGGCTCATCCTCAGCACAAACTCCGGAGCCAATAATGCTTTTAAAGCCCTTGAAGAATGTTTTCAATTATAATTCACAGAGCTCAGGCTCTGTTCGAAGTCTGAGCGAGCAGGCTGATGGCAGCTGCCAGATCTGAAAGCCAGGCAGGAACGAAGCGAGAGAGGGTGGCCGCGGGGGGAGGATGTAGGTTCTCCATGAACATGTGATCCTGAAAATACGTGTCATTATAAAAGCTATGTTATATACCTGTAAGCAAATAGACAAAAGACGTAACGTCGTACCACACACTGTAGCGTGTGCCATGCGTCTTGGAATAGCGTCTTTATTCATGTGTTTAGGCTCAGTTACGTACACACATCCTTACATTATGATTTTGGGTTTTTAGAAGTGGGATATATTTAAATACTTTTTTGTGATCCCATTTTCACCTTTCCTGCCCCCCACTTACTGTTTTTTAAAACATTTTTCTGTTATTAAATCTTATGGCTGCCTGGGCAGGGGGGAAGGATGGGGGGCAGGAAAAGTGAAATGGGGGGGAGGGATTAGTTAGGGAGACTGGGATGGACATCTATACCCTGCTATATTTAAAATGAGTAAGCAACAAGGACCTATGGTAGAGCACAGGGAACTCTGTTCAGTGTTATGTGGCAGCCTGCATGGGAGGGGAGTTTGGGGGAAAATGGATTCATGTATATGCGTGGCTGAGTCCCTTTGCTGTCTACCTGAAGCTATCACAACATTGTCAGTTGGCTATACTCCAATATAAAATTAAAAGTTTAAAAAAAATCTTCTATATCTTTTTGTTTTACTTCTTTTGTACTATTTCTTGCACTAAATAAATGGTAATGAATTTAGCATCCTCACTTTGTAAATCATAGAGTTTATTTCCAGTAGCTTTGCTATCATAAAGGTGTACACTCATTTACAAAGACCACTGGCGTTTTCTTTTCACCTTGGTAGGGGATATGAAAGGACACGGGTTCTTTGTGTCCTGACTCCCCAGTTTTCACTCTTCCTTCTTTTAAGAAGGGAGCCCAAAGCCTCTGAGAGCCTTTGTGGCCCCACGTGAAGACAGTTCTCTCTCCTTGGCTTTTGTTGGGCAAGTTTCAGTTTATTGAGGGGATTATGCAAAGAGCAAGGGCAAAATGGCTTTGTGTGGGAGAGGAGTGCTGGAGTTATAAAAAGGAGAGGAGAGAGTGGAAGGATTGAGTCTGGGTCTGGCAGTACCCCAGGGGTGGGGAGGGGATGTAGGACATCCCTAGGAATAGCTGCTCAGGGCGGACATAGGGCTGGGGCATGGGAGAGGCGGGAGGGAGGGGTTACTCCCAGTCTGGCAAGTATTCTTGTCTCCAAGCAAGGCACAGAATCAAGGGGGTGCCGCCTACATGAGGCTCTGCAGCTTAGAAAAGGTCACCCGCATCCACCAAGATTGGACTCAATGCAAACTTCCTGATTCCTTAGGCTTGAGACCCCAAGAAGAGAGAAGAGTCTTCAAAAAAAGACAGGACAGGTTTTCCACCTTCCTGGTATGATCGGTGGGGGTACCATGTTTATTTCTATTTATTTTACTTATTTTTTTATTTTTTAACTTTTTGTTTTATATTGGAGTACAGTTGGTTAACAATGTAGTGTTAGTTTCAGGTATGCGGCAAAGTGATTCAGTTATACATGTACGTATATCTACTCTTTTTTAAATTCTTTTCCCATTTAGGTTGTTAAATAGCATTGAGCAGAGTTCCCTGTGCTATGTAGGTTGGTTAACTATTTTATGATCAATTCTTATTTTTTATTGATGTGTAGCTTAGTTGTGGCAGTTTTTTTCCTCTTTTTTAAAATTCTTTTGACCTTTTAATTTTGTACTGGGGTATATAGCCAATTAACAATGTTGTGTCAGTTCGAGGTGAAGAGCAAAGGCACTCAGCCCTTCCATGGATATACATGTATCCATTCTCGCCCAAACTCCTCTCCCATCCAGGTTGCCATATAACATTGAGCAGAGTTCCCTGTGGTATACAGTAGGTCCTTTTTGCTTACTCATTTTAAATATAGCAGTGTGTACCTGTCCATCCCAGATTCCCTAACTATCCCTTCCCCACATCCTGATCTCTATTTTTAAATGACAAAAATGTATCCAAATTTCTCACATGTTCAAATCTGCACAGTTAAGAAACTTGCTCCAGCACTAACATTTCAGTGAATAACTTTGCACGTATCTATAATTATTTTCTTGAGATGCAACCCTAAAAATGTTTAAAAGCTGTATCTTTTTAAAGGCCTTGAGTGTAAACTCAAATAATATTGACTTAGTTTTCACACCCGTCAGTGTGATTTAGGAGTGTTCCTTTTCCACACAGCAATTTCTGGTCCCTGTCAATGTCAAAATCCTGAACTCTCCTGCCTTACTGGTGGAGATCTCCTTATTAAACCCTGGTTTGACTTTCTGGAAGGAACTCCCTGAAATTCTTTCTCAACTGGGGTTCCGTGAGAGAAAAAAGCCGTACAGAAAACGACCTGAGTGACCATTTCCAATTCTCCCATGGTTGGTGCATGACTGGAACCATTGTGGGTAAACTGGAAAGAAGTTAATTCATTCCTTGTTGTTATTTAGTTGCTAAGTCGTGTTCAACTCTTTGCGACCCCATGGACTACCCGCTGGACTCCTCTGTCCCTGGGATTCTCCAGGCAAGAATACTGGAGTGGGTTGTCATTTTCTTCTCCAGGGGATCTTCCCCACCCAGGGATCAAACCTGTGTCTTTTGCATTGGCAGCCGGGTTCTTAATCATTGAGCCTCCTGGGAAGCCCCTTACAAGGTAAGCAATGCCTTGGGGCTTTAGGGCTTAATTCTGTCCTGGAAGGGAACCTGGCTGGGAAAGGAGAGAGAGACAGAGACAGATATACAGAGAGCACGGTGTGCAAGTGTGCTATCTGGGGCCCCTGACTGCACACTTTGGAAAACCTTTCCTTTTCTGTTGTCTTCCTTGGCCATATAGGAAGTGATGTAGAAGTGGTGACCTTTTGTGGGAGCTATGCAGCTTTACTACCTTCTTCATATTGCCTGAAACTTGAAAAACCAAGTTTTGTATCCTGACCAAATCTCTCTTTAAAAAAAACAACACTAATTTCTTCAGCAATTCATAACTCCCTTTAAAACTTAGAAGACTTTGCTTTCGTTCAATACTAGGTGCTCGCCACATACGAACCTCGCCACACCAATCTCGCCACACCACCCTCCCAATTTCTTTCTTGGTTTCTTTGCTTCCCTACCCATATACAGTCTTGATTCAGGCAGCCCCATTGAATCTATCTGGGCTTTCCTGGTGGCTCAGCTGTAAAGAATTTGCCTGCCAATGCAGGAGACTCTGGCTTGATCCCTGGGTCAGGAGGATTCCCTGGAGGAGAAGGAAATGGCAACCCACTCCAGTATTCTTACCTGGGAAATCCATGACCAGAGGAACCTGTCAGACTACAGTCCGTGGGGTCGCAAAGATTCGGACACGACTGAGCACTTGCGTGTACACACACACACACACACACACACACACACACACACACTCCAGTCTATCTAAAACAGCATTCGAGAAGAAGGATACACCCTTACTGCAATCACTACCTGGGGTCATTTGATTCCCCCACAACATTTTACTGGCTTTTTGCCACTAAGAGCTTTTTTCAATCCCATCTTGTTCTTGTTTGGAATCTAGAAGCAGTTGGCTTTATCGCCCCTCATTGTTGCAAATATTAATATTTGAAATCTTTCTATTCTCTTTTGTTTTTCCCTATAAACCAACTACTTCTTTCCTGGGTCAGCCCTTTCCTATCAGGCCTTCCCAGATTCAGCAGGTAACAACCAACACACACAGCTGATGTGTCTTCTGTCTTCTCTGCTAGTATCAACAGGCTCCAGATCTACCTTTTGGATGAGGAAATGACAACCCACTCCAGTATCCTTGCCTGGAGAATCCATGGACAGAGGAGCCTGGCGGGCTACAGTCCATGGGGTCAAATAGAGTCAGACATAACTAAGCAACTGAGCATGCATGCATGATCTACCTTTTGAGTCACTCCAGATGACAGTCTTTTCTGAATATTTTACCTCTGTATAGCATGAATATCCAACCCTCTAGCCTGCCATGGACTTCCTCACTGCCTCTGCCTGCTCAGCCAATCCCGATTTCAGTAATAATTGTTGTATTAGTCAGTTAAGACAAAGTGCTATAACAAACAGCTTCAAGTCTCAGTGGCTTAATATAAGAATGATTTCTTCTTTACTCATGCAAAGTTCCAAGGGGATATTTATG
Source organism: Bos mutus (assembly GCF_027580195.1). Taxonomy (NCBI): domain Eukaryota; kingdom Metazoa; phylum Chordata; class Mammalia; order Artiodactyla; family Bovidae; genus Bos; species Bos mutus. The sequence goes on from NC_091637.1 coordinate 23,129,029, forward strand.
GATTGGCAGCTCCTTTTCCAGTGGTGACTGTGGGATCAAGTCTTTGTTTATCGTGTGAGAGCATGCTCAACATGTGGCTTCCAAGACTGCTGCAAACAGAGGAGCGAGAGGAAGACTGAGAGGTTTGTTGTTGATTGTTCTTAAGTAGACCCAGGCAAAAATTGGTTCACATCTCTTCCAGCCACATATTATTGTCCAGACTAGTCATATGAGCTATCCAGATGTGAAGCAGGTAGTAGAGTCTAGGTACTTAGGGCAAACCTGGCAAAGCATTCAAGAGATGGCTGATAAATTATATATTCAATTTTACTTTATTTTATTGTTTATTTTCTTTGGCCACACTGCATAGTATGTGGGATTCGTAGTTTCCAGATTTTTGGAAGAAAAACTATGACTAACCTAGACATTGTATTAAATTGCAGAGACATCACTTTGCCAACAAAGGTCCATATAGTCAAAGCTATAGTTTTTCCATAGTCATGTATGGGTGTGAGAGTTGAACCACAAAGAAGGCTGAGCACTGAAGAAATGAGGCTTTTGAACTGGTGGTGTTGGAGGAGACTCTTGAGAGTCCCTTGGACTGCAAGGAGATCAAACTAGTCAATCCTAAAGGAAATCAACCCTGAATATTCATTGGAAGGACTGATGCTGAAGCTGAAGCTCCAATACTTTGGCCACCAGATGCAAAGAGCCAATTCATTGGAAAAGACCCTGATGCTGGGAAAAATTGAGGGCAGGGGGAGAAGGAGGCAACAGAGGATGAGATGGTTGGATGGCATCACTGACTCAATTGACATGAATTTGAACAGACTTTAGGAGAGAGTGAAGGACAGGGAAGGCTGGCATGCTGCAGTCCAAGGGGTCACAAAATGACTGAAGAGCAACAGTTCCCAGACCAGGGATCAAACCCATGCATTGGAAGCATGGAGTCTTAACTGCTGGACTGCCAGGGAAGTCCCTATATATTCAATTTCAAATCTGCATTTATTTGTTTTTTCAGTTATTATTTCTATTTTTGTTATCCTGCTTTGAAATCCATTTTACTTGAAGTATATATAAACATATTTTATTTTTTATATTTAAATCTTATTTTGTTGAAAATTTATTTAAAAGGTATGAAAAGATGGCAGGATTTACATTCCCTGTTTTCTAAATTATTGGGCAATAGCCCCAAAGCTATATTTAATTCAATATATTTGTTTGGTTTCTTTGTTTACTTGAATGAAATCTTTTGGTTGTACTAAATTTGTAAACTGTTTTCTGTAATTTTTTTTGTTCTGTTTTTAGTCTGTGTTCTCTGTCTAGTCCAACAGCAGTGTCACAGTATTTTAATTATTGCAGTTATTTTATTAAGATTTTAATATCTAGCAGTCTATCTCTTTTGTTTCAGTTCAGTTCAGTTCAGCCGCTCAGTCGTGTCCTACTCTTTGCGACATGATGGACTGCAGCACGCCAGGCCTCCCCATCCATCACCAACTCCCGGAATGTACTCAAACTCATGTCTATTGAGTCGGTGATGCCGTCCAACCATCTCATCCTCTTTTGTCCCCTTCTCCTCCCACCTTCAATCTTCCCCAGCATCAGGGTCTTTTCAAGTGAGTCAGTTCTTCACATCAGGTGGCCAAAGTATTGGAGTTTCAGCTTTAGCATCAGTCCTTCCAATGAGTATTCAGGACTGATTTCCTTTAAGATGGGGTTAGATCTTAGAGGTTAGATCTCCTTGCAGTACAAAGTCTTCTCCACAAGAGTCTTCTCCAACACCACAGTTCAAAAGCATCAGTTCTTCAGCACTCAGCTTTCTTTACAGTCCAACTCTCACACCCATACATGACTATAGGAAAAACCATAGCTTTGGCTAGATGGACTGCTTTTTAATATGCTGTCTAGGTTGGTTATAACTTTTCTTTCAAGGAGCAAGCATCTTTTAATTTCATGGCTGCAGTCACCATCTGCAGTGATTTTGGAGCCCCCCACAAAATAAAGTCTGTCACTTTTTCCACTGTTTCCCCAACTATTTGCCATGAAGTATGGGACCAGATGCCATGATCTTCGTTTTCTGAAGGTTGAGTTTTAAGCTAATTTTTTCACTCTCCTCTTTCACTTTCATCAAGAGACTTTTTAGTTCTTCTTCACTTTTTACCATCAGGGTGGTGTCATCTGCATATCTGAGGTTATTGACATTTCTCCCAGCAATCTTAATTCCAGTTTGTGCTTCATCCAGCCTGGCATTTCGCATGATGTACTCTACATATAAGTTAAATAAGCAGGGTGACAATATACAGCCTTGATGTACTCCTTTCCCTATTTGGAACCAGTCTGTTGTTCCATGTCCAGTTCTAACTTGCTTCCTGACCTGCATACAGATTTCTTAAGAGGCACGTTAAGTGGTCTGGTATCTTTTGGTCTTATTTATTCTTCAAGGTGAATATTAGAATTTTGGGGTGGGACAAAATTTTTAAAAACCCCTTACAAATTTAGACCGGAGGTATTTTGAATGAATGAGTTAACATGGGGAGAACTGATATCTTTATATTTAGACTCTTCCCACAGAGAAACCTGGTGCATTTTCTAATTGTTTTTCAGGTCTTCTGTGCTTTTTCAATAAAGGTCTGTAGCTTTTCTTTTTATTCATATGAATCTATTTTTGTGATAATTATTCTTATGTATATAACAAAAAATAGACTCATATGAATAAAAAGAAAAGCTACAGACCTTTACTGAAAAAGCAGAGAAGACCTGAAAAGCAATCAGAAGATGTACCAGATTCTTCCTGTGGACAGAGGAGCCTGGTGGACTATAGTCCATAGGGTTGCAAAGAGTTGGACACGACTGAAGTGACTTAGTATACACACGCATACATATATAGTTGCTGCTATTACAGTCTTTTAAAATTGTATGCCATTATGTGGGTCAGGAAGCAACAGTTAGAACTGGGCATGGAACAACAGACTGGTTCCAAATAGGAAAAGGAGTACGTCAAGGCTGTATATTGTCACCCTACTTATTTAACTTTTATGCAGAGTACATCATGAGAAATGCTGGGCTGGAAGACGCACAAGCTGGAATCAAGATTGCTGGGAGAAATATCAATAACCTCAGATATACAGATGATACCACCCTTACAGCAGAAAGTGAAGAGGAACTAAAAAGCCTCTTGATGAAAGTGAAAGAGGAGAGTGGAAAAGTTGGCTTAAAGCTCAACATTCAGAAAACGAAGATCATGGCATCCGGTCCCATCACTTCATGGGAAATAGATGGGGAAACAGTGGAAACAGTGTCCAACTTAATTTTTGGGGGCTCTAAAATCACTGCAGATGGTGATTGCAGCCATAAAATTAAAAGATGCTTACTCCTTGGAAGGAAAGTTATGACCAACCTAGATAGCATATTCAGAAGCAGAGACATGACTTTGCCAACAAAGGTCCATCTAGCCAAGGCTATGGTTTTTCTAGTGGTCATGTATGGATGTGAGAGTTGGACGGTGAAGAAAGCTGAGTGCCGAAGAATTGATGCTTTTGAACTGTGGTGTTGGAGAAGACTCTTGAGAGTCCCTTGGACTGCAAGGAGATCCAACCAGTCCATCCTAAAGGAGATCAGTCCTGGTGTTCATTGGAAGGACTGATGCTGAGGCTGAAACTTCAATACTTTGACCACCTCATGCAAAGAGTTGGCTCATTGGAAAAGACCCTGATGCTGGGAGAGATTGGGGGCGGGAGGAGAAGGAGACGACAGAGGATGAGATGGCTGGATGGCGTCACCGACTCAATGGATATGAATTTGGGTAAACTCCAGGAGTTGGTGATGGACAGGGAGGCCTGGCGTGCTGCGATTCATGGGGTCACAGAGTCGGACACGACTGAGCGACTGAACTGAACTGAACTGAGTGTGTATCTGTTAATCTCAGTTTCCTAATTTCATCCCTTCCCCTGGCCCTTTCCTCTTTGATAGTCATAAGTTTGTTCTCTAAGTCTATAAGTCTTTCTGTTTTGTAAATAAGTTCATTGGTATCAATTTGTTTTTTTTAAGATTTCTCATATAAGTGATGATATTTGTCTTTGTCTGAATCAGCACTTTTGACTCCTTTCAGCTACTTACCAATAGGTCTGGTTTGCCTAGACTGTGCTCCAATATTCTTGCCTGGAAAATCCCATGCACAGAGGACCTGGCAGGCTACAGTCCACAGGGTCCCAAAGTGATGGACACAACTGAGCCACAAGCATACAACAGGAACCAGGACCAGAAAGAGAAGCAGATTTTCTGACTACTTCTCTGTGCTCATCAGTCCCTGGAAACCACGATGTCCAGACTGCACTTGTAATTTAATTTCAGCCTGTGTTATTCGGCTTTAGATTTGAAAAATGTTCTATTTCCTCAAGATGATGACAGAAGCCTGTAAAAGCCAGCTGGCCAAATTATAAAATTACATTTGTGTTTCATTACTAATAGTTAGATTTTAGGGGTTATTTATTCTATAGGAATTATGCATACAATGTTTTTCATCTGGCTGACCATCAGATGCTTCCAGAGTGGGCATTTTCAGAATTTGTATTTTTTTCACCCCTAAATTCCTTAGATCAGAGATAGAGAAACCTCCATATTTAGTTCAATCTCATTTAGTTATAAACAAGTTTAAAAAACAAATGTTCTACCACTCATGTTCCATCTCAATTATCGTCAACAAACATAATTATAGCTGCATCTGAAAGAAACTTCCTTGGCTCAGAAAAGGCACAAGCATTCAAGTTGTTGGAACTTGAGGGACTTGGGAGACTATCTGTCTCAGTGGGCTCTTTACAGTTGGGACATGGTGGTCCAGAGATGGGGCCTGACTTTTCCATGGAAGCAAAGATAAAAGAACCCAGAATTTCTGACTCCCATTTCTTTGCTGTTTCCATCACAAAATACTGTTGAGTCTGCTGAGATCTTAAGCAAGAGATAGGTAAGATGACCCTCCTGGTAAAGAACCCGCCTGCCAGTGCAGGAGACATAAGAGATGTGGGTTCCATCCCTGGGTCAGGAAGATCCCTTGGAGAAGGGCATGGCAAACCCCTCCAGTATTCTTGCCTGAGAAATCCCCTGGACAGAGGAACTTGACTTTCACTTATGAACTTAGCACATGCCATGCTGTTAACTGTGGAGGAGGCATGTGAATCCATGTTTTTAGCTCTGTCTCCTCTCTACCACACGAAATTATTGAATCCATCAAAAAGGAACATGCGTGTTATATTGTTTTGTCACCTGCAAAGGAAATATCATGCAAATGTGCTTTAATGTTGTTCTTCACCATGTAGTGTCTCAACTTTATCTTAGTTCATCTTCATAACACACTGTCTTAAAAATAATTACAAAAATTATAGGTCTGCTAGAACAGAGCTCTAGAAAGAAAGAGACTGAGGCCCAAGGAGCTTAGCCATGGAGATGGTTTTCTAAAATATGAGTTTCCAACCCTCAATCATGTGTCCTCTACTGCATCACACGTTTAAAAATGATCACAGAGACTCCAGAAAGAAAATACAACAGTCACAGACCTTTTATCCCCATCCCCTTCCTTCTGAGGCTGTCTGTGTATGGGCCACTCTGTGTCACAGCTGGATGAAGATTTCCTTTGGTGAAATTAGGCTCAGAAATAGTAATTCTGAAAGCTGAATTGTTTGGTAAAGACAGGGAAGACATGGACAGGCATTTCAGCTTTTAGAGATCAATGCTATGATGAAGCCCACATAAAAGAATCACAGTTTGTGGAAATATTAACAAAAGCTTTGGGGGCACAAATTATACCCTCTGCAATAATACAGTGGAGTTTTAAAATTGAATACTGTCATTGTTATGAGAGTAGAGTTCCGGCACACAAGTTCGGATATAGTGGGGTATTTCCAATTAATAGGAGGACTAAAGAATATAGTTTGGGTGCAATGAGTTCAAAAAAGGTGCCAAATAAATAACATTTCACAGCAATAATTGATATAAGAACTAAAACATTAAATATATAGTTTAAAGCATCAAGGTGACATGTAATAATTTTCAGCCTTTTTATTTAAAAAATGGTTTTAATTTTGACTCTGTCTTTAAAAGCTTCAACTTTAAACTATATAATACATTACCGTGCTTGGGATTGAAATCTAAAATATGCTCAGTGACTCATGTGTTGTAGCCGTGGCCAAATTGTAAGGAATTAACATGAGAGTTTAACCAATTACAGATTTTTTTCCCCTTCCACTGTGGCATTAAATACTTGCTGAAACCAATTTCTGTGATTATGTGTTCAGTAGTGTCTGACTTTTTGCGACCCCATGGACTATAGCCTGCCAGGCTTCTCTGTCCATGGGATTCTCCAGGCAAGAACACTGAAATAGGTTGCCATGCCCTTCTCCAGGGGATCTTCCCAACCCAGGGATGGAACCCATGTCTCCTGCATTGACAGGAGGATTCTTTACCACTGACTACCTGGGAAGCCCATAGAATCTTTACCCAATACCTATTATCTCTTCATGGGCTGGAATCTAGAAATCTCTGTACTTTTACCTGCATCAGAGGTTTTAAAAACATTGTTGTGTTTACTGTGTATTGAGCAAGAAAAAATCTTACACAGAACACAATGGCTCAGGGCCAAACCTGTGGGCTCAACAGGGAAGGCTATGATGGAATTACCCTTGGGCTTATGATTTTCTCTGTGACTTGTTAATTCTGTGATCAGCTCTCTGATTCCAACTTCCTCATCTGTTTACTCTTTGTGTGATCCTAAGAAAATCTCTTTATTGCTTTGAAACTCATATTCTTCATCGGTTTAATAGGGATAAATGTTAGAACTTTTCTTACTGGGTTGTCTTCAGGACAGAAGAGGTGGTGCCTACAAAGTTCAAGGCACGGTGCCTGGTGTGTGAGCTCAGAGGAAGACCACCAACCACCTCTTTCCTCCTTTTTCCCAGAGTCAATCATCCCCCTTTGATGGATTTTCATTTCTAATCCCATTGACTGAAAAAGTTGTGATTTTGCCTTTCTCAAGATTACTTCATGCCTTTGAGATTTCTGGCTAATGTACTGGACCTCTGTGGTTTTCGCCTGTTTGGCATGTTGCTTTCATTCAGTCACTCTGTTGTGTCTGACCCTTTGTGACCCCATGGACTACAGCACGCCAGGCCTCCCTGTCCATCACCAACTCCCAGAGCTTGCTCAACTCATGTCCACTGAGTTGGTGATGCCGTCCAACCATCTCATCCTCTGTCGGTCCCTTCTCTTCCTGCTTTCAATCTTTACCAGCATCAGGGTCTTTTCCAAGGAGTCAGTTCTTTGTATCAGGTGGCCAAAATATTGGAGTTTCAACTTTAGCATCAGTCCTTCCAATGAATATTCAGGACTGATTTCCTTTAGGATGGACTGGTTGGATCTCCTTGCAGTCCAAGGGACTCTCAAGAGTCTTCTCCAACACCACAGTTCAAAAGCATCAATTCTTTGGTGCTCAGCTTTCTTTATAGCCCAACTCTCACATCCATACATGACTACTGGAAAAACTATAGCTTTGACTAGACAGACCTTTGTTGGCAAAGTAATATCTCTGCTTTTTAATATGCTGTCTAGTTTGGTCATAGTTTTTCTTCCAAGGAGTAAGCATCTTTTAATTTCATGGGTGCAGTCACCATCTGCAGTGATTTTAGAGCCCCCCCCCCCCAAATAAAGTCTCTCACTGTTTGCTTTGTTTCCCCATCTATATGCCATAAAGTGATGGGACCAGATGCCATGATCTTCATTTTTTGAATGTTGAGTTTCAAGCCAGCCTTTTCACTCTCCTCTTTCACTTTCATCAAGAGGCTCTTTAGTTCTTCACTTTCTGCCATAAGGGTGGTGTCATCTGCATATCTGAGGTTATTGATATTTCTCCCAGCAATCTTGATTCCAGCTTGTGCTTCATCTAGCCTGGCTTTTTGCATGATGTACTCTACATATGAGTTAAATAAGCAGGGTGACAATTTACAGCCTTGACGTATTCCTTTCCCGATTTGGAACCAGTCTGCTGTTCCATGTCCAGTTCTAACTGTTGCTTCTTGACCTGCATACAGATTTCTCAGGAGGCAGAAAAGGTGGTTTGCTATTCCCATCTCTTAAAGAATTTTCCACAATTTGTTGTGATCTATGCAGTCAAAGGCTTTGGCATAATCAATAAAGCAGAAGTAGATGTTTTCCTGGAATTCTCTTGCTTTTTCAATGATCCAATGGATGTTGGCAATTTGACCTCTGGTTCCTCTGTCTTTTCTAAATCCAGTTTGAACATCTGGAAGTTCATGGTTCACGTACTGTTGAAGCCTGGCTTGGAGAATTTTGAGTATTACTTTGCTAGTGTGTGAGATGAGTGCATTCTTTGGCATTGCCTTTCTTTGGGATTGAAATGAAAAAACTGACCTTTTCCAGTCCTGTGGCCACTGCTGAGTTTTCCAAATTTGCTGGTATATTGAGCGCAGCACTTTCACAGCATCATCTTTTAGGGTTTAAAATAGCTCAACTGGAATTCCATCACTTCTACTAGCTTTGTTTGTAGTGATGCTTCCTAAACCCACTTGATTTCACATTCCAGAATGTCTGGCCCTAAGTGAGTGATCACATCGTTTTGGTTATCTGGGTCATTAAGATCTTTTTTGTACAGTTCCTCTATATATTCTTCACCTCTTCTTAATATCTTCTGCTTCTGTTAGGTCCATACCATTTCTGTCCTTTATTAAGCCCATATTTGCATGAAATATTCCCTTGGTATCTCTAATTTTCTTGAAGAGATCTCTGGTATTTCCCATTCTATTGTTTTCCTCTATTTCTTTGCATTGATCACTGAGGAAGGCTTTCTTATCTCTCCTGGAACTCTGCATTCAAATAGGTATATCTTTCCTTTCCTCCTTTGCCTTTAGCTTCTCTTCTTTTCTCAGCAAGAAGAAGGTTTGTAAGGCCTCATCAGACAACGATTTTGCCTTTTTGCCTTTCTTTTTCTTGGGGGAGGTCTTGATCACTGCCTCCTGTACAATGTCACAAACCTCAGTCCATAGTTCTTCAGGCACTCTGTCTATCAGATCTAATTCCTTGAATCTATTTGTCACTTTTACTGTACAATCATAAGGGATTTGATTTAGGTCATACCTGAATGGTCAAGTGGCTTTCCCTACTTTCTTCAGTTTAAGTCTGAATTTGGCAATAAGGAGTTCATGATCTGAGCCACAGTCAGCTCCCAGTCTTGTTTTTGCTGACTGTATAGAACTTCTCCAGCTTTGGCTGCAAAGAATATAATCATTCTGATTTCAGTATTGACCATCTGATGATGTGCATGTGTAGAGTCTTCTCTTGTGTTGTTGGAAGAGGGTGTTTGCTATGACCAGTGTGTTCCCTTGACAAAACTATTAGCCTTTGCCTTGCTTCATTTTGTACTCCAAGACCAAATTTGCCTGTTATTCCAGATATCTCATGACTTCCTACTTTTGCATTCCAGTTCTCTATGATGAAAAGGACATCTCTTTTGGGTGTTAGTTCTGGAAGGTCTTGTAGATCTTCATAGAACTGTTCAACTTCAGCTTCTTCAGCATTAATGGTTGGGGGACTTGGATTACTGTGATATTGAATGGTTTGCCTTGGAAATGAACAGAGATAATTCTCCCTACCTGGGGAGTTTATCTTTCACTGTCATATCTTTTTGCCTTTTCATACTGTTCATGGGGTTCTCAAGGCAAGAATACTGGTTTGCCATTCCCTTCTCCAGTGAATGAATATTCAGGGTTGATTTCTTTTAGGGATTGACTGGTTTAATCTCTTTGCAGTCCAAAGGACTCTCAAGAGTCTTCTCCATCACCACAGTTCAAAAACATCCAGTTCTTTGGCACTCAGCCTTCATTATGCCTTATAATGACCCCATTTCTGGCTGTCACTGTTACAAAAAAATTTTTTTCAGTCTTAATGGGACTGCCAAAGCTGGAGTTCTTGGTAAGCAGGTGAGCATGGGACCCACAGGAGGCTAACTAGATGCTCCCCTGGGGCATTTGCATCTTCAAGGAAGACAATTGAAGTTAAATTCAGATGAGGTTCCCTTCCACTAAATTCCAGTAGTGTTTCCATAGCTGGAAGTTGTTTATATAATATGCACTCCAAGTGACATGACCAGACTCAGACCTCCAGGTCTCCTTAAAACTAAAGATGAGCCTCTATGCATGTGTGATAAGTCGCTTCAGTCATATCCAACTCTTTGAGACCCCATGGACTGTAGCCGCCAGGATCCTCTGTCCATGAGATTCTCCAGGCCAGAATACTGGAGTGGGTTGCCATGCCCTTCTCCAGGTGATCTTCCTGACCTAGGGATTGAACAGGGGTCTCCTGTGCCTCCTGCACAACAGGCATATTCTTTACCACTAGTGCCACCTAGGAAGCCCAAGCCTCTAAGAGGAGGTCAGATTGTCGGTCCTGGCCTTTCTCACCCACCTGGCAAAGCCAAACTCTCACATCCATATATATAGATCCCTCTGGAAGACCAGAGGGAGGTGGGAATGCCTCTGAATGCAGACCCCAATCACCGTCACCTAGGAGCTATTTCCCCTTCTAGAAGTCTCTCTGCACCTACTCATCCTTCTAGTTTTATTTTATTTTCCACAGAAATTTCTTCTTCCAATTCCCTTCTTTACTGTCCTCTCCCTCTGCAGCCCCTCCCTGCTTCCACTTGTACCTCAAGCATCATACATGAGAAATACATATTTCTGAAAAGAGTATGTTGAAGGCATATGAACAGAGATGTAGATGATAAGAAATGTAATCGCTGAACTCTTTTACTGCATCCTTTGTTATTTTTAATTTTTCCTTAATGAGCAGCCGTCTTGTTCTGAGCTCACCTCACTCTGCTCCTGGAACAGCATGTCTCTCCATGAAACCAGGGCTTCAATCTGGAATCATTGGGCTCCTTCTGTTCTTGGAAATATTCTGCAATGTTCTCACTTACCACCCAGCCCCGGCTCTTTTGGTTAAATATTAGTTATGCAGAACACTTCTCTCTTTTTTTTTTAATAAAATGTCATTGCACATATCTTCTATCGTGGTAAAGGGTGCCACCCCCTTCTTGTATACCCAAATTGGCTTGTGATGTTATTCCTAGCACATCTTCCTTCGTGGCTCAGATGGTAAAGAATCTGCCTGCAATGCAGGAGATGCAGGTTCGATCCCTGGGTCAGGAAGATCCCCTAGAAAAGGGAATGGCAACCCACTCAATCTTACACAGAACACAATGGCTCAGGCCAAACCTGTGGGCTCAACAGGAAGGCTATGATGGAATTACCCTTGGGCTTATGATTTTCTCTGTGACTTGTTAATTCTGTGATCAGCTCTCTGATTCCAACTTCCTCATCTGTTTACTCTTTGTGTGATCCTAAGAAAATCTCTTTATTGCTTTGAAACTCATATTCTTCATCGGTTTAATAGGGATAAATGTTAGAACTTTTCTTACTGGGTTGTCTTCAGGACAGAAGAGGTGGTGCCTACAAAGTTCAAGGCACGGTGCCTGGTGTGTGAGCTCAGAGGAAGACCACCAACCACCTCTTTCCTCCTTTTTTTCCCAGAGTCAATCATCCCCTTTGATGGATTTTCATTTCTAATCCCATTGACTGAAAAAAGTTGTGATTTTGCCTTTCTCAAGATTACTTCATGCCTTTGAGATTTCTGGCTAATGTACTGGACCTCTGTGGTTTTAGCCTGTTTGGCATGTTGCTTTCATTCAGTCACTCTGTTGTGTCTGACCCTTTGTGACCCCATGGACTACAGCACGCCAGGCCTCCTGTCCATCACCAACTCCCAGAGCTTGCTCAACTCATGTCCACTGAGTTGGTGATGCCGCCCAACCATCTCATCCTCTGTCGGTCCCTTCTCTTCCTGCTTTCAATCTTTACCAGCATCAGGGTCTTTTCCAAGGAGTCAGTTCTTTGTATCAGGTGGCCAAAATATTGGAGTTTCAACTTTAGCATCAGTCCTTCCAATGAATATTCAGGACTGATTTCCTTTAGGATGGACTGGTTGGATCTCCTTGCAGTCCAAGGGACTCTCAAGAGTCTTCTCCAACACCACAGTTCAAAAGCATCAATTCTTTGGTGCTCAGCTTTCTTTATAGCCCAACTCTCACATCCATACATGACTACTGGAAAAACTATAGCTTTGACTAGACAGACCTTTGTTGGCAAAGTAATATCTCTGCTTTTTAATATGCTGTCTAGTTTGGTCATAGTTTTTCTTCCAAGGAGTAAGCATCTTTTAATTTCATGGCTGCAGTCACCATCTGCAGTGATTTTAGAGCCCCCCAAATAAAGTCTCTCACTGTTTGCTTTGTTTCCCCATCTATTTGCCATAAAGTGATGGGACCAGATGCCATGATCTTCATTTTTTTGAATGTTGAGTTTCAAGCCAGCCTTTTCACTCTCCTCTTTCACTTTCATCAAGAGGCTCTTTAGTTCTTCACTTTCTGCCATAAGGGTGGTGTCATCTGCATATCTGAGGTTATTGATATTTCTCCCAGCAATCTTGATTCCAGCTTGTGCTTCATCTAGCCTGGCTTTTTTGCATGATGTACTCTACATATGAGTTAAATAAGCAGGGTGACAATTTACAGCCTTGACGTATTCCTTTCCCGATTTGGAACCAGTCTGCTGTTCCATGTCCAGTTCTAACTGTTGCTTCTTGACCTGCATACAGATTTCTCAGGAGGCAGAAAAGGTGGTTTGCTATTCCCATCTCTTAAAGAATTTTCCACAATTTGTTGTGATCTATGCAGTCAAAGGCTTTGGCATAATCAATAAAGCAGAAGTAGATGTTTTCCTGGAATTCTCTTGCTTTTTCAATGATCCAATGGATGTTGGCAATTTGACCTCTGGTTCCTCTGTCTTTTCTAAATCCAGTTTGAACATCTGGAAGTTCATGGTTCACGTACTGTTGAAGCCTGGCTTTGAGAATTTTGAGTATTACTTTGCTAGTGTGTGAGATGAGTGCATTCTTTGGCATTGCCTTTCTTTGGGATTGAAATGAAAAACTGACCTTTTCCAGTCCTGTGGCCACTGCTGAGTTTTCCAAATTTGCTGGTATATTGAGCAGCACTTTCACAGCATCATCTTTTAGGGTTTAAAATAGCTCAACTGGAATTCCATCACTTCTACTAGCTTTGTTTGTAGTGATGCTTCCTAAACCCACTTGATTTCACATTCCAGAATGTCTGGCCCTAAGTGAGTGATCACATCGTTTTGGTTATCTGGGTCATTAAGATCTTTTTTGTACAGTTCCTCTATATATTCTTCACCTCTTCTTAATATCTTCTGCTTCTGTTAGGTCCATACCATTTCTGTCCTTTATTAAGCCCATATTTGCATGAAATATTCCCTTGGTATCTCTAATTTTCTTGAAGAGATCTCTGGTATTTCCCATTCTATTGTTTTCCTCTATTTCTTTGCATTGATCACTGAGGAAGGCTTTCTTATCTCTCCTGGAACTCTGCATTCAAATAGGTATATCTTTCCTTTCCTCCTTTGCCTTTAGCTTCTCTTCTTCTTTTCTCAGCAAGAAGAAGGTTTGTAAGGCCTCATCAGACAACGATTTTGCCTTTTTGCCTTTCTTTTTCTTGGGGGAGGTCTTGATCACTGCCTCCTGTACAATGTCACAAACCTCAGTCCATAGTTCTTCAGGCACTCTGTCTATCAGATCTAATTCCTTGAATCTATTTGTCACTTTTACTGTACAATCATAAGGGATTTGATTTAGGTCATACCTGAATGGTCAAGTGGCTTTCCCTACTTTCTTCAGTTTAAGTCTGAATTTGGCAATAAGGAGTTCATGATCTGAGCCACAGTCAGCTCCCAGTCTTGTTTTTGCTGACTGTATAGAACTTCTCCAGCTTTGGCTGCAAAGAATATAATCATTCTGATTTCAGTATTGACCATCTGATGATGTGCATGTGTAGAGTCTTCTCTTGTGTTGTTGGAAGAGGGTGTTTGCTATGACCAGTGTGTTCCCTTGACAAAACTATTAGCCTTTGCCTTGCTTCATTTTGTACTCCAAGACCAAATTTGCCTGTTATTCCAGATATCTCATGACTTCCTACTTTTGCATTCCAGTTCTCTATGATGAAAAGGACATCTCTTTTGGGTGTTAGTTCTGGAAGGTCTTGTAGATCTTCATAGAACTGTTCAACTTCAGCTTCTTCAGCATTAATGGTTGGGGGACTTGGATTACTGTGATATTGAATGGTTTGCCTTGGAAATGAACAGAGATCATTCTCCCTACCTGGGGAGTTTATCTTTCACTGTCATATCTTTTTGCCTTTTCATACTGTTCATGGGGTTCTCAAGGCAAGAATACTGGTTTGCCATTCCCTTCTCCAGTGAATGAATATTCAGGGTTGATTTCTTTTAGGGATTGACTGGTTTAATCTCTTTGCAGTCCAAAGGACTCTCAAGAGTCTTCTCCATCACCACAGTTCAAAAACATCCAGTTCTTTGGCACTCAGCCTTCATTATGCCTTATAATGACCCCATTTCTGGCTGTCACTGTTACAAAAAATTTTTTTCAGTCTTAATGGGACTGCCAAAGCTGGAGTTCTTGGTAAGCAGGTGAGCATGGGACCCACAGGAGGCTAACTAGATGCTCCCCTGGGGCATTTGCATCTTCAAGGAAGACAATTGAAGTTAAATTCAGATGAGGTTCCCTTCCACTAAATTCCAGTAGTGTTTCCATAGCTGGAAGTTGTTTATATAATATGCACTCCAAGTGACATGACCAGACTCAGACCTCCAGGTCTCCTTAAAACTAAAGATGAGCCTCTATGCATGTGTGATAAGTCGCTTCAGTCATATCCAACTCTTTGAGACCCCATGGACTGTAGCCGCCAGGATCCTCTGTCCATGAGATTCTCCAGGCCAGAATACTGGAGTGGGTTGCCATGCCCTTCTCCAGGTGATCTTCCTGACCTAGGGATTGAACAGGGTCTCCTGTGCCTCCTGCACAACAGGCTATATTCTTTACCACTAGTGCCACCTAGGAAGCCCAAGCCTCTAAGAGGAGGTCAGATTGTCGGTCCTGGCCTTTCTCACCCACCTGGCAAAGCCAAACTCTCACATCCATATATATAGATCCTCTGGAAGACCAGAGGAGGGGAATGCCTCTGAATGCAGACCCCAATCACCGTCACCTAGAGCTATTTCCCCTTCTAGAAGTCTCTCTGCACCTACTCATCCTTCTAGTTTTATTTTATTTTCCACAGAAATTTCTTCTTCCAATTCCCTTCTTTACTGTCCTCTCCCTCTGCAGCCCCTCCCTGCTTCCACTTGTACCTCAAGCATCATACATGAGAAATACATATTTCTGAAAAGAGTATGTTGAAGGCATATGAACAGAGATGTAGATGATAAGAAATGTAATCGCTGAACTCTTTTACTGCATCCTTTGTTATTTTTAATTTTTCCTTAATGAGCAGCCGT
Source organism: Bos mutus (assembly GCF_027580195.1). Taxonomy (NCBI): domain Eukaryota; kingdom Metazoa; phylum Chordata; class Mammalia; order Artiodactyla; family Bovidae; genus Bos; species Bos mutus. The sequence continues at coordinate 23,144,490 of NC_091637.1, forward strand.
CTTGTTCTGAGCTCACCTCACTCTGCTCCTGGAACAGCATGTCTCTCCATGAAACCAGGGCTTCAATCTGGAATCATTGGGCTCCTTCTGTTCTTGGAAATATTCTGCAATGTTCTCACTTACCACCCAGCCCCGGCTCTTTTGGTTAAATATTAGTTATGCAGAACACTTCTCTCTTTTTTTTTTAATAAAATGTCATTGCACATATCTTCTATCGTGGTAAAGGGTGCCACCCCCTTCTTGTATACCCAAATTGGCTTGTGATGTTATTCCTAGCACATCTTCCTTCGTGGCTCAGATGGTAAAGAATCTGCCTGCAATGCAGGAGATGCAGGTTCGATCCCTGGGTCAGGAAGATCCCCTAGAAAAGGGAATGGCAACCCACTCCATTATTATTGCTTGAAGAATCCCATGGACAGAGAAGTCTGGTGGGCTACAGTCCATGGAGTCACAGTCAGACAGGACTGAGAATGTACATACATTTTGAGAAGCAAGGGGGAATCTAAAATGCAAAAACAGAGTCAGAGCCTTGAAAATATGCTTAATAAATCAGTCTTGAGAAATCATCTACTGGGGGGTTGGCAAACTTTTTTGGTAAAGAGTCAGATAGCAAATACTTTAGTCTTTGTGGGCCATAACGTCTCTCACATTTTCTGGGTTCCCCCCCCCCAGTCTTTACAGAAACTGAAGTCATAAACCTGATTTAAGACGTAATGTAAAAATTGTCTTAGCTCACAGACCCCGTGAAAACAGACTGCTGGATGCATTTGGTTGCTGGCCTGCTAGCTGTTGTTGTTGTTCAGCTGATAAATGGTGTCTGAGTCTTTGCAACCCCATGGACTGAAGCTTACCAGGCTCCTCTGTCCATGGGATTTCCCAGGCAAGAATACTGGAGTGGGTTGCCATTACCTTCTCCAGGGGATCTTCCCAACCCAGGGATCGAACCTGAGTCTGCCACTTTGCAGGCAGATTCTTTACCATCTGAGCCACCAGGGAAGCCTATGGACACTTGTGAATTACTTTCAAACATTAGTTCAAGTTAGGGTGAGATCATCACTTGTCATACAGAGGGAAGAAGTTCAGAAAGAGAAAACAACAAATTGTATATTAACACATGTACATGAAATCTAGAAAAATGGTACAGATGAACCTATCTGCAAAGCAGAAATAGAGACACAAACAGAATAAACATACAGACACCAAGGTGGGAGCAAAAAAGGGTGGGATGAATTGAGAGATTGGGATTGATGCATAAATGCTATTAATATTATTTATAAATAGATGGGGCTTCCCAGGTGGCACTAGTGGTAAAGAACCTGCTTGCCAATGCAGGAGATGCAGGAGATGTGGGTTCCATCTCTGGGTTGGGAAGATCCCCTGGAGGAGGTCATGGCAACCCACTCCAGTATTCTTGCCTGGAGAATCCTATGGGCGGAGGAGCCTGGTGGGCTACAGTCCCTAGGGTCACATGGAGTCGAACATGACTGAAGCGTCTTAGCACGAATGCACATAAAATAGATAACTAATGAGAACCTACTGTACAGCACAGGGAACTCTACTCACTGCTCTGTGATGACCTAAATGGGAAGGAAACCAAAAAAAGAGGGGACATGTATACATATGGCTGATTCACTTTGCTGTACAGCAGAAAAAAACACAACATTGTAAAGCAACTATACTTCAATAATTTTTTTTTTAAATCATGAAAATTAGTATTAGGAAAACCTAAGGAGGTGTGAGTGAACTCCTCCGTGTTCAATGAGATGCCTTTGGTTCCAAGACTGGACCAATGGCTCAGGGATTGCTGGGCCCTCATGGCACAATCCCAATGCCCCCAACCCTCCAAATAGTTTCCTCTGGCTCTTCTCCAAAGAGCAACAGCATTCTGCTCCCAAGAAGAGATTGGGTGAGTGATGCCATGGCCACAGCAGGAACAAAGTGCTCTTCTTTGTAAAGCTCTTGGCCTTCAAGGATCATTTGGGAGAGGGGAGGTTCCAGCTTTAACACTTTAACCAAGCACCTCCCAGTCCTCCTTCATCTCTTTATTCTTCCCTTTCTCATCTGCATGTGGATGTAATAAAAGTATGTTGGGTCGCGGTCGGGCTCTGGGAGGAGAGGAAGCGCCCTAGCAGTGTAATTGAACTGTTATTGCCTGCCTCTACTGCACACATTAGTTGAATAAAACATGGAGTCAATAAAACACAACAGAACAATAAAACTAAGCCCTTTGGTGCTCTCTTATTGGGTGTTATGCAACCCAGAAACCTGTGGCCATAAAAAGTGGAATGAGGGAAACTTTACACTTGTAGGAACAAAGACACTCAGGCACTGGGTTGAAAATAGCGCTCGCTGAGTTCAAGTCATATTCTTCCGTGCACCTGGAGGCAGTTAGCTTTGAAGGCTGTGCAGGCTTTGACTGCTGCATCCTTCACAGACCCTCCATGAGATCTTGTTAAGAACAGGTCTAGAAATGTGCTTTTCATTAGGGGAATCATAGATCCGACCAACAAAGATATATTTCCCTTAGATGATAAATTTATTAGCTACGGGCAGAGAGATCACTTACAGCCCTTCCCCTTTTGGGGGGCGGGGAGGGAAGCCACAGAGCCCAGGATCCCATAGGTGCCCATACCTAAGAGAGTGATCTTTTTGACTAGCGGAAAATTGCAAACCAAGCCTCAATATTCCCCTAGTCTGGTGAAGAACAAAAGAAAATGGTAAGTTTTATTGTCGGTGACTTGTTAGGATTTGGTGAAAAGTAGGCCAGTGTAATTTGTCTATTTTAGGTTTTAAAAGTCTTCCCATAAGAGGTTTTTTTAAAATTTCATTGAAGTGTAGTTGTGCTAGTTTCAGATGCAGCAAAGTGTATCAGTTATACATATACACATATCCACTCTTTTAAGATTCTTTTCTCATACAGGCCATTACAGGGTATTGAGTAGTTTCCTGTGCTATACAATAGGTCCTTATTAGTTATCTATTTTATATATATAGTCGTGTGTACATATCAATCCCAATCTCCCAATTCATCTCTTCCCCCATCCCCTGGTAACCATAAGTTTGTTTTCTACATCTGTGACTCTATTTCTGTTTGTAAATAAGTTCATTTGTTATTTTATTTATTCTTTATCATTATTTTAGATTCCATATATAAGTGATATCATATGATATTTGTCTTTCTCTGACTTACTTCACTCATTTTGACAATCTCTAGGTCCGTCCATGTTGATGCAAATGGCATTATTTCACTCTTTTTTATGGCTGAGTAATATTCCATTGTCTATAATATGTAACACATCTTTATCCATTCTTCTGTCAATGGACATTTAGATTGTTTCCATATCCTGGCTACTATAAATAGATACTTTAAATACCTTCAGGACTAAGATTGTGACCCAAAACAAGTCATTAATAAAACTGAAGCAGGAGCTAGTTTTAAAACAAATGCCCATCCCTGGGTTTCAGCCCATGGGTTTCAGCCCCTGTCCACTTAGAGAACCGCAAGGTAGCCCTGCCAGGAACCAGTGTGCCTGAGAGATGTAGAAGCTCCTTGGCACAGAACACACCCTAGTGGATGAGCATCTGCTTTAAAGAAACAGAATAATCTCAGCCAGGTAAGAAAAACTTATCAGTGAGGAAGGGCCATTCTGAGTCAAGCCTGCTCTATTTTCACTTAGACCTGGCTCCCAGTTCATTCAGCTGAGTGCTAGTGAGGAAGGTAGAGGGCCAGTCTTAAAATCTGAGAGTGCTGGCTCAGACAAAGCTCTGCAAGACATTTGGGGGCATAGCAGATAAGGAAGCACAACATAATTAGAGACAGGATTCTTCTTCGTAGGTACTGGGTTTGTCTGGACATACTCAAGAGGAAAGACAGATACAGGACAAGAGGGCTGAAACTGCAGCTGCCACGTGATAACACATGGAATTTGCAAATATGTTCAAGAACCTTCCCGGGTTCTTCCAAAATGAATGGGCATGTTGGGTGTGTAAATGTGTTTATTTACTTATTTTTAAATATTTATTTACTTGCCTGTGTTGAGTCTTAGTTGTGGCACACCACCTCCACAGCACACGGACTCTGTAGTTGTGGGCTTAGCTGCTCAGTAGCATGTAGGATCTTAGTTCCCAGGCCAGGGATCAAACTCGCATTCCTTACATTGCGAGGCAGACTTTTAACCACTGGACCACCAGGGAAATCCCTGTGCAAACATGTTTATGATGTTTGTGGGGGTGGATGGGTAGACTTCACCATGGGCTATGATCCTACATGAGTTGGGGGTAGATGGGAAGATGAGAGACTCAAGAGCTACATTTTTTTTTCTTTAACACAAATCTGGTTAAGAATTGTAAGCACTTTGAAAAGAAACATGAATATTTCACAAACGTGTCCAAATAATTTGAGCTTGGACAGATAAAAGTCCGTGGTCATTGTTAAGCCTGTTCTGATAGATTTATCACAAAGCTAAACTTCATGTTTTATAATATTGCTTGCATGTGAGCACCTGTTGTGCTAAATGATTTTAGAGGAACAGGCTCTCCACGTTTCTGTGCTGTAGCATGTGTGAAAATGTCTGCAGTGTTGACACAAGAAGGACCAGAGTATTCGTGTTGTTTCCTGGAAGAGAGGGGTGGCTGGTGCCACGTGTTGAATTCCATTTGTTCTCACAGAAGTCATGAATTATGCTTCCTACATGGTACCTGATCATGTAATTTCAGTTTTTACTTTGTAATACTTTCTGAAGTCATTTCTCCTTATTTCCCCCCTGCCCAGTTCATTCTGAATAAAAGAAAACACTGTTGTTCTTCTTGTACTTATCAATGAAGTGTTTCCAGAGGCTATTTTCAGTAGTGCTTGAAGAAACTATTATTAAACCAACAAACTGCTCAGTAAAAATGGTTCTGAGGTGCCGACAAGCAATGATGGTGTAACCTGTGGTCAACCCTTTAGTTCTCAAGATTCTAAACTCTTGGCTCCTCAGTCTACAGTACATGCTTTGCAAGCTTCCCTCTGTACAGTTCTCAGTGCATCATTTTATGAATGGAAAATTTTTAGTTTTATCTGTAACTGTTTTTTATCTATCCATCCATCCACCATCCATCCACCCATCCATCTACCCATTCATATGGGCTTCTCACCTTTTTATAACCTACAATGAGTTAGCAATTTCGAATTAGATTCCCATCTCTACTGCTTTATCCACCCCTAACTTTATTTAGATATAGTGGATAGAAAACACTGTGTAAACTCAAGGTTCAGTGACATGTGTATATTGTGAAATGATTACCACAATAAAGTTCATTAACACCCTCATCATCTCACATAATTATTTTCATTTTTTTGTGGTAAGAACATTGAATATCTGCTCACTTAGCAACTTTCAAGTATACAACAGAGCGTTTTGAAGTAGAGTCTCCCTGTTGCCCTCTACCATTTTTTTCCCCTACACAAATGAGAATCCAAATCTGTGAAATGCAACTGATATTGCCTCTAAATCTTTGTCTCTTGACTGGACTATTCAATCAATTTATTATACTTTTTGTTGTTACTCTAGCATGCACAGCATGGAATCCTGACTTATTAAACTATAATAGAACTCAATGCTTTCTTTAACCACTTTCCTGACACCAATGGAGTGCAGTGCCAAATTCACACAGCGCTTACTCTTAGCCTCTGCCTTGGGAGGTCTCTGATGCATTTAGATTTAAAAATAAATATTGTTCAGCAGACGAGTTAGTCAACCTGAAATACCATGGTTCATAATTGCTGAAAGCAGAATGCTTACAATTTAATAATTTTTGGTGGACTTTTTGATGGACACATAATGTGCATATAGTGTATTGGGCAAATCCTCTGTACACACAAATTAATTTTTATCAAGTGAGCATTCCTGTGTAACCACCACCCAGGAGGCTTCCCTGATGGCTCAGCAGATAAAGAATCTGCCAACAGTGCAGTTGACATAGGAGAAGTGGGTTCGATCTCTGGGTTGGGAAGATCCCCTGGAGAAGGAAGTGGCAACCCGCACCAGTATTCTTGCCTGGAGGATCCCATGGACAGAGGAGCCTGGTGGGCTACAGTCCATGGGGTTGTAAAGAGCCAGACACGACTGAGCAACTAAGCACGACAGAACTTTAATAGCATTCAAGAAATCATTCTTATGCCTCCAACAGCCACTATCTTCTCCACTTCTCTCCAAGGTAACCATGATTCTAGGGCTTCCTAGGTAGCAGAGTGGTAAAGAATCTGCCTGCAATGAAGGAGATGTGGATTCAGTCCCTGGGTCGGGAAAATCCCCTGGAGAAGGGAATGGCAACCCACTCCAGTATTCTTGCCTGGGGAATCCCATGGCAGAAGAGCCTGGAAAGCTACAGTCTATGGGGTCACAAAAGAGTTGGGCATGACTTAGCCACTAAACAATAGCAAACCATGATCCTGATTTCCACAGATAGGTCTTACCTGCTTTTGAACTTCATTTTATACTGGATTATTACCATTCATGTACTTTTGAGTCTGACTTCTTTCACATATCATCATATTTTTAAGACCCGTCCATGTTGATGCACATATTCATTCATTTCTAAAAAATATTTATTTGTTTGTTTGGCAGCACTGGGTCCTCACTGCTGCATGCCAGATCATAGTTATGGTGCACAGGCTGTCTAGTTGCAGAGTGTGGGCTGTTGCCCCAAAGCTTGTAGGATCTTAGTTCCCTCACCAGGGATTGAACTCCCACCCCCTGCACTGGAAGGTGGATTCTTAACTGCTGGACCACCAGAGAAGTCCCATATATTCATTCATTTTTTACTGCTATCGTCTCTTGGATCTGAAGCCCAATAGCTCCTCCACTTCATTTCTGTTCAGTATCTTAGGCTTCTGTTCCACTTTTAATCCGTGGAGACTTTTGTTTCATTGTGAGCTGAGTAATGTCATTTGACATACCTACTTCTATACTTTATCACCAGTAAGTATTCTGATCCAAGCAAGTGTGTGGAAGTACTTCTCTAGCACTGATCACTATGTTACCCTGGTCTCAAGTCCTTATGGTTTCTATTCATACTTGACCTTTAATTGATTTTAAAAATGTATCTCCACTCCACACTTAAAGAGTAATTATTTCTGGGAAATGGGCCAACTATTTGGATGGTGACAGCTGAGCAGTTTGCATCATAGGATTGCCATGGATGTTTGAGTTGGGAAAGTGAGGTTAGCTTTTAAAGTCTCTGTTGAGGGCAAAGCTAGATGTGCACATGGGGGTCATGTGGTCTCAGTTATGGGAAGAAAAAACTAGGTATTCACATCTGACTTCTGTCCCCTGTTCTCTTGGAGGAGAAGTCGGAGTACCTGTGGTTTGTCTGACAAAAGTAGCAATGGAATCAGACCTACCTTTGTTCTTGCCTTCTGGATCTTTCTTTTCATTCCTCATTGTTTCTGAACGTTTTAAAACCTGAGGGCGGGTGGATTGTTGTTCAGAAGTATATGTTCCTCTCATTGTTGTCCCTTCCTCCACCCTCCATGGATGAAGTATACTTTTCTACCCTCCAACACTGGGTGCGGCAGTCACTTTCCTTGGCCTTTGGGATGGTAGTGGGCCAGCTATACCGAAAGTTTAAAATGTCCAATGCACTTGGGATTCCACTTTGGCATTTGTCCTTTCACTCTGGAAAGAACATGCCTGGGCGGGCCTGTTGGTCCCAGGAGGAGGACAACAGACATGTGGGGCACTGTGACACCAGCCTGACAGCCCCAGCCAAGCCCAAGTCAGTCAGTCCCCAGCTGATCCGCAGTTGTGTGTGGGAGTTTCCCTAGACTGGGAGATTCACCCATCTGAGATCAACCTTCAACAGCTGATTCCTGTTGATCCTCAGATGTGTGAGTTAAATAAATGCACTTTTTTCTGCTGCTGAGATTTTTGCGGTTGCTTGTTACACAAAAATAGCTCAAATATCCGAGGCAAATGAAAGGTAGCAGATATGTCACCAAAAGGGCTTCCCATGTGGTGCAGTGATAAAAGACCCTGCCTGCCAATGCAGGAGATGAAAGAGATGCGGGTTCGATCCCTGGGTCAGGAAGATCCCCTGGAGAAGAAAACAGCAATCCGCTCCAGAATTCTTGCCTGGAGAATTCCAAGGGGAGAGGGGTCTGGTGGGCTCCAGTCCAGTTCATGGGGTCGTAAAGAGTCGGACACTACTGAGCAACTAACCCTTTCATTTTTCTTTCTCAGCTTTTAGGTTGTGAATATTTATCAGTCCACAGAGTGAAAAATGAAAGCCTTTAGCTCCTCACAGAGATGAAACAGAGAAGAAAAAAGGATGAGACTGGGCACTCTGGCTGCCTGGATGTGTACCAGGAATGGGATACATTACTTGGCTAGGGTTTCTGTAACTGGATTCTCATCCACTGGTTTACCAACCCAGAAGCTAGGACTGGTACTCCTGGACTCACTCACACCCTGATCTTTGGGTCCCCTTGTCTTAGTGCTCTCTAATCTCCTCTTTGTTTGCACAGTGTTCCTACAGGTGGGACACATCACCAGCCTCTCTTGCTATCAATCATTCCTCCAGCCCTGCATCTTTGGCATCACCCTCCATGATCACTGCTCGGACTTGGGTTTCCCTAGATCTCCTCCAAGCCACCTTCCAAATTGCCTCTTGCAGTGAATTGCTTCTGTTTGAGACTAAATATAAAGCACGATGAGTCAGTTCTTCTAACTTTGGCTATCAGGACTCACCTTCTTTCCAGGTTCTGTGGGCATCTCTTGTGACTCTCTGTGTGTTGTCTACAAACCCCCGAGACTTGATTTATGCATTCACTTCCTCTCAGGGTTGTCTAACATTCACCACCAGCCAGGTATTTGACTTGGCAAAACACTGAGAGGGAGCGTGGGGCTATTCTCAGAGCATGATAAATGCTGTCCTCTCAATGGAAAATATAAATTGGTGATGGATTACCTGATGCTTCTTGCTTACTTTTAATGGAAATATTCTATTGAACTTACCCTAATGGCAGAATTCTTATAAACAACGCTTCTTGGGTTTTATGACTGTGGGCTCCCTGCCAAGTACAAACATTCCTAGTGTGTGGCATGAAAAGCCAGTGAAATAGAACAGAAAAGGTAACTGAGAGAGAGAGTGATGGCCAGAGAGGGTGGGAAGAGAGAGAGAGGCAATAGAGCTTCTTCTTGAAAGCAAGCAAGACTGTGGTTGATTTTGCAAAGTCCTGGGTATTCAGGGGGGTCAGGGGAGTCCTCCATCAAGCCGGAAGCCAGTTTGCCAAGAGCTATGGAAACTCCTGAAGTTTCTGAGGGAGTGAGATCTGTGCCTCCGCACAGCTGTGGTTGCTGTCACTCACCCTTCTCCCTGCCACTCTGAAAGAATAGTGACTTTCTATTTTGAATATCAGTGTGTGAAGTCAACTGTCCCCTAATCTATACCCACTGCTGGGACAGTTCCAGTGTTTAGGATTAAATACTCCAGCGCAAATGTCTTCAAACCTTTCCTAAATAAGAAATTATGCGAGGCTGTCTCCTGAAAGGCTCCCAGGGAGTTAAAACCTTGGGCTCCATTTGCTGTGATGAGAATGAAGGCTGGAGATCCTTCTTCCTAACTGGCTGACGTCCTCCCGTCCGGCTGAGAAGCAGCAGCGTTTGGTCTCCCACCCTCTCTGCGGGGTCTGGTAGCCACAGCATCTGCCCTGGGCTCAGGGCTTATTTTTCTCTGCTTCCATTACTCAAGGGGTAGGGAGGGACTACACTGTACCCAAAGAAGCACAAATGAGACCTTCCCAGCATGCTCAGTCACTTCAGTCGTGTCCGACTCTTTGAGACCCCATGGACTGTAACCCGCCAGGCTCCTCCATCCATGGGATTCTCCAGGCAAGAATACTGGAGAGGGTTGCCATTTCCTCCTCCAGGGGGTCTACACAGGGATCCAGCTCCCCATCTCCTGCTTTGGCGGTGGATTCTTTACCACTAGCACCATCTGGGAAGTCCCAATACAAAATAAAAAGTTAAAAAAACAAAAGCAAAAACAAAGCAGCTGCACCGTATTGCAGTCTCACTCGCCATGAATGCGGGTTCTGGTTGCCTCTCATCCTCACGAGCATGAGTGTTTTGTCCCTCTTTTTACACTTAGCAATTTCTACCTTTTATTATAATAACTTGGTACAAAGTCCTTGAACACAGAGTCTATGAAAGACTCATGTTTTTATCATCTAAAACACACAGAGGTCATCTGTAAATGGTTGAATGTAAGTAATAATGCGTGAATCAGAAGGAATCAGCCAACTAGTCACTCTGGTTGTGTGGAAGCTTAGTGTGTAAACCCTGGAGGGTGAGTCAAGAAAGTTGAATTTAGTAGTTAGGGTCTAGCTTTTCTGATTATGTGCAGGGACATGTCTGCTCTAAACCTCAGGTTTCCTATCATTTATTTTTGCTTACTTATTTTTTGACTGTGCAGCATGGCATGCCGGATCTTGGGATCTTCGTTCCCCAAACACGGATTGAACCCATGCAATACAAGTGCAAATTCTTAACCACTGGACCACCAGGGAAGTCCCAGGTTTCTTATATTTAAAATGAAAACATGAAGTTGCAAGATATCTCAGCTCCTGTCAACCTCCAACAATCAATGGTTTGGGGTTCTCTCTGCCTGGAACAGGCTTCCCAGGTGGCTCAGTGATAAAGAATCTGTTCATCAATGCAGGAGCTGCAGGAGATGCAGGTTCAATCCCTGGGTTGGGAAGATATTCTGGATGAGGGAATGGAAATCACTCCAGTATTCTTGCCTGGGAAATTCCATGGACAGAGTAGCTTGGTGGGCTTATAGTCCATGGGGTCAAAAAAGTCAGACGTGACTGAATACACAGGCTCTGCCTGGAACACTTTAACTTCTCCTGATCACTTAGCTGTGATAGCAGGAGTTACTCTCACTTGCAGTTTCAACCACAAGATCACTACCTCCATAGAACCTTCCTGCCCTTCGTACTTCCCCAGGACAAGATAAATACCTCTTTTTGTACACATTGCATACATTTTACACATCATAATAACCGTTCTATTCAGCACTGCTTCTTATTTCTCTATTTTTCCACCTTGGAGGTCCCGTCTAAATTGCTTCTATTATCTCACTTGTCCCAGTCTGGCCCAAAGTAGCAGCTTAATAAATATTTTTATAATGAATAATAAATAAATGGGTGTATAAGGGAATAAATGGGTCAAGGACTTATTTTTTCTATTGAATAGAAACACTCTTTCAATGACTACCTATTTATTTTCTTAGTTTCCTGGACCTCAGCTGCAGCTTCTTTATAATTTTGTGGGGTAATTTGCATAGCCATGGGAAAAAATACAGTATGTGTATACCAGGGTAAGCTGCTTTTCTTCTGACTGCATTTTCATCTCCAGTATCTAGTGGGCTAGTTTAGCTTATCAAGTTACAGTCATACGCCACGTGCCTCTAAGCAATTGATGAGAAAGATAACACAAGCTAATAATCATTAAAATTATCCCAGGACTAGTTAGATTTATTCTTGAATCCATGCTTCAGGGATTTTCTTGTCTGAAAAGTTGAATTCGGTGGGTAGAACACAGAAGTGTTTTGTAGAAAGAATCTTGACTTTGGAGTCAGAGGTAATAACTGGCCTTGCATACCAGACTGTGTGACCCTGAGTAAACCAGACACCCTCTCTGAGCCTCCTTCCTCTCCACTCATCCAGAAAATAAACACAGACTATACTATCATTTCCAAGACCTTTTTCTTTTTCACATTTCAACATTTCTGATGTTGGAATGTCTCTTAAAATTGAAGGCAAGTCATAGGTCAATTGGAAGTGATTTTTTTCCTTAAACTGATACACAAAATAATGATATTTATTTCACCTGCTAACACCTACATTCTATGAAATATAGTTATAATACTCACCTATGGGCAGCTGTCAATCAAAAGTTTGGCTAACTAAAGGCTTTCCAGCTTGGTGGAAATAGATGGAAAAACAACGTCTGTCCAGGTCTCTTTAAAATTGATTCACTTCTCCCATTCCAAGTTCAACCCTCATCCTGGGGAAAAAAATGGGGTCCTAGTTTTGTGTCTTAGATGATCTTTAAGATATTCCAGCCCCACTTCTTTGAAGTGTGTGTGTGTGTGTGTGTTTGTGTGTGTGTATGTGTGTGTGTGTATGCACAGGTCCTCAGCAGGGTAACACTTGGAATGCCACATCCAAGGAGAGAGCAAATCTCCCAAACTCCCTACTGGGTTGTGCTGAAGCAGTGTAGTGGGTGGGTAGAATGTTTTTAACACCTGGAACAGAGCTAGGCAGCCGGTGGCAACAGTGACCAGCCAGGATAGAGCCCCAGCTGTGTATGTGCCCCCGACAGATGCTGCCCTGGAAGGCCGTTTTCTAGTTTAGTCTGAGAGAAGGTCAAGGATAGATCAAATGCTGGTTGATAATCATGGAAAATTAATATGGAAACGATTAAACCGCACGCTGCTGTTTTCCCTCTGCATTTTGCTTCCATTTCTGGACACAGCAATCGAAGTTAATAATAGCCACTGTCTGCTCTTAAAATAGAGTTGTTTACAGGGAATCTGAATGGAATCATGTGCTGCAGGAAACTGTACCGCGGGCTGCCGGCGGGCATTGCGCGGTTATCCCACAGTAGGCCCAGTGCACCTGGCGGCCGCGCCCACGCTGCAGGCAGCAGCCGGCCGGGGAGCCAGGAAGAGCTCTTCATAGGATGCAATCGCTAAGTCAGCCCTTACCTTAATAAATTCACCTCTGCCTCAGGATACCGGAGTATCATGTTTAACATGGGCACAACCTACTCAACACTGGATGGAAGCCATAAACATACAAGAGAATCTACCCAATGTTTTTGAGATTTGACACAGAAAGAAGTCCAGCCTCCTCTAATCCTAACTCTATCAGTCTCTATGCTACCCTGGGTGATTTCTTTACCTTCTCTGAGCCTCAGCGGGTGTACAGTGGGGCAACGACTGTATCTCGTGAGGATCAAATAAAATAAGACGGATAAAAGTGCTTCGCATAAATAAAAGTATTTAATACAGTACAAAATTCGTCCCTCTAGTATGTGAAACATTAGGAATTCTAAAAACAGGGGAGAGAATAAGAGAGAGCATTCATAGTAAGTGCAATGAAATGAGAAAAAAGGCTTTTAAAAAAATCTTCAAATTAGGAACTGATTTATTTTATTAGTTTCCATATAGGGACAATTAGAAGATAACAAAAAATTTCAGTGATGATTTTATGAAGAATCAAGAAATCAGTATCCTCCAAATTGCTACTTCTTTTCTTGAGCCTCAATAAAACAGAACGTTAACAATTAAACCTCACTCATGGTTTTAATTCAGTGTAACAAGACTTGAGTATTAGGAATAAAATAAACTTTTTCAAAAATCTGTCTCCATTGATTACTATCTGAATGAGATTGTAGAAATTTCCTTAACTTTTCAGAGTCTGTTGCACCATTTGTAAAATAAGATATACTATCTACAATGTGAACATAATTCTGCATTTAATAATTAAATAAATCATGTAAAGTATCTAAAAAAAAAGAAAATCCTATTTGTTATTTATCTTTATAAATATAAATATAGGTTCATAAAGAAAATCCTATTTGTTATTTATCTTTATAAATATAAATATATATATAAATATAAATATAGGTTTATAAAGACCTAGATTTTTTCTGTGTCCCTTCTATTTTGGCCCCAAATCTCCACACGTAACCTTCCATGAATGAATGAGCATATGTAACTTCCCTGATGGTCCAGTGGTTAAGAATCAGCCTGCCAATGCTGAGGACTCGGGTTCCATCCCTGGTCCGGGAAGATCCCACATGCCACCGGACAACTAAGCCCGTGCACCATGGCTACTGAGCTCACACACCGTAGAGCCCATGCTCTGCAACAAGAGAAGCCACAGCAAGGAAAGGCCTGTGCGCTGCAACTAGAGAATTGCCCCCACTCAACACAACTAGAGAAAAGCCCGAGCAGTAACAAAGACCCAGCACAGCCAAAAATATATAAATAATTTTTTAAAAAATAATAAAGTACTATATAAAAAAAAAAAGAATGAGCATGTGACCGAATTATTCAGAAGGAACACCTGGTTAGATCTCACAGAGCTAGGCAACATGGTGATTTTTTTACAAAGAACAGTGAGTGGAAACTCCTGCTTGTTTGTAGCATGTTCTCAGCAGGCACTCCTGTCCGCAAACAAATACCCTTGACCTTAGAAGAACTCTAAGAAAACAGTCCCCTGAGCTCGCTCAGGGTTTAGAAAAGGCTTGGAATTTCAGCCACAGCTCCTTACTCCCCGCCTGTTATCTGATGGGGGTTTCTTCCAGAGAACGCTGAGAAAACTCCAGGACATGGGGAGGTAACATGATATTTCATAGGAAACCATAAAAAAAATTTCTGGCTCAATGACTTTTTTTTTTTTCATGTTTCATGACTGCAGGTTTGTGCCTAGGCCGAGGAAGTCAGCTGTTGCTGATTTATTTCAGACTTAGATTTTTTAAAATCAACATGATTTTTACTTCAACTTTTACCAAGATTGAGGAAAAATGATTCATTGGGTCTGCTGGCTGATGGGCAAGCCACAGAAATTGCAATTTCTCTACTGTGAGCCTGATGCTTTGTGGGCTTTTCAGACTAATGGCAATTCAGGGCTTGGAGTTGTGGGTGACTTTCCTGTGAAACTGTCTGGATCCAAGCTTGGGGGTCTCGCAATTGGATAGGAGAGGGCTAATGTAAGAAGGGGGCATCCCAGGTGGTGCTGGTGGTAAAGAATCTGCTTGTCAAGGCGGGAGATGTAACAGACTTGGGTTTGATCCCTGGGTTGGGAAGATTTCCTGGAGGAGGGTATGGCAACCCACTCCAATATTCTTGACTGGGAAATCCCATGGATAGAGGAGCCTGGTGGGCTACAGTCCACAGGGTTGCAAAGAATCAGACACACTGAAGTGACTTAGCAGGCAGGCAGAGCACCTAGATCTGTGTGCCACAACTACTGAGCCTGTGCTCTACAGCCCAGGAACCACAATTACTGAGCCCACGTGCCACAGCTACTGAAATACATGTGCCCTAGAGTCTGTGCTCCGCAAAAAGAGAAGCCACCACCATGAGAAACCCTCACACTGCAACTAGAGTAGCCTCCGCTCCCTGAAACTAGAGAAAAGCCTGCACAGCAACAAAGACCCGGCACAGCCGAAAACAAATTAAAAAAAATTTTTTTAATTGCAGAATGTAGCGCTATGTTGCTACAAATGAATATGTTGATCATGTTGAGTCTCTTTTAGAAATTGTCTTAGTTACAGTATATAACAATATGTTGTTGCTCCAGGTAGAATGGTAGGGATGATCAGAGCTCATCTAGTCCAAGTTTTATAATTTACAGACCCCAGAAAGAAGGTTTCCACACTAGGCTGCATATTAACACCTGGAAACTCTTTTGAAAAGTTTCTGGAAGATTTTTACTCATTAGTTCTTAGGTAGGGCCCATGTACATTGTAAGGAGCACCCCAGATAAGTGCTATGCAAGGAACCACTGGTCAAGACTTTCTGGGGATATATATTTATAAGGGGTGAAATAGTTTGAAAGCTACCCAGTAACTCTTGGGATTAATCTTATGAAATAAATTCTTAAAATACTGCTTTTAATATAAAGTCAGATTTAAGACTGAAATAAATAGGCAGGAAATAGGTATAGACTTCAGGTAAATCAAACTTTTGTGACCTGTTTCCAAACAAATCATGTTTATTGAATGAATGGCAAGGCACATGTATTTTTTAAAATGTATTGTTTACATTTTGAATATTTCTTAAAATGCGAAGAATATGTATTAGCATCCACTACTTTAGGGGGCTTCCCCAGGCCCCTCAAGTGGCACAGTGGTAAAGAATCTGCCTGCCAATGCAGAAGACTTGTCGCAAGGGGCTTGGGTTGGGAAGATCCCCTGGAGAAGGAAATGGTAACCCACTCTAGTATTCTTGCCTGGAGAGTCTCATGGACAGAGGAGCCTGGTGGGCTACAGTCCATGGGGTAGCAGAGAGTCAGATATTACTGAATGACTGAGCACAGAAAGGAGAGGAATTACCCTAGTCTAGACAGCTCCCTTGATGAAAGTGAAAGAGGAGAGTGGAAAAGTTGGCTTAAAGCTCAACATTCAGAAAACGAAGATCATGGCATCTGGTCCCATCACTTCATGGGAAATAGATGGGAAAACAGTGGAAACAGTGTCAGACTTTATTCCTGGGGGTGATCTCCAAAATCACTGCAGATGGTGACTGCAGCCATGAAATTAAAAGACACTTACTCCTTGGAAGGAAAGTTATGACCAACCTAGATAGCATATTCAAAAGCAGAAACATTACTTTGCCAACAAAGGTCCGTCTAGTCAAGGCTATGGTTTTTCCTGTGGTCATGTATGGATGTGAGAGTTGGACTGTGAAGAAAGCTGAGTGCCGAAGAATTGATGCTTTTGAACTGTGGTGTTGGAGAAGACTCTTGAGAGTCCCTTGGACTGCAAGGAGATCCAACCAGTCCATTCTAAAGGAGATCAGTCCTGGGTGTTCATTGGAAGGATTGATGCTGAAGCTGAAACTCCAATACTTTGGCCACCTTATGCAAAGAGTTGACTCATTGGAAAAGACCCTGATGCTGGGAGGGATTGGGGGCCAGAGGAGAAAGGGATGGCAGAGGATGAGATGGCTGGATGGCATCACCGACTCAATGGACGTGAGTTTGAGTAAACTCCGGGAGTTGGTGATGGACAGGGAGGCCTGGCATGCTGCGATTCATGGGGTTGCAAAGAGTCGGACATGACTGAGTGACTGAACTGAACTGAACTGAGACAGCTCATGTCCACAGATCAAGGAAACAAGAGAAAGGCCTCTATGGGGCCCTTCATTTCCAATATGTTCTTCTCAGTCCTTTGCTGAGAGTTTGATAGAAGTTCTGCCACGGGACTCCTGCAGGGTCCGGAGGCAGACGGATCCCAGCTGGTTCTTTGGAGCATCCCCGGCCCATGATCAGCTGACCATGCCTGATCCCACTGATTAAGCCCATCATGGCACACATTTGGGGGCTTGAGGGAACCTCAATGGTAAACACAGTTGAGGGGAATGACCTCTATAGTGAGAGTGGTCCAACCCTTGTTCAGAGGAGTCACATCACATGGGCTAATTTAATTATAAACATGAGAGAGGGGCAGGAAGAGAAAGGGAGCCATCTAAGTGGTGGAGGGATCGTTGCTCATCCTTCTCTTCAGTGAGCTCATCCTCCTCATCAGTGAGCTCATCCCGAGTTGCATAGGATGGGAAACGTGACCCATCTATGTGCTCAGCCCAGCCAGTCTCCAGGGCCTCATAGTGTGAGCCTCTCAGCTCTCTGGGTGTGCTTCTGTACTTTTGGGACAATATGGGCTGAAACACCTGCTAACTATTTCAATGGGCTCCCACTAAGAAGACCCCACCCTGTTCCAACCCTAAAAAAGAAACTGGATCGTTAAGACCCACTGAGTCGGGACTTTGGAGATAAAAGTCAACGCTGTGTGATTTTTGCCTTTTATAATGTTTTTTAAGTCGAGTGAGCTGTGTTCCCGCTGTGTGTCTGGTGTCTGGAGGTTGACATGCCCTGGAGCTGGCTGTGGAGGCCCTGCATCATCTGAGAATACTGTCCCAGCCTGCCGACCCATCCTTCTGGGCTCCCAGGTCCTTTGTGTCCCTTCTGGGGTAGGGTTTGATGTCTAGATCTCCGTTGTCTCTTGGTTTCCAAGAGGCAAGCACAAATGACCACAAAGCCCTAGGCGATGCCTCCCACACTCATCTGGAAGACCTCCCCCATCGGGCTGTTAATCATAAGAGTCACACTGTCAATACCACACAATTCATTTCACACTTTATAGTCAATGAGCACTTCTCCCTTCTTCATCTGGCTTGATTGCACTGGACTCTGTGAGCCAGGCTAGACTTGTTCATCTTGACAAGGAAACCAAGTCTCCCTGAACAAAGGGCAGGGGGCTCTGAGCTAGCATCCTGGCCTTCTGACCCTGCATCCTGAAAGTCTTCCCACCCCTACATCCCCCATGACTCCTGAGGGGAAATTCCCTCCCAGGCTTGTTTTAAGGAGTGGCAAAAAGCTGGAGTCCAAGTTACAGTAAAAACAACTTTGGGCTTCCGTAGTGGCTCAGCAGTAAAGAATCTGCCTGCCAATGAAAGAGACGCGGGTTCAATCCCTAGGTCAGGAAGATTCCCTGGAGAAGGAAATGGCAAACCATTCTAGGATTCTTTTTCTTTTTTTTGTGGGGAAGGGTACCAAATTACTTTATTTGAAGGAATGGTAGTAAGAAGGGAACTTAAGTAGAAGTTTTGGTGGGCTTCCCAGGTGGCTCTAGTAGTGAAGAACCTGTGTGTCAAAGCAGGAGACCTAAGAGATATGGGCTCAACCCCTGGGTGGGGAAGATCCCCTGGAGGAGGGCATGGCAACCCACTCCGGTGTTCTTGCCTGGAGAATCCCATGGACAGAGGAGCCTGGCAGGCTATAATCCATAGTGTCAACAGAGAGCGGGACACGACTGAACAACTAAACAACAAAATGACTTAGGCAGACCACACTGGCTTGGACTTCTGAAACACAACAGCTCTGAGGGCTCGACTGAAGGTAAACAGCTGACCGCTAGGAACTGAAGACTGGAAGACACATTTCCTCATCCTTATTCTGGCCAAACTCACTAGAGAGATGCAGCCAAGTTAGTTGCCTCCCGTCCCTGGGCCTCAGTTTCTTCCAGAATGAAGTGTCTGTGACTCTGGGGACCCATTTGTGAACCAGCCCACATGGAAGACATTCATGCTTCTCCCTTCCTCTGGCTCCCTGCTGTCTCCTAACCTCACTTCTGAGAAATACATCCAGGAATCAAAATTCTCGAGATGGATTCCATTGCCTTATAGCGCTGTCTCTTTCCCTGCCTCTCTTTCCCTCTTTTCTATCAATAGAGCTCTTGACTTTGATCACTGTTATCTACTCCTAAAAATAATTACCAAGTTTATATATCCTCCAAGGAAGCAACTCCTAATTTATGTGGGCTGTCTGCTGCAGCCCTCTTGGGGAAATTATAGGTCTTTTTCATCTTGATTTACTCCTAAAGGGATAGAGAATGTGCATACTGCCATCACACACGGAGCCAGAAAAGAATTGGCCATTTCCCCTCCCATATTAGAATCATAATGAATACTTGGAATATGACATCATGGCCCTTCCCATGCCAAGACCCTGTGGGATCATATTGAAAACACTGCATTAGCTTAGAAAGTGGATTAAAACTAAAAGGAACTGCAGTGGCTAATGCAGATATTTATGTTTTTATGTGTGGCCCTAGAGGAAGGAGCCCTTGCTCAGAGTCAAGTGCAAAGTGAGGCCCTCATGCTTGCCTCTCAACCTCTGGGGGCTGCCCCTGGGTCCAATTTGAACTTGGGGTTGAAAAGATGCTTTCCTGATCAGGGAACACCTGATCAGGGAATTTTAGATTTCATGTTCATTCCCACAGGAAGGCCAAAAGATATGCTGAATTTATTTTGAAGTCCCTCAAATTTTCCCTCCTTTAAATCGGTCTTAGAAAACCTCGCCCCTTTCTTCCAACCTGGTCTCAAGAAAATGAAAAGAACCAAGAAAAGAGGTGACTTCATAGCCTCCCGGTCACCCCTCTGAACAGCTCTGGAAAATCAAAGAGAGAGACCCTGACTTCTATAATTTGTCTTCTGGCCAGTTGACCGTGAACTCATGGCTGACTTTGCCATCCTAAACGTTACAAGGTGAGGACTGTGCTGACCGCTTGCTGGATGGGCACTTGCTGGGACCAGGAGTAAGATTTCCTTTAGGCTCTGTGACTCAGAGTGAGGTGATGCCAGCAGCAGAAACCTTCCTATGAAGGGAGCTACCTTTGCTTGGAATAGTCTGTGGCGTGGCCCTGGGCTGAGAATGAGACCCCACGTGCCATGGGAGCTGGCAGGGGCTTGAGCCACAAAAGGGAGCAGAGGTGGAAAAAGGGAATGGAAGTACTGGGTCCTGGTTCTGGGTGGCGGGAGGCTGAGTGCACAGTGGAGAATGTTGTTGCAGTTAGACATGGCTTTTGTGCACGCAAGGGCTTGACTGACTGCAGAAAAACAAAGCCTCTCAAGAGGAGGAGGTGATGGCGAGGGAGCTCCCCGTGGGACCTGGGTGGTTTCTGTTGCTGTCATATGACCAGTTCATCTGTCTCCCTCCTGGATCCTGAGCAAGTTTGGTCATGTTGACTTGACCCTTGCATGAGGCATCTGTGGTCACGTGGATGGAGGAGGGATGTGTTTGTAGATAATAGAGAAGGATCTGGCCTCGTGTCTGGGTCCTCGTGGTGCTTAACATTCAAAGTGCACGTGAAGCTGAAACCCTGAGGAGGAGGTAGTCCTGAGGGTCAAAACCTTCTGAGCTGTCGTAAGAATGCTTCATAGTTTCCATAAGCTATAGAATTGGAGGTTCCATAACAATTTTCCTGCATTTTGGAGAAAAAGGAGACCCTGGATGCATCTGGTTAAACTTACCCCATGACGTTGGTCATGTCAAAGAGAGGAGAGGAGACCCCCGCTTCTGTTCTCAGATTGCCTCCTGTAGACTCTGGGTGTGTGCTCTGCTTACCTGCATCTCTTCCACAAAACCACTCTTTCTTCTTTCAGCTCTAGGAATGGAGCTTCCTCTGAACTCTGCATTTCTCAAGGATGCTGGGCACCCAGCCCAGACCATGTGTGTTCTGCAGTCCTACCCTGACAATATATCTGTTTGCAAAGAGTGTGACAGGTCCTAAATGAAGCACTGTGGATACAAAAGGAAAATGGTACTTTCTTGCCTTTGGTGAGCTCACAGCCTATTGAGAACAGTAGACACTGAAAGAAAGAATTATAATAAGGTGTAATAAGGTCTGAATGGGTTTTGTGCAACATTCTATAAGTAGGTAAAAGAGAGAGGGATTTCTTCTGCTTGGGTTGGGACATGATGGGGGCAGGAGACAGGGAAGTTTTTGAAAAGGAGGAGACAGGCAAGTTATATTAAAGGAGGAAATTTCTCTGGTATTTGTGTCCATTAGAGCTTGGGTGGAGGTCTATGCTTGTGTTGCTTGGCCAGTGACAAGCCCATGCCCTGTTGACAGGAGCTGCTTCGTGCAGATTTGTTACTGATGGTGACAAGAGCTGTGCATGACGAAATGAACTGTAAACAAGTCTGTGAAGGTTGCATCTTCTCACTAGCAGATGGACTTGATAGTCTTCTGAATTAGAAGTGGCCAACTATTGTCCTACAGAAAGAACTTGCGCTGTTGACATTTGTATCGGTCTGTACCATGTTAAGGGCTTCCCTGGTGGCTCAGACGGTAAAGAGTCTGCCTGCAGTGCGGGAGACCTGGGTTCAATCCCTGAGTCTGGAAGATCCCCTGGAGAAGGAAATGGCAACCCACTCCAGTATCCTTGCCTGGAAAACCCCATGGATAGAGGTACCATGTTAAAATATGGAATTAATAGTTAACATTTAATAATTGGGAGATTTCATATGAAACCCCACATTTCTAACATCCCTGGAGAGAAAAATCAGATACAGCACTTGATTTAGGGGCTGAAGCTGAGTCACAGCTGCTCTTGAAGATGAGGCATGAACCCTTCCATTTTGTCCCAGTACCCACCTGGCCAGTTCGTTTACTGTGTTACCTGCTTGGCTTTTTTTTTTTTTTTTTTCATAGCCATTAATTTTATGTATTTATTTAATTTTTGGCCACACCCCATAGCATGTACTTCCCCAATCAAGGATTGAACCCACACCCCCTACATTGGAAGTGAATTCTTAACCTCTGGGCCACCAGGGAAGTCCCTGCTTGTTTCTTAAAAGTATCCCCAGCTTGCAATTCCTGGAAGAAGTTTTCTCCCCCTCCATTTCCTTTTTGTGTGACGTAACAGATGAGAACATTGAGATCTGGTGTGGAAAGTGACACAGTCACATACTGCAGGGCAGGGACTGGAGCCAGGTCTCCTGACTCCCCGTTCCCTATACCTAGTTAGCCACCCTGGAGAAAACTACATCTCCATGGCCTGAAATGCAGTGCCATTTACCTTGCATTTACAAATTCAAAGGAAAATGATCTATTCATTGTAGAGTGTTGAGATCCTAGAAACTGAAAATTGAAACATGAGCTAAGAAGTAAGGACACGAAGGGGAAAGAAAGGAAAAGGATAAAAGAGAAAGAATCAAAGTATGTTTTGCATGTCAAGGCTGTATACTGTCACCCTGCTTATTTAACTTATATGCAGAGTACATCATGAGAAATGCTGGGCTGGATGAAGCACAAGCTGGAATCAAGATTGCCGGGAGAAATATCAATAACCTCAGATATGCAGATGACACCAACCTTATGGCAGAAAGTGAAGAGGAACTCAAAAGCCTCTTGATGAAAGTGAAAGTGGAGAGTGAAAAAGTTGGCTTAAAGCTCAATATTCAGAAAACGAAGATCATGGCATCCGGTCCCATCACTTCATGGCAAATAGATGGGGAAACAGTGGAAACAGTGTCAGACTTTATTTCTGGGGGCTCCAAAATCACTGCAGATGGTGATTTTAGCCATGAAATTAAAAGATGCTTACTCCTTGGAAGAAAAGTTATGACCAACCTAGATAGCATATTCAAAAGCAGAGACATTACTTTGCCTACAAGGTCCGTCTAGTCAAGGCTATGGTTTTTCTAGTGGTCATGTATGGATGTGAGAGTTGGACTGTGAAGAAAGCTGAGTGCTGAAGAATTGGTGCTTTTGAACTGTGGTGTTGGAGAAGACTCTTGAGAGTCCCTTGGACTGCAAGGAGATCCAACCAGTCCATTCTGAAGGAGATCAGCCCTGGGATTTCTTTGGAAGGAATGATGCTAAAGCTGAAACTCCAGTACTTTGGCCACCTCATGCAAAGAGTTGGCTCATTGGAAAAGACCCTGATGCTGGGAGGGATTTGGGGCAGGAGGAGAAGGGGACGACAGAGGATGAGATGGCTGGATGGCATCACCGACTCAATGGACATGAGTTTGAGTGAACTCTGGGAGATGGTGATGGACAGGGTGGCCTGGCGTGCTGTGATTCATGGGGTCGCAAAAAGTCGGACAAGACTGAGTGACTGAACTGAACTGAATTAAAAGTCTAGAAATGCTTGTTTTTAGAAAATGAAAAAAAAAAAAAAAAACATTTTGAAGGGAAAAGATGGCTGCATAGTTTCCTAAAGTAACATACCATGTGCATAAGAACGGAGAAGGCAATGGCACCCCACTCCAGTACTCTTGCCTGGATGGAGGAGCCTGGTAGTCTGCAGTCCATGGGGTCACTAGGAGTCGGACACAACTGAGCGACTTCATTTTCACTTTCATGCATTGGAGAAGGAAATGGCAACCCACTCCAGTGTTCTTGCCTAGAGAATCCCAGGGACAGGGGAGCCTGGTGAGCTGCTGTCTCTGGGGTCGCACAGAGTTGGACATGACTGAAGCGACTTAGCAGCAGCAGCAGTGCATAGGAAAGTTATAACAATTACATGTTGGCTGAATTAAGATAGGGCTTCCCAGGTGGCACCAGTGGTAAGGAACTAGCCTGCCAATGCAGGAGATATAAGACATGTAGTTTAGATCCCTGGGTCGGGAAGATCCTCTAGAGGAGGAAATGGCAACCCACTCCGGTATTCTTGCCTGGAGAATCCCACGGACAGAGGAGCCTGGCAGGCTACACAGTTCATAGGGTTGCAAAGAGTCAGACATGACTGAAGTGACATAGCACACATGCACAAATTAAGATAACCTGAAAGTTGAAGGATGAAGCAAATATGATTAAAACTATGATGTGAAATAAACAGAACTCATGTTTGGTCTTGGCTTTATCTGCAAAGTAAAATTTCTGAAACAGTAGGTGGTCTTATGGATTTACATTCTTTGCTTTCTGCCTTTGCCATAAGATGAAAATTGATTTGTGTATATTGATTATTAATATACCTTAGCTTTAGGATAATCATGTCAGATCCTTTGAGTTATCTTTATAGTAGTGATTTGCATGAAATAGGCATTCACAAAATATAAGTACTTATATCTGAATTTACGGTAGGTACCTAAAATGACTTTATCATTTTGAAGGCATAGAATGAAAGAATCATGGTATTTAAGACCTGGAAGCACTACTTTAAGTTATCCCCCTCAGATGAACAGACAGATCCAGAGGGGAAGATAAATTTTTCCAAGTCATGTAGCTAAACAGAGTTAGAACCAGGAGCTCGTTCTCCTAGTATCAAAGATAACTATATTTGGAAATCTCTGAATTTTATTCATGGCGGTTTTGTTTTTGAAAGTAGCCAAGGCATTTTACAAAATTGGGACTCTATACACTGTGTTTATAAGCTGCTTTCCCACTTGCCAGTAATTAAATCCTCAGCATGAATTTATAATAAATGCTGCTGAGGATGTTACTAAATGACTGATCCAGAAATTAGTCATTGCTCTTCCAATGCTGCACATTCAAAGTTTTATAATGTTCACCATCAAAATAATTCTTTTGAAAATCCTTTTAGGTAGCTATTTGTACATCTCTGAGAAAGGGGTGTTCTTTGGAAGGAACGATGCTAATGCTGAAACTCCAGTACTTTGGCCACCTCATGCAAAGAGTTGACTCATTGGAAAAGACTCTGATGCTGGGAGGGATTGGGGGCAGGAGGAGAAGGGGATGACAGAGGATGAGATGGCTGGATGGCATCACTGACTCGATGGACGTGAGTCTGAGTGAACTCCAGGAGACGGTGATGGACAGGGAGGCCTGGCATGCTGCGATTCATGGGGTCGCAAAGAGTCGGACACGACTGAGCGACTGAACTGAACTGAACTGAAGATTGTTCCTTTAGAATATTTACCCAGAAGTCAAATTTTCAATTAAATTCTTTGTCTTTAGATACATATTGACAAATATATCTTTATAAAATTATCCAGTTTATACTTTACCCCACTATAAGATGATCTCAGTATTGTGCTAGTAAAGTTATACAAAATTAAACAGTCTCTTGTTTAAAGGTCAACATTTACACAACTTCAACATGCTAATGTACATTGGTGATTTTTAAAATAATTTTATTTATTTATTTCATGTTTGGCTGTGCTGGGTCTTTGTTGCTGTATGGGCTTTCCTCTAGTTGCGGTGAGTGGGGGCTACTCTCTAGTTATGGTGCGCAGACTTCTCACTACAGCGGCTTCTCCTGTTGCAGAGCACAGGCTCCAGGGTGCCTGGGCTCAGTAGTTGTGGAATATGGGCTTAATTACTCCGAGATGTGTAGGATCTTCCTGGATGAGGGGTCAAACCAGTATCCCCTGCCTTGGCAGGTGGATTCTTTACCACTGGACCACCAGGACGGCCCTTTATTGGTGTTTAACCGAGAGGGTATTCTAGTAAAAGTTTCACAAACTATGTAAGGATGGAATGTTCTCATTCCTTTTTAATGTGTGAGTGTGTGTGTGGTGTGTTACATCTGAACCTAGGGGATTCACTCATATTTAATAACAAACAACTTGATAAATGTTGCCTTAGATTTTCTTTTCTTGCTTTCATTTAACTTATTGAGTTTGATCTAAATTTATTCATTTTTGTTATTATTTCTTCCTTTAAAATAATGAAAGCATTTAAGGCTATTGATATTCTGAAAACAATTTGAGTCATACCCCACTGGGTTTTTTATGTAATGTTTTCACTGTGTCACTGCTGTTATTTTTCTGAACAACATGTAATTGCAATTTAAATGTTCTCTCAGAGATGGATTTTTAATTTCCTAGTGATTGCTTTCCAAATATTAATTGATGATTTTTCTGCATTATGGGAAGGGAATGGATCCTATATAATTTTTACTTTGGTGAAAGTTCCTTGTTTATTTGAAAGGGATGGATAGACTGTAGATTATAAAGTTCATTATTTTCTGTAAATAATACTTTAAATTTTATTACTCAGTTTAATTTATGTGGTTTTATTCTGCATCTGTTCAAAGGAGGTAATTTATAACTCCCCTTGTGATTTTAGTTTTTTCAATTTATCTTCATATTTTCGAGATTTAAAATTTCATGTGTTTAGACTATGATGTTTGGTAAACTTTCAAGATAATTATATATTAACTCTGCATGGTATCTTTCTTCAGCACAAAATAACCTGTTTTATCCTGTTAAAAGTTTTTGGCAGGAATTCTAATTTGTTTGATATTGTCTCTTCTTTGTCTTTTGTTTACTTTCTTGGCATTATAGCCTCCATTCTTTCAGGAAGATGTGCACTTCGCATCTAGTTATATATTTACGTGAAATTCAATCTCAATAAATAGGCAATTCGTACACATATTAGAACATTCAAGTAGCACAACACTGTACAATGAAAAGTAAGTCTTTCTCCCACCTGGTGTCTCCAGTACATCCCCTGGTGATAGTAATGGTAATTTCTTTTATATTCTTCTGTTTTTATGCTTAAATAAGTGAACAAGGACATACACACGTTAATAATTTTAAAAAAATGGTACCACACTCTACTCTGTGTTCTGTACTTTGCCGTTTTTTTCATTTAACTGGAGACCATTTCTTATCTTTTCTTATAGCTCCTCCTTTGTACATGCTGCAGAGTATTCCATTGTAAAATGTGTCAGAATATATTAATCCATTACCATCTTGATGGGCACTGAGGTTTTTAATGCAGTGAGTCCAAAGCTGTCCTTCCTGTCCTCTTCTTTTAAAGGGCCAAACTTACTTTTCTTCAAGCGTTCCCTCAGTTTGGAAGTGGCATTATTCTCTGGTTGTTTCAACCAGGAGCCTTAAAGGTATCCTCATCCCACTTTCCCCCCAGATTTCCATGTAAATGTCACACAGGTCTGTTGCTTACGTCATTTCAAGATCACTCAGATGTGTCTGCCTGTCTCCCTCCCCACTGCCATCCCTGTTACTTAAGTAAGCCTCGGTCGTCACACTCTGGATGGCTTACCTGCTTCCTCTCCCACCCTTTTCAATTTATCCTTAACCACGGTGTCAAACTGACCACTTCAGAATGCAGATCTGTTAATAATACTCTCCAGTTTAAAACCCTCCACTGATTTTCCACTGCCCTTAGAATAAATTCTCATCATGATTAATTTGATCTAGAAAGCTATGCATAAGCCGGCCCCCACTGTTTTGGTGGACACCTTGCTCTTTTCAGGCCAGCCATACTGACTGTCAGCTTTTAGTTCCTCGAATTTGCCCACACTTTTCAAAAACTGGGCCTTTCCACATGCTGTCTCCTCTGTCTTTAATGATTTTCTGTGCAGCTTTCCTCTTCGCCTAGTATATTTCTCTTTATCTTTTAAGTCTCAGTTTAAACAGAATTTCCTCTAGCGTGATGGTCTCTAACCTTTTTAGATACCAGGGTCTGGTTTCATGGAAGACAATTTTTTCCACAGATTGGGGGTGGGGTGGGCATGGTTTCGGGGTGATTCAAGGGTATTACATTTATTGTGCACTTTATTTCTAATCTACTGCCACTGCTGATCTGACAGGAGGTATTGGCCTGTGACCTGGAGGTTGGAGACCTCTGTGCTCTAGAGCTGTTCTTCCCTATATCACACCAAGCTCTGCTCCCATTGTCCTGTCATCTCCTTGTCAAGTCGTCTCCTTACTTTGACACTCCTGTCTCCCTCTCCCACCCAGGTAATGCAAAATAATCTCCCATCTCAAAATCCTTCACTTGGTCCCATCTGCAAACGTTTTCGTCATGTAAAGGCAACGTTGACCTTAGGACATAGACATCTTTGTGGGGGCCATATTCTGAACTGTATTCAATATTCTCTGTTTTAGAAGGTGGTGTGGGTGAGCCACTACACCTTCCTGAGGGTCAGTCATTCCATTTGTAAAGAGCTGAGCTAAGAGAAATGAGGCCACTTTAAGCGCTGAGGTTCTCTAATTTCACATTCAACCACTTTCCCTTCCCATACTCTCTTTGTCTGAAAAGACTAAATAATTACCTTTCTGTGAAATAATCAACAATTGGAATTTCATAACAGCTCTACCCCATTAGAACGGTAGAGGCTTCATCAAAGCTTTTTAGAAAAATTGCTTCACCCAGTTCCAATTCATTCCAAAGTACAATTCTAGGAGCAGAAAAGAATCATACCACCAAGAGTGACCACAGGCTTCATTATCCACAGCAAGTACAAGTTCAGACTGCCTTTCTTGGTTTCTTCCATGCTAATGGAATCTTGTTTCACATTTAAGTTGGCTTTTATAAGTCATTCCATCAGCTGATTTTTTTTAAAACCTGGAAGCTTTTTAATGACTATTTTTATGCCATAGAATGGTGATTTATAACTAGCAAATTGTAACACTTGCCTGAACTGGAAATCCAGTTAGCCATGCCTATTCTTTTTTGGCAGCATTAAAGACCATTTCAGAGACTTAGTACTGACCAGGTTTCTCACCTGGTATAAACAGTTTTCACAATTTAGTGATGTGTCCACTGTATTTTCTCCTTGTCTCAGTCTTTAGCAATTAGCTGATGATCTGCTGGCGTGGTTCAATACTATGAAGACATAGCACAGAATACAGGGTCCCCTAACTGCAGTTGTATCAGAGCATCTGCATTTGCTGCATTTAACATTCTGCTTATGGCAATGGCTGGATCAAGCTCATTTCAAAATAATTGAAAATGAATTTGTAAGACATAATACACCTAATTTTTAAAAGCCTGCCATAGAAGGCAATTTGCATGGCATGACAATTACCCACTCTTCTGCTTTTATCTTTTCATTAGGGTAGACATGCCTGGGAGAGGGTGTCCATTCCTCCTCCAGGGCCCTTAAGCATCTGGGAGAAAAATTATGATGAGGTCCTGATCCAACCCTGCAGTAGTTGTGTCTGGGCCTATGCCAGGCCCTTCCTTCTGTTTGGTTGATTTGCTGCAGGGTTCTCTTCATGCTCCATGGTGTTCTCCACTTCAGTCACAAACTGTAGAATGTGCTGGAATACGCCGGTAGTGTGTGTTAGTTACTCAGTTGTGTCTAACTCTTTGCGACCCCACGTACTATAGTCCACTGTCCTCTGTGGATGGAATTGTGGATGGATGTGTCCTCTGTCCATGAAATTCTCTAGGCAAGAATACTGGAGTGGATAGACATTTCCTCCTCCAGGGGATCTTCCCAACCCAGGGATTGAACCTGTGTCTCCTGCATTGCAGGCGAATTCTTTACTGTCTGAGGCACCAGGGAAGCCCAATGTTGCTCCACTGCAGGAGAGCTAAATAATAAAGTAAAGGATAAAGTAACTACCCTGCTTTGTTTGCAATGGGTGTATCTTTGTCTGTCTGCTGTTCATTTTTGTGGTGCCTGTCTTTGTTCTCTTGAAAGAGGAAGAAACTTCTCTTCCAAGTTCATTCAAAAGAGTCAGAAAACATTCTCCAAAATTGAAAGAAGAAGTCCAAGATGTTTCATTCACTATTTTCTGAGCACCGGACAAAATTATACTTGCTGCTGTGCTAACTGTAAGAAAATCATGGTGAATAAGAGAGTCCTTGCACCATGGGCTTCTCATATTGAGGAGCTTAGAGATATCCATGCATGTGGTCGTTGTCAGCCTATCTCTAGGGGTCAGTTAATCCTTAGCCAAGGCTGTGCATGAGGAATTCCTGCTGTTATTCTCCAGGGAATTCTTCCTCTGTCCCCACCTGTATTATCAATGGGAAGCCTGGACTTTGCCCTTCAAAGTTACCCACTGTCCTGGGAACAATCTAAAAGTCAAAATGTCTGTATTTTGAGAAAGGTAAATATTATTTGATATTACTTGTATGTGGAGGGCTTCCCCAGTGGCTCAGTGGTAAAGAATACACCTGCAATGCAGGACCTGCAGGAGATGAGGGTTCAATCCCTGGGTCAGGAAGATGCCCTGGAGGAGAAGATGGCACTCCACTCCAGTATTCTTGCCTGGAGAATTCCATGGACAGAGGAGCCTGGCGGGCTACAGTCCGTGGGTTCACAAAGAGTCGGACACAGCTGAAGCAACTTAGCACAGCACAGCACATATGTGGAAACTAAAAAATTATACAAATGAGCTTATTTGCAAAACATACATATATATACACACACACACATATATATATGCACACATATATGTGTAATGTGTGACTAAATCACTCCTACTGCTGACCTGTGTAGCTTCAGATCAGATCAGATCAGATCAGTCGCTCAGTCGTGTCCGACTCTTTGCGACCCCATGAATCGCAGCACGTCAGGCCTCCCTGTCCATCACCAACTCCCAGAGTTCACTCAGACTCACGTCCATTGAGTCAGTGATGCCATCCAGCCATCTCATCCTCTGTCGTCCCCTTCTCCTCCTGCCCCCAATCCCTCCCAGCATCAGAGTCTTTTCCAATGAGTCAACTCTTCACATGAGGTGGCCAAAGTACTGGAGTTTCAGCTTTAGCATCATTCCTTCAAAAGAAATCCCAGGGCTGATCTCCTTCAGAATGGACTGGTTGGATCTCCTTGCAGTCCAAGGGACTCTCAAGAGTCTTCTCCAACACCACAGTTCAAAAGCATCAATTCTTCGGCACTCAGCCTTCTTCACAGTCCAACTCTCACATCCATACATGACCACAGGAAAAACCATAGCCTTGACTAGACGAACCTTTGTTGGCAAAGTAATGTCTCTGCTTTTGAATATGCTATCTAGGTTGGTCATAACTTTCCTTCCAAGGAGTAAGCGTCTTTTAATTTTATGGCTGCAGCCACCATCTGCAGTGATTTTGGAGCCCAGAAAAATAAAGTCTGACATTGTTTCCACTGTTTCCCCATCTATTTCCCATGAAGTGATGGGACCGGATGCCATGATCTTCGTTTTCTGAATGTTGAGCTTTAAGCCAACTTTTTCACTCTCCACTTTCACCTTCATCAAGAGGCTTTTTAGTTCCTCTTCACTTTCTGACATAAGGTTGGTGTCATCTGCATATCTGAGGTTATTGATATTTCTCCCGGCAAGCTTGATTCCAGCTTGTGTTTCTTCCAGTCCAGCATTTCTCATGATGTACTCTGCATGTAAGTTAAATAAACAGGGTGACAATATACAGCCTTGATGAACTCCTTTTCCTATTTGGAACCAGTCTGTTGATCCATGTCCAGTTCTAACTGTTGCTTCCTGACCTGCATACAAATTTCTCAAAAGGCAGATCAGGTGGTCTGATATTCCCATCTCTTTCAGAATTTTCCACAGTTTATTGTGATCCACACAGTCAAAGGCTTTGGCATACTCAGTAAAGCAGAAATAGATGCTTTTCTGGAACTCTCTTGCTTTTTCCATGATCCAGCGGATGTTGGCAATTTGATCTCTGGTTCCTCTGCCTTTTCTAAAACCAGCTTGAACATCAGGAAGTTCACAGTTCACATATTGCTGAAGCCTGGCTTGGAGAATTTTGAGACTAATAGAGTTTTGCCAAGAAAATGCACTGGTCATAACAAACACCCTCTTCCAACAACACAAGAGAAGACTCTACACATGGACATCACCAGATGGTCAACACCGAAATCAGATTGATTATATTCTTTGCAGCCAAAGATGAAGAGGCTCTATACAGTCAGCAAAAACAAGACCAGGAGCTGATTGTGGCTCAGACCATGAACTCCTTATTGCCAAATTCAGACTTAAAATGAAGAAAGTGGGGAAAACCACTAGACCATTCAGGTATGACCTAAATCAAATCTTATGATTTCTTCCACTTATGATTATACAGTGGAAGTGAGAAATAGATTTAAGGGACTAGATCTGATAGATAGAGTGCCTGATGAACTATGGAATGAGGTTCGTGACATTGTACAGGAGACAGGGATCAAGACCATCCCCATGGAAAAGAAATGCCAAAAAGCAAAATGGATGTCTGGGGAGGCCTTACAAATAGCTGTGAAAAGAAGAGAAGCGAAAAGCAAAGGAGAAAAGGAAAGATATAAACATCTGAATGCAGAGTTCCAAAGAATAGCAAGAAGAGATAAGAAAGCCTTCTTCAGCGATCAATGCAAAGAAATAGAGGAAAACAACAGAATGGGAAAGACTAGGGATCTCTTCAAGAAAATTAGAGATATCAAAGGAACATTTCATGCAAAGATGGGCTCGATAAAGGACAGAAATGGTATGGACCTAACAGAAGCAGAAGATATTAAGAAGAGATGGCAAGAATACACAGAAGAACTGTACAAAAAAGATCTTCAAGACCCTGATAATCACAATGGTGTGATCACTGAGCTTGAGCCAGACATCTTGGAATGTGAAGTCAAGTGGGCCTTAGAAAGTATCACTACGAACAAAGCTAGTGGAGGTGATAGAATTCCAGTTGAGCTATTCCAAATCCTGAAAGATGATGCTGTGAAAGTGCTGCACTCAATATGCCAGCAAATTTGGAAAACTCAGCAGTGGCCACAAGACTGGAAAAGGTCAGTTTTCATTCCAATCTCAAAGAAAGGCAATGCCAAAGAATGCTCAAACTACTGCACAATTGCACTCATCTCACACACTAGTAAAGTAATGCTCAAAATTCTCCAAGCCGGGCTTCAGCAATATGTGAACCGTGAACTTCCTGATGTTCAAGCTGGTTTTAGAAAAGGCAGAGGAACCAGAGATCAAATTGCCAACATCCGCTGGATCATGGAAAAAGCAAGAGTTCCAGAAAAGCATCTGTGTAGCTTAGCATAATTCTTTGCCTCTAGGCTTTTACCAACATTTTCCCCCTTCTAGTTCCTGGCCTTCTCCACATGTCCCTCCTGAGGCAATTTGGGATACTCTTCTTTCTTTCTAGGAAGAGAACTAATGTTATTAAGTACCTACTATGTTCTAAACACTCATTTATGTATATTAACTATATGACCTTATAAAATGCTGAAGAATCTGTTGTTATTCTCATTTAATAGACCAAGAAACTGAGGTTCTGAGAGGTTAAGTTACTTGCCCAGCCTGCACAGGTGGTAAGTGAGTCTGTCTGACATCAGTGCGTGCATTTCCCACACCATAGCATGCTTCCAGTTTATTACAATTTTTCTCCTCAGTCTTGAATCTCTGAAAAATTGGAGTCTTTTTTTTTCCTCTGATTCTTAGGCACACTCCAGCAACTTAAGAGCTGTTCACATGCGCCTGGGTTCCTGGCTCTGCTAGCAGAATTCCTTCATGCCTTTCTCTTGGCACCAAGCTTAAGCTTCTCAGAGGGGTGCCTCTCATTTTAACTCTCACTTCCCAGCTTGACATCCCTCCTTTTCCTACTGGCCTTTTCTTCCTTGATATACTTTTTAAAAGATTTTTATTTTTCTACCTAAAGCTTCATTCCCCCCCCCCCTTTCTCTACTCTACCGACCTCCAGGGGCCCGAGCTTCCTATTTCCATATGGAGTCTGCAGCTATTCGAGAAATGATGTAACTCATGGAGCCCCAAGGAGTTGAGCCTTTACCAGAGGAGAATCTTGTTGAAATCTTAATATGATGAAAATTCAGAGGCTCTGGACCTTATGCCTGGATAGCTCTGTGATCTTGGATGAGTTTCTTAACCTCTTTGACCTTGCTTTCTATTTCTGTAAAATGAAAAGCATAGTGTCTACCTCTTGAAGTTGTCATGAGGGTTAAAAAAGACAAGGTGTGCAAAAAGCTTAGTGCAGCAACCAGCATATAAGCCCTTAATTATTATACATATTT
This sequence comes from Bos mutus, assembly GCF_027580195.1. Lineage (NCBI taxonomy): Eukaryota > Metazoa > Chordata > Mammalia > Artiodactyla > Bovidae > Bos > Bos mutus. The sequence continues at coordinate 23,178,237 of NC_091637.1, forward strand.
TTGTTATTAATGTCTCCCTGTAGTGCATGTATTGAGGCATACTGTGAATACCGCTGGGTGGGAACATTACTGAAAGAATTCAAGAATCCGTTTTAAAGTGCTTTCTAACCCCAAGACCTTGAATGTTTATGATTCCAGGGATCAAATCTGAACTTCCAGGCCTTTTTCTCAGGCAAACACACACACACACGCATGCACACACACACACACAAACACATACATTAATTCATTTATCTTTCATTATCCATCTGACCCTCTCACTTCATTAAGGCTAAAGATACTTCAAAACTGAGGTCATTTTATATCACTTTTGGAGAAGGGTTACTTCAACATGAACCTTTGAAATATGAGAACAAGACTGAAAAACATGAAATGCTAAAAATCAGAGGTAAATCCTGGAATGTTGGAAGACTTCAAAGGATGGAGACAGTCTTGTTCAGAAGAAGGTTCTAAACAGATACAAACTGGAGCCAAGGTTGATGAAAGGTCAGTGACTTATCCAAGTCCAGTGGATGTTCAATTGTAGAGGTGGATTGTGGCTGGAAGATTCCAATCCCTGCTCTGTCCCATGACTGGACAGTGAGCTTGTGTGGACAATATCTATAATTCTATGAAACCTATTTAATAGAGCTTACTTTTATAAGTGAAAAAAGTTATAAAGGGGGACTTCCCTGGTGGTCCAGTGGTTGAGACTTCACCTTTTGATTCAGGGGCTGTGGGTTCGATCCCTGTGGGATCTAAGATCCCACATGCCTCATGGCCAAAACACCAAAACATAAAACAGAAACAAAATTGTAACAAATTCAATAAAAGACCTGAAAAATGGTCCACATCAAAAAAAAATCTTTAAAAGTCAAGTCTTAGCCTTCTTTCATTTTTTACTTCTTAAATTGCAGATAGGTATTTGATGTCAAATCTTTATGCAGAAATACACTGGAAGACTGTGATAAGCTTTCTGTAGGAAAATGAGGTCTGCTGTAGAGCAATCCACTTCCGGCAAGGTGTTCAAGAAGGCTTCTTAAGCCATGTGGGCCTTGTGAAAAAGCCCGATTTTTCTCAGTGCATGCTGAGACTGTAAGAAGGATGATCCTCATCTTATTCATCTCTACATTATCTTGCTTTGCTCAAAGGACCGTGCAGAGCGTTTAGCACATAGTAAATGCTCATTAAATATTTATTTTAAAAATTCTTTCTTTCGTTTATTATTTATTTGGCTGCTTCTGGTCTTGGTTGCTGCATGTGGGACCTTCTTTGCATCATGTGGGATCTTTCGTTGAGGTTCACAGACTCACTAATTGCAGCACGCAGGCTCAGTAGTCATGGCATGCAGGCTTAGTTGCTCTGTAGTGTGTGGGATCTTAGTTCCCTGACCAGGGATCAAACCCACAACCCCTGTGCTGCAAGGTGGCTTCTTAACCACTAGACCAGCAGGGAAGTCCCTGAATATATCTTAAATAAATATAATTAAGCCTACAGAGGTCGTTTCTGGGCTCTTGCTGTTTCTGCCTCTTTGTCTGGGCTTTTTCCTCCTATGGAGCTTCTGTCATATTGAATGCCTAGTAGAACTCTCGTTAGAATGTTTCAGCCCACTGCTTTGTTTCAGGCGTCACTCTAGCAAATAGCCACATTCGATGTCACTGACAACACCTCTCCTGAGCAGCCCTGCACAACAGCCCACACATTCTGCCCTTACCATCATAGGATCCCAGCAAGAGTCTGCCCAGGGCTCTGATGCAAGCACAAGACTGTAGGAATGAGAACGTTAACTCCTCCAGAATAACCCTGGATCAGTGTGGGATGGATGCTCATAATTAAAATCTCCCTTTCCCACAGCTCGAGTGGATTTTGAGGGACATTCTGTGCAGGTCCCCAGAAGGCCCCTCCAGGCCTGGACTGTGGCCCATTTGCCCTCAGCAGCTGCCAGCTCAATAAGTACGTTTGACTGGCATTTCTTCTTTACCACTGACATCTCCTCAGTTTCTCACTCTTATTCCCCATCATTTTCAAAATATACCACCCAGACTCAGTCCTTTGTCCTGGGCTCTACTTCAGACTGGGCCGTATGCCAGTTCTAGTGAAATTCAACCTGACTTACCCTGTAGTCACCTAGAGCTGTTTTGGTTTGCATTTGCACTGCCTCTCTCACTGTATGAGAGTCTACATGTCGGTATGATGTGGTGTGTGATGTGCTCAGTTGCTCAGTCATCTCTGACTCTTTGCAGCCCCATGGACTGTAGCCCACCAGGCTCCTCTGTCCATGGAATTTTCCAGGCAAGAATACTGGAGTAGATTGCCATTTCCTCCTCCAGGATCTTCCCAACCCAGGGACTGAAACTGTGTCTCTCACATCTCCTACATTGGCAGATGAATTCTTTACCACTGTGCCACCTAGGAAGCCCAAAAGCAACTATAATCTAACAACAACAACAACAAAAAGTTCTAGCAGAGCTGAGTGGTAATACTAAATTTTGCCAATAGATGTCGCTGTGATTACAACAGCTACCATCGTGGAACACCCACTTAGCTAAGTACCTGTCATCACGTTTAACCTTCCCAACACTTTACCACTTTACAAGAGGTGAAGAAATGGAAGCTCAGAGAGGCAATGCTGCCTGCCTAAGATCACTCAGCTAGTAGGTTGGGGAAACAGAATTCAAAGCCAAGTTCATCTTCATAGGTCTACTCTTAATCTTTTTCAATATGCCTGAAAATACTTGACTTCCAGACATCATGTGACATTAATATACGTAAATCCTTAACATATAGCTTCAGTACTTTGGCCACATGATGTAAAGAGACGACTCACTGAAAAAACTCTGATGCTGGGAAAGATTGAGGGCAGAAGGAAAAGGGGATGACAGAGGATGAGACGGTTGGATGGCATCACTGACTCAAGGGACATGAGTCTGAGCAAACTCTGGGAGATAGTGAGAATCAGGGAAGCCTGGCGTGCTGCAGTCCATGGGGTCCCAAAGAGTCGGACACGACTTAGTGACTAAACAGCGACAAATCATTAACATGATATACTCAATGACTTGCATAAATTTTAGCTTTGTGTCTTAGATTTACGATATAATAGCGGTTCAGAAGTGAGAGCCAGTTTGCCCCCAGGAAATATTTGACAGTACCTGGAAACAGTTTTAGTTGTCGCAGCTTGGGGTGGGATGTTCTCTGGCATCAAGTTGATAAAAGCCAGGGCTGCTGCTCCACAAAAGAGAATTATCCAGCCCCAAACCTTGCTTTTTTAGAACAGAATCACAACTTGAACCTTAAAACACTTAACATTTTGTCAAACATATTTCTCCTTTTCAATGCAAAAGAGAAGTATGATTATCCTTATGTATAAAAGGAGAAGACAGAATGCATATAGGTGGTACTCTGTTTAGGACAGAACGGAGCCTGCGACAGAGTCTTGTTGGATCAGCATGGCCGACACCTGCTCCCTTGGCTTTCCTATCTCAGTTATGGAAGTTTGGCTTCTTTTGAATAGAGATCTTTGTTAATTAGTTTGAAATCAAATATAGGAAACAAACAAAAAAGTGAGGAAAGTAGTTTGTCAATGATTCAGAGAAGAGTGGTTTACGGAGAGGGCGTCTCACTTTCTGCACATGGGCAGTAGCTCTAGGAATAATAGGATCACAAAAGAGTTAAAACTGAGAGAGGCTGCAGAGACCATTACTCCCACCCCCATCCCTGCCCTGACTGCACAGTGAGAAGGACTGAGGTGCTGGGGACTTCCCCAGTGGTCCAGTGGTTAAGACTTCGGCTTCCAGTGCAGCAGCTGTATGTTCCATCTCTGGTCAGGGAGCTAGGATCCTTGTGGTTAAAAAAAACCAAGCATAAAAAAAGAAGCAATGTTGTAACAAATTCGATAATGACTTTAAAAATGGTCCACATCAAAAATCTTAAAAAAAAAAACCAGAACTCTGAGGTGCTTCAAAAGGAAATGTGCTCAGTGTCACCCAGTGAGAGGCATCTGGATAGAGTTAAGTCTCCTGACTTTGAGCTTGGACTTTTCCTCCACCCTGTGTTGTTGTTCTCCCAGACCAATGGCAGTGGGAGATTTTATACAATTTCAAGGAAATCCTCAGCTCTTCCTTCTGTAAACCTGAGATGACACTCCTAGGGTAAAATGGAGAAAAATTGTCTCAAAACAAGAAGGCTGGGATTTAGGTATCAAGAGTACTGAGGCACTCAGTCGGAAAGGGATGGCCCCTGGGGCTCTGACTCACTTAAAAACAGAAGTTGGCATTTCAACAGAAATCCCGAGGCTTCCTTCCTACATGAGGAAGCTGACAGAAAGAAAAGTTCCTGATCCTAGTGGAGAGATATATGGGAAGATTAATGGAAGGGGACTCAGTTGCTGCTAAGGTGTTGGTACAGCTCATGATCTCAGTCCCATCCTGTCTTATGGAGGAAGATGGAGTGACACACTCAAAGAGGGCTCTGGATTTGGCCAAGATTTATGATCTAATTGAAAGTGCCAGTAGGAGTAGATGGATAAGAATACAACCAACCTGGAGACCAACTGCCCCTGGGAAGGGGGTTGTAGAAACAGACTTTCCTGGGGGAAAGGAATTGGCTCTTTCAAAATCAGGCAATCTGGACACCAGTTAACTCTCAAATACCCAATGAGCCAAAATTCAATTCATCAAATGACCAACTCATTATACGTATCATATGTGTCAGCGGTAGTTTTATGTGGCTGTTTTAGTAGCTTTGGCGTAAGAGTTCCCGTTTGGTTACTGATTATGTAACATCTTCTAGTTATGAACTAATCTAAAATTGTTCTGACACCTGAGAAGCTGGCTAGCAAATTCTGAAATTCCAAAAGTTTGGCTAAAGAGAAATCACAATAAATGAATATTTTTTCTATGTAAAGTGCTATTCTTCTGTCACTCAAACTTCTACTTGTAAATATAATAAGATCTTTGTTATTTCTGACTTCTTTCTGGAGCTTTTGAATGTATTTTTCTACTTTAAAAAGCTTTCCATCATTAGTACTATCTGGCTAATACCTCAAATTAGCCTTCTATATATTTCTAACAGTTAGGTTTTTAAACATAAAGTAAATGAAAAAATGTAAAAGACATCAGAATTAACCAAACACACGTTGCTAAAATGAAATGTTTATGTCTAATCAGGAACAGTTTGGATGTGTTGTTACTGTGTGTAGAAAATTTAGACATAAAATGTTAAAGCCATTTTAATCAAAAGGAAAAGAATGAGAATTCTCAAAGAAATGACTGTTGTCGGCTGTAGGCTTGCACCTCGGATTTCATAGCTATTAAGTGCGAAATTGTGAAGGATTAAAAATCCTAAAAAGGCTTAAAGATTGGTAAAGACAACAACAAGAAGACACTAAAAAAAAATGAACCCACATGTATATGGTGAATTAATCTACACCAAAGGAGGCAAAAATATACAACAGGGAAAAACAGTCTCTTGAATGAATGGTGTTGGAAAAACTGGACAGCTACGTGCAAGAAAATCAAACTGGATTACTCTCTCACACCATACACATAAATAAACTCAAAGCAGATTAAAGACTTAAATGTAAGACCTGAAACCATAACACTTCTAGAAGAAAACACAAGCAGTACACTCTTGACATCAGTCTTAATAGTATTTTGTTTGGATATGTCTCCTCAGGCAAGGGAAACAAAAGCAAAAATAAACAAATGGAACTGCATCAAACTAAAAAGATTTTGCACAGTGAAGGAAATTATCAACAAAATGAAAAAGCTGTTTACTGAATGGGAGAAGAAAACTGTAAATGATATATCCAATAAGCAGTTAATATCCAAAATATACAAAGAACTCATAGGACTCAACATAAGAAAAACAAACAACTCAATTAAAAGATGGGCAGAAGACCTGAATAAACATTTTTCCAAATAAGACATACAAATAGCAAAAAGGCAAGTGAAAAAATCCTCAATACCACAAATCGTCAGGGAAACACAAAACAAGACCACAATGACATATCACCTCACACCTGTCAGAATGACTATTATCAAAAAGACAACAAATAACAAGTGTTTGTGAGGATGCAGGAAAAAGGAAACTTGTGGACTGTTGGTGGGAATGTAAATTGGTGCAGTCACTATGGAGAACAGTGTGAAGATTCCTCAAAAATTTAAAAACAGAACTACCACACTATCCAGCAATTCCACCCCTGGGTATTTATCTGAAGAAATTTGAAAACAGTAATTTAGAAAGATATATGTACCCCTATGCTCATTGATGCATTATTTATAATAGCCAAGATACAGAGACAACCTAAGTGCCCATCAATAGAAATGGATGAATGGATAAAGACAGTGCACACAGAATATAACTCAGCCAGAAGAAGAATGGTATCTTGCCATTTACAACAACATGGATGCACCTAAAGTGTGTTATGCTAAGTAAAATAATTCAGAAAGAGACAGATACCATATGAGTTTTACTTATATGTAGAATCTAACAAACAAAACGAATATATATAACCAAACAGAAACAGTCATAAATAGAACAGGTGGTTACCAAAGGAGTGGGGGCGGGGGGTGGTGGTGCAGGAGAGAAACAGGTGAGGGGAATTAAGAAGCACAAACCTCCAGATGCAAAATAAATGAGTCACAGGTATGAAATACACAGTATGGGGAACATAGTCAATAATTATGTCATATTTTCGTATGGTGACAGATGGTAACTCGATTTATCGTGGTGATCATTTTGAAATGTACAGAGACAGCGAATCACTATGTTGCATAACAGAAACTAACATGATGTTGTAGGTCAATTATACTTCAAAAAAACACAAACTAACTCATAGAAAAACAGATCAGATTTGTGACTCAGTGGTGAGGGGGAATTGGAGGAAGACAGTCAAAAAGATACCTTATATCTTCCAGTTACAAAATAAATAAGTACTGGGGATGTGATGTACAATATGATAAAAATAATTATCACGGCTGCACATTATATATGAAAGCTAAGAGAGTAAGTTCCAAGTTCTAATCACAAAGAAAAAAACCACTTTTTCTATTTTTCAATGTTGGAGCTATAGGAGATGATGGATGTTTAATAAACCTATTGTGATAATCATTTCAATGAGTCAGAACTGACTCATTGGAAAAGACTCTGATGCCAGGAAAGATTAAGGCAGGAGGAGAAGGGATGACAGAGGATGAGATGGTTGGATGGCATCACCGACTCAATGGACATGAGTTTGAACAAGCTCCAGGAGTTGGTGATGGACAGGGAAGCCTGGCATGCTGCAGTCCATGGAGTCGCAGAGTCAGACATGACTGAGTGACTAAACTGAACTGATAATCGTTTCATGATATATTAATATATAAGTCAAGTCATTATGTTGTACACCTTAAACTTAGGCAGTGCTCTGATCTATTGTGCGTGTGCTTAGCTGCTCAGTCGTGTCCCACTCTTTGCAACCCTATGGACTATAGCCCGCCAGGCTCCTCAGTCCATCGGATTCTCCAGGCAAGAATACTGGAGTGGGTTGCCATGTCGTCCTCCAGGGGATCTTCCCAACCCAAGGACAGAACCCATGTCTCTTATGTTTCCTTCACTGGCAGGCAGGTTCTTCACCACTAGTGCCAGCTGGGAAGTTCGAGGTAAGGCCTAAACTCTTGCTAAAGGCTAGCAGGCTGCCGTGATCCCTTTTTCTCTTCTCCTAGGAAGGGGTAATGATACAAACCAGACTGAAGACAGACAAGCAACTGCACCAGGCTCAACTTTCTTCCCAGACCGTTAGGACAACGTATCCATTAAGGGGACAGGCAGGGACATTTGTCTGATGTACCCTCCCCTCTGTTGGACGGCAGAAGAAGGAAGAATGAAAGCAAATGCAAAAGCAATTCTTGTTGCATCCTCAGTAGCTTAGTAGACGAATATAGAATTTCTAAATACAGAATTGGAAACGTCATCCTGTGTCCTTCCTCGACTTTCGTTGCTTCTCATTTTGAGAACTCAGATTCCAGGACTTTCTGGGTATACAGCCCCTCTAATTCTTTTCTTGGGCATCACCATCAGAGAGCAGATGCTTCTATGAAAATGCATGGAAATAATTACAGAAAAAAAAAATATCTCCAAGAGGCATTGGACAAACGATAAATGACAAAATGCCTTTGGGCATAAATCTAGAAAGGCACATGTGAATTGTAAATGACACCACAATCTTTTTTTTCCCCCCGAATACAGTTTAGGCTGTTTGATGCTTTGGGAGCTTAGGTGGTCATCTCTGTAATTTCCATCAGCTCGAAGACACTTTGAAATTGAACCAACATTATCAGCACAGCTTGGTAACCACTCTTTAATTTTTCCCTCTCGAATATCAGCCTCACCAAAGTGAGTTTCAATTTTAGATGTGTTCCCTCCCTGAGCAGAAACCCTATGGAAAATGATTCTTGGGAGGACATGCAAATGTGCCAGTGACCTACATACAGAGCTATAAGCCCATCAGATTGCTTCTGCTGCTTGAAATCTGGGGAGAAAAAATGGAAAAATAAAATTGCATTTAGTATTCTGTGCTCCAAAAAAGCACTAAGATTTTTCCAGGGCTGTTTTACCAAAGATTATTCATTAGGAGCATTCTCCTTTGCCTTTGTGGCTCTGCCAAACGACACATTTAAACTGGGGATGTGGTTATTTGTGGAATAATTAAGGTGTGAAATGATTGTATTTGATGTTTTATTTTAGGATTTTAAAACTGCATGATCCTTTTATGACCTATGGAATCAGTAACTTAAAAAAAAAAAAAGGAGGCTGTGGGACTTCCTTGGTGGTCCAGTGGTTAAGATTCCATGCTCCCACTGCAGGGGGTAGGGGTTCAATCCCTGGTAGGGGAACTAAGATCCCACATGTTACATGTGGCAGTCAAAAAATAAAAACAAAAGACTTCAGCAGAACTGACACAACATTGTAAAATAATTATACTCCAGTTTAAAAATTAATTAATTAAAGAATTTTTGAAAACACAAAGAAAAAAAATGGAGGTTGTAGGACTCTGTAACTGGAATGAACGACACACACACATAATATATCCTGGTCACTTTCCTTAGGCTGAGTGGACAGGTTAGTTCATCTAAACATTTCCACTTTGGATTAATTAACATTTATTTGAGATGAATAGAGTTGATTAGCCTAAGGGAATTAGAGGAGGGAGCCTTTGTTTTCTGGAGGTCTATGCTGAGTTGAGGCAAAGGTTGTAGATATGGGTTTTACTTCTCCTTGGCATCATTGGGGCTTCCCTTTCTTGGCTGGTATGCCCTCATCCTTCCCTTATCCCACATACCTGGACATTGTGCCTCCAAATTAAGAAAGCACAATTGAATACAGCTCCTGGGTTATATTTCTTGGGAGTGTGAATGTGTTTGTCACAAGGGCTGAGTGCTGAAGAATTGATGTTTTCGAATTGTGGTGCTGAAGAAGACTCTTGAGAGTTCCATGAACTGCAAGGAGATCAAACCAATCAATTCTAAGGTAAATCAACCCTGAATACTCATTGGAAGGACTGATGCTGAAGCTGAAGCTCCAATACTTTGACCACCTGATGCGAAGAGCTGACTCATTGGAAAAGACTCTGATCCTGGACAAGATTGAAGGCAAAAGGAGAAAGGAGTGGCAGAGGATGAGATGGTTAGAGAGCATCCCCAACTCAATGGACATGAATCTGAGCAGACTCCACAAGTTAGTGGTGGACAGAGGAACCTAGCATACAGCAGTTCACGAGGTCGCAAAGAGTCAGACACAACTTAGTGATTGAACAACAACAGTAATAACAAGGGCTAAAGATACTGCAGCCATGAAATTAAAAGACGCTTACTCCTTGGAAGGAAAGTTATGACCAACCTAGATAGCATATTCAAAAGCAGAGACATTACTTTGCCAACAAAGGTCCGTCTAGTCAAGGCTATGGTTTTTCCTGTGGTCATGTATGGATGCGAGAGTTGGACTGTGAAGAAAGCTGAGCGCCGAAGAATTGATGCTTTTGAACTGTGGTGTTGGAGAAGACTCTTGAGAGTCCCTTGGACTGCAAGGAGATCCAACCAGTCCATTCTGAAGGAGATCAGCCTTGGGATTTCTTTGGAAGGAATGATGCTAAAGCTGAAACTCCAGTACTTTGGCCACCTCATGTGAAGAGTTGACTCATTGGAAAAGACTCTGATGCTGGGAGGGATTGGGGGCAGGAGGAGAAGGGGATGACAGAGGATGAGATGGCTGGAAGGCATCACTGACTTAATGGGCATGAGTCTGAGTGAACTCTGGGAGTTGGTGATGGACAGGGAGGCCTGGTGTGCTGCAATTCACGGGGTCGCAGAGTCGGACACAACTGAGCGACTGAACTGAACTGAACTGAACTGAAAGATACTTAAAAGACTTGGAAGAACCACAGGGACATCAGGTTGGCAGAAAGTCCATGCAATGGCAGCTTCGTGCCATGAAGGGAATCAAGGCACTGAAATGCGATGGGAGCTGGATTTCAGGCACAGAGAGATCAAGAGTGAGCAGGAAGTCAGGACACTTTCAGATTCAAACACAATAAAGACTTTCAAATTGGCTTGGCCCTCCCCCACCCACAAGGGTGTTGGTGGTGGAAAGAGGGTTTATTGGGAAATCATTTAAGAAAACAAAGAGAGATGATCAAGAATCATTTTCCACCTCCTTTCTGCTTGCTTTTGTCTGAGCAGAGCCTCATTTCTCTCATCTTTGTCTATGTGGCTGAGAAAAAATGATCATCAACAGTGTGTCTATCATCCTTAGAATTCTCAATCCACAGGTAAAAAGAAAGAACAGTTATTAGCTAATTATCTCCTATTCATAAATGTCCCAAAGTGGCTCATCTTGGGTCACGTTGTGGAGGGACCTAGTGCATGCTTAGCCTATTCATGTCCTTCCCTGTGGGCTGGGGAGGGGACGGTAGGGCACTTGGTAGGGAGGAAGTGAGGGAGAAAATTGCCCAAGTTAAAAACGTTCTGTGATCAGAATACAGGAATGAAAACCTATTGGGCAAAAAGTAACAACTCTCATTCCAAGTCACTCATTTGTGTCTCTTCGTTCCTCAGTTACTTTGTAGGTGAGGCCACTGATCTACTCCACCATGGTGGTAAGATTGCCTTTTCTTTTTTTAATTAATTGCTATTGAAGTATGGTGCTTTACAATGTTGTGCTAGTTTCTACTGTACAGCAAAATGAACCAGTCATATACACACACATACCCCCTTTTTTTTTGGATTTCCTTCCCATTCAGGTCACCACCGCACATTAAATTGAGTTTCCTGTGCTATATCATAGGTTCTCATTAGTTATCTATTTTATGTGTGGGTGTGCTCAGTCATGCTCAACTCTTTTCGACAGCATGGATTGTAGCCTGCAAGGCTCTTCTGTCCATGGAATTTTCCGGGCAAGAATACTGGAGTGGGTTGTCATTTCCTAGTCCAAGGGATCTGTTTTATACATTGTATCAAGAGTCTTTACCTGTCAATCCCAATCTCCCAACTCATCCCACCCCTCCTTTCCCCCTTTGGTATCCACACATTTGTTCTCCACGCCTGTGTCTCTATTTCTGCTTTGCAAATAAGATCATCTGTCTGTTCCATTTTTCTAGATTCCACATATTGCTTGAGGGGCTAAAGAAAGGCACTCCTAAGGTTCTGGAACAGCCTCTGAGAGTGGAGGATTGCAGAGACAGACACAGAAGTCATTATGTCTACATCACTGCAGAGGAAGCAAACCAAGAAATGACATTTCTGAGGTTATCAAGTTAGTAAGACATAGAGTGGGAAGAAGAACCCCTAAGGATTTTAAAGCAACAGGTGATAGAAGAAAGCTGTTGCCATGAGAGTTTAGCAGGCTATCTCCGTGAGGCTTCATAGCATGGTATCCATGGTGACAAGGTCTGGTCTCAGTGTCTTTTTTAGACTGGGACCAGCAGGAACTGTGAGGGGATCCTGCCTCTGAATGGTCTGGACTGACTCCTGTTTGACCAGGGAGAATGTCTGGAAGCAGGCTGAATCCTACCCAAGCCCATAAGGGATCCCAGAGGAAAGTTTCAGCTTGATGAATTCCCAGCACTGGGAGTCATTCAGGGGATCCTGGGATCTGGGCTGGATCAAATCCGATGTGTGGCTGCCAGACCAGAGTCTCATTGGCTCAGGGGCTGGGTAGCACTGAGAGTCCACACTGGACCTTTGAGACACACAATAGCATCAAAATAGGAAAATAGGATCCACTGGAAGAACTGATGTTGAAGCTGAAGCTCCACTACTTTGGCCACCTGATGCGAAGAGCCAACTCATTGGAAAAGACCCTAATGCTGGGAAATATTGAAGGCAGAAGGAGAAAGAGACAGCAAGGGATGAGATGTTTGAATGGCATCACTGACTCAACGGACATGAGTCTGAGCAAACTCCAGGAGATAGTGAAGGACAGGGAAGCCTGGCATGCTGCAGTCCATGGGATTGCAAAGAGTCGGACACAACTGAGCAACTGAACAACAATAACAGGAACAGGGGGAAGGTGGGGAGGAAAAAGAGTCTAAGAGTCTCACTTATCTGGGAACTGCGCTTTTCTTGAGTCCAGTGGCATACTAAGTCACCTGCTCATGGTCCTCTGAAGCAGGTGGTGTTCAGGTTGGTGTTCAGTCACTAAGTCGTGTCTGACTCTTTGCAGTCCTGTGGACTGCAGCATGCCAGGCCCCTCTGTCCTCCACTTTCTCCTGGAGTTTGCTCAAATTCATGTCCACTGAGTTGGTGATGCTATCTAACCACCTCATCCCTCTGTCACCTTCTTCCCCTCCTGCCCTCAGTCTTTCCCAGAATCAGGGTCTTCTCCAATGAGTCAGCTCTTCGCATCAGGTGGTCAAAGTATTGGAGCTTCAGCTTCAGCATCAGTCCTTCCAATGAATATTCAGGGTTGATTTCCCTAGGATTGATTGGTTTGATCTCCTTGCTGTTCAAGGGACACAAAAGAGAGTCTTCTCCAGCACCACAGTTTGAAAGTATCAATTCTTCAGTGCTCAGCCTCCAGTGGTGACTAGCACCTTCATTTCTCAAGGGCCAGAATTGAATGACTGGACTGGCTTCCCAAGCCCCACAGAAACATCCCCTTCCGAAGGCTGTGTTCAGAAGACTTTAATTACAAGTTAAGTAGATTCAGCTATTGAAAACTCCTGTGACTGCTGTAGGCATGTATCCTGTTCTTCAACTTCCTCTTGGAAGCTTTGTGCTTCTGGAATCTAAGTTCCCTGTCTCGTTTGCACATTATTTTCAGTCAACCACATTTCATTGTCCTTAATTAACCTGGAGGCATTAATGCACAGTACACAGATTAAGAAAGCTTTGTTTCTGAAATTGAATTTTACTCCCCCCACCCCCCTCCGCTTCTAGGAAAGATTGGGGCGGCCAAGAATATATAGGTCATGTTTCCAATTATAAAACATCAATGATGCTATTTTTTCTTTTGCACTGATAAAAATAGAAATGAAAAAGTGAAGCTGAGCTGTCTGTGTAAGGTCAGTAGTCACCAGCACCAGCTTTTAACCACCAACTGGACTCCTCAGGTGACCAGATGATGCCTGACAGCCAAGGAGGATTTTTACACAGCAGGGTCACTAGGTGGCGCTCCCAATAAGAAAGGATTAAAAAGCGCTCCCTTGCTAACCAGACGTGTGAGCAGCAAAGCAATTAAGCACTTCAGAGGACCCTGCTCCCTCAGCTGTTTGTAAAAACTCTTGCTGCGTTCGCTCCCCTCATCTGTCTGCAACTACTGGTGACAGCCACAATAGTAAGAAAATGTGGCAGGAGGGCTCATATTCACACATATGGTCTGTGTGATTTCTGTAAGATATTGTTGGGAGAAGCTGAGGGTGTGTGTGTGGGGGGGTGTGGGGGTGGGTAATGGGACCGTCATGAAGAAGGATGCCTGGTTTCTCAAGTGGACACTATTTGTCCTGCCTCTGGCTCTTTTACAAAAGCTGAGGCATTGCAGGCTTAAGAAGAGAAGCTGAACACAGCCTCAGGCGTTTGCCACTATGATTCTACCATCTTCCTGAATTCTGTCTGTGCCAACTTTCATCCATCCCGATACTGTTACTGTCAAGCTCGAGAGCCCTGATTCTGCCTCATCACTAACTTTCTCTGTTTTATTTTTTAAAATATTTATTTCTTTGTTTTTTACAGCACACGCACTCTCTAGTTATGGTGCCTGGGCTCCAGAGTGTGCAGGCTTCAGAGCACGTGGGGTCAGTAGTTGCTGCCAGCATGCTTAGTTTCTTTGCAGCATGTGGGATCTTAGTTCCCTGACCAGGGATTGAACCTGTGTCCCCTGCATTGCAAGGTGGATTCTTAACCGCTGGACCACCAGGGAAGTCCCTTTCTTTCTCTGTTGATGGACCTTTGTTTTACTTCAGCAGATGTGAAATCTTTCTATACGCCACTCCCCCAGCCGATGATGACTTCCGTTGTGTCTGATATGAATTTCTACCCCATCTTTATCCCTGGTGAATACCCGCTTGGTGCTATCTCCCTCTGACTCTCCCATCCCATTTATCCTAGTGATTCAGACAACATTTACTAACCAGGACGTGAGGCAATGCCCTCAGCAGAGTGGGATTGATCGTGGGACATATGACAGATGGTGCTAAGCTTGGCAGGCAGCGCTTTTTTTTTCAGGAAACAGTCCCATTTGTTCTTCCAAACATGATGCAAGGGGACGGGAAGCAAGAAAAGTGGATGTAGGAAACTGATGCTGCCATTTTCCCACTAATATATCACTGGATGGTTTGTAGAAAGGGTTCCTATCTGTTGTCGTTCAGTTGCTAAGTTGTGTCTGACTCTGCAACTCCATGGACTGCAACATGCCAGGCTCCTCTGTCCACTGTCTCCTGGAGTTTGCTCAAACTCATGTCCATTGAGTCAGTGATGCTATCCAACCATCTCATCCTCTGCCACCCCCTTCTCCTATTGCCTTCAATGTTTCCCAGCATCAGGGTCTTTTCCAACCATTTGTGGGATGGGTTTCTATCTGTACTCAGCCATGATCAAGGACTACCTCCATCCCCTTTGCTTCAGCCTGAATGCGCCAACACCTTTTGAGATATTCCTTGTATGACATGCCCTCAGATACTCTCTGCCATCTACTCACCTTCTTCTGGCATCTATCATTATCAGTATATGCCCTTAAAATAAGGTTTCTAGAATGGGGCAAGGTACTCTATTCTGATACAGAAGATGGTCTTAGGGAAATATGCAAAACAGAGTGCAAAGCCTGGAGGCTGAAAAGTTGGAGGAAATGTAGTCAATAAAGTTCGTGTAAGTCAAAAAGAATAAGCAAATTTCCTGATTACTTTACTCACCCTCTCATTCTCTCAGTTCTTATTTAACTTTACATGTGGTCCCATAGTTTTATCCTTCTTAATTAAAAATGAAGGAAAAAATGTGGGTTAGAAAATACTCACTACCTACTTGGGCTTCCCTGGTGGCTCAGTGGGTAAAGAATCTGCCTGCAATGCAGGAGACCCAGGTTTGATCCCTGGGTCGGGAAGATTCCCTGGAGAAGGAAATGGCAACACACTCCAATATTCTTGCCTGGAAAATTCCATGCACAGAGGAGCCTGGTGGGCTATAGTCTGTGAGGTCATAAGAGTTGGACATGAGTTGGTGACTAAACCAGAACCACCACTACCTACTTATAGTAACTTCAACCATCTTTCCTTCTTATCACGATTATATGCCACTTTTCTTTGGAATCATCCCAAGGCAAGAATGAAGCATCTCCATCCTCTTGGTCTCTGCTTTCATTGGTCTGTTTATCTTTATTTATTTATTGAAACTGTGATTTTCCATTTCTGGACTTCTTTTTTGCTGCTAGACACAAGGAATTGTGTTTTGACACTAGTGTCTAGGACAGTGCTTGGCAGAGAGGAATAGTTTAATCAAAGTTTTAAAATGAAAAAACATTTTTAGAAATATACCTCCATCTCCAATTATTTTATGTTCCTTTCCTTTTTAAAATAAGTGTGATTTTATTTCTGGGGCTGCTATTCTGTTCTATTGATTTTTTTTTTAATATCAGTACCATACTGTTTTGATGTTTTGATTACCATTATTTTGTAATATCGCTTGAAATCAGAAATTGTGATGGCTCCGGTTTTTTTCCCTCAAAAATCTCTTTGTGTATTTGGAGTATTTTCATGGTTCTATACAAATTTTGGCTTCCCTTGTGGCTCAGCTGGTAAAGAATCCTCCTGCAAAGCAGGAGACTGAGTTTGATCCCTGGGTTGGGAAAATCCCCTGGAGAAGGGAAAGGCTACCCACTCCAGTATTCTGGCCTGGAGAATTCCATGGGCTAGACGGACAGGACTGAGTGACTTTCACTTTTTGACTTCCCTGGTGGCTCAGGTGGTAAAGCGTCTGTCTACAACACGGGAGACCCGGGTTCAATCCCTGGGTGGGGAAGATCTCCTGGAGAAGGAAAAGGCATCCCACTCCAGTATTCTTGCCTGGAAAATCCCATGGACGGAGGAGCCTGGTGGGCTACAGCCCATGGGGTCGCAAAGAGTCGGACATAACTTCACATACAAATTTTAGGATTGTTTGTTCTATTTCTGTGAAAAATGCCATTGGCATTTTGACAGGGATTGCATTGAGTTTTCAGATTGCTCTGAATAGTATGGACATTTTAACAATATTACTTCTTCCAATCCATGAGCTTGGAATATCTATTTGTGTCTTCTTCAATTTCTTTCAGGAATCTTTTTAATTTTCAGTGTACAGGTCTTTCACCTCTTTGGTTAAATTTATTCCTAGGTATCTTGTTATTTTTTATATAATTGTAAACAGGATTATTTTCTTAATTTCTCTTTCTGATAGTTTATTAGTGTATAAGGATACACCAGATTTTTTATATTGATTTTGTATCCTGCAAATTTACTGAATTCATTGGTTAGTTCTAACACGTTGCTTTCCTTTCATTTTAATCCCTAGGAGGAGATTTTCTTAATCTTTTTGACCTATGTGAACTTCATTGACTACATTCTCTCCAGCTTTTTAGCCTCCAGGCTTTGCACCCTCTTTTGCACATTTCCCTAGGACCGTCAGCCTTTCCATCTTCATTTACCATTGTTGCTGTTGTTCAGTTGCTAAGGCTTGTCCGACTCTTTGCAACCCCATGAACTGCAGCACAGGCCTCACTGTCCTTCACTATCTTCTGCAGCTTGCTCAGATTCATGTCCACTGAGTCCATGATGCCATCCATCCATCTCATCCTCTGTCACCCCTTTCTCCTCCTGCTCTCAATCTTTCCCAGCATCAGGGTCTTTTCCAATGAATTGGCTGTTCATGTCAGAAGTCCACAGATATCAGCTACAGGGAGTGGGAAGTTAGAAGGATCTGGTTTGATTTCCTCTATGCCTTGAATGAATGCCCAGTGCCCTTGCTTCCATTCATAGCCAAGCCTCACAAAAAATAAAGGACTTCAGATGCTCCTCATCTACCTTTAGTCTAGATCCCAGTCTTTTTTTTAAGTGGTATCAAACCCTGCCAGTGAGATCTGTGTTTCCAAAGTATTGCATCAGGATGGGTGGGTGCTTGTCAAAGACATGTGGGAGTGTGGCAGAGACAACTTTCAAGACTTTTTTAATCCTCAGCTCTAGGATTCTATTGCTCATTGCCTTATGGTTCAGTCAAATGGAAGATCCCAAGACTGAAATATGCATTGATCTAAGACATTTATCAGCTTCTCTGGTGGCTCAGTGATAAAAAATCCACCTGCCAATGCAGGAGACGTGGGTTCTATCCCTGGATCAGGAAGATCCCCTGGAGAAGGAAATGGCAACTCAATCCAGTATTCTTGCCTGGGAAATCCAATGGGCAGAGGATCTGGCCATTCTACAGTCCATGGGGTTGCAAAACATTTGGACACTTCTTAGTGACTAAACTACAAAGAAAACAACAATAAAGATATTTATCACCAGGGCCTGTGTGACTCTTTGTGAAATGATCCAATGGATTTTCTACCAAAATAGCGCCCTTTTATTGCTGCTAAAGCAGCCTGTCCAGGTTTAAAATGAGGAAGTCCAACTCATATCATTAGACCTGGTCCAACAGTACTTTCATGCCACCTGCCCTGCCCATCAGGACACTCTGTTTTTCACTTCTTTTTTCTTTAACTGATTTTTCTTCCCCTCACCTTACCCTCTGAATAGATCAGTCAAAACACTGAGCAGAGAGGAAAGTAAAAGGAAGGGGTACTTAAAAAAGACAGTGGTAAAAATGACATAAAATTATTCTTATAAATAAGAAATGGGTAATTATTAGAATGTAGACATGTACACTGAATGGATAGCAAAGTACTGAAATATATTATAATGTGCCTGTTTAATATCTGTATCCTGGTGGTTGCTAGGTTACACTGGTACTTTTAATAACACTAAAGGCAGCGAGAAATACTTGTAGATACTTTCCCCATTGAAAATATTACTGGCAAGGAAAGGGACATATTGCTGGCTAGAGCCGTGGGATATTATAAGCTTTCTGTTGCTCATTAAAATGCATTTTAGTTGTTCATAGCATTTAGTGGCTCACTTTAGAGTTTTTCCTTCAAAATAGTTCAACGTCATCATGTGCCTTGGGTTGAGAGATCTGGGTGGTTGATATCTCTGTCTCCCCGAAACATGTGAAAGAAAAGTGAAAGTGTTAGTCCCTCAGCTGTGTCCGACTCTCTGCGACTGCATGGACTGTAGCCCGCCAGGCTCCTCTCTCTATGGAATTCTCCAAGCAAGAATACTGGAGTAGGTAGCTATGCCCTCCTCCAGGGGATCTTCCTGACCCAGGGATTAAACCCGAGTCTCCTGTACTGGCAGGCGGATTCTTTACCACTGAGCTACCAGGAAAGCCCCGAGATTCTTTTTTTAACCAGGTAAGAGGATATTCTAAAAGCCCAGATGGGAAAATTCAGCTTAATAAATACTTTTTGAGCACCTGAACAGTGATTCACAACAGCTCCGTTCCTTCCCAAATACAATTTGAATCATTAGTCTTTTCGTACCAGGAGGCTTGCTAATTCCATGCTTTCCTGGCACCATTCAACATGTGGGCCTCTCAGCTCATCTTTTCCCTCCTCTTTCTCCTGCTTCACCATGCTTCTTTCCTTGGCTTTTCACTACGGAGCCTTCCAATCCTATTCATCGTCTCCTCTAGAACTCCAGCCATTGTGAAGATACACGCTCATAAAATTTCAGCTCCCTTGCCAAATGCTTACTTCACCCTTGGCCTTAACCAAAGCTTGGATTCACACTCAGGACGGAAGAGCAGCTCCCACTCTAGAAGGATGAGCATCCTTTGTCCACTTCTCCTCACCTCCCCTAGTTATCACATCCCTCCTGGCCTCATCCAGCCTCATCCAGCCTGAACCTGAGAAAACATCATCGCCCAAACCTTCACTGTCCTATGTCCTTCTACAAAATCCATCCTGTCTTATTCAGTCTTTATAAAAATTAGGCTAAAGTTCCTTTACAGGCTTCCCCAATGGTTCAGCAGGTAAAGAATCAGCCCACAATGCAGGAGCCACAGGAGATGTGGGTTCAATCCCTGGGTCAGGAAGATCCCTTGGAGAAGGAAATGGCAACTCACTCCAATAGTCTTGCATGGGAAATTCCATGGAGAGAGAAGCCTGGTGGGCCAGAGCATGGGGTTGCAAAGAGTCGGACACGACTGAGCACAGTCCAGTGAAGTGAATCAGCTATATGTTTATATATATCCCTCCCCCAAGCCCCCTTTTTGAATTCTCTTCCCATTTAGATCACCACAAAGCATTATGAGGAGTTCCTGAGCTATACAGCAGGTTCTCATTAGTTATCATCCTATCTTGCTCAGTCCTGAATTATTTTAATCATCCACTTTCTGACCCTACACAGGAGTAGCCAAGCAGCAGTGGAGAAAAATCACTGAAAACTGCAGATATCTTTGTAAGACATTTGTAAGACATTTATGCAAACCTGGTCACCTCCTTGCTCCCATCGCCATCAGGAGCTACTACAGACCCTCCCCTCCCAGCTCTAAATTTCCTCCTTGTATGTGCACTCTCAGCCAATGGCTTCATCTTCCACTTGGGAGGCCATTGGCAGGATCCCACTTCAACCCACCACCTCCTGTCTTCTTTTCTCCTTTATATTCACCCTTCCTTTCTTGCTCAGCTATGACTGATACTTCCCCTTCCATCCCTGACTTTTATCCCTGCTGCTTCTCTATTTCTAGGAACTCCATGCTGTCCCATATTTCTGACCTTTAGTTTCTTCCTGTCTACTGTCATCTCTGTGGTCCACAATGGTGTGCAAGTCTCTCGTACCTGAAGACAAATAAAGGAAGCTGCAGTCACCTCCAGATGACCTTGTTTCTTCCACGCCAACACACAGAGTTGTGCTTCATAAATTTTACCTGCTTCCAAGTGTGAATCCCCGCCCCTGTCTTCACTTTTTCATTTCCAAATATCCCTCTAATTTCTGAGTCCACTTAAAGGCATCTTCTGCTCCAGCCACCAGCTAAAGCAATGACTGCCAAAGTCGTCAATGTCATTGTTGTCACTAAAGCCACAATTTCCAGCCCTCTACGCAGTGTTTGGCATGTATGATCACTCCCTAAACTTAAAATTCTATTTTTCTCTGGATGTGACACCACCCAAAGACGGTTATGAGATGAAGATTATGGTATAATTTTTTCCACCAAGTCCGCCCTTGTTCAAATGAAAGCATGTGTACGAAATGGCACTGCTTGCCATGGGACAGAAATAACGGGTGATCATTACTGGTTAAATCCTGTTGCAATGTATTCTATTTTTTAAATATTTTTTATTTTATTACTTTTTACATGGATAATTGCTTTACAATGTGTTAGTTTCTTCCATACAACAACATGAATCGGCCATAAGTATACATATATCCCTTCCTTTTTGAGCCTCCATCTCACCCCCACATCTTACCCACCCTCCCAGGTCATCACAGAGCACTGAGCTGAGCTGCCTGTGTTATATAGTAACTTCCCTGCTGCTATTGCTGCTCAGTCACTTCAGTCGTGTCCGACTCTGTGTGACCCCATAGACGGCAGCCCACCAGGCTCCCCGGTCCCTGGGATTCTCCAGGCAAGAACACCGGAGTGGGTTGCTATTTCCTTCTCCAATGCGTGAAAGTGAAAAGTGAAAGTGAAGTCGCTCAGTTGTGTCCGACTCTTAGCGACCCCATGGACTGCAGCCCACCAGACTCCTCCATCCATGGGATTTTCCAGGCAAGAGTACTGGAGTGGGGTGCCATTGCCCTCTCTGAACTTCCCACTAGCTATCTATTTTACATATACTAGTGTATATATGTCAGTGTTACTCTGCCAATTTATTCTAAAACCTTCCCCCACAACCTGTAAAGCCCACCTGCCACCCTATCTGTTTTGTAGGAGAAGAAGAAATGGGGCTCCAGATGGGTTAAGGTCACACAAGGACCAAGACTAAGGCCATAGCCCATTCACTGACTCTAAACACATTGCTTTCTGCATTCTCCAATGGCTTTTTAAAAAGTTTATTGGTAACTTCCCTAGCAGTCCAATGGTTAAGACTTCACCTCCCAATGCAGGGGTTTTGGGTTTGGTCCCTGGTCAAGGAGCTAACATTTCTACATGCCTTGTGGCCAAAAAAAACGAAGCATAAAACGGAAGTAATATTGTAAAAAATTCAATAATGACAATAAATTAAAAAATCGTCCAGATAAAAAATAAATCTAAAAAAAAAAAAGCATGATTTTTCTTCTCATTTCCATATCTACCCCTCCTTTTTTCTTCTTTTCTTCCTTGCTTCCTCCATTCCTTTTCCTTTCCTTTAATTTCTTTCATTGTTTTGCAAATTTCTTCTTATGAAGTGCTCAAATATTTATTTTTTCTTTGAATGGAGCAGCTTGAATGAAAACCTTTCATTCCTCACCTTGAATGAAAACCATGAGTTTTGTTTGTATTATTATTGGAGGTTTTGAGGTGCATGCCTTGAGGTAATTAACAATTAAAAGTAAGATGGATTTTCTAAATGTTCCATACAACCAGAGTATTCTATTCTCCACCCCATGAACAGCAACAAAAAAATCCTCTTTGCAAGGGGCTCAAAACTGTTCTTAGTGATGAAGAATCCCTGTGTCTGATGAAGTTCACTCCTCTTGTCCTAGGATGGGGTCCTCACCCCTGGATGTTTCACATACTACTTCTGACCTTGACATTGAACTGTTTTCATGGCAGATTTAGGAGGCATTTTTTACTAGCATCCATTTTTCCTCCTTAGGGGCTTCCCAGGTGGCACTAGTGATCAAGAATGTGCCTGCCAGTGTGAAGAGACACAAGAGATGCAAGTTCGATCCCTATGTTGGAAAGATTCTCTGGAGGAGGAAATGATACCCTGCTCCAGTATTCTTGCCTGGGAAATCCCATGGGCAGAGGAGCCAGGTGGGCTACAGTCCATGGGTTCACAAAGAGTCAGACATGACTGAGCACAACACACACACATTCCTCCTCATTTCTCAAATCCTTTTCTCTTCTTTACAAATTCCTGTCTCATTTAATGGGACAAATATGGTGACTCCGAAGGTAAAGCATCTGCCTGCAGTGCGGGCGACCTGAGTTCGATTCCTGGATCAGGAAGATCCCCTGGAGAAGGAAATGGCAACCCACTGCAATACTCTTGCCTGGAAAATCCCATGGGTGGATGAGCCTGGTAGGCTACAGTCCACGGGGACTCATTTAATAATTTCTCTGCAAAACCCTTCATGGCCACCAACCAGAGACTGATTGGTGCCTGGCATATGGCAAACATACCAAATGGGGCACCTTTCTCACTCACTCCAATTCCTCCCTCAAAACGGAACACTCTCCTATATCTATTACTCCTGAATCTGCTAGAATTTTTCAGCTGCTCTTGTTCAAAGCAAGGTGGTGCAAATCAAGTTCATACTTGGAACTTGGGTGGTTCAGGCCAATGCCTTCTGAAATAACATTTGTTTATTTTTTGATTCTTAAATAGTAGAGTTAGAAAGAAGGAAAACTGGGAAATAGATAATAGCATAAACAATAAAATAAAAAGACATTTTCAATCCCACCTTCCAAAAGTAATCATTATGACACTGGGTTTGTCATGTATTCCCTTTGTGATGCTAACGCCTGTTCCTTCTATACTCATTTGTTGAGAGTTTTCATTGTGAAAAGATGAAGAATTTTAGCAAATGCTTTTTCTGCACCTATTTAGGTGATAACATGATCTTTTGTCTTTCATTTTATTAATGTGGCCTATTGCATTTATTGATTCATGTATGTTGAACTATCCTTGTATCCCAAGGATAAATCCCTCTTGAACATGGTGTATTATCATTTTAATGTCATTTAACACATTTCGTTTGCTCTCATTTTCTTGAGAATTTTTGCATTTATATTCACCAGAGATACCGAACTGTACTTTTTTTTTTGGTAATATCCTTATCTGGCTTTGATATCAGGGTAATTCTGGCCTCATAAAATGAGTTTGAAAGGAGATCCTCCTCCTCAATATTGTGGAAGAGTTTGAGAAGGATTGGTGTTTAAATGTGTGGTCCAATTCACCAATGAAGCCATCTGGTTCCGAAATTTTCTTTGTTGGGAAGTTTTTGATTACTGTCTCTATCTTTTCAGTCTTTATTGATCCATTTCAATTTTCTATTTTTTCATGATTCAGTCTTGGTAGGTCATATGTTTCTAAGAGTGTATCCATTTTTCTAGAATATCCAGTTTGTTGATATATAATTTTTCATAATAGTCTCTTCTTTGAATTTCTGTTATATCAGTTATAATGTTTCCTCTTTCATTTCTGATTTTATGTGTCTGAGTGTTGTCTCTTTTTTCCCTCAGTTGTTCTACCGAAAGGGTTTATTAATTTTGTTTGTCTTTAAAAAAAAACAGCTCTTATAGTTTGTTGATTTTTTCTCTTGTTATTCTGGTCTCTATTTAATTTATTTCTGCTCTTATATTTGTTATTTCCTTCTTTCTACTTATTTTGGGATTAGTTTGTTCTTTTTATGGTTCCTTGAGGAATAGTTAGGTTGTGTATTGGTGAAGTTTTTTCTTTCTAAATGTAGGCCTTCATCACTTTCAACTTCCCTGTTAGAACTGCTTTTGCTGCATCTGGTAAGTTTTGATATATTATGTTTCCATTTTTGTTTCTTTCAAGATATTTTAAATTTTTTCCTTTGACCCACTGGTTGTTCAAGTGTATATTGTTTAATTTCATGGGATCAGTTTTGTTTTCTGCTGCACTTCCAGGGCTCACCACAGTACCGGGGTTAGGGCAGGCATGCTACACAATTTGGCTACATCACTGAGTGGGTACACACACCTGCAGTTTTCTGTTCCCACTAAGCCATGTATACATTCCTCAGCTGCCTATTCTCTTTCTGTTCTATTTTGATGGAATGAAGGTTATTTATCATACTTTTCTGGGGTGCACATGGTAACTTACAGATTAGGCTCAAGCTCAATAGACTCACGAATTGTAAAGGATCTTATTATTACATCTTGGTGGTGGTTAACTATTTAACTTTTTTAAAGTTTTTATTTTATTAGATTTTGGGGGCCGAAGATTCTGTCTGTAATGCAATTTAAAAGTACCTTCTTTTAAAAATATTATTTAATTAATTAATTTATTTGTTTGGCCGCATCAGGTCTTCAGCTGCATCATGTGGGATCTTGCACTGCGGGCAAAGGCTCTTCTGTTGCTGCATGTGGGCGCAATAGTGGCGGTAAGGGTTTAGTTGCTTTGAGGTATGTGAGACCTTGGTTCCCTGATTAGAAAGCAAAGTCTCTAACCTTAATAGCACCACCAGGGAAGTCTCTGATGACTTCACGTCTAATCACGTGAGGTTTTGATTCTACTTAGGATGCTATTTCCTTTTGATTTGCAGGTTCACCTTTCATATCTTCAGGGCAGCATAAGCCAGCTTCTGCAGCCCCAGCTTACTACCCCCATGGTCAGCCCGTTTATTCCCTATCCTGATCTCTGACAGTCTCCACCACTTACTGACAAAAGTTCATATAAAACAAAACACGCTGGGGAAGAAAATCTCCGGCAAGGCGCCTGGGAAACAGCGGAAAAACAAACATACCAAACCACACCAGTTAAATTGGAAAATAATCCATTTAGGCTGACTTTCAGAACTAGCCCCCCACCCCCGCGCCAGTGGCAAAAGAGGAGATGTTCTTTGCAGTTCATCATTTGTCTTCTCTGGGAAGGAAAGGAAGCAGGCAGCACTGTGTAAGAAGTGGTCCCCGGAGGAGTGAGCTCTATCTCTTTCAGTGACATTAATCTTCGTAAAAAAAAAAAAAAAAAAACAAGAATCCTCACGGAGTCGCCATACTGACAGCCTCAGGAGCTGTTTCAGAGGGGAGGTGCCTGTTGAGACTTCATCCTGGAAAACAATTTTCTTCTCAAGACGCATGGAAGTGAGTTATGGAAACTTGGAGGAAATATGGAAAATCATCTGAAATGAAGCAATTTGGCTTACTTCTTTTGGGGGAGAGATTTTTTTTCAAAAATATCTATCGTAGAGCCATCAATATTAACATGCACTTTCCTAGAGCTATGGGCTTCCCAGGTGGCTCAGATGGTAAGGAGTCCTCCTCCAGTGCAGGAGACCTGGGTTCAATCCCTGAGTCAGGAAGATCCCCTGGAGAAGGGAATGGTAACCCACTCCAGTATTCTTGCCTGGAGAATTCCATGAACAGAGGAGCCTGGTGGGCTCTACAGTCCACTGGGTTGCATAGAGTTGGACACAACTGAGTGACTATCACTTTCACTTTCAAAGATGACAGAAGTATTTGGAGAGCCTCTTATGAAGGAAAAAAGAAAACATGTCTTACAGCAGTTTTCCCCAACCTTTTTGGCACCAGTGACCAGTTCCGTGGAAGACAATTTTTCCATGGATTGGGGGTCGGGGGATGGTTTCAGGATGATTTAAGCCCATTACACTTATTGTGCGCTTTATTTCTATTTTTATTACATCAGCTCCACCTCAGATCATCAGGCATTAGGCCCCAGAGGCTGGGAACCCCTGTCTTCCAGGAAGTCAGAGATGTGCCAGGACAGAAGGTGACACCTTTGTCATGGTACATATTTTTGCACCTGCATCTGTTTCATGCCCTCTCAGCCAGGGGCCTGGAAGGCTTGATGTGGATGAAATGGCGGTGGGACGTGGAAGATGGTGGCCAGGACATGCCTGGTGCGGGGAGGGGTCTGTGTTGCAGGCTTCTCTCTCCAGAGGTCGCACGGGAGCTGCTAACTCCTGTCTCTGTTCCTTTATGACTCCACTTGGGAAATTAAGGTTCAGATAATTAACTTCTGCTGCTTCTTAAACCTGTCAGACATAAGTCACGTGAGCACACAGAGGCTGCTTTTTCTGGCCCAGCATGTGCACAAAACCTGTCTTGCTGGCCAACTTGGCAGGTGTTCTAGAACAGAAGCCCTGGCTGCTAAGTCACCAATAATAAAACCTCAGTGGGTAAGTATTGCCAACTGGCTCCTGTCCCGGTGGGTTCTCTATGAGACGACATCCGGGGCAAGGGGTGCAGGGAGGACTCTGGCCATAACAATATTCCTAGGATAGAACTAGGATGCTAGTGAGGTTCTTCTAAGCATCGCCTCCACCTATACCTGCTGTAGCCGTTCCTCCTGTCTCCTTCCTTCCGTTTGCTACTTACCTTGACTCCGCTTAGGTTTCCCTGGTGGCTCAGATGGTAAAGAATCCACCTGCAATGAGTGAGACCCAAGTTTGATCCCTGGATCGGGCAGATTCCCTGGAGGAGGGCATGGCTACCCGCTCCAGTATTCTTGCCTGGGAAATTCCATGGACAGAGGAGCCTGGTGGGCTACGGTCCATGGGGTCACAAAGAGTCAGGCTTGACTGAGCAACAAACATTTTCACTTTTTGACTGCCCTAGGGTTCAGGGCTAAAGATGGACTTTCCCAGCACAATGGGTCATGGAAACTTCTTACCTTGGGATGGATGCCCTCTCACCATCCTTATTTCTATGCTCCATCCTGAGCCCACTCTCCACATTCCACCTCTCTGTCACCTTTGCTAAAGCCCAAGATGACACCCGGGTGATGTGACTGCCACCTCACACAGTCGAGTCATCACAAGGACACTCAACAAGTGAATTACCCCTACTTCCGGAGGTCACAGGGATTGGTGTGCATAAGCCTCTCTCCTGGCCCCTGTGGGAGACAGAGTAATGAACCCCAACGTTGTCCACATCCCCATTCCCAGAACCTGTGAACACATTTTCTTGTGTCACACAGAAGACTGCATATGTGATTAGGGAAATGAATCCAGAGATGCAGAGATTAACCTGGATTCCCTGGGGAGGGCCCTTGTAAGTGAATCAGAGAAGAAGGGGAGTCTGAAGATGTGAGGACGAAGCAAAGGTCAGAGAGATGTGAGCCGTAAGCCATGGAATCAGGGCACCCTCTGCAAGCTGAAAAAGACTGCAGATGAGTAGGGGGCTTGGATTTGGAGTTGAGACGTGATCAGTGAGTTCCGATCACTCCAGCCCTTCCTCCTACAAAGTCTTTTAGATATTTATTGGATTGCTTATACCCACAGTGAACATTTGGGGAGATGCTAAAGATTACAGAAATCTGAACACCCCCCAACGCCAGTCCATGGGGGAGGGTCATCAGAAAACACTGCCTCGTCTCTCAGACTCTATCTTCGTGCCTCAGAACACCTCCTGGGCCCTTGTTCTACTGGGACTCTGCTTCCTCACTTCTTCCCTCCTTGCCCTTGACGAGCTGTGAGATGTCAGCAGTGGTGGAGGATACGGAACGAGCAGGGGGAGCCCAGAGCCTGTGAGGAAGTGTAGCCCGATCACGAAATGACATCAAAGTCTGTGCTTTTACTTCCCCCGCAACAATGAAAAGAGTAAAAAACATTTATTGATGTATCAGTTTCATTCTTTTTTTAAATTTGCTTTTATTTTTAATTGGTGGATAATTGCTTTACAGTGCTGTGTTGGTTTCTGCCATACAGCAAGGTAAACCAGCTGTAAGTATACATATGTCGTCTCCCTCTTGAGCCCCTCTCTCCCGCCTCTGGATCGTCACAGAGCACTGAGCTGAGCTCCACGTGCTACACAGCTTCCCCCTAGCTAGCTGCTTTTACATATGGTAGTGTATATGTCTCAGTGCTACTCTTGCAATTTGTTCCACCCTCTCCTTCCCTTGTTGTGTCCACAAGTCCACTCCCTACTTCTGCATCTCTATTACTACCCTGCAAATAGGCCCATCAGTACCATTCTTCTAGATTCCATATATATATGCTTTGCGTGTGTGCGTGTGAAGTCACTTCAGTCACATCTGACTCCTTGTGACCCTGTGGACTGTAGCCCCCCAGGCTCCTCTGTCCATGGGATTCTCCAGGCAAGAACACTGGAGTGGGTTGCCATACCTTTCCCAACAGGACCTTCCCAGCCCAGGGATTGAACCCACATCTCCTGCATTAATTTTACTTTTCATCCTGAGAAAAAGTATGATTTTTAAAAATTTGTTCACAGGATGAATAACAATCTGTGACCAAAGTTGAACAAACAGAACCATAACTTCTGTGGCTGATTTCACAGTTTTTGACAGGTTTCTGGCTTTTCCAACAGCAACTCAAGTTCCGCTGGGACCTCATTGGAATGAAGTCAGGACAACGTGTTGAGTCCCGTGGCTCCATCATTTCATTCAATTCCCTACTCCTTTCTCCCCTTCTAGGTGCTTCTTTGTAGACTGATGTTCAAGGGTCCGCTCAGCTGACATCCACCCACTCTGGCATTTCCATTCTGAACCCTCCCAGTACTGGTCTTGAAGGAAAACATGCTCTTACCCAAACATGATATGCTTGTTTATTGAGAAAGGCATCCTTAGAGGATTATTGCCTTCCCCTAGTAATAGCTGAATGTGAGCAGACACACATGACCGGATAATCCTCTCTGAGATAGTATCAATGTGTCTTTTATTTGTCAAAATGAAAACAGCTTCAATGTTTCTGATTGTGAAAGTAATAACATGTTTATTGCAGAAAGTTCAGGGGAAAAAAGTACAGATTGAATTACAAAGATGAAAATACATCACCCAGAGAAAGTCATAATTTAGACTTTGGAATATAAATTTCAAATATTTCACTAAAAACACACACATTCACATGCATCTTTTGTTGTGATTTTATTTTAAAAATAGCATATTACTCATGTTAGCTAAGTTTTATTGTTGCTGTTTAGTCGTTCAGTCGTGTCTGACTCTTTGGTGACCTCATGAACTGCAGCCCTTCAGGCTCCTCTGTCCATGAAATTCTCCAGGCAAGAATACTGGAGTGAGTTGTCATTTCCTCCTCCAGGGGATCTTCCTGACCCAGGGATCCAACCTGAGTCTCCTGCATTAGCAGGTGGATTCTTTACCACTGAGCCACCTGGGAAGCCCAGGTAAGTTTTACTGTAGCAATAAATGAACTCTGGATTCTCGGCGACTTGATAAAACAAAGGTTATTCCTCGTTCATACTTTTGCAGCACAAGTTGGCAGGGGCTCTGTTCTACTCAGCTGTTCAGGGAGCTGAGCTAATGGAGACAACAGTACTTTGTCTGGACCACGGGGTCATCTTGGTGGCTGCAGGAGGGAAGCAAGACTGGAGAATCAGGCTTTGGGTTTCTACTTCCTTGGCCCCAAAATGCAACAAGTCACTCCTACACACATCTCATTGGCCAGAACCAGTCGGATGATCCTACTCAGCTTCAGTGAAACTCTAGTTCTTTTATTTAACTTGTGAAATAACCAGGAGGCAGGAGGCATCTATTATGCATGTACAGCACATCCTAGTTTGCAGACTGTGTCCATCTATTCCTTCCTGCTTACCCTCATCAACCCCATGATTGCCATCCACATTTGCCTGTTAAGGAGACTGAGGTTTGCACAGGCATGTCACTTGCAAAAATCTAATCATTAGTAAGGGTGGTGGTAGAGATGAGCCATCTGTGCCCTCCTCTGGGGCTCATAGAGACCTGAATGGCAGTCAGGAGATTTTTAATTGCATGCATTTCAGACAGAAGCAGCGTGAGGCTCAGAGACGTTAAGACACCTGCCCCGGGTGGCACAGCCAGGACTCCACTCCAGGCCTAGTGTCCGTCCTGCTACGTGGAGCTGTCATTCAGGCAGCGATTCTGTATGGATCAGTGGTAACAAGTTAGTGATGATCCGAGGTGGGGGCCTGAGAGTTTGGAGAAAAAGAAAAGTCAATGAAGAATGGATTCAGCACAGTGACTGACTTTATCTCTTAATGTTTATTTTCCATTCATACGCCACTCAGCACGTCTCATATATTCTTAATGAGAACATTCTATTAATGCCAATGGGATTGATCTTGAAGGAAGCATTAGGGGCGGTAGAACGTGACCGCTGTGTAGTATTGACTAGGAATCATTATCCGACCACATTTGCTCTGACCTTATCATTAGCTGGCCAAGAGAACTAGGACATCAGTGTGTTTCTACAAAGCTGTGTCCATGGCTGGGGAAAGGCCTAAGCCTGCTGCGGAGATGAACACGCATCCTTTCTGAATGGTCTCATGTGAAGAGCTGGCCCCATGATGGACAGAACTGGAGGGACCGCCGGGCCCCCTACCCACTCCTCCCCCTTCCGCCTGGGCTTAGGGTCCTGCCAGCTTTTGTGACATCAGAGGCTCACACGACACACAGCAGGATGATACTAAGAGATTTCACCTCCACATGCTCTTTGTGCCTCAGTGTCCTCACCTGCAAACTGGGTACAGTTATTACACTTCACTCATCCACTTCTTGTGAAGATTGCTGCTGCTAAGTCGCTTCAGTCGTGTCCGACTCGGTGCGACCCCATAGATGGCAGCCCACCAGGCTCCCCTGTCCCTGGGATTCTCCAGGTAGGAACACTGAAGTGGGTTGCCATTTCCTTCTCCAATGCGTGAAAGTGAAAAGTGAAAGGGAAGTCGGTTAGTCGTGTCCAACTCTTCTCGACCCCATGGACTGCAGCCCACCAGGCTCCTCCGTCCATGGGACTTTCCAGGCAAGAGTACTGGAGTGGGGTGCCATTGCCTTCTCCGCTTGTGAGGATTACATGAGTTAATAAACGCAAACCCTGGGACTTCCCTGGCCATACAGTGATTAAGACTTCGCCTTTCCACTACAGGGTGAGGGTTCAATCCCTTATTGAGGAGCTAAGTACCTCATAGACAAAAAACCAAAATGTAAAACTGAAGCAGTATTGTAACAAATTCAATAAAGACTTAAAAAAAAAGGAAAGAACCCCTCAGCCCACCCAGAAGAAGCTCCTGCACCTCACCCCTGAGAATGGGGCACTGCAGAGGGACTGATTCTTCCTACCCAGGTCCATGGAGAAAACCCCAAAGGGTAGACCCTAATTAGCTGCGTAAGTCATGTGCCCACCCTGACGGTGGTCAGCTATGACCATGGAGCTGGAAACTATGATAACCTGCCCCCTCCCTTCAGAACAGCAATAACCAAACTCACAGCACTTCCTCTGTGGTCGTTCATGTTCCAAACACTTATTCATATCAACTCTTTTCATCCTCTTTACAGCACCAGGAGATAATCCATGAAGTGGGTACATTTAAGATCATCCCTATTGTAGGGCTTCCCTAGGACTCAGACAGTAAAGAATCTGCCTGCAATGCAGGAGACCCAGGTTCAGTCCCTGGGTGGGGAAGGTCCCCTGGAGAAGGGAATGGCTACCCACTACACCCACTCCGGTATTCTTGCCTGGAGAAGTCTATGGACTGAAGTGACTTAGCACATAACCGCTTAACAATGTTGAGGTAGTTTCAGGTGAATAGCAAAGGGACTCAGTCATAAATATACATGTATCCATTGAGTAGAGTTCCATGTGCTATACAGTAGTAGGTCCTTGTTGGTTATCCATTGAAAGATAGTTTTGATTCTAGAAAATCCCATGGACAGAGGAGCCTGGTAGGCTACAGTCCACGGGGTCACAAAGAGTCGGACACGACTGAGTGACTTCACTTTCACTTTCATGGAAAGGAAGAGGATGAGGAGTTTATATTTCTGCCAGGATTTTCTGTAAGATAAAATTAATGCGTTTTTTTAATGGAGAGAGTTGAGCTGACTCAACCTAAACAATCATAAAATGGCTGTGTTAATTGCTGTTGAAAAGAGGAATGGTGATTTGCTTTGATGTGGAGTTCAGGTATTCCTGTTTATAGTTCCTTTCTATAGATCAGTGCCACCAGCCTTAGCATCTTCTGACATTTGCAAGTTTTAAGCATTGTTCTTTTCAGACAGGAAGACTCAGAATCAGATATTCATTCCCTCGGGCTACTTCAGGTAGGGATTAAAGAGATATTAGAGGAACTTGCTCTTTTTTTATCCTTAAATGTGTCATGAATGATCGAAGAAAAATACTTCCTTTGTTCGCCTATTCTGAGCAGCCATTTGGAAGGTGATGATTTCTGGAGAGGAAATTGGAAAGATGTTGGTAGATCATCTAACCCTTGATTACATTAAACCCTGCCACCCTCCTCTCTTTACAAGCTTAAGTACACTGGCTTCCACCGCCTGGTTCAGGTGAGAAATGGTGTGGTTCTACCCACTGAAAAGCAAGGCTTTGATTTTGTGATAGGCTTTCATTGATTTAATCATGTGGACTGTAAACATTGATGAAGGAGCTAACTACCCTGTGCCAGGAGCCACCTCTGGCACAGCGCAAGTGGAGATGAGTCAGATTCAAGTTCCAGCCCTTGAAGAATTCACAGTCTCGGGAACGAAAAGCTAGCCCATTAATTACGTGACTTTACAGATGCTTCATCATGTGGATGGAAGGGTCTTGGGAAGCCCTGATTCTGAGTTGAAGATCAGAGAAGCTGTGTCTTGCAGGATGAGTAGAGTTCTAAGATCAAGGACATTAAAAAGGATTCATGAGGGGCATGGAGAGCATCAGGCAAGAGGTCTGAGTGTCAGGGGAGCAGAGAATGGTTTCATGAGGCTGGGAGAGGGAAAGGGGCTTGGTGAGGGGGTGGGGTGCAGAGCAGCAGCTGATGAGTTTACGGAATTAGAAAAGGTGATACCAACCAGGGTTCTGAGCCTTCCCCAGTCAATTTCTATTGACTGGGGGACAGACAAGAAATTCAGGCAAGGCTTTACTGGGGTCCGTGCTTCAGCTGGTGGTATGGCAAGGTAAGAACAAACAGCAGGTTCCCTTGCTTGTTCCCTCCCCAAGGCGGGAGGTGAGCTTGTTCCTTATATGGGTGTGAGGGTAGAGGTGTGTCCAAGGGTTGGCCTGGCGAGGTGGCTTAGGTGGTCTGCCGATCCCTTGAGTGGCATTGTGTGCAGGGGACATGTGTAGTACCCTGCTTTCCCTCCCGACACCCCTTTTTGCTCCCAGCTCTTTAGAAATGGCAGTTGAGTTGATTTTTT
Organism: Bos mutus; assembly: GCF_027580195.1. NCBI lineage: Eukaryota > Metazoa > Chordata > Mammalia > Artiodactyla > Bovidae > Bos > Bos mutus. The sequence continues at coordinate 23,211,738 of NC_091637.1, forward strand.
GTCGTTGTTGTCTTTTTGTATCTTTTGGTCCAGAATTTATCAACTGCACTGCATACAGTTATTTTTAGTCACATACAGTTTCTTTGTATCTTGTTGCTCTAGAAGAGCTGTGTCCAGGTGCAAGCACTGCAGTGAAGGGTCTCAGGTCCCACCCAGCCTGTCTCAAAGAGGAAAGCATGGATCCTGAAGGTCTTGCGGGTCATGTCGAGGAGTGAAGTTTTATAAGAGCCGAGACCCATCAAAGCAGGGCTGTGCGTGATCATTTGTCCTTGGTATGATGTTCTTTGCTCTGTTAACCTCCTTTTCCTATTCCCTTTAAGCCTTGGTGGTCCCTAAGTTTTGTCAATGACCCCTTCTTTCTTAATCTGCTCTTGAGAAACAGTGACAACTTATAAAAGTACAACTCACCCTAAAATGCCCGTCCCAGCATGTCTGGACCAGAATTCAGGGGGTTGCTTTCTGGGTTTCCTGTCCAGTAAAGGTTGCCTCCACACACCCAGTGGGTTTCACTATTGACTCCTCCCTCCCTCTCAATGCCCAAATCTAATTTGTCTAAATTGCCATCCAAATTACCACGTATGTATCATTTAAATCCCCACCATTACAACCCGTCTCCACCACTTCCATTAAGATCCTTACCACCACTCACCTGGACCACACAAGAGCCTCTGACTGTCTTCATGTCTCCCTTAGCTCCTTTTTCCAAAACATCCTTTATCACTGCTAAAATGGCAGTCTGACATTACTTCCCAGATTAAAATTCTTCAGGGTCTCAGCATTGCCTCCATAGCATGATCACAAAATTCTGCAGATCCCCACTCTCTCCTACAAGTCTCTCCTTACAGGCCTCATTGCCCTTCCTTCTGGTCCAACGGGGCTCAGCCCTGGCTATATATTGGGATTGCCTGAGGTTGATGCTCAAGCATCCCTGACCAGAGATTCTGGGATGGAGCCCCAGATCCTAGTGTTTTGTTTAAGTTCCCAGATGTTGCTAATGCTATGCAGAGGTGAGCACAACTGAATTAGCCCTACTTACAAGGGGGGTCAAAACTCCTGGTCTCCAAGGTATGGAGTAGAAGAACAAAGGTAAGCAGCCACACCCCTTCATCTGCCACCCTGTCATGATGTTTTTAAGAATTTGCCAACCAACTGTGTAGCAGATATCCCTGGAAACCTTGAATGGGCCAATAAAAAAAATGAGACTCTTCATATAGCAGCTAGCTTCCTTCCTTTTACTTGTTAGAAAGAGGATGGAGTGTCTTCTCTGGTGACTCAGATGGTAAAGAATCTGCCTGCAATGTAGGAGACCCAGGTTCAATCCCTGGATTGGGAAGATACCCTGGAGAAGGGAATGGCAACCCACTCCATTGTTCTTGCCTGGAGAATCCCATGGACAGAGGAGCCTGGAGGGCTACAGGATCACAAAGAGTGGGACACAACTGAAGCAACTTAGCACACACACTCAAGGGGCAGCTTTGGCTGCCCAAATGGAGCAGAGAGTTGAATGCTCTTTAGGAATAACCATGTGGGCCTGGGAGGTGGGTAGAGGATGAATCCAGTAAGAAAGATTATCTTGCTTCCCTTGACTTCATTTCCTAGCTACCTGACTGTACTAGTTTGCTAGGGCTGTGTAACAAAGGCAAACTGAGTACTTCAGTAGCCACTAGAAGCCTAAGATCCAGGTGTTGGCAGAGTTGGTTCCTTCTGATGGCAGTGAGGAAGAATTGAATTTCCATGTCTTTCTCCCAGCTTCCGGTGGCTTGCTGTCCATCTTTGGCAATCTTTTTCTGGCGGTTTTGCTGGTGTTCCTCAGCTAGTAGACACATCACCCTGAGCTCTGCTTTTGTCTTCACATGGTCTTCTCCCTGGGTTCATGTCTGTGTTCAAATGTCCTCTTTTTATAAGGACACCAGTCAAGTTGGATGAGGAACCCAACAAACTTCTGCATGACCTTGTCTTAACTAACTGAATCTGTCATGACCTATATCCAAAGAAGATCACACTCTGAGGTCTAGAGGGTTAGGACTTCCTATATGAATGGCGGGGGAGGAGGGGTAGGGGGGAGGGCACAATTCAACCTATCTTCTTGACAGAGAGGCAGGCAGATCAGGAGTTTACCTGAATGCTGCCTAAAAGGGGCAGCTACACCCTTAAAACTGGGAGTGGATTCTCTCTCTTCTCCTAGCAATCCAAGGCAACCAAGAGGAGAAATGAGAAAGAAACCATCTGTAGCTGGATCTCAAACCCTCAAACCCATAGATTCTGAAACCACCTTCATTTCCTTTTAACCCCCTAAATCCTGTTTACAACTCAGATTTGATTGACAATTTTAAGCCTGGCTTCTATTCCTCTTTTTCCAGGCCCAGTGTTGGATAGATGTATATTCTCATCAGATAATGAGAACCTAAAATAAAAAGCTTTTCATGGAGGTGAGACTTAATTATTTAAATCTGATGTGCAAGAATAGCTGGAAGGAAGTGGGAGAATCAGCAACGTAAAAGGTTGTGAGAACGTGTGCTCAGTCGCTCAGTCAAGTCTGGCTCTTTGTGACCCCATGGACTACAGCTCACCAGGCTCCTCTGTCCATAGAATTCTCCAGGCAAGAATACTGGACTATTTCCTCCTCCAGGTGATCTTTCCTACCCAGGGACTGAACCAGGGTCTCTTACATCTCCTGCATTGGCAGACAGGCTCTTTACCACTAGCACCACCTGGGCTAACAGTCCATGGGGTTACAAAAGAGTTGGACGAGACTTGGTGGCTAAACAACAACAACCTACAGGAAAGGGCATTGTCCCCAGGTCACCCTCTGGGGACCTCTCTGAGGGACCTCTCTGAAGGTTCCCTGTGCTATTTATTCTGGGGCTTAGATATGACAGAGAGCTCACATCAGCGGTTTTTCATCTAGAGCTGCCGGCTCCAGGCTCAGGATATGCACACATTTCTTATAAGACAAGCTGGCAAGCACATATGCTTATAAAGCAGACAAGCAGCGCCTTCCTAGCAAGTGTTTATTTCAGGTCAAGTTCTCTTCACAGAGGGACACACAGCCACTAAGGATCAAATCCTTGTGTTTAAATGGCATAAAATGCAGTGTGTGAATGAGGCACCCTTCCCCCTCCGCATCTCTTGCGGAGGGATAATCTTATTTGGCCTTCGGATTGTGGGCGGTTCAGTTAATCTCATTAAATGAAGCCAGTGCCTCCTGAATTCTTGGTCTGTCCTGCTCTCTCTCCTCCTTCCAGGAATGGTTTTAATGGCCCCACAAAGGGCTCAGCCCAGTGCACCACGAATTTGTGATAACGTCCCGTGTTGGGTGAACTGAACCTTCCTGCCAGCGGAGCTGATGCCATCTGCCCATTTATTGACAGCCTTGTCAGCAAAAATCTGGATTCTGAGGCTTGGCAGGCAGCCAGGCTGCTTTCCACTGCCTTTCCAGCGTCTCAGTAACAGATGTGGCGCTCATGCCTGGGGCTGCAGTTGGCTAATCGCTGTATGCGCGTGCTATTTATCAGGGGTGGAGGGCATGAAGGGATACGTGTTTTCCAGGAAGGAATTTGTATTCCTTTCCAGGTTCTCTTTTTCAGATTAAAAAAAAAAAAAATCAAGCAACTGACTTTTCAAAATGTGAAATAATCAGCTTATTGTTCAATATTGGGAAAAAAAAAAAATCATTCCAAACCATGCGAACATTTGTTCAATGCTTTTATTCAAATCACAAGTTACGCAAGGTCTGCAGACTTGAGTATTGGCTCTACAAGTCATTTTCTGTATTGTCCCCCATCCTTGAAAGATGTTTTTTAATTGTACTGTAATACAAAAGCAAGATTTGGGAGTTTTTTTTTTTTTTTTTTTAATAAATAATGCCTCAGTTGGTGTATCCTTATCCCCAATCAATGGAAATCAATCAGTGTTTACTGAATGAATCAAGAATAAATGCATGACTCAGAGAAGAGGTAATTTGTATGTCCTTGAGACAAGAAATTTTTCTGGCAGTACCTTTACTGTGAAAGTAGAAAACAAGAGAAAAGGAAGACTTGGAAAGAAACAAATTGCAGCTTCTCTACAGAGCTGTGACACACATCCTGACCAGCCATTCCAAGACAGACATCACATTCTAATTTGCAGCATCTTATAAAAGCAGTTTTGTTGGAAGATTTGTTTTCCCCTTAAATGTAAAGCTCTTAGCCACTGATTCCGGCAGGTTCTATGTTTGTTCATTCAGCCATAACAAAAGGAGTCTTGGATCAGGAGAAAAAGCTAGTGCAGAGGCACTTAAGCCATTTTAGCACCAAGGAAAGGGAGCCATTCACCTGGAGATGGGGAAGACACCAGTGGGGAGGGGCATTGGTGAGTCATGTGCAGTTCCCTAAACCAGGGCTTCTAGTCAAGGCTATGGTTTTTCCAGTGGTCATGTATGGATGTGAGAATTGGACTATAAAGAAAGCTGAGCACTGAAGAATTGATGCTTTTGAACTGTGATGTTGGAGAAGACTCTTGAGAGTCCCTTGAACTGCAAAGAGAGCCAATCAGTCCATCCTAAAGGAGATCAGTCCCAGGTATTCATTGCAAGGACTGATGTTGAAGCTGAAGCTCCAATACTTTGGCCACCTGATGCAAAGAGCTGACTCATTTGAAAAGACCCTGATGCTGGGAAAGATTGAGGACAGGAGGAGAAGGGGACGACAGAGGATGAGATGGTTGGATGGCATCACCAACTCAATGGACATGGGTTTGGGTGGACTCCGGGAGTTGGTGATGGACAGGGAGGCCTGGCATGCTGGGGTTCATGGGATTGCAAAGAGTCAGACACGACTGAGTGACTGAACTGAACTGAACTGAAACAGGGAGGAGGAATACACTGAAGGTGTTTCCCTGTTAATTACTCCTTGCCGCTGTACACATCAAAAAGGCACAGCTCTTGTTCTAGTGATATGTGCTAGTATTAGTAGCTCAGTTGTATTTGACACTTTCTACCAGGCTCCTCTGTCCATGGGAATTCTCCAGGCAAGAATACTGGAGTGGGTTGCCATTCCCTTCTCTAGGGGATCTTCCCAACCCAGGAATTGAACCCAGGTCTCCAGTATTGCAAGCAGATTCTTCATCATCTGAGCTGGCAAAGCTCTTTAATGAGAATCAAAGAACCCACCAGTGGGGAAAAAACCCAGGGGAAGACCTCTTGCCCAGCACAGGGGACTGAGCCAGTCCTAGGCTGTTTAAGATATACGGTAGTCCCTGGGAAGTACAAGAAGCCTCACACCACCCCTGGATGCCTAGAGGCAAGTGGCAAAACCCTGCAGGCTGCATTCTCATCTGGTATCCTGAGACAAGTGCCACTGTCTCCTGAAGAGCTAGTCTCCAACCAAATGAGACAGCAGAAGCCTGTACAAAGGAATGCAGAGTATATATGACTTTCTATGTACGAAGTCAGCTGCAAACAAACAGGAGAATGCATAATTACATTTAGGGTTCTAGTGTTGAAATGGTAGGACTACCAGTGACCACTTTGGGCATTTGTATTGGACTGTGAGGAGATCCAACCAGTTAATCCTAAAGGAAGTCAGTCCTGAATATTTATCAGAGGGACTGATGCTGAAGCTGAAGCTCTGATACTTTGGCCACCAGATGCAAAAATCCAACTAATTGTAAAAGACCCTGATGCTGGGAAAGATTGAGAGCAGAAGGAGAAGAGGATGACAGAGGACAAGATGGTTGGATGGCATCACTGATTCAATGGGAATGAATTTGAACAAGCTCCAGGAGATGGTGAAATACAAGGAAGCCTGGCATGCTGCAGGCCATGGGGTCACAAACAGTCAGACACAACTTAGCGACTGAACGACGACAACAAATTGTGCTTTACAGTCTCAGGATTGCTTTCATATGCGTTTCCTTACCCAACAGAAGGCTTTCATCCTTGCTGATGTCCAGGCTGTATCAGTGCTGGCACTGACTTCATGTTAGGACATTGGCTCGGTTCTGAGCCCGCCTACATTGACTTAAGAACCTGCCAGTTGCTGAATGCAAATGAGACCATGGGAAGACACAAAAGTATGGCCAGTGCCAGCAATTGGGGTTGGGGGTGAGGCCCTCAGGGGTGACCTGCAGACTCAGAGATTGCTCACATCACACCTGTGGGCACCCCCTTTACTTTACAGATGAGGACTTGGCTCTGGGCCAGAATGTCTACAGGACAACTTCGCCCTGTGCGTAAACCCAGACCAGGGCCCCGAGGAGATGCCCAAGGGCGAGGCCAGGGGGGGATGAACAGAAGAACATCGTTATCCCTAATTGCATAGCACTGGGTGGGGCTCTTTCTGCAGAGCAGGGATGGGCATCTTTGCCTGACAAGAAGGCATAGCACCCCCATCACACCCTGTTAATCCTCCTCCCAAGTAGCCATTGTTCCCCAGTCCAGTGGTGGAATGTAAGAGGATGCGTTTGCTGCTGATGGAGCGAGAAGACACTGGTGGGGTGAGGAATGGGGAAAGGGAACCTGCTCTCTCAAGTCCTCATGAAATTCGGGAAAGGGCTTTAACAGCAGGCAGTCCAGCATCCAGGCCTATGTGCCCCCCACCCCCCTTACCTTTCCCTCCTGGGAAGCTGAGTAGTGTGGTTTCTGCCCCTTCCACCAACTGGCGCCTCTGCTTCTGCCTCAGCCTCCATCTCCGCAATGCCTGGCAGCTGGTGGGCTGCCCATCTCTCTCTCCGCACTGGCCCAGGCTGAGAGGACCCAGACAAAGGCCATCTGGAGTGTGTGAGACTAAGTGAGCCAAAGAACAAGGGTTGCGTTTTATCAATGCACCCTGGATGCCAGACAGCTCGCCTCCTGGGAGCTTTGCCCAGCGGGTTGGTTCATGATAGTGAGAGGCTGCCCGAGCTCAGGGATGCTCATCAGTGAAAAGCGGATCTCCTGCCTGGTGCTGAAGATGCTGCCTGCACCGCCAAGCCAGGGAAGCCTTCCTCTCTGCTCTGCCTTCCCTTCTCTGCTTGGTCGGGCTCATGGGGACCATGCGTTTCTAGCTGACGTGCAGCTCCAGTAGCCGTTGCTAAGAGCTGCCTGGCTGGAAATGAATGGCAATCAGGTGTGGGGGTCGCAGCCTGCCTTCCCGAGGGCCCCTGGCTGCTGGCAAGCTGAGAGCTCCAGGCGGGAGTCGCCAGCAGTTTGTTCTTTGTTCAGTCTTCCAGCCAAGCTTGGCTGCAGCCGCTCATTTTTTTGTGTCTTCCTACCTGCTCCGAGACGCTGGAGTTGCCTGGTAAGCAGCCAACACCTCCCATCTTCTCCTCCCCTTCCCTCTCCTGCTTCCCCTGCCAGAGCAGCAAAAAGCTGAGACCACGACACCACAGCACCGCTGGAAGAAAGGCTGCCGACCCTGCCCATACCTAGGGATGCTTCCTGCATTCTCTGTGCTGAACTGCCAACTTGATCCTTACAAGGACATGGCCCTAAGCGTGGGCCAAACCAGCAGTCTCCTAGGACCTGACATTTAAAGCTAATGAGTGAAACAGCCCAGGTGCAAGACAGTTTGGAGCCACGGGGTCTGCCACGACTGTCCCAGTTGAAAAAGGCACTGCTGCTCAGTCCCCATGGGACTCATGTTGTCATATCTCCCAAGTTTTCAAGAAAAGCCAGAAATTCTAATCTCTGTATAAAATATCTGGATTTTTACATGCATGCATGCTCAGTTGCATCAGACTTTTTGTGACCCTGTGGACTATAGTCCGGCAGGCTCCTCTGTCCATGGGATTTCCCAGGCAAGAATACTGGAGTGTGTTACCATTTCCTTCCCCAGGGGATCTTCCGACCCAGGGATCGAACCCTTGTCTCTTGTGTCTCCTGCATTGATAGGCAGATTCTTTACCACTGGCGCCACCTGGGAATTTTTTTATATATTGGCAACAAATCCTAAGTTTTCTTAAGCATTTGAGCAAACCACATCTGTGGGATGTTTGGGGCCCTGGGCTGTCAGTGTTGTGATTTCTGCCCTAAACTTGTGAGAATAAAGCTACAAGCCCCATTTGGATCTGGCTGTGCTCATCCCCACTGAGTGTAGGAACCCAGCTCAGTGGACTCCTTCTCAAGGGTTCTGATGGGGGTTGTGTGTTGCTTTGTCTCCCTCTTGGAGGATAGCTGAGGTCTTCCTGGAATTAGCCAGGAAGAAACTAGGTTGTCAGTACAGAGACTTTTCTAAGTCCATTCTTGCCCGGGTTCCAGGGTTGATCTAAGTGTATTTGTTTTCCATGCTCTGTAACGAATTACCATAGCTTGGCTAGAAACAGCACAAATTTATTATTGCACCAACTGTGAGTTTACAGCATGGGTTAGTTGGTTCTGCTGCTCAGGGTCTCAACAGATCTTGGTCAGGACTGAAACTTATCTTCTGAGTTCATTTGAGTTAGTGGCAGAATTCATTTACTTTCAGGTGTAGGGCTGAACTGAAACTAAACTGCAACTCTGCCCCCATTGAACACTAATTCCCCAATCACCCTCCCCAACCCACAATCCCACCCCCAGGCCCTGACATCTACCAATGTACTTTCTGACTCTATGAATTTCAATATTCTAGGTACCTTGTATGTGAAAGAGAAAGTTGATCAGTTGTGTCTGACTCTGTGACCAGATGAACTGTAGCCCAGGAGGCTCCTCTGTCCATGGAATTCTCCAAACAAGAGTACTGGAGTGGGTTGCCATACTCGCCTACAGGGATCTTCCCATTCCAGGGAGCAAACTCAAGTCTCCTGCATTGCAGATGGATTCTTAACCAGCTGAGCTACCAAGGAAGCCCTAGGTACCTTATACAAGTGAAATAAAACAGTATTTTTCTGCAGCTAATGTGTATTGGAATGCATTCTTAAGGTTAATATATGCCCTACAAATAGACTATACCTTCTTTTTCTTCTCCCTGTGGTACACAGTAGGTTCTCATGTTATCTATTTTATACAGAGTAGTATACATATATATGTCATTCCCAATCTCCCAATTCATGCCAACCCTCTTCCCTCCCTTGATGTTTTTATGTTTGTTCTTTGTGTCTGGGTCTCTATTTCTGCTCTGCAAATAGGTTCATCTTTACTATTTTTCTAGATTCCACATATATGTGTTAATAGACAATATTTGTTTCTCTCTTTCTGACTTACTTCATTCTGTATGACGGTCCCTAAGTTCATCCATGTCTCTGCACAAGGTGCAGTTTCTTTCCTTTTTATGACTGAGTAATATTCAGCTTTTTAGATCTAAAATGCTACACTTATATTTCAAAGGGTATGCTGGATTATAATAACTATTGTCTTTTTCACTGAAAGAGATACAGAGGAACTTCCCTCATGGTCCAGTGTGGTAAAACTCTGCACTTCCAATGCAGGGAGCCCACCCCACATGCTGCAACTAAGATCAAGTGTAGCCAAATAAATAAATAAGCAAATAACTATTTTTAAAAAGAGATACAGAAATGAAATGGGGTTCACAAATTAATTCTAAAGCAAAGCTAATGTTTCACATAATCTAAGTTTTGCTCAAGTCTTAGACAGATAAAATTTAAGGGACACAAAAGGTTGCAAATACCTAGACATTAGAGCATTCTACTTGGTTGCATTGATCTAGATCATTAAGGTTTGATTTTTGATGAATGGACATTCAGCTAGATCATTAACTTGGTTGCTTCCAGGTTAGTGTTGGTTTATTGGCAGTGAAATCTACTCAGGAGAATGTTAGGTTAGTTTTCCAAAAGCTGAGGTTTCTCTCTTTGTGCATTTCACACTCCAGAAAGAAGGCACCGGAAGAGTCACGTGTTCTGGCCCTGATTTTTTTGCTGTCAGGTTCCTCCCCTGCCCACTCATCTCTCTGGCAAGATACACACTTCCACTCTGGGTTAAAGTTTCTTCCCTGAATGTTTGCAAGATCTTCAGATCACAGGAACACCAGGTGAGGAGGGTGAAAGTCTTAGTTGCTCAGTTGTGTCCAACTCTTTCCAACCCCATGGGCTGCAGCCTGGTAGGCTCCTCTGTCCATGGGATTTCCCAGTCAAGAATACTGGAGTGGGTTGCTGTTCCCTTCTCCAGGGGATCTTCCCAACCCAAGGATTGAATCCACATCTCCTGCAAGCAGATTCTTTACCCTCTAAGCCATCAAGGAAGCTCTCAGGGTGAAGGTGCTGCCAATCTGCCTCTAGAGAAGAAAGAACACAGAAATGTCAACATCCTCACAAAGATGCTCTCCTGGGACCATGGGTTTACAGGCACCAAAGAACCATCCATCCATCAGCTGACAGATTTCTCTACCCAAAACACAGAAGCTCACTTCTTAAGGATGAAGGAAGTCTGGAACTGCTGCTCTCTGCTGTTTAATAACAGGAGAGGTGAAAGCCATACTTAAGTCTTTTGCCAACTGGTAAGCAATACTGATCTTCCAGCACTCGTGCTTCTAAAGGAAGGGCTACTTGGGCGTCCCTGGTGGTCCTAAGGGTTAAGAATACACCTTGCGATGCAAGGGACATTGCATTAGGTTCAATCTCTGGTTTAGAAATATCTCACATGCCTTGTGACAGCTAAGACTGAGCGTCACAACTACTGTGACTGCTGTCTGGAGCCTGCAAGCCACAAATGCTGAGCCCTTGCATCCTAAAGCCCAAGTGCCGCAACAGGAGAGGAGCCGCTGCGCAGAGAAAGCCAAAGAGCAGCAGTGAAGACAGCACAGCCAAAAATAAATAAATATATATATTTTTTAATAATGAAGGAGCTAAGGATTCAGGAAATCTCTTTGCTCTAAAATCTGCAGGCTGGTGTGATGACCATTAGTGGCAAAAAGAAAAGTTTAAGAATCTTCCCAAAGTGTTTGCTAACTGTATAAGCATAAAAATCTGGGGGAATCTTGAAAAATACAAACTGGCTGTTTTTTCCTTCCATCGTATTTGTCTACGGCTCCTCCTGAGCTTGATGGGACTTATATGTCATTCTTATAGGACAACTCCATGGTGGGCTCTTTGTCTTCATCAGGAGAATGTCCCAGGTTAAGATAAACAAGTGGTACATCTATACAATGGAACACTCAGCCATTAAAAAGAATGGAATAATGCTGTTTGCCTCAACATGGATGGACCTAGAGACTGCTGAGGACCTAGAGATTGCTCATATTGAGTGAAGGAACTCAGACAGAAAGATGTCACTTGTATGCATAATCTAAAAGGAAATGATACAAATAAAGTTACTTACAAAATAGAAACAGACTCACAGACTTAGAAAATGAATTTATGATCATGGTGCAGAGCGGAGGGTGAGGGGAAGGAATAGTTAGGGAGTTTGGGATGGACATGTAAACACTGCTATATTTAAAATGGATAACCAGCAAGGACCTACTGTACAGTACGGGGCACTCTGCTCATTGTTATGTGACAGACTGGATGGGAGGAGAGATTGGGGAAGAATGGCTACATGTATATGTATGACTGAGTCCCTTGCTCTCCACCTGAAACTTTCACAACATTGTTAATCAGCTATATTCCAATACAAATTTAAATAAAAAATACAACAAATTTGAAAACATGAAATGAAAATCAATGACAAGTACAAAATTAAAGCACTCTGTTTCCTCCCAAATCTCATCCAGTCTTCCATCCTAAGGGGCCTTAGGACCAAGACCAGTGATTGCGGTTGGCAGCAAATATTTGCCAAGATGCTTTTGACATCTACAAAAGCAGAAGATATGAATTAGTGGGCTGAATCCACTCTAGGTACAAGTTAATTAATGGTCTCACTGCATCCTCTATAATTATAAGTTTTGCCTCAAGTCTCAAATTTTTAAGTATTTAGAAGATATATTTAAGCAGTTTAGAGCATTACCATTTAGCAGAGAGGAATTGTCTGCTAAACAGATTTATTTCTCACAGTTCTAGAGGCTGGAAGAGTCTGGGATCAGGGTGCAGCATGGTTGGGTGAGGGCCCTCTTCTGGGTCACAGACTCCTGCTTATGTCCTTGCATCATGGAAGGGATGAGAGAGCTCTCTGGGGTTTCTCTTTCTCTTTCTCTCTCATTTTTTTTTTGGATGAGAAGACAGTTTATTTCAAGTGAGACATCATTAGTATTATCCCTAAAATATTAATTAGTGGCAGTTGATGCTGGGAAAGATTGAGGGCAGGAGGAGAAGAGGGGGAGAGAGAATGAGATGGTTGGATGGCATCACCGACTCAATGGCCTTGAGTTTGAGCAAACTCCGGGAAATAGTGAAGGACAGAGAAGCCGGAGTGCTGCCATCCACGGGGTCGCAAAGAGTCTGATACAACTTAGCAGCTAAACAACAACAAAAATACGTATTTAACATTCTTTTCCCGTCAGAAAATATTACTAAAAGGATGTTCATCATTTAGAAACCGAAACAGATTGTTGTGACTAATCACCTCCCTGAAGCCCCACCTCTTAATAGCATCAGTTTTGGAGATAGGTTTCAACGTGTGAATTTTAGGGGGACACAACACTCAGGACATATCAAGTGGATAAAATTTTAGTTCAGCAACTGCTCTTCCCACCTTTCCATAGGAGTTTACTTTTCCACTCCACTGATATTGGCTATGGCCATACGATTTGCTTTGCCCAGTGGAATTTGTGTGGGTGTGGCTATGTGCCAGTACTAAGCAGAGCTTTCGAGTGGTATCTCACGTTTCCATTTTAACCACTTGCATCCCCGTTCTCTGCCATGAGAACAACGAGTTCTAGATAGGAAATTGTCCTTCAGTCTGGTCCTACAATGAGAATTCATATGGAGCAAAATTCTAAACCAATTCCCCAACTTAGAACAGAGCCATGAAAGCCATTGCACAGACCTGTGAACAAGAAAGAAATATTTGTAGTTGTAAGCCACTAAGAATTTGAGGTTGGGGCTTCCCTGGTGGTCCAGTGGTTAAGACACCTGGCTTCTACTGCAGGGAGCACAGATTCAATCCCTGGTCAGGGAACTAAAATCCCAAATGCTGTGCAGTGCAGCCAAGAAAAAATTAAAAATAATTTTTAAATTTTTTTTATAAATTGGGACATTCTTTGTTATACAGCTCTATTGCTGCAAAAGCTAACTGATACATGGCCCAGATGAGCTGCCTCTTGGTACCCAACTCTACATGCAACTGATAAAGTTCCACTCATTGCTCTTTTACATACCAGCTTTCCCATAAGACTTCATCTGAATAAAAGAATTCTGCTGCTAAACACACAAAACAACAGCTGCATTTGATTACTTTTCTAAAAGTGTTCATCAACACGTGATTTTAATATTTTGTCATTTTAAAAATACACGTTTATGATCATGTTTATTTTTCAATTCTCCTGCTGTAAAATAAGCAACAAAATCAAGACTTGAACAAGTTAAAAATTATAATTTTAAATAAATCTCTCATGTTTACGTTCTTATTTTTATTATTAATTTCCAGATGTGAAATTGGCAAAAACATTTAGATATCATTCCAGCAAGGTAATTCATGATAGATTTCCTTTTAAATGCTCCCAGCTGAGATTATTTCAAAGGTCAACAAATTGTCATTTGGTCAAGAAGGTTTTTTTGTTTTTGTGTTTTTTTACAGATTTGGAAAACAGAGCAAGGGGTTAGAGACAACTCCAGGCTGGTCACATGCACAGTGTGCAGTGGAGCCTGACTCTGAAGGGGCCAAACCCTCAGCCCTGGCCTGGTCCCAGCCTCAGCAACCATGTGACCTGGCTAAACGCTGGCATCCGTGGCCTGTTCACCTTTCCCTCCCCTGCTCACAGTCAGTCCCATCAACGGATGCTGTGCATGGGTGCACTCATATGCAATGGACTTTTCCTACCTATCATTCCCTCCTCTTCAAAATTAATCTTTCTGTGTGCTATGCCATCTGGGTGCTTAAAGGTAACCTGCAATCAAATCTTGTAAATACATTGATATGATGGTATCAGAACCACCAGCGCTTCCCTGGTGGTCCAGTAGTTAAAAGTCTGCCTTGCAATGCAAGGGACACTGGTTTGATCCCTGATCCCGGAAGATCCCACATGCCTTGGAGCAAGTAAGTCCGTGTGCCACAACAATTGAGCCTGTGCTCTACAGCCCAGGAGCCGCAGCTACTGAAGCCCACACATCCTAGAGCCTGTGCTCTGCAATAAGAGATGCCACTGCAACGAGAAGCCTGAGCGCTGCAACTGGAGAGTAGCACCCACATGCTGCAGCTAGAGAAAGCCTGCACAGCAACAAAGACATAGCACAGAAAAAAAAAAAAAAAAGGGACATTGAGGTTCAGGTGTTAAAGTAGGTGACAGGTTAGGATGCTAATGTTCTCAGGAGGCTAGTCTCTTAGAATTGTCCAGTGTTTTAGTCTAAAGAAATGAATAAGGGTTGTTCCAGACATCCTGGGAAGTCTGCTGAGGAGCTATTTTTAGAATTTTGCACCAGTTTAAAGACATTCAGTGAAGAGCCCTGGTCCTGGTGGATTATCTGGAAGGCCATTCATTTCAGAGGACACACTCCACAGACAGTTTGCCCCTAAAATTTGTTTATTGGCTGTGCTGGGTCTTCGCCCCTGCACGGGCCCCTCTCCAGTTGCAGCGAACAGGGTCTACTGTCCAGGCTCGGTGCTCGGGCTGCTCAGTGTAGTGGCCCCTCTCATTGTGGAACATGGAACATGGGCCCTAGGGTGCACAGGCTTCAGGAGATGCTGCACATGGGCTCAGTAGTTGTAGCTCCCAGGCTCCAGAGGACAAGTGCAGTAGTTGCGGTGCATGAGATTAGTTGCTCTCATATGGGATCTTCCCGGATTAAGGATCGAACCCATGTCTTCTGCATTGGCAGGTAGATTATTCACTACTGAGCCACCAGGGAAGCCCCCTCTAAGATTTTGGCCTAAAAATTTGTGACCAGTAATTTCCTCTAAAATGATCTCAGTTTTATAATCAGTGAAAGCAACAGATTGGATTAGATGTTGGTTTTTTTTCTAATCTTCCTACTCTACTTCCTTCCATACCTCAATTTTTAGCCTATTAAGCATGTAAATTATTTTAATTCTAAGATATTCTTAATATATAAATACACACAGAGAATGATTTAATAGTTCCTATGTATCCACAGTTATATTGAAAAGATGTTAATTTATTTCTTCACATTTACTCTCTGTCACAATCCAATTTTGAAAATGTTAAAATATGAGAAAATGGCCCTTTTAAAGTCAAAAAGGTATGGTACATTAAGAGGAAATCACACACATGTTATAAACAATTATGAAAAGAAGAACATTACATATGAAACCCCATGAAAGAGGGCCAAATCTATAATCAGAAAAAAAAATAAAAAATCCTGAGATGCTTTCATTGTTTACCATAGCACAAAGAAAATAAACTCTACAAAAGCAAAGGAGTAATGAATGAGTTATGAGGAAAGGAAATAAAGGATTTGATCTGAAATAATCTTTAATTCCTTACCCTCTCATCTTCCCCTTTGAAAAACCAAGCTGTGTTGTTTAGTTGCCAAGTCACGTCCGACTCTTGTGACCCCTCGGACTGTAAGCCTGCTGGGCTCCTCTGTCCATGAGATTTCCCAGGCAAGAATACTGAAGTGGGTTACCGTTTCCTTCTCCAGGGGATCTTCCTGACCCAGGGATTGAACTTGCATCTCCTGTGTTGGCAGGTGGATTCTTTACCACTGAGCCACTGGGGAAGCCAGACCAAACTTATAAAGGAGTGAAAAATTCACTTAAAATTTGAAAAATAGGAAAGAGTACCATAACTGTAGAGACACATTGAGGACCTTCTTGACTGGCATTTTTTCCAACCTTTTGAGAAATTCCAACCAGACTATGGTTCACCCGTGTGAAATGGCCAGTGTCCCCGTCAGAGCTACCCCCAAAATTTCCTTGTAACTGAGAGAGGAAAGGACTTGAGGGGGTAGCCATTTGGCAGCAAATAAAGAGAGGGTCAATGTCATGAGTGACCTTAGGGAGTAGATGGATGTGGGCAAACAGCAATTGACACGACTCTCCTTCCTGAAATCCAAGGAATGGGTCTGCTGTGTAAAATAGAAATGCCACAATTAGAGAAGGGGGCAATGCCACCCCCATTCTAGAAACCAACCACCCCAAAGACATGAAAAAGGGCACTGCCATGAGGTCTCGCTGTGCTATGTTAATAAGTCCCCTATTAGCTTCCCTAACCCGGCCTTTGTCTCCTTTGGATAAATAAGATGTGTTCTATGGGGTGTCCCATTTCTATCTTTGAGGGTATGTGTGATTTGGGGGATGGATTTATTCTTTCTGACCCCAGATATCCTTTCCATGTTTATTCATTTCATTTTCTTCAATTTCAATCTCCTGATCTCCGTTGAGAGCCTTTTCTTTCTATGGAAAAAATAATCTTTTACCAGTGGAAACATTAGTCATCCTGCCTCCTCATTGAAAAACTTTCTTCTCTTGAGAAGGTGCCAATATCATGGGTGTACACTCATTCATTTCTGTAAGGCTAGCTATCAGGGCTGTTGTTTGTAGCCATTATTTCTTTAAATTGAAGCATGATACTTTACAGCCTGTTATTTTAAGTAAAATGGAGGCCTAATGGATGGCTTACCACTTCACACTGCATTTCTAGCGATTTCATTTGCAAGCGTATCAAATGCCCTGAGATGAATGAGTTTTGCCCTTCAATGGAAACTGGCAAAAGCAGAGCTGAGCTGACTTGCAGATAAATATTAATAGCGATTGCTCAGAAGAAAAGGTCAAGAAATAAAGCTCAAATACTTGTCTTTACTTAAACACTTAAATTATGTAAAATTGAAAATCCATTCTCATTTTTAAGTGAACACATTAATCTTCTAAGAAGTGAAAGAAGTTGTCATGAATTTAGGGAGAGGGAGTAATTTAGTCCTGACTTTCATCATCTCCAGAACTAGACGAAGAAGTAGACCAGTCAGCTGGTTCATAGGGCACTGATGCATAAATGGTACAAAAATCCACCACTGGGGTAGATAGACCCCCCGGGAAGCTATAGTCACTGAAGGGTTTATGTTCAAGTCTTGATCTTCACCCCTTGAATGTGGGTGAAACCTGTGACTTGCCTCAAACTAATATAAAATAAAGACTATGGTGGGTACTTCCTTGGTGGTCTAGTGGTTAAGACTTTGCTTTCCAATGCAGGGGTGCAGGTTCAATCAGGGTTCCCCTGGTCAGGGAACTGAGATACCACATGCCTTATGGCCAAAAAACCAAAAGGTAAAACAGAAGCAATATTGTAACAAACTCAGTAAAGACTTTAAAAAAAGAAAACTATGATCAAAGTGGCGAGATGGTAACATCTGTCATCACGCTACTGTGTGTATATATGTGTGCATGTGCAAATATATTCAAGAGTGATTCTCCACTGCCATTTTTTTTAATGAATGTGTTTCTATTTCTCTTATAATTTAAAAAGTGCAAACATTCTGTTGGACCATATAAATGGCTGAGCATCAAAGAATTTGATGCTTTCGAATTGTGATGCTGGAGAAGACTCTTGAGAGTCCCTTGGACAGCAAGGAGATCAAACCTGCCAATCCTAAAGGAAATCAACTCTGAATATTCATTAGAAAGACTGATGCTGAAGCCCCAATATTTGGCCACCTGATACGAAGAGTTGGCTCATTGGAAAAGACCCTGATGCTAGGAAAGACTGAAGGCAGGAGGAGAAGGGGGCAACGGAGGATGAGTGGTTGGATGAAATCACCAACTCAATGGACATGAATTTGAGCAAATTCCGGAGACGATGGAGGACAAAGAAGCCTGGAGCCCTGCAGTCCAAGGGGTCACAAAGAGTTGGACATGACTTGCCAACTAAACCACAACAATACATTCTGTAATTCAGCCACAGCCTTTACATCCGGGTGACTTCTTCACTGGATTTCAATTTCCTTTTATATAACAGATTCTTGTTCCTGAAGGCAGTTAGCTTTCCATCATTCTTTCTGTCTAGATAACATCTAAAGACAAGTCCAACAGGTACATGACTAAGTACCCAGTGGTCACACATAATCTGAAGTAAGTTCATCATGAACGCTGCAACCTCAGAAACAACAATGATCCCACACCCAAGGACAGTGGCCTCCAAGGCCATTTCTGAATAAGTGAGCTGCCATGGTGTCAGGTGGGCTATGGAGAGGGACCACATGATGAAGAACTTTGAGCAGCCTCTATAACCTGAAAAAGACTTGAGGCTGACAGCTAGCAAGAAAGCAGGGAGCTCAGTCCTATAGGAGATAAATTCTGCAACAACCCAAGGGAGCTTTGAACTGGATCTTTCCCCAGGCAAGCCTCCAGTGAGACCCTAGTCTTGACCTACACCAGGTTTTCTACCTGAAGAGACTCTGAAGTAGAGAATCTCATTATGCTGTTCCTGGATTCTAGCCTACAGAAAACTGTGAGTAGTGAACACATACTGTTCAAGCTTTGAATATGCGGTCGTTTGTGATGCAGCCATGGAAAACTAATGCAACCATGCAACAGGTGAAAAAATTGGAGAAAATTGCATTTGCCAGAGTCCATTAAGGGGAGTAGCAAGTGTGGTTGGAATGACTAAAGTCACGAGGCATATAGATTCAGGGTTAGAATCTTTGGAAGCAAATGCATTAATTGTCCTGTGAGGAGAATAGGCCTAATTACTGAAAGGCCATTGTTTTGCAGGGGTCTATGGAGTTTCAAAGTCAGAACTGAATGACTCAGAACAGTAGAGAAGACCTTGCTGTTGCCCATTGTCCACAGAATCCTCTCCCTTTCCCCTGCAGCACTCAGTGTTGTTGTTCAGTCACTAAGTCATGTCAGACTCTTCGCAACCCCATGGACTGGTCATAGATTTCTTCCAAGGAGCAAGCATCTTTTAATTTTATGGCTGCAGTCACCACCTGCAATGATTTTGGAGCCCCCCAAAATAAAGTCTCTCACTGTTTCCATTGTTTCCCCATGTATTTGCCATGAAGTGATGGGACTGGATGCCATGATCTTATTTTTCTGAATGTTGAGTTTTAAGCCAACTTTTTCACTCTCCTCTTTCACTTTCATCCGAGGCTCTTTAGTTCTTCTTCACTTTCTGCCATAAGGGTGGTATCATCTGCATATCTGAAGTTATTGCTATTTCTCCCGACAATCTTGATTCCAGCTTGTGCTTCATCCAGCCTGGCATTTTGCATGATGTGCTTTGCATATAAGTTAAATAAGCAGGGTGACAATATACAGCTCTCCCAATTTGGAACCAGTCTGTTTTTCCATGTCCAGTTCTAACTATTGCTTCTTGAGCTGCATACAGATTTCTCAGGAGGCAGGTCACATGATCTGGTATTCCCTACAGAGTCAATAGGGTCCAGAATTTTCCCCAGCTGCACATGCACACAGCTACAGTCCCATACAGTCCCATGTATTTTGGTGCTATAGGAGAAGTATGTCCAGGTGCAAACTTTGCAGCAAAGGGTTCCAGGTTCCAGCCTGTCTCATTCCCCATGAGAGACTCTACATCCTTGTTCTTAAGGGGTAAGGGGCCAAAGTTCTCTTCTGAAGTTTCTTCCTGCTGGTCAGGGTCCGCAGATCCTAGCCTACCCAGAGGTGTAAAAGTCCCTAGTCGGCTTTTCCAAGGGCCTGTAGGGACCTGGGCCACTTTCTACTGGGATGGGCTGAATTTCTTGAGCCATCATGAGCCTTACTTCAAATCTGCTATTGCATTTGGTTTGGTAACATTTTCTTTAGACTATTTATAGTTGTAAGGGGAATGATTTACAATCTTCCTTTTTTAGTTATCCTTGTCTGGTTTTGTTACAAGGGTTTTGCTAGGTCAGTAAAATCAATTGGGGCAGATATCTGTTGTTTTCTGTGCTCTGAAATACCTTATATTACATAGGACTTTCGTGTACTTAGAATGTTTTCCAAAACTTGCTGGTCAAATTTTCTGACCTAGTGCCTTTGGACTGAACATTTAAAATGGGGACAAAGTCTTTATCCCACAAGTAGGGATTAAAAACATTTAGAAATATCAAACAGTCAATGGACATGTGGACATGGAGAGGGGAATAGAGGGGTGGGATGAATTGGGAGATTAGATTTGACATAAATATACTACTGTGTGTAGAACATATAGCTAGTGGGAAGCTGCTGTATAGCACAGGGAGCTCAGCCTGGTGCTCTGTGATGACTACAGGGGTGGTCCTGGGGTGTGGTAGGAGGGAGGCTCAAGAGGGAGGAGATATGTCTATACTTATGAATGAGTAACATTGTACAGCAGAAACTGACACAGCACTGTAAAGCAATTATTCTCCAATTAAAAAAAATTAAATCTAAGAAAAAAAGAAATAGCAAACTAAATTGGTACCCACCCCAACACACTCTCACATGTAACTGTAATTTGTCAAGAAAACAACATATACTATCTTCCCAGTTTGGACCAGTTAGAAGGAAGTGGAGAAGAAACTTCATAAAATTCACCATGAAGGAAAAAAAACAGAAAAATCTGAAGAGAAAAAGCTGAACTGGGCTCACCACAAAGATTTTTCAACAGTATTGACCTCTTCTAATCACGACGATAACACAGAACTTCTGTTCAGATGGATTGCAATACAGCTCAACTTTTTAGGTTGACATTTAGACCTTTTCAGCATGACTGACCTTGTCATACAAAAGTTCACTTCCCAGAGGATTTACACATTAAGGTATCATTTTACTTTGCAAATATGCAGAGAGTTTAGCACAGGATCTAGTTCATGGTAGATATGCAATAAAAGTGAGTTTGCTTCTCCCAGACCCATAAAAAAATTTCATTTCATCTAAACATATTCACTTCTGTTCTCATAGAAAGAAAGGTAGTGGGTAATGGCATTATTTGATTTAGTAGCTGGAAATGAATGCCAGCTGCATGAACTTCAGATGCAATCAGAACTGCAGAGTCTCAATGCAATCTGGACATAACAAAATAAAATAACTTTGTAAAGGCACAGTATATCCAGTCAGCCAAACCTCATCCTTGGAGAGGGTTGGCTTTTCAGTCAGCTTCCATATGGATCTGAAAATTCCAAACCTTGAGTTCTGGCAGTTTAGAGTCCCAAGATGTGTAGAATTGGGCAAGAATGACTAACCCTGGGGTTTCAAAAGCAATTAATGAATCCATCTTCCACTTGCAAGTATGTCAGCTTTGGCCTCTAGTTCAGAACAATTCTTACTATATCACACATAAAACAAAATTATTTGCCTTTTTTTTATAGATCATTCCATACATTCTTTCCATGTTTGGACACAATTTACTGGCTCTAATAAAGGGAGAGCTTTGTATTTCATTTTAATTCTGTAACTCTCGGAGCCATTGTTTTAAGGATGGCTAGGTTAACATCGGGCTCTCCAGGTTGTGCTAGTGGTAAAGCGCCCATCTGCCAATGCAGAAGACAATAGAGATGTGGGTTCGATCCTTGGGTAGGGAAGATCCCCTGGAGAGCATGGCAACCCACTCCAGTATTCTTGCCTGGGAAATCCCATGGACAGAGAAGCCTGGCAGGCTACAGTCCATGAGGTCGCAAAGAGTCAGACAAGACTGAGTGACTTAGCACACACACTCACTGGTTGACATCAGCAGCCAGAGACTGGGGTTTCAGCATGCCAAACATCTGTTGAATGTGAACATATTTTAGATGGTTTTAATATAGCTAGATATTTGATATCAAATGGAAACACTTTGATCAGAATCCCTGCCTAAAGCTATAGATAGCTACAGTTAAACATGTTGTCTTGTGAACTCTTCATTGGAAATTTTATATATGTGGCAGACACCTCTCGTTGTCTACCCTGTTCCCACTCTCTCTTTTTTATCTCACTAGCAGAATGCTAGCTTTGAGATATACCCAGATAAAATATTCATTTTTCCAGTTGGCATTGAAACATAGAAATGGCTATGGGATAGAATTATGAACAATGAGATACAAATAGAAGTCAGCAAAGGATTTATGTATGATAAGTGCTTTTGTTTTCTTCTTTTTCTTTTCATTTTATTTCTGTTTCTCTTCCCTCTTGTTGTTGTTAAGTTGCTAAGTCAGGTCCAACTCTCTGCAACCCATACTGCAATGGGTTGCAGTATGCCAGGCTTCCCTGTCCTACACTATCTCCTGGACTTTGCTCAAATTCATGTCCATTGAGTCAGTGATGCTATCCAACCACCTCATCCTCTGACACCCCCTTCTCCTCCTGCCCTCACTCCTTCCAAGCATCAGGTTTTTTCCCAATGAGTCATCTCTTCATATCATGTTACTGAAGTATTGGAGCTTCAGCTCCAGCATCAGTCCTTCCAATGAATATTCAGGACTGATTTCCTTGACTGGTTTGATCTCCTTGCCAGTCCAAGGGACTCAAAAGAGTCCTCCAGCACCACAGTTTGAAAGCATCATTTCGTTGGGGCTCAGGCTTCTTTATGGGCCAACTCTCATATCCATATATGACTACTGGAAAAACCATAGCATTTATTTATTTTCCTGCCTAGAACATAGTATCCAGGCTGGAGTTGGAGCAGCCCTCTTTGAATCATGAGGTAACACATATTAGGATAAAAACACATACTAAAGATGGTGGAGTGGGCAGAAATGTTGATTGCTGCATAGAGCTACTTATTATATGAGAAAAATAACCCCTTATTTGCCTAAGCTGCAATAGTTATTATTATTTACAGTTGTATACAATCTAGATTGGTGTTACATAGACTTTCTGAAATTCCTTTCTCTTAAATTTTAATGATCATATCTCTATTTTAACTCTTGGATGGGAGAGTTGAATTCATTTGAAGAATGTAGAAAGAAAGCTGTGACATTTGTATTTTTCTTATATTGAACTTACACTCACTTTCAGAGTTAGTGATCCCCATCTTATATGTGTGGTCATTTGGAAAAGAATATATAGGCATATATAACCCATGGAAAAGCAAAGTCTAGGTGGCTCTCAGGTTCCCAATTGTAGGTTTTTACATGAAAGTTATACTGATTGCACAGATGCATGTGTCTTAAACATCTGGGGGTTCCCAGAGACATCAGAACATCACCTCTCAAGACTCAATGGCTTCCATCTCCCAGAAGGGGATCCTACAGGTTCAAGAATACCTCAGAATTAAAGAATTACTGAAGGTATGCTTGGAATAGTCAGGATGGGCAATATAGCACACCATTCAATAGAGAATGATTCCAGTAGAATTTGGATATAGAACTTGTCCAGATGAGAAGTTCATGGATCTGGTTATCCATGCTGCACCCCTGACTTTGCTGAGGTTTCAGTTTTCTATTGCTCCCATGTAGAGGTGGGGGATGTCCTGCCCTCATTGAGGAGTAGTGGTTCTAACACTGAGATCTAAACAAGTTCATCTTTTATTGATATAAATGAGACTAGAATTAATGACCAACTAATAAGCAGACTGGGCTTCCCTGATGGCTCAGTGGTTAAGAATCCACCTGTCAATGCAGGAGATGTGTGTTTGATCCCTGGATCAGGAAAATCACCTGGAGGAGGAAATAGCAACCCACTCCAGTATTCTTGCCTGGGAAATCCCATGGACAGAGGATCCTGGCAAGCCATAGTCCATGGGGTTGCAAAGAGTCAGATGTGACTTAGCAACTGAACAACAATGAAAAGGATGAGCAGATCAGGTCTTAATAATTTAGGGCCACACTTCTTTTCATATTGGTGTTGAGAAAGGTTAAAATAGTCAATTATGTTTTGTTTTCTTTTAATTTCAAAAGTAATAAAGAGTACTGCAAC
The DNA here is from genome assembly GCF_027580195.1 of Bos mutus. Classification (NCBI taxonomy): domain Eukaryota; kingdom Metazoa; phylum Chordata; class Mammalia; order Artiodactyla; family Bovidae; genus Bos; species Bos mutus. The sequence goes on from NC_091637.1 coordinate 23,235,469, forward strand.
TCAACCAACCTTCTTGTGAATATAGTACACCTCTTCTTCTAATTTCCTCCTACTTCAAATACTGAAAACTCAGTTTATTTCCTGGAAGATGATCAGGGTCTCTCTTATTCTTCCTACTTCTATAATTGAGTCCTTCCTTGTTTGTCACATTCTCTATTTAAACAGTGTGTAGGGACCTAGAAGAAAGGAAGTAGCCCATGAAGTCCAACCACTCAGTCCTGGAGTTGGGTAAGGAACTGAAGAAAGCAGTATCAGCAGAGAGCCCTGATTCATGATCCTCTGTACCTTCTCAGCTGATCCATTTCCATGGAAAACTAAAAGCTGTTTAGGAAAACAACTTTGAGGGACAAGAGGAATGTTGACATCATGAGTCATAGCTTCATCTTAACCATGTGGCTTTAATAGAACTACTGTGACAAACATTTCCAAATAGTTTACCAGAGGGGGGAAAAAACTGCACCCACTAAAAACAGCTTTGTTTTCATCAGTTGTGTTAAAATGTTTAGAGAAAGTCAAAGATATCTGGAGCCCATAGAACTTCTGACTGAAGCCAAGCATTTCAGGTAGAAGGCCAAGGAGGAAGTGAGTCAAGGTCACATTGGAAATGGTCTTGTGTCTCCAGTTGGGTGAGTCTTGGAAGATGAGGAAAGAGACACGGGAGTCCAGAATACTTGGGATCAAGCCTACTAAACTTTTTGCAGAGAAGGTTGGGGGAAGACTTCATAGCAGAACTCCAGAGGGGATAAAAAAAAGTGCCAGAGATAAAATGATGAAGAATGGCCTCTGTGAGAGTCACCAAGACAAGAAAAAGTCTAGAGGTTGGAGGACTTCCTTGGTGGTTCAGTGGCTAAGACTGTACTACAATGCCAGGGGTTCTGGTTCGATCCCTGGTCAGGGAACTAAGATCCCATGTGCCACAGCTAAGACCCAGCAAAGCCAAATAAATGATTTTTTTTTAACTTTATTTAAAAAAAAAACTTACCCTGCAGGGTGGGTAGGTGGAGGCAGCAGGGAAGGCTGGGCTAGCAATGCTGAGTTTAAGCCACCTGGCCACTTAACCTTTGGGAGAATGTAGCTGGTATACAAGTTTATTGCTCAAAGAGGCAGACAAGGTGCTAAACACACACATTTTGAGGCCAGAGAAGTGAAACAGACCTGCTAGAGACACAAGCAGAGCCAACATGTGAGACCAAGTACAAGAAGGAGAATAAGGTTACACACAGTAGTGTGTTTGTCAACCCCAATTTCCCAATTCGTCCCACCCTGCCCTTCCCTCATCATGTACAGGTGTGAGAGTTGAACCATAAAGAAGGCTGAGCACCAAAGAATTGATGCTTTCAAAATGTGGTTCTGGAAAAGACTCTTGAGAGTTCCTTGGACAGCAAGGAAACCAAACCTGTCCATCCTAAAGGAAATCAACCTTGAATATTCATTGGAAGGACTGATTGAAGCTGAAACTCCGATACTTTGGCTATCTGAGGTAAAGAGCTGACTCATTGGAAAAGACCCTGTTGCTGGGAAAGATTGAAGGTAGGAGGAGAAGGAGACGACAGAGGACAAGATGGTTGAATGGCATCACTGACTCAATGGACATGAGTTTGAGCAAACTCTGGGAGATAGTGAAGGACAGGAAAGCCTGGTATGCTACAGTCCATGGGGTCACAAAGAGTCAGATACAACTGAGCGACTGAACAATAACCACAGGTCCATTCTCTGCATCTACATCTCTATTCCTGCCTTGGAAAATAGGTAGTTAGTGGGAACATTCTATAAAGCACAGGGAGCTCAGCTCGGTGCTCTGTGATGACTTAGAGGGGTGGGATGGGGGTGGAGTGGGAGGGATGCTCAAGAGGGAGGGGATGTATGGATACATATGGTTGATTTGGGCTTCCCTTGTACCTCAGCTGGTAAAGAATCTGTCTGCAATGCAGGAGACCTGGGTTCAATGCCTGGGTTGGGAAGATACCTTGGAGAAGGGAATGACTACCCCCTCCAGTATTCTAGCCTGGAGAATTCCATGGACTGTATATCCATGGGGCACAAAGAGTCGGACATGATTGAGCAACTTTTACTTTTCATGGTTGATTCCCTTCATTGTACAACAGAAACTAACAGAGCCCTGTAAAGCGATTGTCATTCAGTCACTGAGTCATGTCTGACTCTTTGGACCCCCTGTAAAGCAATTATATTTCAATTAAAAAAAAAAAAAAAAGAACAGGGTTAGAGTAAACCAGAAATTGTCCAGCTTTATTTTTGTCAAGGACCAGACTGTCCACAGTTTGGGCTCTGTAAGCGCATGAGGTCTTTATTACCACCAGTCAACTCAGCCATTGTGGTACAAAAACATCCAATAAAGTTTTATTAGAACTCAGTTACTCTCATTTGTTGATTATTGTCTATGGCACTTCAATTTAAATTTCAAATAATCCCATACCCCCAACCATTAAAAGTACAAGAATTCTTTTTGGCTCAAGGGGTGCAAAAAAAACAGGGTGTGGGCTGGGATCACATTTTGCTGATTACTGTGTCAAAAGCCATAACCAACCTAAACAGCATATTAAAAGCAGAGACATTACTATGCCAACAAAGCTTCATCTAGTCAAAGTTATGGTTTTTATAGTAGTCAGGTACAGATGTGAGAGTTGGGCTATAAAGAAAGCTGAGCACTGAAGAATTGATGCTTTTGAACTGTGGTGTCGGAGAAGACTCTTGAGAGTCTCTTGGACTGCAAGGAGATCCAACCAGTCCATCCTAAAGGAAATCAGTCCTTAACATTCATTGGAAGGACTAATGCTGAAACTGAAACTCCAATATTTTGGCCACCTAATGTGAAGAACTGACTCATTGGAAAAGACCCTGATGCTGGGAAAGATTGAAGATGGGAAGAGAAGGGGATGACAGAGGATGAGATTGTTGGATGGCATCACCGACTCGATGGACATGAATTTGAATAAGCTCCGGGAGTTGGTGATGGACAGGGAAGCCTGGCATGCTGCAGTCCATGGGGTCGCAGAGTCAGACACGACTGAGTGACTGAACTGAACGGAGTGTTAAATGGACAAAGGGGCCTGAGGGGGCAGTGAAGGGAGTGGAGGGTGGTGCAAAGGGCAGAAGGAAACGTGTCAGGTGTGTCAGTAAGGACATTCAATTCAGGTAGCAATTCATCTTAGTGGCTGGAATATTCACAGCACTTTTGCCCTTGAACAGAAGTATCTTTCTCAATTTTATAAGCATAGAGTTACATGTAAATATTTCATTTCTCTTTGGAAAAGAAGAAACTACTAAACAAAAATACATGAGACTTCCCTGGAAGTCCAGTGGTTAAAACATCACCTTCCAATGCAAGGGGTGCAAGTTTGACCCCTGGTCGGGGAGCTAAGATTCCACATGCCTTGAAACCAAAACATAAAAGAGAAGCCATATTGTAGAAAATTCAGTAAAGACTTTAAAAATGGGAGTGCAAAGATGGTGGAAGAGTAGGTGGACATGGAGTACACCTCTCTCCATGGATACATTGGGAATACACTTCCAGACACAGAAGTACATGCAGAACACTAGCTGAGAGCCGACAGGAGTACCTGACTAGTGGAAAATAATATATAGAACCATGCAAAATTTGGTAGGATGAAGGAACTAGGGGGAAAAACAGGAGTGTAAGTAGGACTGGACCTGGCCTTGGTGGGTGGGGGAACTAAAGCAGGGGTCTGAACCCCACATTAGGGCAATTGCCTGAGTGAGAGGAGAAACATTTAAGGCTGAGAGTGAAACAGCTGATCTGTGGAAGCCTAAATGGAATGAGAATCATACAGTTCTTGCTGCAGCCATATATACCCCGGAAAGGGATGGAGGTTCCATAGAAGGCATAGCAGCTGGGAGCTGGAGTTTAGGGATTGTGGAGCAATCCCAGGGTGAGGGCTGGTATTGACTGCAGAGAGACAGATTGAAGGGATGTAAGAGAGGAGATTGTGGTGGGAAATGCCTGTGGAGGAAAGCCAGGCAGCCATGGAAGCAAGGTGATACTGCTGAGTCACATGTAGGGGGTGGAGCCATCACTATAGCCTCTCTCCCCACACACCAGCATCAGCAGCTAAACAATAGAGAGGCTGGCCCATCAAACGCCTGGCATGGCACACTGAACTACAGAGTAGGACCCCACCCAGGGTGCCCCTTTAAGTGCCTGATGTGCTGATCTACAGAGTAGGACCCTAGCCGGGGGGCCCTTCTATGTGCCTGATGCACTGAACAACAGAGAAGGACCTAGGCAAGGGAGTCCTCTAAGTACCTGAACAGTTGGAACTATGGAGAAAGACTGGCCAAAGAGGCCTTATGATCACCAGCTACAAGAGGCTTGAGAAAAGACTCTGATAGGGCCATAACTCCTTCAGTGGAGGCAGTCCGTGTCCCTGCACACTTGGCACCACCAGCGTCCCCGAAAGCCAAGCAGCTGTACCACCTCCACTCTCAACCCTCACTGGGACAGAGCTGTCACAGGCAAAAAAAGTCTTGCATCTGTGCACACAGGGTCACTTCGGTCATGTCCAACTCTTTGTGACCCTGTAACCTGTGGCCTGCCAGGCTTCTCTGTCAGGGGGGTTCTCCAAGCAAGAATATTGGAGTGTATTGGCCAATACTCTTTGCCATACCCTTCTAGAGCACTATATTTCCTGCTGCCCTAGCCACCAACTCCCCTGAGTACCTGGTGCTGCCAGAACCCTTGAAACCCAAGCAGCTGCACCACCTCCTCACCTCTGGCCCTCACTGGGGCAGACCCAAGTCCTCCAGAGCAGCCTCAGGAGCAAACCCCAGTGGACGACCCACATGCAGAAGTGGAAATAAAACCACAATTGAAACCCAGGGGCAGTGTGGCTAAGGAAGAAAACCCAAAACCTTCCCACCAGCTGTACAAGCTCCAGATTCAATCCACATGATCAACTAGGCAGACTCTGTGTCTATGGAATATATAAAATGTCATTGAGAGCTCCCACAAAAGAAAACACACTAGTTCTTATAGCTGTGGACATTGGAGGCAAGAACACACAGGAGTAGGACCAGATTAGAATCTGAGCTGGCGCCACAGTAGGTCCAGAGACCAGCATAGTGTTGGAGGGCATCCTAGGGAGGTGAGGTGGACTGTGACTCCCAGTGAAGGAAAGGACTCTGACAGCAGTGACTCAAGAAAAACATTTATTATTCATATGTTTTGACTTGTTCTGTAGATTCTTTTGGATTTTTTCTTTCTTTCTTTCTTTTTTTTTTTTGCCTTCCTCCCAACCCCTCTGTTGTAGTTGTCAATTTTATTGGCACTATGAAGTCTAATTAAGCTTTTGAGCTTTTTTTTAAATCTCAGTCACATTTTTTATTGTTGCTATAAACCTCTGCCTCTAGGTTGGGCTTTTGCAGTTCTGTGAAGTTTGTCTTTCTTTTCCCCTTCTTTCTTCTTCCTTTTTTTTTTCTTTTCTTTTTTTAATGTTTTTTAATCTATTATTATTTTTCTAAATTTATTTCTTTGTTTGCTTTTCCTACTGTTTTTCTCCCCTTGTAGTTAAGCTTTAATGTCTATAAATCTTCTTTATCTACCTATATTTAACTTTGCATATCTATTGCTTCTCTCTTCTCTTTCTTTCCTTTCCTCTCAACATATTTATTAGTTTTGTTTTCATTGCTTTATTCCGCTTGGCACCTTGCTTTAGTTTTGTTTTCCAGTTTGTGCTTTTCTTAACTGGTAGATATAATTTTTTATTTCCTTTGTTTGCTGGGCCAATCTACTGCACCTTATTTTTGTTGGACTGTTTTGATTTTGGTTATGGGTATATATGTGTATGTGTATATTCCATTATTTTAATTATTATTTGCCTCATTTTGTAACTGCTATTTGTGTGGGGTTCATCTTTGGTTTCCCATTTTGGGGTAGTTTTATTCTAACTTAATGTCATAACAAACCACTTGTGGAATCTTCGTTCCTAACCAGAGATCAAGCTCTGAGCCTTAGGAGTGGGAGCACTGACTTCAAGACCCTAGACTACCAGAGAACTAATCCTAGGGAGTATCAAATAGTGAGAACTCACACAAAGGAAAACGCTTGAATACAAGACCTGGCATCACCCAACCACCAGTAGCACCCTGTGCAGGATGCTTCATCTAAACAACAAACAAAACAAAAATACAAATCCAATCATCAGCTGATCACCTCACTCAGCCTTGCCCATCAGAGGAAAAACAAACAAACAAACAAAAACCTCAGCACAAATCTCACCCTATATGAAGCTTACAAAAACTGATGGACCAAACTTAGGAGGGCAGAAACCAAAAGGAAGAAAGAATTCAACCTTGAAGCTTGGGAAAATGAGACCTTAAACACAGTAAGTTTAAAAAAAAAAAATGAAAAGGCAGAGAAATACTACACAAGTGAAGGAACAAACTAGAAACACAAAAGTCCAAATAAATGAAGGGGAAATTGGCAAACTACCTGAAAAAGAATTCAGAATAATGATAGTAACGATGATCAAAAACCTTGAAAACAGAATGGAGAAAATGCAAGAATCAATTAACAAAGACCTAGAAGAATTAAAGAATAAACATACAAAGACAAAAAACACAATTACTGAAAGTAAAAATACTCTAGAAGGAATCAATAGCAGAATATCTGAAGCAGAAGAATGAATCAGTGAGCTGGAAGATAAAATGGTGGAAATAACTTGAGTGGAATAAATTAAAAAGAATGAAAAGAGCTGAGGACAGGCTCAGAGACTGCTGGGACAATATCAAACACACCAATATTCGAATTATAAGGGTCCCAGCAGAAGAAAAGAAAAAGAAAGGGTAAGAGAAATTTTTTGAAGAGATTATAATTGAAAATTTCCCCAACATGGGAAAGGAAATAGTCAATGAAGTTCAAGAGGTGCAAAGAGTCCCACACAGGATAAACCCAAGGAGAAACACACCAAGATGTATACTAACCAAACTAACAAAGACTAAACACAAAGAAAGAATATTAAAAGCAGCAAGGGAAAGGCAACAAGTAACACACAAAGGAAACCCCATATGTCTAACAGCTGATTTTTCAGCAGAAAGTTGGCAGGGCAGAAGGAAATGGCAGGATATATACTTCAAGGGGAAAATCTACAACCAAGATTATTGTACCTGGCAAGGATCTCATTCAAAATTGATGGAGAAATAAAAAGTTTTTCAGACAAGCAAAAGCTAAGAGAATTCAGTACCACCAAACCAGCTTTACTACAAATGTTAAAGGGACTTATATAGTCAAGAAATACAAGAGAAGAAAAAGATCTACAAAATCAACCCCAAACAATTAAGAAAATGGCAATAGGAACATATATATCAATAATTACTTTAAATGAAAATGGATTAAGTGCTCCAACCTAAAGACATAGACTGGTTGAATGGATACAAAAACAAGACCCATATATATGCTGTCTACAAGAAACCCACTTCAGACATAAAGACACATATAGACTGAAAGTGAGAGGATGGAAAAATATATTCCATGCAAATAGGAAGCACAAAAAAGCTGGAGTAGCAATCCTCATATCAGAAAAAATAGACCTTAAAATACAGAATATTACAAGAGATAAGGAAGGACACTATGTAATGATCAAGGGATCAATCCAAGAGGAAGACATAACAATTATAAATATCTATGCACCCAACAAAGGAGCACCGCAGTACATAAGACAAACACTAACAGACATAAAAGAAGAAATTGACAGTAACACAATGATAGCAGGAGACTTTAACACCCCACTCACACCAATGGACAGATCATCAAAACAGAAAATTAGTAAGGAAACACAAGTCTTAAATGATACATTAGATGAGATAGATCTCATTGATATCTTCAGGACATTCCATCCAAATGCAGAAGAATATACCTTCTTCTCAAGTGCACATGAAACATTCTCCAGTATAAACCAAATCTTGGGTCACAAATCAAACCTCAGTAAATTTAAGAAAATTGAAATTGTATCAAGCATCTTCTCCAAACACAGTGCTATGAGACTAGATATCAATTACATGAAAAAAACTGTAAGAAACACAAACACATGGAGATTAAGCAATACATTTCTAAATAACCAACAGGTTACTTGAAGAAATCAAAAGGGAAATAAAAAAATTTCTAGAAACAAATAACAATGAAAACACAACAAGTCAAAACCTATGGGATGCAGCAAAAGCAGTTCTAAGAGGGAAGTTTATAGCGATACATCCCTACCTCAAGAAACAAGAAAAACATCGAATAGACAACACCTAAAGCAACCAGAAAAAGAACAGAAAAAACAAAAACAAAATTAGTAGAAGGAAAGAAATTATAAAGGTCTGAGCAGAAATAAATGAAAAAAATGAAAGAAACAATAGTAAAGATTAATAAAACTAAAAGATGGTTCTTTGAGAAGATAAACAAAATTGACAAACCTTAAGCAGACTCATCAAGAAAAAAAGAGAGAAGAATCGAATCAACAAAGTAAGAAATGAAAAAGGAAAGGTTACAACAGACGACAATGCAGAAATATAAAGGATTATAAGAAACTATTATGAAGAACTATATGGCAATAAAATGGATAACTTGGAAGAAATGGACAGATTCTTAGAAAAGTTCAATCTTTCAAGACTGAACCAGGAAGAAATAGAAATTATGAACAACCCAATTACAAGCACTGAAATTGAAGCTGTGATCAAAGATCCCTCAAAAAGCAAAAGCCCAAACCAAATGGCTTCACAGGAGAATTCTATCAAACATTTAGAGAAGAGTTAATGCCTATTCTCCTAAAACTCTTTCAGAAAATTGCAGGGGAAAGAACACTTTCAAACTCATTCTAAGAGGCCACCATCACCCTGATACCAAAACCAGACAAAGATAACACAAGAAAAGAAAACTACAGGCCAATATCACTGATGAACATAGATGCAAAAATCCTCAACAAAATTTTAGCAAACAGAATTCAGCAACACATCATACACCATGATCAAGTTGGGTTTATTTCAGGGATGCAAGGATTCTCCAATACATGCAAATCAATCAATGTGATATACCATATTAACAAACTGAAAGATAAAAATCATATGATAATCTCAATAGATGTAGAAAAAGCCTTTGACAAAATTCAGCACCCATTTTTGACTAAAACTCTTCAAAAAATCAGCATAGACGGAACCTACCTCAACATAGTAAAGGCCATATATGATAAGCCTACAGCAAATTTTATTCTCAATGGTGAAAAATTGAAAGAATTCCCTCTAAGATCAGGAACAAGACAAGAGTGTCCACTGTCACCACTATTATTCGACATAGTTTTGAAAGTTCTAGCTACAGCAATCAGAGAAGAAAAATAAAAGGAATTCAGAAAAGAAAAGAAGTAAAACTCTCATTGTTTGCAGATGACATGATATTATACATAGAAACCCTAAAGATAGTATCAGAAAATTACTAGAGCTAATCAGTGAATTTAGCAAAGTTGCAGGATACAAAATCAATACATAGAAATCACTTGCATTTCTATACACTAAAAATGAAAAATCAGAAAGAGAAATTAAAGAATCAATCCCATTCACTGTTGCGACAAAAAGAATAAAATAACTAGGAATAAACTTACTTAAAGAGACAAAAGAACTGTACGCAGAAAATTATAAGACACTGGTTCCAAATAGGAAAAGGAGTACGTCAAGGCTGTATATTGTCACCCTGCTTATTTAACTTATATGCAGAGTACATCATGAGAAACGCTGGACTGGAAGAAGCACAAGCTGGAATCAAGATTGCCGGGAGAAATATCAATCATCTCAGATATGCAGATGACACCACCCTTATGGCAGAAAGTGAAGAGGAACTAAAAAGCCTCTTGATGAAAGTGAAAGTGGAGAGTGAAAAAGTTGGGTTAAAGCTCAACATTCAGAAAACGAAGATCATGGCATCCGGTCCTATCACTTCATGGCAAATAGATGGAGAAACAGTGGAAACAGTGTCAGACTTTATTTTGGGGGGCTCCAAAATCACTGCAGACGGTGACTGCAGCCATGAAATTAAAAGACACTTACTCCTTGGAAGGAAAGTTATGACCAACCTAGACAGCATATTCAAAAGCAGAAACATTACTTTGCCAATAAAGGTCCATCTAGTCAAGGCTATGGTTTTTCCTGTGGTCATGTATGGATGTGAGAGTTGGACTGTGAAGAAGGCTGAGCGCCAAAGAATTGGTGCTTTTGAACTGTGGTGTTGGAGAAGACTCTTGAGAGTCCCTTGGACTGCAAGGAGATCCAACCAGGCCATTCTGAAGGAGATCAGCCCTGGGATTTCTTTGGAAGGAATGATGCTAAGGCTGAAATTCCAGTACTTTGGCCACCTCATGCAAAGAGTTGACTCATTGGAAAAGACTCTGATGCTGGGAGGGATTAGGGGCAGGAGGAGAAGGGGACGACAGAGGATGAGATGGCTGGATGGCATCACTGACTCGATGGATGTGAGTCTGGGTGAACTCTGGGAGTTGGTGATGGACAGGGAGGCCTGGCGTGCTGCGATTCATGGGGTCGCAAAGAGTCAGACACAACTGAGCAACTGAACTGACTGACTGACTGACTGAGGAAAGAAATCAAAGATGACATAAACAGATGGAGAGATATTCCATGTTCTTGGGTAGGAAGAATCAATATTGTGAAAATGACTATACTACCAAATTCAATCTAGAGATTCAATGCAATCCCTATCAAATTACCAACTGTATTTTTCATAGAACAAGAACAAAAAATTTCACAATTCACATGGAAACACAAAAGACCCTGAATAGCCAAAGCAGTCTTGAGAAAGAAAATGGAGCTGGAGGAATCAACTTTCCTGACTTCAGATTATACTACAAAGCTACAGTCATCAAGACAGTATGGTACTGGCACAAAAACAGAAATTTAGACCAATGGAACAAGATAGAAGGCCCAGAAATAAACCCATGCATCTATGGGTACCTTATTTTTGACAAAGGAGGCAAGAATATACAATGGGGCAAAAACAGCCTCTTCAATAAACGGTGCTGGGAAAACTGGACAGCTACATGTAAAAGAATGAAATTAGAACACTTCCTAACACCATGGATTAAATGGATTAAAGACCTAAATGTAAGTCCAGAAACTATAAAACTCTTAGAGGAAAACATAGGCAGAACACTCAATGATATAAATCAAAGCAAGATTCTCTATGATCCACCTCCTAGAATAACAGAAACAAAAACAAAAGTAAACAAATAGGACCTGATTAAACTTAAAAGCTTTTGCACAGCACAGGAAACCATAAGCAAGGTGAAAAGACAACCCTCAGAATGTGAGAAAATAATAGCAAATTAAACAACTGACAAAGGATTGATTTCCAAAATATACAAGCAGCTCATACAACTCAATACCAGAAAAGCAAACAACCCATCAAAAAGTGGGGAAAAGACCTAAACAGACATTTCTCCAAAGAAGACATACAGATGGCTAACAAACACATGTAAAGATGCTCAACATTGCTTATTATTAGAGAAATGCATATCAAAGCTCAATGAGATATCACCTCACACCAGTCAGAATGGCCATCATCAAAAAGTCTTCAAACAATAAATGCTGGAGAGGGTGTGTAGAAAAGGGAATGTTCTTGCACTTGTGGTGGGAATGTAAATTTATACAGCAACTATGGAAGACAGTATGGAGATTCCTTTAAAAACTAGGAATAAAACCACCATATGACCCAGAGATTCCACTCCTAGGCATCTACACTGAGGAAACCAAAATTGAAAGAGGCACATGTATCCCATTGTTCACTGCAGCACTGTTTACAATAGCTAAATTGAAAATACATAGAACAATATCAATATATGAACCATTTTTAGTCTTTTTAATTTATTTGTTTTTTAATTGAAGGATAATTGTTTTACAGAATTTTGTTTTCTGTCAAACCTCAACATGGATCAGCCATAAGTGTACATATACCCCCTCCCTTTTGAACCTTCCTCTCATCACCCTGGAAGAGCTTGGAAGCAACCTAGATGTCCATCAACAGATGAATGGATAAAGAAGTTGTGGTATATATACACAATGGAATATTACTCAGCTGCAAAAAGGAACACATTTGAGTCAGTTCTAATGAGGTGGATGAACCTAGAGCCTATTAAACAGTGAAGTAAGTCAGAAAGAGAAAGATAAATATAGTATTCTGATGCATATATACTGAATCTAGAAAAATGGTACTGAAGAACTTATTTACAGGGCAGCAATGGAGAAACAGAGAATAGACTTATGGACATGGGAAGAGAGGAGGAGAGGGTGAGATGTATGGAAAGAGTAACAAGGAAACTTACATTACCATAGGCAAAATAGATAGTCAACGGAAATTTGCTGTGTGGCTCAGAAAACTCAAACAGGGGCTTTTTATCAATCTAGAGGGGTGGGATGGGGAGGGTGATGGGAGGGAGGTTCAAAAGGAAGGGGGATATATGTACACCTATGGCTGATCCATGTTGAGGTTTGACAGAAAACAACAAAATTCTGTAAAGCAATTATCCTTCAATTAAAAAACAAATAAATTAAAAAGGACTTTAAAATGGTTCATATATTGATATAGTTCTATGTATTTTGACATCTAGTATTAACACTAAAATCTAGAAAATTTATTATCTTAAGTGATTGTAAAAAAATTTGAATGAGTCTTGAAACTTCTAATTCAATTCTGAGAATATAAAGAAATATGTTGTTAAAAAATAGGAAATTAACATAACTAAAGTATTGTTAACTAAAGTACAGATGTTCTTCAAATTACACAAAATTTTATGTTCAGTTCAGTTCAGTTGCTCAGTCGTGTCTGACTCTTTGCGACCCCATGAATCGCAGTACGCCAAGCCTCCCTGTCCATCACCAACTCCCAGAATTCACTCAGACTCCCATCCATCAAGTCAGTGATGCCATCCAGCCATCTCATCCTCTGTCATCCCCTTCTCCTCCTGCCCCTAATCCCTCCCAGCATCAGTCTTTTCCAATGAGTCAACTCTTCACATGAGGTGGCCAAAGTACTGGAGTTTCAGCTTTAGCATCATTCCTTCCAAAGAAATCCCAGGGCTGATCTCCTTCAGAATGGACTGGTTGGATCTCCTTGCAGTCCAAGGGACTCTCAAGAGTCTTCTCCAACACAGTTCAAAAGCATCAATTCTTCAGCACTCAGCTTTCTTCACAGTCCAACTCTCACATCCATACATGACCACAGGAAAAACGATAGCCTTGACTAGACGGACCTTTGTTGGCAAAGTTATGTCTCTGCTGTTGAATATGCTATCTAGGTTGGTCATAACTTTCCTTCCAAGGAGTAAGTGTCTTTTAATTTCATGGCTGCAGTCACCATCTGCAGTGATTTTGGAGCCCAAAAAAATAAAGTCTGACACTGTTTCCCCATCTATTTCCCATGAAGTGATGGGACCAGATGCCATGATCTTCGTTTTCTGAATGTTAAGCTTTAAGCCAACTTTTTCACTCTGCACTTGCACTTTCATCAGTGTCCATTATTTGCTTTCATACCTTATTCAAGACTCCACATTGTATTTAATTGCACTGAGGCACTTCGGTTGCATGCAACAAATTCTGTTAAATTCTCTTTACACTTTTATTCTATTGCAAATATGTTCTAATTTCCTTGTTATGTCTTCTTATATACACCCATCACTTAAAAGTGGATGTTTAATTTCCAAATACATGGGATTTTAAAAAATATCTTTGATATTAATTTCCCATTTAAATGCTTTCTTCTCTGTAATCACCCTCTGTGTTTTTTCAGTATTCTAACTTTACTGAAGCTTTCAATGGCTAAATCAAAGATCTCTCTTGGTAAATGTCACGTTACACTTGAAAATATGTAGGTTATTTTCAAATATCTTTTGATATTGATATCTAACATAATTTCACAGTGATAAGAGAATAGACTGTATGATTTCAATACCTTTAGAACCATCAAAATTTTGCACCTGGTCTTATGTCCCTGGATATTCCAGTGTCTCTTAGTTTATAGGCTATGGGAACTTAAATAGAATTTGTATCCTACTGTTGTGTGAAAACTGTATAAATCTTAATTTTGTTGAATTGATTCATAGTGCTTTTCAGGTCTACTATATCCTTCTACTTCTCTGTATATTCATTCTATTAATTTTTGAGAGTTTGATATTGAAACTCCAACTGAAAATCTTAATTTAGCCACTTAAAAAACAATTGTAATATATAGTGAAAGTATATGTAACCTTGTTCTGTATTTTCCAAGTCTCCTGTAAATGTGTTATATTTTCATAATTTAAAAAATAAAAACAAACAAAAAAGAAAGGCTGTTGTACACCTGAAACTAGCACAATATTGTAAATCAGCTATACTTCATTAAAAAATTGCTGTTACTTTAAAAAAAGTGTTTCATATAAAAAAATTCTTTAAAAGAAAATACATGTGTTTTTTTTGTTGTCGTTCTTTAATCTCTTCATTTCCCACATCTGGAAAATGACTCATATCGTTTGATGCCATTACTGGAGATATCAGTGCTCCCTGGGTTGTGACCTACTAGCATCATTTCTCAGCAGAATTTTCCTAAAGTTTTAGGATATTACCTCTGAAATCCACACCTTCATTAAGGGACATCAGATCTCCGAGGAGAAGGACTTTATTTGAAATCTTAATTCTTTGCTTTGGAGCCAGCCTGTGCTAAATTGTAGGATTCCCTGTAGCAGTCTGCCATTGCTGCCTTTCAACAGCATCTTTTATGACTTCCCTCCATGGGAATTTACACTTCTCATTCAGATGAGGCACTGAGATAATTGAATTTGATTGAAAATTATTCCAATTGCCGATTAACTAATTTGGGAGCTTCCTTGAAGCCAGACAGCGGGTTGAGGCAACCTCAGCCTCATTTTTAATCTTAGCATCTGCATTTCCTTAGAACAGTGCTTGGGATATATTAGTTGTAGGGGTTCAGTAAACAAAGGGTCCCCAATCTCTGGGATCTAATGCCTGATGATCTAGGTGGAGCTGATGTAATAATAATAGAAATAATGTTATTGTTGTCTAGTGGCTCAGTTTGTCTGACTCTTTTGTGACCTGCCCACCACCCGCCCCTCCCACCATGGACTGTAGCCCGGCAGGCTCCTCTGTCCATGGGATTTCCCAGGTAAGAATACTGGAGTGGGCTGCCATTTTCTTTTTCAGGGTTAACCCAATATTAGACAAAGAGAAAAGCAGGGGAGGTCTGACTTTTAGAAAGATTTGATAAGCAGGAGGAACCAAAACTCCCTTTGTTTGGTTCATTGATTTGTATTATTATAAATATCTGGTGTGAAATTATTAAGACTTTTCCATTTGGTTCTTGGCTTAAAAAAAAAAAAAAAAAACTAGCAGATAAAGGTAGTATATAATCCCCTCATAGAGGAATGGGGGCATGTGCTAGGGAG